>NW_023276806.1:118924975-120124975 GCF_003668045.3 Cricetulus griseus | reverse complement strand
CACAGCTCCTTTGCAGACTAGCACTGCATATTTTCCATTTTCTTATTAGGTGATCATTTTGAAGACAGTGCCTGATACATAATTGCTTTAGCCCTTTCCATGTTGACTGTGCAGTGAGTGCTCAATATAAATTATTGAGCTTTATTAATGTAAATAAAATGAATCCAATTGTTTCAATGTTTTAACCTTCAAGAAAAGCCCTTGAATTTGTTGTTTGTGGGTTTGTTCGTTTTGAGACAGGGTCCCATTATGCAGCCCAGGCTGGCTTTTGAATGTTCTATCCTCCTGCCTCAGTATTTAAACTTCTGGGACTATAGGTAAATGCTACCACAGTCAGTGAGATTGATTTTAGCAGATAAAATGAATCAGCCATTTCAGAAAAAAGGAGAAAGTTGCTGAGTTATGACTTCCCCTTCATTCAGGGATAACTGAACACAAGGTTACAATTTGTAATTTTAGTGATAAATCAGATTTTTCAATTCTTAAATTAAAAAAAAAAACTAGCTTAGAGCTATTACCAGAGATTCAAAGTCACTCTGGAAGCTATTTCATATGTGCACGGGCTTTATTTCTTTCTTTCCTAAGGCCATGTAGAATGAAAACTTGATTGGAAATAAATTTTTCATAGTCTGCTGGGTGGTTGCCTAGCAACAAGAAGTGAAACAATGGGGTCAGTGCATGTAAACCGGATGAATACTCCACCTGGATTTTTTTTTCAGCATGGTTGGTAAGGTGACCAGTTCATATATATGATTTGTCAGGCAATAAATTATTTTTGGAACAAAAGAACTAATGGAAAGAAAATTTTTACTAAATTGGCTGTGTTTTATACCAGTACAGATGAAATGATTTTAAATTAATCTACAAGCTGGTTGTTTAACATCCCTACACACTTTTGGGGAACACACCAAAGTGTGGTTTGTGTACACTTAGCTCAGTAATCTGTTCTGAAAGCCTCCTTGGTAAGGAGCCCCACAGAAAGCTTGGTGACACAGGACGCCAAGTGGGAGTAGCAATGGCAGTTCAATCAGGGAGCCATGCTTTTGGTTTTTAGGCAATTTGTTTTACTGCCCAAATCCAGCATTTAATTGGTTGACTTACCTCAAATACACATATAATATGACATGTATTAGCCATTAGTAGGAATGACTAATAAGTTTATAACCTTAGAAAGACCTTTGTGTGTTTTCCTTTTTAACCTTTTAAAAAGGTCAATTTTTTTTTTTTTTTTTTTTTTTTTTTTTTTTTGGTTTTTCGAGACAGAGTTTCTCTGTGGCTTTGGAGGCTGTCCTGGAACTAGCTCTTGTAGACCAGGCTGGTCTCGAACTCTCATAGATCTGCCTGCCTCTGCCTTCCAAGTGCTGGGATTAAAGGCGTGTGCCACCACCGCCCGGCTAAAAAAATTTTAAAAAGATTTTATTGATTTATTATGAATACAACATTCTGCTTCCATGTATTTCTGTACACCAGAAGGGGGCACCAGATCTCATAACGGATGGTTGTGAGCCACCATGTGGTTGCTGGGAATTGAACTCATGACCTATGGAAGAGCAGTCAGTGTTCTTAACCTCTGAGCCATCTCTCCACCACACCCCTTTTTTAAACTGTAGACTGTGCTATGAGAGTGTGTGCATGCATGGTGTGTGTTCTCATGTCTGTGCCTGTGTGTGGAGGTCAGAGGAAAACTTTATGGACTCAGCTCTCTTCTCACACATTTACTTAGATTGTGGGCACAGCGGGTGCTTTACAGGCCCGAGCATCTCAACAGCCCCCCTACTATGGTTTAATAAAGAGTCATCATACTCAACTTGTTGAGTGTTTGCCGCTCAGTCAGATGCTTTCACAGCAAGCTTTTCGGATCTGAAGAATCAGCCTTTGAAAACATAATTCAGTGTTATTGATACATATAGAGTCCTGCAACCTTCCACAGTTTCATTCCACACAGAAATACACACACACACACACACACACACACACACACACACACACACGTGTGCACACACATTCATGCACATACACATACAGACACACACACATGCACACTGGCGCACATTCATGCACATGCACACACTTGCACACACGTGCACACACTGACACATACAGACACACAATGCACACTCAATTAGCCATTACTCCTCGTCTTTCTCCATATTCTCAGTGTCTGTGGATTTTCCTATATGACATTCCCATCCTCTTGCAACCACAGGGTATAAGCCTTCCTCCCCGGGTTCTCCGATGAAGCCCTTACATTCCCAAGGCCTGCCCATGCTATAGCATCAGTACTTCATAGCTTTTCTTTTTCTCTTTGGTTGTGTCTGAGATAGAACACAGGGCCTGGCATATGCTAGCTAAGTAATCTACACTCAGCTTCACTATGTGTCCCACCTTCATATCCTTTAAAAGTAAATTCAATTATTAATTTTTATTTTTTGTGTATGGGTATTTTTCTTGTGTGCAGGTTAGATTTTTCTCAACTTGATACAAGAAGGAACTTCAGTTAAGACAAATGCCTCCATCAGACTGGGCTATTGGCAAGCCTTTAGGACATTTTCTCGGTTAAAAATTGGTGTGAGGGGACCAGTCCACTGTGGGAGGTGCCCACCCTGGACGGGTGGTTCTTCGAGGCAAAAGGAGGCAGTCTGAACAAGCCACAAGGAGCAAGCCAGCAAGCAAGCAGTGCTAGCTAGCCCATGGCCTCTGGTCAGTTCCTACCTTCAAGTTTCTACTTTAAATTCCTTTCCTAACTTCCTCAAGGACTGACTGTGATCAGGGTATATAAACCTAAAAAACCCTTTCCTTCCCAGTTGCTTTTGGTCACAACTTTTATCACAGCAAATAAAGCAAATTCCAATACTTGCATGTGCACTATGTGTGGGCCTGTTTCTCACAGAGGCCAGAAGAGGGCGTGGGGAACCCTGGAATTAGAGTAACAGATGGTTGTGAGCTCCACCTGGATGCTGGGAACTGAACCTGAGTCCTCCACAAAAGCAGTAGGTACTGAACCATCTCTCCTACCCCACTTCATATTATATTATTACTGAATGATTTTTATTATATAGTTATGCCATCCAGAATTTTATAGACATGGGTTGTAGTGAATGGAGCTTCTGTGATGATCTCATACAAGTTTTTGTCTGAGAACCCCTTCAGTGACGTACACTGTATGTCCAGGTGCAGAGTTTTAGGTTACATGGTTATTCCAGGTCTAACATTTGAGTAGCTGTCAAATGAGTCTTCAAAATTACTATGGCATTTCATTCACTCCTCAGTGGATGAACATTCCAGTTTCTCTACATTTCCACAAGGACTTGCTATTGGGTATTCTTTTTTTCCCTCATAACCACTACAGTAGGTGTGAAATGGTGTGTTAAAAATTAATATTCTCTTTCTTTATTCATTGTGTGTGTGTGTGTGTGTGTGTGTGTGTGTCTGTGTGTGTTATGCATGTATGATTCAACGCTGTCTTCCATGTGGGGACATGTAGAGGTGAAAAGTCAATAAGTTTCTTCCTCAATTGCTTGTCTGTCTTAATATTTGAGATGGGGTCTCTCTCTGCACTTGGAGTTCACACTCATTCACTAGGCTGCCTGGCCAGTGAGTCCCAGGCCTCCTCGTCTTCATGTATCCCCAGTGATGGGATTACAGACATACATCGTTTGCTTTTATGTGAGTGCTGGGGATCTGAACTCAGGTCCTCATAATCTCATAGCAGCACCTTACCCACTGAGTCACAGAGCCGTCTCCCCAGTCCTCTTTTGACTTTCTGGATAGTCAAAACATTGGAAAAGTGAACATTTTTTAGTTTTGATGAATTCAGTTTAGGTATTTTGTTGATACCTATGCTTTTGTTGCCATATTTAAGAATCCATCTCATAATCTGAGGTATGGAGGTTTAGTCATATTGGCCCGTTATAGTTTCATCTTAAAGCTCTTTCACGTAGATCTATAACATTTTGGGGTTATTTGATTTATTGTGAGGTAGGAATCTTGATGTCATTGGATTTTATATTGGTGTTTTTTTTAAAAAACCTCTTATTTCTTTGGTGACCTTGGTATCTTGTTTAAAAATCAATAATAATAAGTGCAAGAGTTCCATATTAACTCTCAGTTCCCTCAAACAGCACTGTCTTGATTAATTTATGCTAGTATTTATTGTGTTTAGGAATCAGGAAGTGTCATGACTCCAACTTTGTTCATCTTTTTCAAGATTATTCTGAATATTGTTAACTCCTTAGTATTTTGATATAAATTTTAGAATAATATCTTCGTCACTTCCCCCAGAAAATTACAATGGAGTTTTTATTAGGATACATCAAATTCAAGGGAAAATATAGAAAAATAAACTGATATAAACCAATATTTTAGTCACTGGTTATCTTAGTTATTGTTCTATTTGTGTGAAGAAACACCATAGCCAAGACAACTAACCTGCTTACAGTTTCAGAGGTTTAGTCCATTTTTACAGCAGGGAGCATGGCAGCAGGCAGGGAAGAAGGCAGGCAGGCATGGTGCTGGAGAAGTAGCAGAGAGCTCTCCATCTTGATCTACAGACTGAGACACTGAACATGGTGTGGGTTTTTGAAACCTCAAGGCCCACCCCAGTGATAACTTCTACAACAAGGCCACACCTCCTAATCCTTTCAAACGTTTCTACTGTTCAAACATTAGACATTTAAATATATGAGCCTATGGGGGTCATTCTCATGTAAATCACCACACTGGACCATGACAATGGGATGTCTTTTCTCACAAGTATTTTTCAGAATATCTGGGAATGTTTAATGCTTAAATTGTAGGTCTATTTTGATTAATTTATTTATAAGCATTTAGGAAAGATATCAGTTTAAAAACTCTCATATGGGTGGGTAAAATACAATAGAAAACTCAAAAGTAGACTTTTATCAACTTTATTAACTGTCCTCTGACAAATCAGCAAAGACCATAAAATGAAGGAAGGTTTGTTTCCCAACAAATGTTACTGGAATAGTCAAATGTCCACCTGTGAAAAAAATGAACCTGAACAGAAACCTTGTGTAACATAAACATTAAGTAAAAATTAATTGTAGACATGAATGTGAAGATCTGAGAATTAGAATATCTTGAAAATAGGAGAAAATTTTCGTGCTTTTGTGACTGTGATGGATTTGAAAATAAAATATCAAATGATTCAATTTAAAAACAGCAAAACAAATGGGCAGTTATGTCACCAGAGAAGACACACAACATCAAGCAAATGCATGAAAGGCAGCTGAGCCTCATTTGTCACAAGGGCACTGAAGTGTAGCAGTGACTGCTGCATACCTCTTGCAACTGCTAAAACCCTAAGAGTAGACACACCAGCTGCCGCAGGCAGACAGGCTGCAGGAATTACCTTTCATGGATAGGATACAGAACCACATACACGCTTTGCAAGGCAGCCACACTGTTCCCATAAGAATAAAATGGGACTGACTGTGCCATCCAGTGACCTTGCTATGAGCTATTTACTCAACTAATTTAAAAACATGTCTACACCAAAGCCCGTGTATTCATGCTCACAGCAGCATTGTTTATAATTAAAAAAAACGTTTCTGGAAACAGAAACAACATCTTCCAAAATGTGAATTGGTAAATAAACTGCAGTATAGCCACTCACTGCAATACTACTAGTTGATTAAAAGGGATGAGCTACAATCAATCTTTAATGAATATCTCAAGTGAGAGAAACCAGTCTGAAGAAGCTTTGTGTTATATGGTTTCAGGTGTCTGACATTCTGAAAAGGCAGGACTGTCAAGTGATGTCATTAGGCCAGTCTTGTTTAGGCAATATGTCTATTGTCTGTGATTGCTACTGTTACACATATGTAACATTATAGACAAAAAACAAAGAAGCCCTGAATTTGAGAGGCAGTAGGGGCATAATAGGAGCTGGAGGAACAGAGGGAGGGCTGGAAATGGTCTAAATACAGTGTTCATGTATGTAATCCTCAAAAAGTAATTTACATTGAAAACCAAATCTTAGAAAAAAAGAAATGGGCCTAGACTGCAATATAGAATGTTGCATAGGATATAAAAGTAGCTAATATTCTACAGGAAAACCAAACTGTGTGTCCATGGGCTATCTTCCTTTTAGCAGGGCAGAAGTGATCACAACGCATTAATTTTCTGTGTGTTTATACACAGTTCCACAGACCCTGGCCCTTAATAGCAAATACTAAAGCAAGCAAAAGTGCACTGATTGGCACACTTTTCTTAAAAAACCCAGATAGCAAACAGGAAACATTTTAGGTTTTCAGCACATTTGGTGTGTATTTTTTAATTTAATTTAACGTAACTTGATTTTTTAATTTATTTATTCTATGTACATTGTATTTTGCCTGCATGTATGTCTATGTGAGGGTGTCAGATCTTGGAGTTATAGACAGTTGTGAGCTGCCATGTGGATGCTGGGAATTGAACCAGGGTCCTCTGAAAGAGAAATCAGTGCTCTTAACCTCTGAGCCATCTCTCCAGCCACCTTTGGTGTGTATTGTAACTTTGGAACTGCTAAATCACAGAATAAAAGCAACCACAGACTGATTGTGTCTGTCTGTCCAATGAATGTGGTGGTATTCCACTCACTAAAATTTCATTTTACAAAATAGGTGGCCAGTCTTTGAACCCAAACCATGGTGACCTCTGCCCTTGACTATGAAATGCTCTTAAGAGCATCAGAAAATGTCCTAATGTGGCCCTGATGGACTTGTTGTATCCACTTGCCTTGTCTCTGAGATGGGAGACAATTTCTTTCTTTTTTTTTTTTTTTTGCAGATTTTTTAAATTGAATTAGAAACAAGATTGATTTACATGACAATCCCAGTTCCCTGCTCCCTCCCATTCTCCCCTACCATCCCCTCAACTAAAACCCTACCTATCACATATCCTTTCTGCTCTCCCTGGATGGTGAGGCCTTCCATAGGGTGTCATCAGAGTCTATTGTATCCTTTGGGATAGGGCCTAGGCCCACCCCCGTGTGTCTTGGCTCAGGAAGTATTCCTCTTTGTGGAATGGGCTCCCGAAGTCCACACCTATGCTAGGGATAAGTACTGAACTACTACAGGAGGTCCTGTAAATTTCCAGGTTTCCTCACTGAAATCCATGTTCCTGGGGTCTGGATCAGTCCCATGCTGGTATTCCAGCTATCAGTCTGGGGAGCAAGAGTTCCCCGATGTTCAGGTCAGTTGTTTCTGTGGGTTTCACCAGCCTGGTCTGGACCCCTTTGCTCTTCACTTGTCCTACTCTGCATCTGGATTCCAATTCAGTTCAGTGATAAGTTGTGGGTGTCGGCTTCTACTTCCACCAGCTGCTAGATGAGGGCTATAGGATGGCATATAAGTCAGTCATCAATCTCATTATCAGGAGAGGGCATTTAAGGTAGCCTCTCCTCTGTTGCTTAGATTGTTAGCTGGTATCATCTTTGTAGATCTCCAGACATTTCTCTAGTGCCTGATTTCTCTGTAAACCTAAAATGGGGAGACAATTTCTTACCAGGTCCCAGTTAGTGGTCTTCTGCATGGAGGGTCAGCCCCAGGATATAGTTGATTCTTTCTGTGATGTTTTATAAGCATGAACATACTTTGATAGAAGGCTATTGCCATTTGTTGCCTCTCTGGTCAACACTGTGTGCATTCACCTATGTTGAATGAGTCCTGACTACAGGGTCAGATTGGACCTGGATGTAGGTGGAGAAAGTCTTATCCTCCCTTGGTGTGTGTGTGTGTGTGTGTGTGTGTGTGTGTGTGTGTGTGTGTGTCCATTACATCCCAATTTACCCATTGCATCCCAAGCTTTCAGTCTCAAAAGAGCTAGTCTTACGTTCTCAGTGTTTAAAATTGTCATAAGCATTGAAGCAGTTCAAAGGGGTTTCAGAGTTACAAGTTTTGCTTCTCCGGCCCAGCCTCCTTGGTCCATACTGGCCAGAAGGAAGGTTTTGGCTTTTCAATTCTCACTGAGAATTTTTACATAAGACAAAATCTCCCTCTTTACTTTTGGTATCCTGGGGTCAGATGTCCTGCTTTGGAGTCCCCTTATTGTTCTCCAGTTCTGAGTGGTGACTCCACCCCTCCTCATTCTCTGTCACCCTCCCTTCTTCAGTGTCTTGCCACTTTCAGAGCATCACAAAGTGAACAGCTTCCTCAGGTGAGGGTGTGTGAGATCTCTTTAATCTTTGACAGCCTGCCTCCTGGTGTTCAGAGAAGGATGGAGTATTTGATGGAGCAAAGGATGATGGAAATGGAGGCTCATGGAAACAGCTGCCGAGCCTCAGTTGTCTGGAACAACTCAGCTCTGGTCCTGAGTTTGCAAATTCCCTTCAGTGAAATAAAAGCTCGCCCTCTATGATGGCTATTCTTGGTTGTCAACTTGAATACTTCTGGAATTAATTGAAACCCTAGCAACTGTGTACACCTGTGAGGGAGATAGTTAAATCATTTGTAGTGGGAAGTCCCACCTTAAATTCAGATGTTTTGAGGTGGGAAGACCCATCCTAGATGTGAGCCACACCTTCCTGTGACAGCCTACAGAAAACGCATGGAAGAAGGAGGCTTGCTCTCTGCCTGCCTGCCCTCACTCTCCCTGACAAGTCCATTTCTCCACTGGCATTGGAGCCTGACTCTTTGGGATTATTATGTATATACTGAAGAGCAGCTGAGACATGCAGTTTCGTGGACTGAACAACTACTGCATTTTCAGACTTTCTATCAGGTGACAGCCATTGTTGGAGTAGCCTGTAAACCACTCTAACAAATACCATGCATATTATATATTGTATCAGTTCTGTTCCTCTAGAGAACCCTGACAATTTCTGTTGAAGTTACTCACAAACCTATTCTGCCCTGCCAAAGCCCTTCTGTAGATAACTTCTATACATTTTGTAAGACTCAACTCATCAGGTGTTCTATATTAACTTAGCTTAACAGCTAGGCACCTCTGAAATCCTACATGTATTCTGTAGATAGCCCTTAACTGATTGTTGAATTATTTATGTGGCTATCCTATATTGCTGGGAGCAGTCTAAATTACCATTGTATCCTCTGTTTCTATAGTCTTGTGCCTAACACACAGTTCAAGTTCATCAAGTGTTATTTTAACTAAATTGTACTGAACACTCATTATTGAAAAACATAAACACAATATTATAGTAGATTTAAAGATTTACTTCTCAACTTAATTAACACATTTTGTTCCAGATTCTCATCAGCATGACTGACATTATCTTTCAATACATTATCTATATGAATCTGGATACTTTCTGAACAAAATTTGTAGCATGTTTTACCAAGGTGCTAGCTTATTTCACATCTGCATTAAAAAAATAAAAATAAAAAAAAATGCCAACAGAAGAAAAACAACGGGTAATCGGGTAAGTTTTGGTGATTATTCTGGATTTCCACTTAGTGTCCTGATGCAGAAAATTACTAACTTCTACCTGGGGAATTTGAAAACATGAATTCAGCTCCCAAAGAGCCCTGTGTAGTCCCTGGGAAGAAATGTTTTGTTTAGGAGAATGGGTTGCATTAACTCTGATAATAAATCAGAAATAGATCATTACACAAGTATTTTTATACCAAGAGTATTGAACTCATGTGAGTGATGGATGGATGAACTATGAGTATAAAATATTGTTGCAGGGCTGGAGAAATGGCTCAGTGGTTAAGAGTGTATACTGTTCCTGCAGGACCCAAGTTCAGTTCCCAGCACCCACATTGGGGCAGCTCACAACTGCATGCAATTCCAGCTCCAAGGAATCCGATGACCTATTATGTCCTTTGTGGGCACATGCACTCATGTGCATACTCCTTCCCATACACAGACACACAGACACACAGACACACAGACACACAGACACACACACACACACACACACACACACACACACACACACACACACAACCACACACTAAAAAACAAAACCTAAATCTTTTAAAACCATCGGTTCTGTGTGTGAGAGGGAAAGGTGAAATGTCAGGAAACTTGACCCCCCAATAAAATGGCATGCATGTATGTATATTGCATAAGTGTACTTGAAATTAAGCTTCCATTAAAACAAATTATATATTTATTTTGTAGTTTCTATTAAGTTTCTAATATATAAAGCATTGAAGGAATTATTGTTGGACATGATCAACTTCACCAAATTAGTTTCAGACACTTTAATGCCAAATGCTTCACATGTATACTGAAAGCTAGAGTTCTATATTTGTGTTGTTAGCATATATAATTACATACAACAGTAGTTTTTATGGCTCTTTCATACACATACATGATTTCAGTCATATTCACTCCCTACCCTTTCTTCACTACTTCTACTTTCTATATCTTTTTTTGGTCTTCTACTTTGATGTGTTTTTGTGTGTGTGTGTGTGTGTGTGTGTGTGTGGCCCAGTGAGTTTGATTGAGCTTATTTAAAGAAATGTGAGCAGGAGTGTTTGCAGTCGAATGTGTGCCTGACCAGTGGCTACACCAGTGATGTTTCCCCCTCCCTCATCAACCATCATCTGTGTATAAATCCTCATGCGTTGGGAAGGGGTATAATCTAATATTTTAAAAAATATTTACTTTTATTATATTAAATTACTTGTATATGTTTGTGGGTATGTGCACAAAGTGCAGTGTCCATGGAAGTCAGGTATATCGGATCCCTGAAGCTGGAGTTACAGGTGTCATGGGTGCTGGGAACCAAATGTTGGTCCTCTACTAGTGTAGTATGTGTTCTCAACTGCTGAGCTGTCTCTCTAGCCCAGTATCTTTAGGTCCTCTGTTCTGTGTAAAGTTTGCATATTGTCCAGGGCACAACGGACAGCTCCCCATCTCTCACAAGTAATTGACACGAATTGAGCAGCTTAAAATTCAGAAAACTTGGGGCTGGAGAGATGGCTCAGTGGATAAGTGCACTGGCTGTTCTTCCTGAGAACCTGAGTTCAATTCCCAGCAACCACATGGTGGCTCACAACCATCTATAATGAGATCTTGTGCCCTCTTTTGGCCTGCAGGGAAACATGTGGACAAAATTCAGAAAACTATTCTTTGCAGGTTGTGGAGCTCAAAGTCTGAAGTCATAGACAAGGGTGGCTCTGTTGTTTGAGCTCCAAGATATAAAGGGACATTGAAAAGATTATACCTCAGATTGAAGTGTCCAATTAGTTTCCAGAACTTGCAGGTAGACAATAAATGAAGAACAGTTGGAAGTGTAGAGTCAGAACTATGTGTACAGCTGTGAGTGAACTGATCAATTCTGGTCATCACTTGGCCAACAGAAGTCCTTTGCTATCAGTATACATTTGATCAAGAAGCAGGTTTTATTAAGCACACTGCACATATAGTCTTCTAATGTAAGGTGAGTGGAGTTGAATTTGTTAGGATTACTGACTTTCTAACCCAGGCTTATGATATTGTCAGTATTGCCAATGGCTCTGTAGAAACACATTTGCCATGCAAGCCTGGTGACCTGGAGACCCATGAAAAAGTGGAAGGAGGCAACCCCTCCTCAGCATTGCCTTCTGACCTCCACATACACTCCAGGGCACATCTGCACATCACGCAAATCATAATAGATAAAATTCATTTAAAAATATCCAAGACGATTAGCTCTTGGATTCCTAGAAATTTGACCTATTTTTATCTGAATGAAGTCTTCATAGAACTTATCATGATGCATTTAAAGTGTGACACATTTCTGTATGCAAAAAGGAGATTCAATGAAGTAAATCAGAACAGTTTGTCATAAAATCCTGACACTACTGTGCTAGAGATATATTTTAAGTGTGAGCACTGGCCAGGAATTTGACTCTAATCCAAAGGCCATGAGGCTATAAGTTCTCCTTGTTATTCCACACAGGGCAACACAGAGAATGTTAGAATAAAAAGCCCCAAAGGACAGGACAGCAAGATGGTGTGTCATTTAAACAGAGAAAGACTTCTTTTAGGTAGTAAGCATCTGCAGCTGGCATTTTGCAGAATGCATTAAAAAAATAAATCTTCTTAAATTCCAGCTTGCAATGAAGGCTTAAAGAATGAACTTTAAAAATCATTGCCACCAAGAGATTTGTGACTTCTCTAAAATAGCATTCAAATCTCAGCTATGAAGAGGAAGCCACTTCAAATGCAGACCGTATAAAAATGGTAAATGCCTTCAATATGACAAAGGATCTGTAATCTGACAGTAAATGAAAAAGAGACATTTCCCTTGATACCTTCAGCTAAAGGCTACAGCCACATTTAGTTAATAGGGGGACTGAAGGATTGGAAAGTATTACCAGATGCTATGTAGTTTGTTACTTCTTTTATGTATACAGCGGAGCACATAGAAATGGTTATGTATTGGACAGACATAAATAGAGGCAAAGATATTCACTGTAGTTGGTTTTTTTTCTACTCTTTGCTCTTTGGAGGCCCTCCACCCAGCACCCAAATAAATACACGAAGACTTATTCTTACTTACGAAGGTCCAGCCTTAGCTTGGCTTGTTTCTATCCAGCATTGCTAACTTAAATTACCCCGTCTACCTTTTGCCTCTGGGCTTTTGCCTTTCTTTATTCTATATATCTTCCTTTCCTTTATACTCTATGGTTGACTGTGTTGCTGGGTGGCTGGCCCCTGGAATCCTCTTCTCCTCCTTTTCTCCCTCTTCCCCTTCTCCTCTCTCTTTTATTCTCTCTGCCTGGCAGCCCCACCTATTTCTCTCTCCTGCCTTGCTATTGGACATTCTGCTCTACATTAGACCAATTAGGTGTTTTAGACAGGCAAAGTAACTCAGCTTCACAGAGTTAAACAAATGCAACACAAAATAATGCAACACATTTTGCATCATTAAACAAATGTTCCACAGCATAAACAAATGTAACACATCTTAAACTAATATTCCACAATAATTCACAGACACAGCCTTTCTAGAAGGACTACTGCACACTTGGCCTTGTAGTTTTGTGCATCAAACTTCTAAAAACAACACATACAAAAATACAGACATCAGTAAAGACATCAAGACATAAAGATAGTGTACATAGTCTTATCCTTTATCTGGAAGAATATATCCAAGACCCCAAATGGATTTCTGAAATCATGGGTAGGACTAAACCTTGCATACAAATATCCTATGCTTTCTCTAGTACTCATGTTAAACTTTCATTTATAAATTAGGAAAAGTAGCAACAGCAAATAATAAGAAAAAAATCAGGTTGTAGTAAAATATCTTACAATATAAAATACCTTACAGTATTAGTAATAATATTTATGGTACCTAGTAATCTCAGACTGTGATTTTCTTCTTATTAAGTTTGTGGCTTCTCTTCAGCAAATCTGAATTCCCAGTACCAATACTTCTGGGATTTGATGTCTATGGTAAATAGACACACAGTTGAAAACTCATCCACACTGAAAGGACTGTTGGATTTTTATCCTGTAGTTTTGTGCATCGAACTTGAGATACACATACCCATACCCACATGCTTTGTGATACGGGTGGTGAATAGAGTGTTACTTCAGTTTTTATTCTGAGTGTGTGTGACCAGTCTTGTTTGTTAGTACACAGCCCCATCTTCTTCTGAACTCAAAAGACCTTACATCAGCTGTAGTCTTAAAGTCATGAAATCTTAGGCAATTTGCTTAACTGCCAAGCCAATAAAGTGAGTAGAATGAAACTGATATCCAAGGCCTCTGTGAGGATTAAATTATATAAAACATGTCAAATTTCTCTATCAGAAAGTTATTGTATGCACAACCCTAAGAAAAAGTTTTTGCCCAGTTTTTCTGCTAGGAGGCATTGGTTCACTGTGTTTAGACAGCATGACCCCCTGTGGTAGCTTTACCCAAGGCTCATCATTGGCTTTCAGAAAGGAGGTGGCTCTCGGCCTCTGATCCATGGTCTCCTGACCTCTATCCTTTCTTCCATCTCATCTCTGTCCCTTGAAGTTCAGGAGGGAAGTGTTTCAGCTGTATGTAAGTCCTAGAAATTATGGTGGTCTCCTGTGTCACTCACAGACATTCAACTATCCGACAAGAGGATCTTCCAAAACACACTTCATGAATAACTGCCTCTCTGGCTCTGGTTCTTGCTGAGACAGCTATTGGAACTCTTTCCAGAGAACACTGGAGAAGGTGAGAATCATCAAACCTAAGCAGTGATGCTTTCCTTCTCCTTGGGAGTCTTCAATTTATTTTTCTCTTCTCACATTTTCATCATGAGCAACACAGAGAAACCAGACTGTACTTTCCACACTTGGCTTAGAAATCGTGGTAAACAAGTATCCAAGATCTTTGCTTCAAGCTCTGCTGTCTACTAGGGTGCAAGTCAGCCAAGTCCTGTCCCTGTAAGGAGCGTCACCTTTACCCCAGTCTCCCAAAACAGGGCCTTGCTTCTCTCTGAGACTTCGCTGGCAGTGCCTTTACCATGGCCATTTCTAGTAACATTCTGTTTATGGTACAAACCATATTCTCTGAAACAATAGCCACTTTCTCTACAGCTCTGTCTTCTCCTTCCAAGCCTTCTCCAGAGCCTCTTTAATGTGCATCTTTCTACCAACAGTCTCTCCAAGGCAATTCATGCTTTTTTTTAATGACAAGTCTCAAGTCTTCCAATTTCAAAGCAATCCTCATACATTTGGATATCATAGTAGAGCTCCACTTTCAGTACCAAGGTTTATGTAAATTTCCAGGTCTGTCCTAACAGTACCACAAACAGAAAACTAAAGCTTTACAGGTCTGTACAAGGTCTAAGTTGAACTATCGAGAGGCAGCTTCTTCTGAGGGATTGAGAGAAGGGTCCACTCCAGGATCCCTCGACTTGTGCATTTCTGTCCTTTTCTGTGGCTTGTCACATAGTTTTTTCCCTGTATGATCAAATTCAATGCTAGACAAGTCAGCCACTGTACTTTACCCCCAGACTCCCAGTTTCTCTTCAATCTGATGACATTAGCAGTGTTGGATTAGGTGATTGCCTTGTGCTAGCATTGACTTATTCTTAAATATTTCTGTACTCTCCTTTTTTCAATTAAAGTGTATGATTTTTGAAGTCTATGATTTCAGGGGAGGAAGATATAGTTTAAACATGTTACCACCTTCATCTTGGTAGCAGTTTCTTAAGTCATGATGGGCTCCAATTGGTCTGTGACATTGCCTAGAATGACAAGGCAATTCTTTGGCTTTAAGGTCTAGAGATGCCTGAAAAATTCATAGACCTGAAGCTAAAAGAAGCAAGAAAGAAGTCCTTTAGTTGGATGGCAGTTCCCAAACAAGTCAGTTAGCCCAGCAGCTCTGATTTTGAATAAGCTGAGATGGCTGGTGAGGGTAAGGATAGAAGGCATAAGGCAAGGACAGAAAGAGACCCATAATTCCACACAAGGCAAACAGAGTGAGAAGTGGCATTCTGTGAAGACACCAGAGGAAAATGGGTTCAGTCTGATGGCTGAATTCCTCAGAAGTCTAGAACATGGTGCTAAACTCTGAGAGACAGGGTCTCTTCCATGACCTCCATTTCCTTCTAACTCCTTCTTGCCCTTCCCACTCCACCAAAAAACTGTTTTCCTGAGCTATACTGTCTAAGTCACTGTTCTGTTGCTGTGAGGAGACATCAGGACCTAGGCAAATCTTAGAAAACATTTAAGATAGAAGTGGCTTACAGTTTCAGAGGTTTAGTCCATTATCATGGTGAGGAGCATGGCAGCATAAAAGCAGATATGAAGCTGAAGAAGTAGCTCAGAGTTCTATATCCTGATCTTCAGGAGAGAGAGAGAGAGAGAGAGAGAGAGAGAGAGAGAGAGAGAGAGAGAGAGAGAGAGAGAGAGAGAGAGAGAGAAAGAGAGAGAGAGGTGGTGCCTGGGCTGGGCCTGGCACAGGCTTTTGAAACCTCAAAGCCCACTCCCCCAGTGATACACTTCCTCCAAGACCACACCTACTCCAACAAAGTCACACCTTTGGGGGCTTAATCAAACCATCACACAGACCAATCGAATTCTAGGAGCCCAGTGACAGTAGCACCTAGACAAGGCATGGCACAGTGCCACCCCCACCAGTTCATAGGTGGGTGGATGTTTGACATGCACATACCCGGCCAGCTAAGCTGCTTTCCTTTATAGCAGTTCTTGTGTTCACCCTCTCACTGTTTTGTGTGCCTCGGTGAATTAAGGCTCCATCTAACTCACTATCCTTTGGGAACTCGTCTTTTAGATACAAAAATTTGGGTGCAGGCAATAGGCTCTGCTACATTTCAAAGCACTCACCCTGCTGTAACTGAGAAGTGAGGTCAACACAGAGCACCAGTCTTTCTTCTCTCTAGGCTGCAGGAGCAAAGGTTGGAGAAGAGACTGATGAGAGAGAAGATCCAGCTGACGGTTGCTAAGCAACTTTTGTTGGCAAAATGTAAAAACAAGATTCAAGGAGCTTTTAATTGGCCAGATATCTTTGAGAGTATTTATAATTCTGCAGAGGTTTGTTTTCAGAACATTCCTTTTTTATTGAAACAGTTAATCACTTATTTTAGAGATAGTTGTCATAATTACATAAAATTCCATCAATTAAAACTAATTTTGGAATGTCACTGATTGAATCCTAACTATGTGCAGAAGATACCCTAATCGTTTTATTGAAATATGCACCAGAATGCATAGCAATCACACGTGCCTTCCACATCTGTTTCAGGTTAGGCACCTCCTGGCAGCTGATACTACAACAGCAATGGGAGGGTTGCACCTAAGCACCTGTTTATAGAGTGATGATCTCTGCAAGAGTGATCCCTTCATAGGATCTGCTAGGAGTACACCCAGCTTTGGGCTGAAAATCCTGTGTCTCAGGAGCCCCATGAAGCACGTGTTGGTCACCCCATCTCCGACCTCAGGGTTTGGACCTAGATGGTTGGATTTGGCTTGGAATGGGTCCTGGGGCTAGAGTCCTCTTGGAAGATCTCTTGAGCACAGTGGGGCATGCTGTCTGGGAGCTGCCCTAGGATGTAAGCTGGCTGGACCTGACGAGGTTTTCCCAACATTGGATAAATCCAAAGAGAGAATTAGCTGAGTGGAATCATTGAACCCCTTGAGGATGAGTGAGAAACCCATTCATTTTTCCCTCCATCGCTGAGTTCTCGTAATCTATGCTACTTGAAACACTTTTTAGGCCTCCTTAGGTTCCTGTCAGTAGCACCCGTGGTTTCAAAAGTAACTGGCAGTGGTCTGATATGTAGTAGGAGTATGCTATGAGGATGGTAGTAGCAGAGCACTACAGTTTAAGAAAGAAAGGCTCATGGTGATGGTGATGCTCATGGAAGGGGTCCTGTGGCAGCGCTATCCATCCATGATGGGGCAGTTATATCCTCTCACACAGATGTGGGAAGATTCTCCAAAATCACATCAGGGGTGTGGGCAGGCACAAGAAGCTGGACAATGTTACCCCGTTGTCCCAGAGGCTTTTCCTAGTGATCAGTTGACCTGTGTCCTGTTGTCTAGAGCACAGAATCTTTCTTAATTTTTGAGAAATTCATACATGAAAACTATATCTACATCATTTCTACCCATACCCTTCCCTTATCCTTCCCTATCAGATTCATGACCTCTTCTGTGCCACTAACGGTTTTATTCACACATATGTATGTGTATGTGTATGTGTATGTACACACACACACACACACACACACACACACACACACACACACACACACACACGTTCAGCTTTCTGAGTCCACTTAGTATTGGTCCTGTGTGTTTTTTGGGCTGACCACTTGGGACTGGATAACCTTTCCGGAGGGCTTGTCCCTGGACATTGACTCTTCCTTTCTCAGCAGCCACTAATTACACATAGAAGAGCACAGAATCTTAAGTCAGTGTAGCTGCAAACTGAATGCAATGTGGGAGGCCCAGGACAGAGCCTGTGGTTTGGTTGTGAAGTATCCTCCAATCAATCCCCAGCTATCGGATCTAATTATTGAGGTGATCTGATCTTGAGGCTCTGACCAAAGAATTGGCTCATCCACTTGTGGATTCCTAACATGAAGATATCATTGGGAGGACGTAGGGGGCGGGGCCCAACTGAGGGAATTAGGTCACGAGCACATGCTTTGAAAGGGTATATGTTGTCCCCTGTCCCTCTCCTGCTTCTCTCCAACTCTCTGCTTTCTAGACGCCATGAGGGGAACAGCTTCAGTCGGCTGTCTACTCTCCACCATAATATTCAGCCTCACCTCATGCCCAAGTGATTTGACCAAGTGATCGAGGACTGAGCCCCTAAAACCAAAAACCAAAACAAACCTTTGATCCTTTAAGTTGTTTATCTCAGGTATTTTGTCACAGCAATGAGTCTCGACCAGCCCAGCAATCAGGACAGAGAAATGGGGTGGGAAATAAGGCAGTCAGAACATGGGTTATACAGCCCAGTGGGAAGCCTGAAAGCCTGAGATAAATGAAAAAAATGGCAAGCAAACATGCCAGACACACGTAGGCTACGCTGGCACTCAGTGCATCACGATTGCACGGCACAATTCTGTGCCATGGGTCTGACAACACAGGGAGCCATCCGGGTCTGAGGTTAACAAAATCTTTCTCAAGGCTTGGCCTGATGATTCTGTGTTAACAGTTCATACATTGCAGGAGAGGCCCTTGATAAACTTTTCACTGGGCATTCTCACTGCACTGATTTCTGTCTGTGAGCAAATAGCTGAGAGGCTGACGGGGAAGGAAAGATGTGAACTTAGCACCCTATTAGCTAATAAAGATGTAGTGTGGAACCAAGTTGAAGCTCTTAATATATCATTAGTCAGATGGCTAGGCTATTTATTTATTTATTTTTTGTGTGTGCTGACGAGGGACAATGGTTTCGTACTTTTAACTAATGTTGAGGGAGTTATATTCGTATAAAAGGAACAGATGGGATCTTTGGAGGTGAGAAAAGGTGGATACAACCAGAGAAAGAAGCAAAATAACAAAGTGTTCTCATAAAATTCTATTCTGGGGAAACAATTATGCCAACTTCTGGGCTGATTTGCTTATGTAAACTGAAGGGTGTGATTTATTTTTTCCCTTTGTGATTCTGGGGATCAAACTGAGGGCTTATGAGCATATTAGGCAAGCACTCTAGTGTTGGGCTAGCCCCAGGCCCAAACGGAAATGATTTTCAAAGTGCAGACCGTGATCTATGCTCATTAATACTAAGAGGCAGTGGGTGTTCTAAGTCACAAAATGATTGTGAATCAAGCAAATGCACAAAGTTTTCAATTTTAGAATTTGACACTTTGGCTCCCAAAGTTATAATCTTATCCATACGGGAGTGACAAAGGGGTGTGTATGTGTGGGTGTCTCTGAAGTTAGGGTGCATTCATGTGCTTCTGAGAGAGAGAGAGAGAGAGAGAGAGAGAGAGAGAGAGAGAGAGAGAGAGAGAGAGAGAACTCTTGGCCCCTCTTATTTCTAGCCCCTCACTCCCTGAGCCCCTATTCTGATTCCCAGGATACCAAGTCCTCTACCCTTCACTCCTCCAAGGAGTGAGGTAGGAATGCCTCTCACAGCTCTAACCTGGAGCTATGTCTACAAACAGTTCTTGACACAACAGCTCTCTCTTGGAGCTACACTTTCCTTTCATCTCAGAGTCCTGAGAAGGGCCAGGCTCTAGAAAAGAGAGGTTTGTTCTGTCACAAAAGCACTGATCATCTTTGTCCCATTTCATACACTAATCCTTCAGAGGGGTTGACACAAAGGTTTGGACCACCAGGAAGGAAGGCAGAAAGGGAGGGAGAAAAGAAGAAAAATGAAGAAAGGGAGAGAAAGAGATAGAAGGGCTGTGTCATTTCCTGCTGTTTCCGTGGGACCAGGTTGATTCTGTAGCCCGGTGACAGGGTGACAGGAGTTACACAATCCACCTTTAAGAACTTTGTTTCTGGTCCCCAGACTGATAGCTGGGAAACCAGCATGGGACTGATCCAGACCCCATGAACGTGGGTTTCAGTGAGGAGACCTCGGAAATCTACGGGACCTCCTGTAGTAGTTCAGTACTTATCCCTAGCATAGGTGTGGACTTTGGGAGCCCATTCCACATAGAGGGATACTCCCTGACCCAGGACACATGGGGGTGGGCCTAGGTCGTATCCCAAAGCATATGATAGACTCTGATGACCCCCTATGGAAGGCCTCACCCTCCCTGGGGAGCAGAAAGGATATGTGATAGAGTTTAGTTGGGGGGGGGGTGGTGGTAGGAGAGGAGGGGAGGGAGAGGGAACTGGGATTGACATGTAAAACAATCTTGTTTCTAAATAAAAAAAAGAAATTAAAGAAAAGAACTTTGTTTCTGCCATTCTGTGTCCTCACATCATGTCTCCACCAGACTATGTATGACTGCCCCTTTGTTCCCTTCTGCTTCTGCTCAAATACCAGCTAGTGCAGAGAGAGCCTTCCTGACCTCTTATAACCCCCTACCAAAACATTTATTTTTATTTATGAGTTTGAAGTGTGTGTGTGTGTGTGTGTGTGTGTGTGTGTGTGTGTGTGTGTAACGAGCACAGATGCTCACAGAAGCCAGAAGAGGGCATTGGATTCCCCCCAGAGCTGGAGTTACAGGTGGCAGTGAGCTATCCAGCATGAGTGCTGGGACTGAAGCTCAGTTCTCTTTATTCATTCCATCTGGCACTTACACTCCTGACATGTGTAGTGGGTCTGTGCCTCACTAGCATCTGCTTTCCCTATACCAAGCTTTATGAAAGCAGGGGCTGGACAGCTATGTCCAATTTTATCCCAGAATAGAACGTATGGAAGCTCCATAAACATATGAAATAAAGATTAAGGGGAGGGGCTTCTGTGGAGCTTTATTGACTCTTCAGGAGTCACTCTATTGCTTTAAAGCAAGCATGGTGTGCCCTGAGCTACAGCCTCTGATCCATTTGCTGCTGGCAATGAGTGGCAAGGGTTAGGGCCTAAGGAATCGTGTCAGTTGCTCTGAGCTGTACACATCTGACAAGAGTCCTTAAGGAACTCAGCTACTCAGTGTTTGAAAGTGTCACCCTTGCTCATGCATACCATCTGTACTTCTTCATCGATTGCAAGCGGGAAGGGGGCCCATCTGCCAGAAACCATTTGGTGTTCTATACACCAGTGGGGTCCTAGCTTAGTGCCAGGGTTTGACAATTTAAACCTTTTTTGGCTCTGCTACAATGGACAGAAAAAAAAAATCCTTAAAGAGTTTTACGATCCCAGAATAACAGGAAACTGGTGACCCAAAATTAGACAATGGAGAGGGTGGGCTTTTCGGAGTCAATTAATTGAATAACTAGAACATTCACTTATGGGTTGGGTTTGATCTATGGAACACCCAAGTTTTATAAATCCCCCTGACTACTATAGACAATTTGCATTTTATCTGGAGTGAATGGCCCAGGAGATGAAATCTTATCAGGCTGGTTTAACACTACATAATTGAATACTAATGGGTTTCTCCCATGCTGAGATTTGAGACTCGGGGAGCTGTATTTTTGAAATGAGAAGTATCTTCTCTCTAAATCAAATTGACTTCAGTAGCTCTCCACCTGCGGCCCAATCTATTATGTCAGGCTGGAAAACAACATTTTTCCCTTTGAAATTTTTGTTAATAATGCTTGCAGAAGTGGGCTTCAGAGTAAAATGTGGGTTCAAGCCCAGGCTTTAACTAACCTGAAAGTCATATGTAAAACAAAGACAATAGGGCTGTTGAGAACTAAAAGATTGTGTATAGGAAGCACTCAGCAAGAATAGCCCTCACAAGTGCTGCAAGGTGCTATGCAGCCTGCTCAGGAGAGCTGTCATCAACAACCTAATTCAGCTGTGGAACCTGCTTGCCAAATAGGTTTACCTATTTGCATGAGTTCCTTCCCCATTTTTACTAATTGCATATTTTTTCTTTCAATGGGATTGATGTCTGAGAGATATTTGGCAGATTGCAGGAAAGTCATGCCCAAGTCAGAGGGGTCACCAAACCAAAGGTGGATTGAGTACCTGACAAACAAGGTCCATAGTTTTAGAATGGCTTCAATATTTGCTATTACTTTAAAAAATGTATTCCTCCCATGAGGTCAACAAGAAGAGGCCACATTTTTATGCAAAGCCTGCTAAACTGAAACATTTTGCCTTGCTTCTGCTTGAGGTTTTGTTACCAGAGTTTTAAGGGTAAATCTTGTGCTCCAGCAAATCCAAGAGCCAAGTTCAGAAGTCCATTCCCAACAGCCAATTAAAGAGAAAAGTAATAGTGAACAGCAGGGAAGAAGATTCATTCACTGTGGCACATTGGGAAAAGGAACAAATAAGGATGTCCATGAAACCATACTCAGTGTCCTGAGATGAGATGAAGGTATAGATGGAGGGCAAGAGGCATGCACCTCCAAGTCATCCCAGTCAAGGTGAAGCACAGCCCATCTCTGCCATCATTGTCACAGCTCAGATCTATCTTGCAAGGATGTTCTCGTAAGTCATCAGAACTGTGTTAACTACTTTCCTATGAGGCAAGCTCCTCCTCTGGCTGACATCAGGCTTCATACTATCCCTTTCACAACATGGTGTCCCTCGGAAACTTTTAATTCTTTTGATGATCTTTGTTTCAGTGGCCTCATAGTCAAAGAGAGGGGCACAGGAATTGTCCAGAATAGCTCTACCCTTTAGTCAGACTTCCTTTGCACTTCCAGTTCCCAAATTATGACATGAAGACTTCTTATTAAGTATGAAAGCTTGATCTTAGATTACACTTGTTCACAACTAGCTCTTTAAACTTAAATTAACATGTTTATATTAATTTATGTTCTTATAAATGGTTAGTTAACTTTCCTCCATACTGTACAACCAACTCCTCAGTGTCTAGGTGGTGAAATCCACTTGCCTCAATTCATCCCCTGAGTTCTTCTGTCTTCCAGGAAGTCCTGCCTCTTCTCTCCCGCCTAGCTATTGGTCATTCTGCTCTTTATTAAACCAATCAAAAGATGCTTTGGCAGAGACACAATATCACAATGTACAAAAAGATTATCCCACAACGCCACCCCTTTTGGTGCAGTTCATCTGAGTCAGAACCCTTTTTCTGATCACCTTCTCTGTATGTAGGATTTAGCAACAAAATAGGAAAAGGAGATCAGAGGAAAAAACAATGGGGCACTGCCCATCAGTGTTCCCAAGAGGCCTTTGTGCACAGTTACTGTTCATCAATGTCCTAAAATAGCTGACCTCAATCAACCATATCCCTTAGAACCCTCGGCCCATACATCAGCCTGAGTAGCCTTCCAAAACAGTCGAATGAGTTTATTGTCTCCCTTTAATCTTTCACTCTTTCTTTGTGTGGCTGGGTAAGGCTTGATAGCTTTAATGTGAAGAATTGCCTGCCTACATTCCCAGCTATCTTTTATACCTCTTACTTAAGTGGGTAACACTTGAGAGCAACACTTTGTCTTCCTTTGGCATACCAGTCCTCTGCTCTCAACCTCTTTGAGTTCCATCACTGGGCCTCTAAATAATTTGTTTCTTCTGCTCATCTTTTCCATCTACTTCATACTTTGTCCATCACCAGTAGGAAATATAGTCAAGTGGGTGTTTAGTCATTATAGTACTAGGGAAGGGATTCACAGATGGTAAAAGATCTCACCCTTTAGACAAGAATAAGAAAAGGCAGTGTACTGAGAACACTGCAAGAGTACTGCCTACCGTCAAGGGTACTAGGTAATGGTTGTGGGAGTGGGGCTCCATTTGAGAGAAGTATTTTTGCAGTTAGGGTCTGGAACCCGTGCCATGTGAAGGAGAATGGTCCAGATGGACTAATATACAGTTCTGGAAGGTTATTGTGAGAGGCTGTGTGTAAAACCAGCTGTGTAATCTCTACCATGCAAATAGGAGCCATGAAAATCATCAAAGTCTTAGTATCCACCTCTTTATATGGTATTTAAGTCCTAAGGAAGGGCAGTTGTAATGTTCCCATTTCTAACATGTCCAAGGAAAGGGAAGGTGGTCTGCAAAGCTGACTATGAGGGAAGGCCATTAAAGACATGTTGCTTCCCTCTGAGCTGTCTTGCCGGCCCAGAAGAAACCTTTTTCTTCTATAGAATCTAGAGGTGTATTATCAATAGTTCAAACATCAGGGTATCTGTCACAATGAGAAGGAAATAGTCAATTCAATGGGCCATGAAAAGATGTTTACAGTGCTATAGATAGATGGTAGTAAAAGGAAACACACAAAACTAACATGCACTTATCATACAAACAGCAACTATACTGTGGGCATTTATCCCAGAGAAACAAAAATTACATTTACACACACAGACTGGCAGCACCCACAGGTTCAAGCTCTTCTGGCTTAGAAGTGGAAGTGGACATCGATTGAATCCACAGATTACCCTGGGAAACAAAAACCACCACTCACATATGCAATCAGCAACAGCGTTGTTTATTCTAGCATGCTGGAGTCTGCCGGCCAGACAACAAAATGGCTGTGATCCCCCAGGGGAGCTGTCTGAGCCCTAACCAAGATGCTGTCTCCATAACACAGTCTTTTTTTATTGCTCATGTTTGAGACAGGTTTTCTCTGTGTATCCCTGGCTATCCTGGTACTTGCTCTGTAGACCAGGTTGGCCTTGAAATGAGAGACCCACCTGCTTCTGCTTCTGCCTCCCAAGTCCTGGGCTTAAGGCTTACCACTGCTGTAAGCATTGCTGCAGCTGGGATGGAAAGGGATTCTGGCACTCGGGAGCCAAGGAATACCAAAGGTCACAGTAAGTGTAGCAGCTTATAGCTCTGCTCCAGCAGGGGAGAGCTTCTCCAGCGAAGTTATTACAGTTTGTCTCCGCCCCTCCCCCCCAGGAGTATAGTGGTAGTGTAACAACTCCACTTGGCTAGAAGAGGGTTTCATGGGGAATGTGTTACAGCCCTGCTCTGCTCCTCTCTGCTCTGCTCTGTTCTAGCTCCAGTGAAAAGTTGTTACTTCTTTCCTCCTCTCTGCTCCATTTTGGCAAAGGGTAATCTTACCTAAACCTCATTCAAGAGATTTATTGGGAGGTAAGAATCCAGGAGAGTGGCTGCCTCTGCCAGGGTGGAAGGAGACTGCTGGACAGCCACAAGCTGAACTGGCACAGGATTTATATAGCACTTCTTAGGGGTAGACTTTTTCCAGGGAGAAGATTTCCAGGGTGGGGATTGGTCAGATTTCAATCCCTGAACTCAGATTGGCTCAGGGATTGGTTGGTTTTCTGTTTAGATTTGGCTCTGGTTTCAGGGCCAAAATGTTTCTTTCACTGGCCATTTTTAGCCTTTTGGCTCTAATTTTAGGGCCAGGGCATATTTCTTTCACTGACTGTGATTCTAGGGCCGAAGTGTGTTTCTTTGGCATTAGTTTCAGGGTGAGAGTACATTTCTTTGGCTCTGGTTGCAGGGCCATAGTGTGTTTCTTTGGCTCTGCTCAGGGTGTGTTTCTTTGGCTGACCCTTTTTCCCTACAACTGCTGAAGGGACAAGCCCCCACCCCACTTTAGCAGCCGTGACAGGCTGCAGAAAAGACATGTAGGCTTCTGACTCAGCACATGTCTGACCTTGCTGGTCTGCCCTAGTCACTAGGAGGTCAGATACCTTCCTCGTGGCAAAGAATCAATCAGAAATTAGCTGGCCGGGCTGTGCTTTACGGCTCTGGGAGTGCTTTATGGTACAAGTGGCACAAGAGTGACGTGCAGAGCATAGCAACCATCCTGGGAAGTTGTTACAGGCCGTAACAACCATTTGACCAACACAAGACAGGTCATCCAAGCCCGGAAGCTCACCAATCCTGAGACTGTTGCATATCCCTATACACTCCCCTTATGCTGCTCCATAAGTTCTCCGCCTTGCAGTTTCTCCAGGTCTTTCTTTCACCATCAGTCATGATGAACTCTTTGCTTTTATATTGGATTGGGTCTCTTGGGAATTCAGAATCTGAACACAACACTGCCACATAGCTTATACTTTTTTTTTTTTTTTTTTTTTTTTTTTTTTTTTTTTTTTTTTTTTTTGTCTCTTAAATGGATATGCCTTCCCCAGGAAGGAGACCTGAGTTAAAGTTAGTTGCTCTATTAGCTAAACAAGGAACAGGATTCTTTGAGTAAAAACCATCTGTGGGGAAGCAGCATGCAATGGAGACCACCCACTGGTGGCAATATCAGGGAGGACAGGTAAGCCTGAGAGCTTTTGGTGAATGCAGATGCCTTATGCCCTTCCAGAACTAACCCCCTCGGGAGAGAAGCCTAAACATCTGCATTTGAGGCAAGTGTTGCCCACATTAAGGAAACACTGCCTAAGGAAAAGCACATAGGAGGTGGAGTTTTGTCTCCCTCGGAGATACTTGCAAGCTGGGCCGGGTTTTGTTAAGGAGTATAGCAGTCTCCTTTCTGATGGGGAGGGCAAGTTTAATTCCTGACAGTATGGTCTTACAATTCATGATCTGATAAGGCACATGTGCTGAGTGGTCCTAGGAATCTGGACCTTTGCCCAGGGCCTCCTGAAAGGTTCAGACATTATGCTGGCCTGCCTCTGTTACCTGTTGGAATCCGCTCAGGCAGTACCTGGGTCAGCCCAGGGTTCCATGGGAACTAAGTCTGCATGCAGGTGCAAAGGACCCCTTTAAAAGACAGACCCCTGCCCATTTATGCTCTCTCTACTCTCTCCTCTGCTCTTCTCTTCTCCCACCTATTCTCTCTCTCTCTCTCTCTCTCTCTCTCTCTCTCTCTTTCTCTGGCGACCGGCCATGGCGGTCAGCAATTAACTTTGTTCCTCTTCTCTCTTAGTCTCTTTACTCTACCGGGCCTATAATAAACTGGTTAATATGTCTAATATGTCTCTTAGTCTTGTGTCTCATCCTGTGCCTCTTCTTTTATTTCTAATTTAAGCAAAAGAATAACACCTCCACTTTCACTAATACTCATTCCCATTTGTCCCTTGGCTTTGGCAGCTCATTTTCATCAAGACACTCAAGGAGGACCACTTCATTCTCCCCCTCTTCTCTGTTTTCAGAGTAGCTACCTGCAAGAGCTGACAGTTAAAACTCATAAAAAGAGACATGTAGTGGAAATCAGCAAGGAGTAAGTTCTTTTCCAGACAATCTGCCTCATTGTTTTCCTGTTCTGTGGTGTGTTTACAGTGTGGGAGGTTGACCAGCTTAGGTGACTCAGCAACAGAAACAAAGGGTGCTGGTAGCTCCGGAGATGACTGCTCAGTTATTGACTTACTTGCATGGTCTATGGTGAGGTCATCAGCCTCCTCTTCCATCTAACATCCTAGAACAGATCAAGAAAGTGCTACCACTGCCCAGATCTGGAAACAAAGGAGGATAAAATTGTGGGCCCTGACTGAATGAAAAAAGGAAATAAAAAGGAAAAGAAAGGACATGACTGCTCCTAGATAATGGTTGGGGGAGAAAGTTTATAGTAGATTTGTGGGAGAGCATAGCCAGAGGCAGGGACATGTGGGAGAGCCCAGAGTGGACTTGAGAAGATCTGGGAAGGAGGAAGGAGGGGGGAAGAGGAAGGGGAAAGAGGCAGAACCAGGTGCAGCAGCCAAGAGGCCCAAAAGAGAGCAGACAAAAGGGCCAGGTAACCAAGATGGTTGAATTATATAGGGAAGTGAGCCCAGTTCCTGGGCTTAGAGAGTTCAGGGTGGGGGGTAGGTTGTGCCAGTCAGGAGGGCTCTGTAACAGGTAGGGACTGATGAATGCCAGAAGAACCTGTCAACCTGCTGGGAGAACCTGTCAGCCAGGTATGACTTGATGTGTTAAATAGTCATCTCAGCCATTTGTCCCAGGTTTGAAACCTAACACTGAAGATTCAGCAGTTTCAAGTTCCAAGTGTGACAGATGTGTCTTCTTTTTGGGAGACAGTAGAGGAAGGGTCTCTGGAATATTGAACTATGTGCAATACTGTAGGAAAACATTATTCCAGAGTTAGAGCAAGTTTGTGGTCTAGACTTTGATACAACCTGATTGCAAGTCATGTGACCTTGAACAAATCACTTGACCTCATCAATGTGTAATCATTTTGACTGGGATGAAGATATTTTAAAGAAACACTTGTACCCTCTAGCAACCAGATAAGTGAAAGAGTGGAGCTCAGGAATATGTGATTTCTCAGGGGTTTCCTGCTGGGAGAAAGAAAGGGTTGAAGATTGACACCAGCCAGAGGCAGAATTTGTCTTCCAAGAAAAGGTTTCACATAGTTCTGATGATTTCAGACCACCTTGAAGGAGAGACTGGAGCTGAGACAAGGGCTAGGATATATCTTCAACTCCGAGCCAGCCCAGCCCAGTGGCCCAAAGGCTGTCATAACAGCACCACTGACTAAGCACCAAGTGTTCAAGCGTGTAAGTGGCTCGAACCATGACAGTGACTGCTAGTGGGCTCCAGAGAGCTCTCTGGTGTGCTGGAAATGCTCAGCGAAGCAAACCTCACTGGGAATGTTTTCCATTTTTCAGTTTTCATAAGTTTAGTCATCATAGTTTGTTTAGCAAAAATGTCTCCAACTAACATAGTCTACATTTCAATTGCCACGGTGTCTTAGCTGTAAATTATGTGAAATGCAATAATGCTTCTGGATCTTCTGACACCATAAGTAATGTAATAAATGTGCACCAGGGTCAGTGACTAACCAAAGTCTCTTGCTGCAGGTTGGTCATTTCCCACCTGCCACTCAAGTCCCTCACAGACAGCACAACATTCCTTGGCATTGTACATTTAACAGCCAGCAATAAAGCCCATGCAACTTTAAAAAGGGGGCAGGGAGGTGGAGGATAATCAAAAGAGAGAGACTTGATCCACAAAGATGAACATGCAGCAATGAAAAATGACCAGGCTGGCTATAACACTCAAACATAAGTGATGTTATGCAAGAAATCTCAGCTGCTGGAGAGACTATATACGCAGCCAATGGAACTTGGTGAAGGTGAACTTGCCAGCATAGCCGGGAAATGCAGTGATGAAAAAGCAAGAAGCAGTGAAAACTGGTATGTAAAGCAATAGATTTCAGGGGCTGGGGAGATGGCTCAGTGGTTCAGTGATGTAAGGGCATACTGTATAAGCAAGAGGACCAGAGTTCAGATCCCCACCACCCACATAAATGCTGGGGGCAGGGCATGGTGTTCTACCAGTAATTCCAGCTTTGGAATGTAGAGGCTGGGGAATTGCTGGAGTGACCTGGCCAGTGAAATTATTACTGATCAGCTCAGAATTCCATTGAGGGACTCTGCCTCAAATAATAGGGCGAGAGTAAGAGAGGAATGTGCCTGACATCTCTGACAGGCCTCCACATTCCTTTGTGTGTGAGTGCATGTATGTACATGCATGCAAAATATGAATATCCATGTACACATGAGCACACACATTCATAAAAAGTACAAAAAGAGAAAAGGGTGTGTGCTGATCCTATAGACAGGATGTAAGGTAGTTAGCACCCCAAGTTTGTACATAACAGAGAGCTGGTGTGATGTACCACATGGCTACAAAAGATGAGGGCTACGTTCTGTGCCTGCACTATGCTAGCACTTTTCAATTGCTAGACTCAGAGGAGGGAATATTTTGAATCCTAAAATAGATTCTATTTGCCAACAGGCTGGAGAACCAGGGTCCATCTACCACCTCTTTCACCTGAGCTGATATGAGTTGATATGACATAGTTTGTGAAAATAGATTGAAAGTTGGGGTTGGGATGCCTAATTTCTATAAGTTAGAATCTGGGTGGGTACATTACCATTCTTTTTCCCACCTAGAAGTCCAAACTACAAAGCAAATTTCACAGCCAATTTATAATCTCTATACAAATAAATACAAGTCAACTTGAGATTTCTATCCCAGTATAGGTAGAATTGAGCTTTGGGTTCCAAAAGAGGTTTTGTCTTAGTTTCTCATTTTTCCACCCCCACTTTTCAACAGTTACTGTGTGCCTCTTCTGGGCCAGGCACTTGCTAGATATTTTATATTCTATTTAATTCTGTTCTGACCACCCTATTACAGATAAGCTTCTTTCTTTTAAAAAGAAATTATTCTTTGATAGTTCCAAATGCTCATGTAGTGAATTTTAGTCCTCCGCTATCTTCTGTCATCCAATCTCCCTCTTCTGCTGAAATAATGTTTCTTTCCAAGAAGTCTCCCTTCTACTTTTATGTCTCTTTTGTACTCTACCCATCAAGTTTTATTAGGGCTGCTTGCATGAGCATAAGTGGGAGGTTAATTAATGGACCATTGTCAATTTTCGGTGATTGCACCACTAATGGAAATGACACCCCTTCCCCAACAGCCATTAACTGCCAATAGTCCCTCTGTGAGACATGGCTTCTCACAAGTCCCTCCCTTGTTTCTAATTTAGTGTTGATGGGCCCAATCTTTTATAGATTTTGTGCAGGTAACCCCTGTTCCTACAGGTTCATGAGTCCAGTGGCACTATCATGTCTAGAAGATGTCTTATTTGTGGCATGTTCTCCCCCTCTTCTGTGGTATTCCCTGAGCCTTGGAGGGGTGATAGCATTTCCTAGTGACACCCCAACAAGAATATTAATAAACAACAAGCTATTGCCAGAAAAAGCACCAGAGTCTGAGCCCCTGGAGCCCTTTAGGCCTGTTTGGTCACCCATCCTCCATAGTCCTATTAAAAGCACAAATAACACAGAAAAGCAGGCGGAGATTTATTCAATAGGCCCATAAGAGGGAGGCCCAGGGGCTCCTGTAAGTCCATCTTTGGAGTGTTAACAGGAGGTTTGGATTTTAATTGAGGGCAGAGGTTCCCATAGTTTAGCAGTCCCCAGCAGAGAGGCCCTACCTATCATCTTGGTCTGGGCTCCATTGTGAATCTTTCTGGGGGAGACAGCAAGGTCCTGGCCTTTTCTTTCTTGGAGCATGAGATTCTTGGAGAAATTCCATTTCCTTGGGATTGTTTCCATTGTTCTGGTATCTAAAGGGAGGGTCACAAGTGTCAACTTCATTCCTGTCAGAATGGTCATAAAAACATGGTTAATACAACAGTGTCTATAACCTTGAATTGACCCATCTTAGTTCTCTTTGATCCCTAGATCCTTTTTTCTTACCACATAAATGAAACCAGATCATATATCTTTACTTAATTTTTAAACTTTGTTTAGCCTTTATTACTTGCTATAAATTATATCCTCTGAGCAAAGTAAGTTAGAAAGTCACAGGATTGCATAATATATATATATATATATATATATATATATACACGTATGTGCATATCCATCCATTCTATGTGAGATGTGAATTAGAAAGTCACATATGCATCCATTTACAGACATATTAAGTGAGAATTTTCCTCTTGAGAAACCTGCATAAATTGTGTGTGTGTGTGTGTGTGTGTGTGTGTGTGTGTGTGTGTGTGTGGTGTGGGAGAAGCATGTTTGGCTTCTCCCATCAGCCATGGTACCAGAAGCTCTCCAGGTGTTCCTGTTTCTTGCCAGGAATGCTCTAGTTTCCTGGAGAAGGGTGTGACTGAGTGAACAGGTACTCTGGAAGGAAGCACGATGGAAGGGAAGTCACAGGGTGACCATCAAGCACAGCATTCTTTAGTTACAATGGAAAGAGCCACAGTGCATCCTCAGCTCTCTGCAGTACCTGTGAGCTCATTTTTTTTTTAAATCTTGCTTTTTATTTTTCAGACATCTCCAAGAGTTCAATGAGACAAGCAGAAGAACTAGGCTTTGAAAGGATGCATTCTCAGTTGCTACTGAGAAGTGTTTGCTGTCCAAAGCCCTCTTGAATACTAACTGGATTTCACAAGGCCGTCATTCTTTTCTTTTTAATTTCTATTCCTCAGAATCTTCTTTTCTTCCTACAGCTCTCAAGGGTTACCTTTCTCTTTATTCTTTTTATCTATGCCTCTTGTTCCCTACTGCATTGTTTCACCCTTATAGTTTGCTTTTATCAACAGCTCCATGTGCTCCTTGGGCTCTAGTTAGTGGTTCTATTTACCTTTGGTGCTCTCATTACCACCCAAACTCAGCTCCCTACTTTATTAATTTGAAAGCTTAAAATTATTTGGAAACCAATTATGTTTTTCCACAAGAGCCAGCTGCCTCTTGAGGTAATGGTATGAAATTGGATCACTTTAATGAATGCCTTTTATTAAGTGATTAGACTGGGTTTACTTCCTGCCAAAGTTCAAGGTCAAAGAGCCTCTCTGCATGCTGTCCACTAATGTCTGTTTTTATACTGGATCTGAAAATAATATCCCAACTCTAAAATGTTTCCCTGCCTCCCCCTTTCTCCCTGGTGTCTACTTTCAGCTGCCCATCAACTTCCCTTGCTTCCCAGATCCCTGGTGATGTGCTCAACATTGTGTCATGGTTGGTTATTCTTCCAAGGAGAAGTACAATCCCATACAGCAACATGGCAACCAGCCTTCAAAGCCTCTGATCATTGACCATGCCCCTGACTTCTAGGATGATCCCATCATTGGTATTCAGAGCAGCCTCGGGTATCTTACCACTGAGAAAGTGGATTTATGCATAGGAAAAGTACGAAAGATTGATTCCATCTCGATGACCCCATGCCAGCATGGGGTCCAGACAACCCCATGCTTGACTTCTTTGAGCCTTACTTCTCATCTGCAGAATGGAAGTAACAGTGCAATTCATATGGTGTGAGAATTGGACATGATGATGTCCATTGAGCACTTAGCACAGAAATAAAGTCAGTACAGCTCACTGAGTGAGAATGATTGGGAATGGGGCCTTTCCTCTCAATCTCTGGCTGTCTGTGTAGTTTAGAGTGTGAAGTGGACCCTGTGTTGAGGATTCTGTAAGAGCTGTTGGCTGATGAGAACTTGGGGATTGTGGGGAGTTTTGATGTTGTAGATCCAGAGACAAATTATTTTTGGCAACTTTTGTCTCCTTAGTAGCTGTTAATTGCTCACCTCTAGTCCTGACTTCACATCTCTTTGACTATCAGGTGAAATATGTGTAATACATTAACTTAGCAGACTACTAGTTTTTATGAACCCAAAACTTAAGAGTATTTTCAGGTAGTCTACGAAACCTACACCAGGAGGTTCCCTTCTTTGTTGTGACCTGATGTTCCCATCAGTGAAGGTGGTAGATATATTGACATGTTTGTTTGTTTTTTCCTGTTTTTGGAAGCAGGGTGTCATGTATCCCATGGACTAGAGCCTGCTATCTAGCTATTGATGACTGTAAACTTTGAATTCTCCTGCCTCTACTCTGAGTACTTGGATTATGACCAGCATGCAATATCATATCTGACTTGTGTGGCAGAGGGGATCAAGTTCAGGGCTTAGTGCATGCTAAGCAAGAGCTCTACTACCTTAGCTATAGCTCCAGCTCCTATGATGACTTCTTTTGCTTTTTGTGATTATCATAGTTTCATGTAGAGCAGGGTGATGATGCAGTGTGTAATAGAACAGTCTGTGCAAACCTAAGGAGCCAAGTTCAATTCCATAAAACCCACATAAGCAGCTGGGTATGGTCACATGTGCCCATAACTCCAGAGAGATGGACATGCTGGCCACCAGCCTAGCTTCAGGGTTAGGGATAAAGATGTACAGTGATAGAGCAGGACTCCCAGTGTCTTCCTCTGGCCTTCACAATGCATACACCACATAACACATGACACATGCACATGTGTGTGTGCTCATACACACACACACATACACACACACACACACACACACACACACACACATATATATATATATATATATATATATACATATATATATATATATATATATGAAGAGAGAGAGAGAGAGAGAGAGAGAGAGAGAGAGAGAGAGAGAGAATGCAATGCTTCTACACTGGAACATGTCATTGAAGGTAATCTTGATCTATGGTCCTAGGTCATGATCACTCAATTTTGGCTCAGAATAAATGATCTCTTAGTGCCTTTGAGATGAGTGTTATGATTTGCATAGACAAGGGCAAACCAATGATTTTTGTACCTGGTTTACCATTCTTCAAAGTGAGCAACAATTAATTCACCATCTAAGGTTGTTGTGAATATAAAATGAATGAGGAAAAAAACTGTTGGGAACAGGGTCTGACACATGGCCAGTACCATAAAAGTGCCTGCCGTTACTGCTACAAAATATTGGGCTTGTATCAGCTATTGGAAGAAACTGTGTCTTTAAAAGCATTGTCCTGAAACTTGATGGAACCTTTGATCATGCATGGACTAAGAGAATAAAAACAAACAACAAACTCCAAGGTGACACTGACCTGGTTCTCCTTGTGTTTCTTAGGAAAACCACAGGAAGTGAAAATTGGATCATTGGATCTCATTGTTGAATAAAGCTGTTTTTCAAACATGAAAAGGAGTGATTATGAAGGTATTCACCCCCTTTGGGGATAGAAGTTAACACAGCTGAGCGTTACAGAAGTCAATCTCTGACATACTCATTAGCAATTAATATTTGGTTTATTTTAAACCAAATGCAAGTGGAGCCAGTGTAAAAGCATGTTGGGGAGTTCCGTGTAAAGGCCAGTTGTAATGCATGGAAAAACCATTGCGTTAATAGGATTAGAAAGGAATGCCAAGGAAATGGCTTAATCAGTGAAGTATGCAAGCATGAGACCATTGTTCAGTCCTCAACCTAAATCAAAAAGTCAAGTATGGTGATGTGTGCCTAGGGAAGTGGACAGGGGATTCTTGGGACCTAGCTTAATTGGCAAGTCTACAGTTTCAATTAAAAGACTGTCTCAAAAAACAAAGATGGATTGCATATATGCAGAAATACATGAATATATACACACATAATCAGGTACATGCACATGCAAAGATAATTAGTGTTTATTATTTTGTTTTAAACTTTGCACAGAATTTAGAGCCATTATCAAATGCAAGATGCATTAAGCTTATAATAAAATGATGATGAAAAGCTACTTAGTGTACTAGAGAGATGGCTCACTGTTAAGAGCACTAGCTGCTCTTCCATAGGACTCAGGTTTGATTTTAGCACCCACATGACAACTCAAAACCAAGTATAACCCCAGCTCCAGGAGATCTGGATGTCCTCTTCTAGCTTCTATGGGAACTGCATGCATGTGTTGCAGAGACATACATGCAGGCTAAACACTCATACACATAAAACAAATAAACATTTTTATAAGAAGTTACTTTGCCAAACTTCAGCAGATTGACACCTGGAGAGATCTGGTGTAGAAACTGAATTCAGCCTTCCTTGCTAGATGGGCACATCTCCTAATTTGAGTCTCTATGGCCCCTAGTTATCCCAGAAGGTTGGTGTGAAAGTCAATATGATGAAAAATGTGAACAAACACTTCTCTAATGCAAAAGCAGCAGTACTAAAAAGATTCTGTAACGTACATTTATAAAGCCAAGGTTGGGAGAAGTGGGATGAGGGGAAGGAGGGAGGAAAAGGAGAGTAATAGCAAAGGTAGATTTTAGTCTACAAGGTCTTTACCTGGGGCATAAAAGGAAGGCCGTTGGGGAGGTAAAAGCCATGATAAATGAACAACACAGAAAGAAACTGAATGCAGTGCCGATCTGTAAGCTGGGATGCTAAGAGTATTAAGAGCTATGCTAGGAAGTGTTCTCCATGCAAAAGCATTAGTGTGCTGACTGAGAAAGACACATGAGAAAAGTATCAAAGGATGAGAAGGAGACAGAAAAACTTACTGCCTCTGAGTATTAATGGAGTTTTTAGGGGAAAAGCTACACTTGGCTACCCACCCACAATTAAAGAGACATGACAGTGAAAAGCAGAAGAATTTATTCAATGTGGGCAAATAAAGAAGTCCAGTGACCCCCCACCCCCACCCCGTCTCTCCAGGGTCCTGAAAGACAGGTATAGGTTTAAACAGAAGGCTAGAGGTGTTTCCAACTAAGAAATCCGTCCAAGTGTGATCTTGTCCATCATTAATCCATCATCGTTTTGGCTCACCTCTATCCTGTGAAACAGACAGAGCTATATGGAGTTTCATCCTAGAAGACAAGCTCCTTCTCTGGCTGGCACCTTTCCCTCCGCCATTTCCTTTTCCCCAGCATAGAGATTCCTAGGGAAATTTTAATTCTTTGGGGTCTATTATTTCAATAGTCCAATAGCCAAACGGAGGGGCACACATATTTGTTTAAGATAATCTTGGGGCAGCAAGATGACTAAGTGGGTAAAAGTGGTTGCTGACTTAAGTTCAGTCCCTGGAATCCAAATGGTGGAAGTAGGGAACTGAGTTATGCAAGTTGCACATGAATGAGTGCACACACACACACAACACACACACACACACACACACACACACACACACACACACACACACACACACACACACGGAGAGAGAGAAATACATGCAAGTAAATACAAGGAAAAAACCATCTCCTACTGCAAAGGGTAGATGAATAGTATGCTATTAAAGAAGGCACTGTCTGTGTTTAGGGTCTGTGTGGGAGGCAGTGTTTGTGTTTGGGGTCTGTGTGGCAGTTTGAATGAAGGTGGCCTCCTTAGGCTCAGACATTTAGATACTTGTCCCGAGTTGATGGAACTGTTTGGGAAGGTTTAGGAGGTGTGGCCTTGTTGGAGGAAGTGTGATACCAGGGCTGGGCTTTGATAGTTTAAAGACTCTAAACATTTCTGTCTGTTCTCTGCTTCCTGCTTGTGGATCAAGATGTGAGTTCTCACCTTCTTGCCTCTGCCATTCACTGGCAGGAGCCTTCACTCTGCCATCATGGACTCCTAACCCTCTGGAACTGCAAATCCAAACAAATCCTTCTTCCATAAATTGCCTTGGTCATGTTGTATATTGTCAAAGCAACAGAAAAGTGAGTAAAACATGCTTCTTCTGAAAAAATCAAGTTTTTCCTTAGTGAACAACAGCGCAGTCAATTTTCTAACTGTAGAATGAAGTGAAACTCATTACAACAACAAAAAGGGGGACCAAGGCAGCATATCAGGTAGAGCATCAGGAAACTCACTGAAGTTTCTTGGGGCTGAAATGTGGCATTTCTCTTCTAAGAAAAAAAATTTACATCATTTGTAGAAAATGGATGGAACTAGAGAACATAATATTAGACAAAATAAGCCAGGTTTAGAACTACAAGTATCAAATGTTTTCTCCTATAATTGGAATCTATTAAAGCTTAGTATAAACAAAAATTCCTGAAAAAAAGCTGTGTCTGGCTGTAAACAAAAAAGTTCCTGGAAGGAGTCTGTATCTGAAGAGACTGACAGAACAATTGGAATTTCATTACTGGGAAAAGATTGGGATTTTGTAGGCCCAGAGGTTAATTACTTTATCCTGGGTTAGTTCTAGCCTTCTGGAACAGCCATTTCTTGCCTAACTCTGTGTCTGAACTTACACCTTGTGATAATAAGTAAAACCTCTTAGAAGCTATTAGCAGAATACTAGAGCCAGAAATATAATCAGATAACATTTTAAGCCTATATAAAAGTTTCCCTCATCTTGTTGTATCTGCCTTTCTGCTGTACCCATCAATGTATTTTAAAGTTGTCTTAATTTATGGCTTTCTTCATTTTGTAAAACTATTAAAAAAAAACATGAAACTGCTTCCATGTTGGAACATGGAATTTGGGGTGACCTAAATCTGTGTCCTGGGCCATGGTCACTCAAAATGGCTCTAGAATAAATTAGCTCCAGAATGGAATAAAATTTCACCAACCTCACATCTGACAGAGGGCTGATCTTCAGAATTTACAAAGAACTCAAGAAGCTAGTTCCCAAAACACCAAATAACCCAATTAAAAAGTGGGGTACAAAACTAAATAGAGAATTCTTAATAGAGGAGTCTAAAATGGCTGATAGACACTTAAGAAAGTGCTCAACATCCTTAGCCATCAGGGAAATGCAAATCAAAACAACTCTGAGAAACCATCTTACTCCGGTCAGAATGACTAAAATCAAAAACACCAATGACAGTTTATACTGGAGAGGATGTGGAGAAAGGGGAACACTCCTCCACTGCTGGTGGGAGTGCCAACTTGTACAGCCACTTTGGAAATCAGTATGGCGTTTCCTCAGGAAAATGGGAATCAGTCTATCACAAGATCCAGCAATTCCACTCTTAGGCATACACCCAAAAGAAGCACTTTCATACAACAAGGACACCTGTTCAACTATGTTCATAGCAGCATTATTTGTAATAGCCAGAAACTGGAAGCAACCTAGATGGCCCTCAACTGAAGAATGGATAGAGAAAATGTAGTACATTTAAACAATGAAGTACTACTCAGTGGAAAACAACAATGGAATCTTGAAATTTGCAGGCAAATGGATGGAACTAGAAGAAACCATTCTGAGCAAGGTAACCCAGTCAGAAAAAGACAAACATGGTTTGTACTCACTCATATGCATTTTAGACATAGAGCAAAGGATTACCAGCCTACAATCCACACCTCCAGAGAAGCTAGGAAACAAGGAGGACCCTAAGAGAGACATACATGGTCCCCTGGAGAAGGGGAGAGGGACAAGATCTTCTGAGTAAATTGGGAGCATGGGGGGATGGGAGAGGGAGTTAGGAGAATGAGAAGGGAAGAAGAGGAGGGGAGAAGAGGACATGAGGGAGCAGGAAGAATGGAAGAGAGCGAGATAAGAGATTCCATAACAGAGGGAGACATTATAGGTTTAAAGAGAAATCTGGCACTAGGGAAATGTCTGGAGATCTACAAAGATGACACCAGCTAACAATCTAAGCCACAGAGGAGAGGCTACCTTAATTACCCTCTCCTGATAATGAGATTGATGACTAACTTATATGACATCCTAGAGCCTTCATCCAGCAGCTGATGGAAGGAGAAACAGACACCCACAGCTAAACACTGAACTGAACTGGAATCCAGTAGCGGAGAAGGAGTGATGAGCAAAGGGGTCAAGACAAGGTTGATGAAACCCACAGAAACAGCTGACCTCATGGACCTCAGACTGACCTCATGGACCTCAGACTGATAGCTGGGAAACCAACATAAGACTGATCCAGACCCCATAAACATGGGTGTCAGTGAGGAGGCCTCGGAAATCCATGGGGCCTCCCTAGCATAGGAATGGACTTTGGAAGCCCATTCCACATAGAGGGAATACTCCCTGAGCCTAGACACACAGGGGGAGGGACTAGGCCCTGACCCGAATGATATGACAGACTCTTAAAAATCCCCCATGGAAGGCCTCACACTCCCTGGGGAGCAGAAAGGGTATGGGATAGGTAGAGTGTTAGTGGGGGGCAGGGGAGGAGGGGAGGGAGAGGGAACTGGGATTGACATGTAAAACAATCTTGTTTCTAATTTAAATTTTAAAAAAATGGAAAAATAAATCAATAAACAATCAAACAAGTTCCTGTTTCCTTCAGGATGACAGTTATGGTTTCCACATCATCATCAGGGAGAGGGGATTATTTGAGGGGGGGCAATAAGAGTGGGAAAGGAGATGAAAGAAGGAGAGGGAGGGTGCACATGACCCAACCACATTGCGCACACATATGAAAACTATGTGTCTTCCTTTGTGTTTCTATTTCTGTGAAGAGACACCAGAACCACGACAACTCTTGTAAAGAAAACATTTAATTGAGCTGGCAGCTTAGAGTTTCATAGGTTCAGTTCATTGTCATCATGGCAGGGAGCAGGACAGCGTGCAGGCAGACATGTTGCTGGAGCTGAGATGCTACACCTTGCGGGCAACAGAAAGTGGAGTGACGGTCACAGTGGCTGATATCCCAAGTATAGGAAGCCTCAAAGCTTCACCCACAGTGACACACTTCCTCCAGCAAGACCACACCCACTCTGACAAGGCCACAGCTACTAACAGGGCCACTTTGTTTGGGAGGCATTTTCTTTCAAACCACCATACAATGATTTTGTACAAACAAAATACGCTAGAGATGAAGTCCCTGAGTGAGAACCACCTAACCTTGCTGTGTAGCATCACTGACATTGTCCTGCTCACTCCTCAGTACCTAGGAATAGATGACAAGAGTCACTTCTGGGCTCATGGGTTCAGGTGGAATGTCAGAGCCTGTGGAAATGTCTAACCCTGAATCCAGGGCCTCTCTCAACCCTGCCCCCCTCCGAAACCCGCTTTTCACTGTTTGATTCCTTGAACCACATGTTTCTATTGATGTCTTTGTGCTTGGGGATGGGAGTTTCCCCAATCTTAAGGAAATAGAGACACAAGAAACACTATAGGGTAGTGTGTGTCTCACATCATCTATGTGAGAGTTCAGGAGACTGGCTCTGGAAGGTACTTGGATAGTTCCTTTCACTAAGACACCGACTTCCACCATGTGCCTGAACTTCCTTCATCTTTCTCTGTTTGCTGCCTATCCATAGGATGAGAACATGCACTGAGTTAGTATACACATAAAGCACTAGGAATTGTTACTGGCATGCAGAAGCGCTAAAAAATGGGATACTAATCATTGCATTTGTCTCCTGGAATCGCCATAATAAGGCATCACAAACTAAGTGGTTTACAGCAGAAGAAATATATTGTCTTGCAGTTCTGGAGAGCAGAAATCTGAAATCAAGTTGCTATCAGGACCATGCTCCCAAGGAGCTTGGCTGCTTCTGGTAGCCCTGTAAGTGCACAACACCAATTTCTTCCCATCTTCCCTGTATCCATGCCTCTTCTTTTCATAACGACACAGTCACAATGGAATGAGAATCTACTCAGTCCCAGTTCAGCCATATTCAAGCTAATTACAAAAAGTTACAGTCACAGGTACCCAGGGCTCTGACCGTCTTGGGAGGATATAGATCAACCCGCAGCAATCATCATAATTGTCAGGTTTTATTTTATTTTATTTTAAAATGTTATTTTTATTTTTATGTGCATATCTATGGGTTTGTGCCAATACCTTCAGAGGCCAGAAGAGGGTATTGGATCCCTTGGAGCAGAAGTTTTAGGCAGCTGTGAGACACCCACCTGGGTGCTAGGAACCAAATGCTAGCCCTTTGCAAGAGTAGCAAACACTCTTAACTACTGAGCCATCTTGGTCTCAAATCAGCATATTTTAGAATAGATATCCAAAGCTTATAAAAGTGTCACTTTCTTTTTGTCCTGGACAGACCATCAGAGCTGGTCTGTATTCATTTCCGACAGACTAATTTGGATGCCAGGCTTGCAGAAACTTAAAATCTGCCAGAGTGAAAGGTGGAGAAAGGATTTAATTTGTGAAGAAATTGCAAAATCAATGCACAAATGCTGCTCTCTTGTTCCCACTATGGAAGCTGTAAGAGAAAGGGCCTGTCGGTAGGATGGCTTGACTGTGGCCATTTATTTCTGACATAGCCATTTCTGAATGCTCTGCATTTGTACATCCAGTCCTTCAGAATGTTCTTAAGGGTAAGGTAACAAAACTTGAATAAAATCAGGACTGCTGTAGTTCCATGTCATTAGGCTACAGCCAAGACTTGCTAGGACTTGCTAGGATTTGCCCTCATAGTAATATTCAGTATATTCATATGAGGCTAGGATGAGAAGAATGCACACATATGTATCTAAGACTACAAATGTAACATGTATGTGCATAAGTGCACACATTTATACAAAGGATGAGTCCTCATCAAGACCCCCGAATTGACCTCTAGTTGCCATTGGTAAAATAAATTAGATAGAAAAATAATATTTGTTCAAGAAAAATCAGGCCCTGACTTTCTCTTACATTTCCTTAATGAAGCGAGTAGCATTCATGGGTTGATTCTGTAACCCCTTCACAAATTAAATAGAAAATTTGATTAAAAACTACTGCATTCTGATTTATTTAAAGTTCTTTCCAATTGGCTCCCTCAAACAAGTCATTTCTCTGCCTGTTGTCCTTGTCATAACTATCCTAAGATGACAATGATTTCCATGGCAACTAGCAATCTTGTTACATCACTGCCATTGATAACTGATAGGGTCTTCCTTTCAAGCCTGTGAGGTTTGGGCTGCTTATTCCCCTGTGAGTCATCTTGAACACTAGGATGCTGCCAGGATCTCAAATAACAGTGCTTCTCCCTGCTGAAATTCAGCCTCTTGCACATGGAGGGCAGATTCTAGATCTAATTGAGTTAATGTAATAAGTGCACTTTCCATGGAAGCAATCCCCCTGGTGGCTCCCTGCTTTCTTTCTAAGCAAGAATCACAGGATATGAAATCTATAAATAACAAAACAAAATTTCTTACGCATCTGCAGGAAGAAAAGTACTTTGTTATGTCTTATTTCAGATTCAAACTGCCTTTGGTGAAGGAAAAATATCTGTTTTAATTGTTTTCTTTTTTTAAGATTCGTTTTTACTTATGTGTATGGGTGTCCTTGGAGAGCAGAGAAGGTGTTGGATTCCCTGAAGCTGAAATCACAGATGTTGTGAGCCACCTAATGTGGGCGCTGGGAACTGAACTCAGGTCCTGTGGAAGAGCAGCTGACACTCTTAACCACTGAGATCTCTCCAGCCCCTGTTTTCTAAATTTTTTTAAAAAGTATTATTAGTGTATGGGGGAGGGCGAGAAGGCTCTGGAGAACCATGGTACACATGTGGAAGTCAGAGTACAGTGGGATCTCCGGATCTGAAGCTCCAACTTAGGTCACCAGGCTTTCAAGGCAAATGCTTTTAACAGGCTGAGCCATCTCCTGGGCCCTAATGCTTTTCTTTTTTTTTTAAATTATTAAATAGTGTATTTTTCTTATACTGTGTTGAGGTTAAAAATAAGATAAGTGAACAACAAGAAAAAGTCCCAATCAGGTAACGAGAGGCAGTTCTGAGTGCCAGCCAACTTTGGGGAGATTACACAGGAGTTTTCAATCAAAGCATTTCACACTGCATGTCTCCTGTTTCTTTTTGGTGTTAATGGTTTATCCCTTCCTGCTCTTTCTCCTTAAACTGAACCAGCAACGGTGACAGGCAGGATGATTCTATTCTCCCTTTGTCTCCAAAATACCTTCCAGTCACCCCACCACCCCAACACCGTTCTGCATTGTGCTTGTGTTGTGTTGAGGGGGTGGGCTGGCCCCTTGTCCCAGAGTCTAGGGGAGCCATGTGATGAGAGAGTGGGCTGGCCCCTGTCCCAGAGTCTAGGGGAGCCAGGCATTCTGTTTCCACCTGTGGTACTTTACAGGCTCCTCATAGTTGCCTCTCAGCTTTCCCTACCCTAGCACGCATTGTTCCACCACTACCCAGATTCCCAGGTGCCTGAAGACCCTGCAATAGTGTTCATCTCAGACCTTGCTTTAGATGGCAAGTCCTATCCTTACCTCCTATCTCTTGCAGTAAGTCCCTGGTCCCATGGAATTGAATCTGAAGGGACTGTTTCAGTCAGATGTCTGTCTTCACAATTGGTTTTGTCTAACTACCCAAGAAAGATTTATAAGAAAGTCAAGGGTAAAAAAACCTATGGTCTCTGATTAGTTCCTTTTCATATTTATAACCAACCTTTTCTGTGGGCATAATAATTCTTTTTTCTTTTTATAAAAATTGAAATTAGATTTTTTTTTGTCATACAATATATTCTGGTCACGGCTTCCCCTCCCTCATGCCCTTAAAGATCCTCCCTCCCTCCACATCCCACCCATTCAATTCCATGCCTTCTTTCTTTCTCTCCTTAGAAAACAGGCTAATAGGATTATAAAGCCAGTGGGGACGGAAGACAGCAAGGAAACAATGCCTTCCAGACACAACAGGCGGGACAGGTAAAAGCCAGATCAAGTTCCAGCACTAAAAGGGGGAAGTGGACATGATTCCTAACCAAGAAGCTGTCTCTAATTGGCAAATAAAAAATTGGGTATGCAAGCCTCACTCAAGGGCAGGCCCCGTATGTAGCAGTAGACAGCCAACTCAGTAGTAATTGGGGAGATTTTCTTTTTAATTTCATAAGTCTTTTTTGTTTGTTTTTGTTTTTGTTTGGGTTTTGTTGTTGTTGTTTTGTTTTTCAAGACAAGGTTTCTGTGTGTAGCCCTGGCTATTCTAGACCTCACTCTGTAGACCAGCCTGGCCTCAAACTCACAGAAATCCACCTGACTCTGCCTCCCAAGGGCTGGCACTAAAGAAATGTAAGACTGGCTTACCTCATAAATTTTTATCTAGGATTTTTTTTTTTTAACCTAACTGGTCTTTTGCTTATTTATTATGGTTTCTGATTTTGTGTTTTTATGAGTTTTCTGTGTGAGCATATGTCTCTGGGTGTGTATGTGCTTCTCTTGCCCCTTTGTTTCTTTTTTCTTTTTTCTTTTTGACACTGCTCAAGGACCTGAGACTAGATAGGCCACAGACCCAGGGGAACACCCAGTACTTCTCTTGTGCCAAAGAAATGTAGCAATGCAATGGCTCCTAATGACATTCTGCTGTACCCATAGATCAATGTCGTACTGCACCACCATCAGAGAAGCTGCCTCCCGCAGTTGATGGGAGCAAATACAGAGACCCTAAATGGTTGTCTCCATCACCTTAGGGCTCAGGGAGCTTTTCAGAAGAGAAGGCAGAAATATTGTAAGGGCATAGTAGTTTTTGAGAGTGGCTGATGCCACCTTGAACCGAGTAGCATATTTTGCTCTGTACACTTAATCTCTTCCCAACTGTGTCATTAGCAGAAAGAGTAGTAGACCATGACTGCCCAAAACCAGGAGTGGTGGTTGTAATCTCAGTGCTTGGCAGGTGAAGGCAAGTTGCTCCATAGTGGATTCCAAACCAGTCTAGGCTACATGAGACCTTGTTTCAACCATTTCTCCCAATAAAAAAATAAAAATAAAAAACCCAGAGTCAAATCGTTGTCCACTAAATGACTCTCAGGCATCGTTAGAGGCAAATTTCTATCCTACCATACCTTCAATGTGGCCTTTCCTTTTATTCAGCTAAAACTTAGAGAAAGCTGGGCACACTCAGAGGCAGCCTGACCACTGCTTTTTCTGACACAAGCTGCCATACACTAGAGTCCTCGACACCATTTGAACCTTTCAAACCAGGCTCTTTGACTTTGAGGTAGTCATGCCACCATCTTTCCTTCTTGAACTATGACCTTAAACTGAGCTTTCCTCAATGTAACTCCTGAGTAATGTGAGCAGCCTCAAGTGCTTTTCCTTCTGAGTATGTGCTGGCTCTCCAAACAACAGCCCCAGGCATCCTTTGAGAAGTTAATCGCTTTGGGAGAAGCTTTCAGTCTCTCGATGCTTGCTATAATATGTCTTTCTTCACTCTCATTTCTTGCCCATGCTGTTTTAACTTGGGACTCACCTAAATGGAAACCAACTATGTTCTGCTGCAAAATCCCTACCAGGCTGGAGAGATGGTCCAGCAGTTAAGAGCACTGACTGCTCTTGTGGAGGACCCAAATTTGGTTTCCAGTACCCAAGTGGTAGCTCAAAACCACCTGTAATTCCAGTTCCAGGGGATCTGACTCCCTTTTTGTAGCCTCTTCAAACTTCTGCGCGCGCGCGCGCGCGCACACACACACACACACACACACACACACACACACACACACACACACACACACACACACTTCACACAAACTCATGCAGGCACATGCACTTAAAAAAAAATAGCTGCTACTATGTGCTAGGATGGGCACAAAGAGCTGACTTTGAAGATATTTGGAGTTGAAATGTTTTAAGAGCGAAGTCTCAGCAAACCTTCTGAAATCCCTTCTCTTTAAGTACGACTAATTGACCTTCCATCCCAAACTACTTTACAAGTCTCCTCCTTCCTCCCACCATTTTCCAAGAGGACTCAGGCAGTCTTGATTGGTACCATACTCTGAGTGACTGACATGGCATGGGAGGAGAGGCAGCCTTCCTAATAACATTTCCTAGTTGCCATTTATAAAGCAAAGCAAACAAATCCATGGGCCACGCCCTGCATGTTAGTTACAGCTTAGACTGTGGCCAAGCAAGGCTGTACTCAAATCCAGGCTTTCCTGCTGGCCAGGACTTGTTACCTTGGGCAAGGGTTAGGCCTTTCCTGTTGGTAGAATATTCCTTGCCACCAGCCAGCTCCAAAACAACCACATGGAGACTTCTTAATAATTATAAATGCTTGGCAAGTAGCTTATGCTTGTTACTAACTAGCTCTTACAACTTAACCCATTTTTCTCAATCTACACGTTGCCACATAACTCATGACATTTACCTGTCTTCTTGTATGTCTTTCTCTCTCTCCATCTGGCTGGTGACTCATCTTTCTTCTTCCCAGAATTCTCTCTGTCTGGCTTTCCTGCCTAGCTATTGGCCATTGATCTCTTAAATTAAACCAATGAGAGCAGCACATCTTCACAGTGTATGAAAAGACTTTTCCATAATACTTTCCTTACAGTGTTAAGTTCATTTCCTAACCTATGGCTAACAATAGTGCTTACCATTGTTTACTATGGAGATTAGTGCAAGCATGTAGTAGAAAGTCAAAGAGAAAACTTCTCCAATGGCACTGTCCAAAGAGGCTAGTTTCTCAGGCTCCTGGGACCCAATTGGGCCTTTCTGATTGAGTGCTAGAATTCTTGATTTCAAGCATTTCCCTCACTTGGCATCCTCTGTCACATCCCTTGTCACCTGCTGACCACATCAGGAGAGCATGCTCCAATAGGACCTAGGCAGAAGTGCTTGCTCTTGGAATGACACATACCTTCCCAACATGGGCAGAATCCTTTTTGGGGAGAGCTGAGACTCAGTGGACTCCTGGACTCAGTGTCACGCTCCTTCAAGTTCCTCCCAGTGGACCACAGGCACTTTGCTGCCCACACAATAAGGAATTATTTTGCTGATTACAATTTAAATGCATTTCAGTTTCATAAATATTAAGAGTGATGTGTAGAAATGGCATGGTGGCCCAGGCCTGTCAATCCAGCACTCAGGAAGCTGAGGCATATAGATTAAAAGTTGAAGAGCAGCCTACGCTTTTTGCTGAGTTTGAAATGGCCAGTCCCAGCAGCATAGTGAACTCTGTTCTAACTATATAAAGGCAAAACAAACTGTGTCATAGTCATAAGCTTTATGGCTACTATTATTTAAATACTGATGTGATAAAAATAATTCAAGTGAACACTTCTAGCTTGCAGCGTTTGCTTCCCTTTAAAAGGACACGTTTGGCTGGGCGTTGGTGGTGCACGCCTTTAATCCCAGCACTCAGGAGGCAGAGGCAGGTGGATCTCTGTGAGTTCGAGACCAGCCTGGTCTATAAGAGCTAGTTCCTGGACAGCCTCCAAAGCCACAGAGAAACCCTGTCTTGAAAAACCAAAAAACAAACAAACAAACAAACAAACAAATAAATAAAAGGACACGTTTGAGTTTTCAATTTGCAAAAAAATTTTTTAAGAAACCAAAGTTTGGGCTGAAGAGGTGGCTCAGTGGGTAAAGCACTTGGCATGAGGACCTGAGTTTGAGTCGAACAACCCACATAGGAAGCCTGCCACAGGGACACACATCTACAGGTCATAACCCTGGTTACTCCCAGAAGAGACTGGAGGCAGAGGCAGGAGAACTTCCTGGAGCTCCAGGACCAGACAGCTTGTTATACAGCAGTGAAGAGCAAGAGGCTGCTTCAAACAGGCTACAGGCAACACACACACCAAAGGTTGCCCCCTAATTTCTGCATGGGACCCATGGCATGCAGATATCCATGCTCATATGTAAACACATATACATACTCACACACACAAAATGATGTGGGGGGGTTTGTTGGTCTTTTAAAGACAGGGTTTCTCTGTGTAGCCATGGCTGTCCTAGAACTTGCTTTGAAGACCAGGGTGGCCTCAAACTCAGAGATTAAAGGTGTGCACCACCACATCCCAGGGGAAATGATTTCTTTGAAAAGGAACTAAAGTTATATTTCAAATCTTGTTTACAAAATGTGTTGCACATGAAGTTGTACTATATCGGTATTTATGCAATTACTTTATTGAATTATTTTGAACAGAAATGAGATTATAATTGTTTACATTTTATTTATTGATATTTATTGTACACAGTGTTGATTTTAACATAAACTTTCAAGTATAGCTTGTACTTTACTCATATGGATAATCCGCCTTCCTTCTCTATTCCACTTCCTCTATTTGCCTATGTACATATGTGTGTATATGTAAATAGACATATATATGTAGTCATATATCATACATAAGTATCATGTATTTTAAAATTAAGATATATATGCATGTGTAATAGTTTTATATATCTATATAAGTCCAGGATGCATAAATGACAGAAAATATAATTTTTAAAAATACAACTTATTTCATATAATATGATAACCTCAATTACATACATGTTCCAGAAAATATTATAATTTCATCCTTCCTTTTAGGAAAATCCTGCTGGGTAGTAGACTATGATTTGTGTCTTCAGTTGTCTGTGAATAGCATTAAGGCTGATTGCATAAATTGGCTTTTTTGAATGGGGTCATGATATACACAAATACCAGTGTCTCTGTGGTATATTGGCTTGGAATCCTTACATATCCTGGTCTGGGATAACTGGGTCATATGACAGTGCTATTTTTAGTTTTTTTGAGGAATCTGCATACTAATTTACATATTGGCTGTACAGTTTAACTCCATGGTACCCATGGCGCTTTGAGTTGAAGTTGTAGATTCTAGCCCATAGCTATCCATCTTACTGTCCTGTTCAGGGTTCAGGTCATACAAATCAGATGACCTATGAAGCACTCAGACTCTGAGGCCCATGCTTCCGGACAGCCAATAGTTCTTAAAGGTAAGTGTCCTGGGGGAATAGTAGAGTTGACAATCTTGGAATATTGGTACATTTTTATGATCAGATTATAGACAACTTCAATTATGGTTCACCAAATGGAAGCCATGTGTGTGTGTGCTTTCTGCCCATCATTGGCCATGAAGGGATACAGGTGAGAGTGTCCTCACCAGAATTGAGCCAACACCTTCTAAAACAGCTATCTAAATAAGCCTCTTCAAAAACTACCCTGCCTTTGGTATTTTGTTATAGTAACAGAACACTAATAAAAATCAATGTAAAAATATCCAGGATCCCATTAGATCAAACTATCAATGTCTGGCTTCTAATAAATTATACATCTTCCTCAATTCATATTCTCAGCTCTAGTCCATTTGTTATGCATTACTATTTCCAGGTACACCGCAGACAGCAACGTATTTCATTAACATCTGCCACGTCCTGAGTTTTCAGATGCTTCCACTAGGTCATTAAAGTTACTTTCCTGCCACTTGGAGACCCCATGACAGTGTCTACCTCCTCCTTCCTCCTTCCTTCCTTCCTCCCTCCCTCTCCCCTGCCCGCTACAGTGCATGTAATCACCATTTTAAAAAGTAGCAAAATATCACATCACTCGCTAGGCTTCCAGATAGTTCTTTTTAAATTTTTTTGAGAAGAGCTAAATACCCTTTGTTTGATATTATCCATAAACCAAACTAAACCGCCTTTCAGTAATAAAAGGCAGCATCCTTTAACACAGGGGATTCTAGTTAAATTGGCATCATCAAGAACAGACAGTTGCTTCCTGATGTTTACGCATTGCCTGTAATGGGCCAAAGAACACAAGTTCAAACACAGATGTGTTCTACTTGGTTCTGAAAGAGTATGAGACTGTCCCAGTGCTGAAATATTCATATACCCAGTCATCTAAACCTAAGTATAAAACTATTCAACAGCCTTTGAGGTGGCTTGTTGTGGAATATTATTTAAAGATGTTTTATATTTGTTTATTTGGTGGAATATTTGTTTAATGACTCAAAGGTGCTCTACATTCTTTTATGTTGTATTTATTTAACTCTGTGAAACTGTGCTATTTTGCCTGCCTTAAACACCTGATTGGTCTAATAAAGAGCTGAACGGCCAATAGCTAGGCAGGAGAAAGGATAGGCAGGGCTGCCAGGCAGAGAAAATAGATAAAAGGAGAAGAGCTAAGAGGGTGAGCAAAAATGAAAGAGGACCACAGGAGAGGAGGATGCCAGGGATTAGCCACACAGCCACACAGCCAGACAGGGAATAAGAAAGAAAGAAAAGATATAAAGAAATAGAAAAAGGTAAAAGGCAAAAGGTAGATGGGATAATTTAAGTTAGGAAAGCTGACTAGAAACAAGCTAAGGCCAGTCATAAGAAAGACTAAGACTCCTTGTGATTATTTGGGAGCTAGGTGGTGGGTCCCCAAAGAGTAAATAGTAAAATAACAATCAAACCAACAACAATGGCACCATCATCTCTATGGAAAGTTGACCATTACTAATTAAGTCTGTCCCATCTTAGCAAGGGGAGCAGTGGCGGTACCTACAGAACCGCAACTGTTATCATACAAAGCTCTTCCCAATATGATAAACCAATTTTACTGAAACTGGAACTCTCCAACAATGACATAGGCATCTGTGATTTGAATTCTTATGTATGAATTAAATCATGGTTCAAACTAAAAAGCTATGAGATGCTATTTTGTAATAAGTAGGGCAAACACTATTACTCACTAGCAGCCTTTTCAAGGTAAGTCACCAGGTGCCCTTTCTCCAGTCTTAATGCCATCAAGCATCATTTTTGCTTTAGGATGTGATTGTTGGAATTCTCTGCCAGTGTGTCCTCTCCCCAGGTGATGCTCTTGTTCTGTTGGGTTCTCTTTCAGAGTCCAGAGGCCTGACCCTTCTTCCTCCCAAGGAGACCATGGAGATCTGATCCAGTGGCACCCTTGCCTCCCTGTTCCACAGTGAGGCACTGGGCACACTTCTGAACAAAAATCTTCTTGCCCTTCTCAATGTCACCCATTTTTTAATTAGATCTTTCCAGGCCCACACTTTGAATGTTATGTATTGGAGCCAGACATATGATGTCTCAGATAGTTCTTCTTAAAACGTAATGTGTGTGTGTGTGTGTGTGTGTGTGTGTGTGTGTGTGTGTGTGTGTGTGTGTGTTGTCTACAAGGGGATACACGTGTGCCATGGTGTGAGTGTGGAGATTCTGTGGAGCTTTGTGGAGTTTGTTCTTTTTCTTTACACAGGTTTAAGGGATTGAACTCAGGTCTTGAGACTTGCCTGGCAAGCACCCTCACCCGCTGAGCTGTCTCCCCAACTCTCTCAGCTGTTTCTCCATGATTCAGTTACTCAAAGCTGCTTCTTTGGGAAAGGATGGTAAGGTTTCTCTGACAACTTTTTGATACTATGCTGTCACTCAACACAAGCCCCCACCAGTTGAATAACAAAATTTACATTCTGGATGGTCTTTGAGAAAATGTCCTCAAAGACACAGGAAGCATAAGGTTCAAACACAGAAAGATTTTTTTAAAAAAGGAAAGAAAAAAGAAAGAAAGAAAGAAAGAAAGAAAGAAAGAAAGAAAGAAAGAAAGAAAAGAAATAGATGTGGCTCAGTCAGAGGTAAGTGGGATTAAAAACATACAGTTCAAAACATAGGCTCTAAAGTATTTACACCCTCACATGAAGTGTTCTCTTCTTGTGTAATTTAACCATGTATTGTAGGTGTGTTTTGGAAATCCTCTTGGTTTATCCTTGGGCGGGGGGAAGCTATTCAGTTCTAAGATTTGTGTTCTCTTCCCTCAAATTGCTCTGCAGCATTTTCAACCCCTGAGCCTCAGAATGTGGCCTTATTGAAGTGTAGCCAAATTAAATCTAAATGTAGCCAATTTAGAATGAAGACCCTAAAGTGACTCACCCAGTATGACCAGTGGTGATATTATCCAAAGAGGAACATGTAGACAAAGATGCAGAAAGAGGACACTGTGAACAGACAGAGACAAAGGTACAACAATCAAAACACAAAGGCCCTCCTAACCTTCAAAAAGGGGCCTGCTATCACAGCCCCACCACCTGTTTCTAGCTTCTGGAACTGTATGGAAAAAAAAAAACTTAGTTTCTGCAGTTTCCTTTTTCCATTTCCATGTATGTCCGTGTGTGTGTGTGTGTGTGTGTGTGTGTGTGTGTGTGTGTGTGTGTGTGTGTGTATGTAATTATCTTCCATTGTTTTTCTACCTTATTCTACCTTACTCACTTAGGCACCGTCTCCCAGTGGAACCCAGGGCTCACCAATGTGACTAGTCTTGCTAGCCAGATTGCTTAGGATTCCTTGTCTCCCTGATTCCAAGGCTGGAACTACAACAGGGGACCAACATCCGTTCAGCTTTGTTTGTTTAATTTATCACTATATTCGAGACAGAGTCTCACCATGTAGCACCAGCTTGCTTAGAACTTGCCAGGTAGACCTGGCTGGCCTCAGATTTACAGAGATCTGCCTGCCCCCTCATCCTCAATGCTGGAGTTAAAGCTGTGTGTCACGAGGCCCAGAGCATCCAACATCTAAGTGAGTCCTAGGAATCTGAATTCTGGTCCTTCCACTTGGGCTTTAACCACTGGTCCATGTCTCCAGCCCAAGTGTCTGTTGTTAAAACCATCAAGTCTGTTGCACCTGGTAAGGAAGCCAGAGCAGACCACTGCACTCACCTTTGCGCCTGTTCTCTTCATCTGTTAACTCAGAATCAAGTGTACTTCAGCCCACCTGTTCCTTCAATCCATTTTTATACCCCACTTCCTTTTTTCCCTCCCTCTCCTCTGACAGTTTTATTCATAGTTTTTAAATAAAAACATAAATGGGAAACCAGAAAGTGATACTATCCATAGTCCCTTGGGGGCTGGAAGTGGCTGGGGAGGTCTGTGGGAGCAAGGGTCAGTATCACGGGGACCTGCCTGTGTCTCTGTGCTGTCCCATCCTGGACAAGCACCTGGACTCTGATGTCATGGTGCTCTCATTCCCAAAGTAGAATTACAAACAGCCCAACCCTTTCAGCATTTAGACTGAGGGGACACTTGTCAAGCTCTATCAAGTGTTTATCACTAACTTTGCTGTCATCTGTGTATGATGAAGATGGAGACATTCCTCAACACACCCCTCATCCAATGCTGGTGCCTGCTTCCCTTCTCAGGTGAACTCCGGCCTGTGACTTGTACTGACAAGGAGACCTGAGAAGTAAATAACACAAACAGTGTCTAGGAGGGAGGTCTGGGCCCCAGGGGTGGGTAGAGAGACTGTGTTCTGGTCATTGGACTAGCATTTATGCCTGCTGCAGAGTCCGTGGCAATTTGGGGTTTCCAAGGCTGAGAGTTTACTGGGCATGAAGTGAAGGAGGAGGCCTGGGAAAGGGCAGAAGCAGAGGCACCAGAAAGAAAACTCATTCTCACACTCAAGCAGGCTGAAGTTGGCTAAAGACAGGAGGATGGGTTGTACCTTTTCCTCCCAAGTCCTGCCCACGCTGCAGATTCACATGAAGAAGAGAAGGAAGGAAGACAGATGGAATGCTGGATGGACAGATGGAAGGACAGAGCTGCTCGAGGAGGCAGGGCCATGTAGAGAAAGGGCGAGGATTTCAGAGTCAAACAAAGCCCCGCTTACAGATGCCTCTACTGCTCACCAGCTGCAAGACTCTGCAAGTTCAGGAATGAGGAAGGGGGATCTCCATTTGGGGACCAGTGCTGCCCCCCCCCATGCTCTTTCCTCTTGGCTGGCATTTCCTGGACTCCTGCACACAGGCCTTGTCAGGCCTTTTGTGTTTACATGATGGAATGACAGCAAGATGTAATGATATATTATTTATGATTTATTAAAGCTTACTTGAGGATTCAGAAAGCAAAGTCACCACAAGCCATACAAGCAAGGCACACACTTTAATCCCAGCAGCCAGCCAGAAGCTAGGAGGTGGTGGTATACGCCTTTAATCCTAGGACTCAGGATTAAAGAGGTAGATGGATCTCTGTGAGTCCAAGGCCACCCAGATCTACACGAGATTGATCCAGTCCTGAAGAGAAACAGCTCACACAAAGATGATCTCAGCCCCTGGGATCACAGGCCCTTAATCCCAGTATTCATGAGAAGTATTTAAGATGGGAGCAAGGAATCAGTAAGAGGCATCTGTTCTCCAACCACACTGAAGATGAGGCATTGATTCTCTAGCCACACTGAAGATAGGAAGGCTCAGTATCAAGGATGATGGGAAGACATTCAGTCTCACTGAGGAAAGGCAGCAGGATCAGCCCATTCAGCCTGAGGTAGGTAAGAGCTTGTTTTTTTGACCTTCAGCTTGAAGTTTGAACCCCAATATCAGTCTCTGGGTCTTTTATTTTTTGTGCAACATCACGAGGTGTGTGCTTCTTGTCTGACTGGCCCAGAAAAGTCACCAGCAGTCAGGTTGAAACCCTGCCTTGGAAAGCTGCCTTCCCAACTACATTAACTGTTTTTCTCATTGCTGTGACTAAAGCAGGGGCTTACTTTACCTCATGGTTTAAAGGAGCAGTCCATCATGGCAGCTGGAGTCTGTGAAGTTTGTGGCAGCTGGCCACATTGCACCTATCTTCAGAAAACAGAGAAAGATGGTTGCTGGAACTCAACTTCATTCTCCTCTTTATTCCTCCTAAGATCCCAGCCCACTGCACAGAGCCACCCACATTTAGAGTGAGTCTTCCTGTTTCAGCTAACCTAATCGAGAACTCCCTCACAGATATGCCCAGAGGTGTGTCCCCTACATGATTCTAGATCCCATGAAACTGACAACCAAATTTAACCATCCACAAACCTTGACAAATCAGTGTGTTATGTCAAACCATTGTCATTTTGTTTGGACAAGTTAATGCATTCTGCTTATGGGATGGTTGCATGGTCCAGCAGAGTTAGTGAGGAATTGGCTAAGGATATGATCATAAGAGAAAGAGGAGCAAAGCTAGACCACCACCTCTCACTCTCTGCAGAGGAGTGTGGAGAAACAAAGGGAAAGTTCAGAGGTGAAGGAAACTTTTACCATCTAAAAACCCCAGACTTCAGGACAAGAAGAGCAAGAAGAGGGGGCAGCCATGCAGCTGCTGGTAATGCTGTGAGTAAAGGCAAAGTAGTAGCCATGGCAACAGACTTCCCGAAAGGCTACCAGAATCTAGAAGTACAGTGACCTGGAAGGGATAAAAAACCAACAGGGAAATGTGTTAAGACACTGGATGCTGAGGCAAGGCTGAAGCATGGCCTGGCTTGCACTTGGGGCATGCATGTCACAGCTCCCCTTGACTTGCTCTCCCTCCCCAACAGCTCTGCGAAGCTTTGGTGGTGACACTAAGTGGCAGAATGAGCAGGGGATGATGAAATGATATGGGAGTGGGGATTTGCTTGTGTCCTTTCCTCACCCACGTTTCTGTCTTTCTCCTAAAACCTTCTCACAGTTATTCTCTGGCTGCTTCCCAGACAGAGTTCAGCCCAGCCTGACACACCCATAAATGTTACTAGGTGACATCCAGCCCCTAACACTAATCACCCACTTAAGAGTGTCCATGAGGATGGGTTTGTATAGAGCTTGTTGGGAGGATAACTGAAATTTGGGTGGATCTCAGACACAAATGCTTCCTAATCATTTGCTGTATCTTCACAGACTAATTCCTGAGATCCTTTTACTAAGTGGTTGAGATATCTAGTGCTCCAGCCCATTTTCCTTTATTACAATCTGTATTTATTCTTCTAGTATTTTCCCTTTAGTTTCAAACTCTGGGAAACCTCAACTGAGGTTTTTTTCAGTATCAGGATTTGTAGCAAGATGGATAATGACAGTGTGGTCCATGTGCACAATGGGATCCAATTCAGCACTATCTAAAGAAAAATGAAATTTGCAGGAAAATGGAGGTAATAGAACAAAAAATTAAACCAAGTAAGGTAACTCAGGCCAGAAAGACATATACCACATGTTCTCTCTCATATGTGGATCATATCTTCAAACTAATTTTTTGTGTTTACCTTGCAATGTCTGTAGGGATCAGAAGCTACAAAGGGATCCTGGGTTCAGGAGAGTCGGGCTTGAAGAGGGCTGGCTAATAAAACTCTTAAAAAATGAAACTAGAGTAAATAAATACTGGAATGGTACGATGATTGTCGGGAAAGAGGTTGTTACGGGAGCAGGAAGCAGATAAGAGAGGCTACATGTAGGAATCTGTCAAAGGACAGATTTAGTTACAAAATGAAAATAAGGACCATCTTAAAAAACTTACCAAATCGCAGTTCTTTTGGTGATGGGGTGGGGGAGTTCAGACTGTGCTAGGGACCAGCCCTAGCATTTGACAGGGTCCTGAAAAGAGGCAAGGAGTAGGTGAGGGAGCTATTGAACCAGGCCATGATAGTGGCAAGAATCTCAGAGCCTGAGTGCTTCCTTATACAGAATTCAGTGAGGAGGGATAAATTCATGTTGTTTCAAAACATAGATCATATCATTTTTGTTTCTAGACATGTGTTTAACTTTTTCTTGACTATTTTTTAGTCGTCATCGATATGCCATGAAATAACAAGAGTTATCTGTTACAATCAATTTTACTCATCAACCTCATAACTCAATTTTTAAGAATCTAGGGGCATACAACAGCCTGTTTTTAGACTGGCAGCTCTTGCAGCTTCAAGGACACTAGACAGAAAGAAAATCTCCAAGCCAGCCCAGGCAGATTGCCCTGTCCTGAGCAGTGTATTATTAACTCTTAATGGTTAGAGTTTCCCAGAAAAATCCTTAGGCCAAAGCTGCTGCAGTTGTTATTCAAATTCTGTCATAATAGAATGTTTACATTTTATATCTTGGTATACTTTGTTTGTATGTCTAATCCTGGCATTCTTTTGTTCTTTGGTGATATGACATTACAGTGGCTCTGCATGTGCTAACTTTTCTAAGAAAGGGAGGCCCTGACACCTCACTCTTTCATCATCTTTCTACACCATTCTTTGTCCATCAGCATAAGTCCCTGTGTAGGGCAGAGATAACTCCAGCGAATCTAACTTTGTTGCTGTATATGCCAGGAAATCGCCCGAGCGTATAGTAGGAAGAGGCTTGTAATCTATCTGTTGTCAACTTCTCTAGCCAATCTAGTTGACCTTTTAAGTTAACTTTGTTTTGATTGTCTTGTTCTCGAGTAAGTACAGGGACAGGTGTTTTAAGAATATCTCAGAGCCTCATAAACAGACCTCTGGCTTCTTCATGTGTGTCACAACCTCCAAGGCATAAGGAAGGCCTTCAAGTAGATAAGGATATCTCTCTACAAGCAGGAGGGATAGTATGTTCAGGACTTTCCTGGGGAAGCTTGGAAGCAGTACTGCTAGGAGAAGGTATAAATGATTCATAAGAAATTTCCCATCAATCCAATATCCCCAAGTTGTTCAAATATTAAAAGCCCCCCAAGCATGCAACATGTGGATATCAAAACCAAAAGTGGCACAGTGGCCAGTGTGTGGGATCTTTGCTGGCTCTTTGTCAAGCAGCTTGCTGGCTTTATGACTTCTGCAATTCCCATCAGATATGGTTGCACCAAGGCTGGCCTCAAACTCATAGAGATCCCCCTGCCTCAGCCACCGAGTGCTGGGATTAAAGGAGTGTACCACCACCTCCCAGCCCAAACCACAGTTCTTAAAATTATAAAATGAATATGTATTAAAGATTGCATCTGCCTTATTCATTGAGGGAACCCACCAGATGCTCTAACTGGCTTAAAAGAGAAGTCAAAGAACACAAAAACACTCATGGCTTCAACTGTCTAGCTTAAAAATACTTGGAATTCATCTGTATCTGTATAACCATCATTCCTTAAACAATGTACAGCATAACAACTATTCGATAGCACTTATATGAAGTTTTATCATAAGTAATTTGGAGATGACTCCAATTATATGTCAGGATATGTCTATGGCTGTGTGCAAACACAGCACCAGTCACTGCTTGATCCTCTTAGAAGACACAGTGAGAAAAGTGCTCTGCATTTTTAGGAGTAAAGATGTCAAAATAAGAGAACCAGCCATCTTTTCCTTGGTGTCTGGAAGAGCTGCCCTTGCTTTGAGCATAGTTCACCATCAAGAAGCAGCTGTTTTACCTTGCCAAGAACTACCTACAATTTACAGACTAGAAAGACTCATGGACCCCAAACCAAATGACCCAAAAGGCTGTGCTTGGAGACATAGCTTTCCACTGAAGTGGGATTTTTTTTTCATACATTTAAGATGATTGTTTCTGGTTCTGGAATTCATTTTCTGCAGTTTTCCATGAGTAGCTTGGGCAAACTGGGTTATACCAAACATCTGAAGTGTACATCAGTCTAGGTGGAATTAATAGCAATTTCCCTCCAGCCATGTAAAAAACTGCCCCTGAAGATCCCATCTTACGTTGTTCTTGTCACAAACTGCATTCTCACACATTTTGTGAAGAAGGAAACAGGTCTAATTGCAAGCAGCTTTGCAGTTGGCCACACAACTCACAGGAGCTCTATCTGACCCTGTCTAGTTTTCATAAAAGAGCATTAATCTTCCTGACATTGGACTTAAAGCCAGAGACTCAAACTGGTAGTTGCAGGAAGAATCAGGATACCCCCCACCCAAGGTTTCCAGCTACACCAGAGTGCCATGTCTGAGTGCTTCTTTGTCTGGAAACAGGACAGACAAGATGGTCTCATGGCCTTTTTTGTTCTTATTTCCTATGATTCAAGAATGCCAGTCTTATCTATGTCAGGCTACCATACCCAGATATGCAGTTAAATATTATTCTGGATGTTTCTGTGAAGGTATTTTCAGAACAATATTAACACTTAAATGGGAAAAGCCTTGTCCAATCAGCTGAAAGCTTTCATGGAATGAAGATTGACAGGTGGCTACTGATGAGCAGGAGTTTGGGGGCCAGCAAGATGGCTGAGTGGGTGAAGGCACTTGCTGGTAAGCCTGAGGAACTGAGTTTGATCCCTGTGCTCCACATGGTGGAACAAGAGAACTAACTTCCTTCAAATTGTCCTCTGACCTCCGCAAGCATACTATGGCACATGCACACACACATATATGTATACTCACAAACAAACAAACAATAAATAATGTAATTTTTAAAAAAACTTAGTGAGTTCATCCAGGGGCCCCAAGTCTCCAACCTGTTGGCTCCTCTCTCAGATTCTTGGGTCTTTAGGTCTCTCTTATAATGTGCACCAATTCCTGAAATCCCCTCTCTTCTGGTCATTCTGTGTTTCTGGAGGATCCTAGTAAAATTAGACTTCCCCAGAAGCTTCTGAAGTCTGGTAAAGCCTGTGGCTTCCTGCCTACCTGGACAGACAGCATCACATGGTAACTATATACTGCCCTTAAATTCATTCTGTAAAGTTCAGCACATTTATTGAGTAGGAAGAGGAAAAGAATGAAGCTTTAAGGCAGAGGTAGCTGGTTTGTTAAAGGGCCTTTCATGGTCTTGACATTTGGGTGAAGCTGATAATTGACCCAGGAGCCTGGGCTCCTGCCTCAGTTTCCAACTTGGTGGAGTCTGGGTTTCCTGGGCCACACATCTGTGTGAGGCAGAAGGTGTGTGGGGGGTCACTAAAACTGAAAATACACATTTGAATTGTGGAAATGTTAAAGCCCAGATGGGATGAGGCTGAAAGGACTAGTGGTGGACTATGTGTGACTCTACCTGACAAAACAGCCAGCATCAGGACCATTTGAGTCACTACACCAATGACCTGTGAAGAAGCAAATAGTGCTCCAGTTTTTGCTTTTTCTTTTTTTCTTTCCTTTTCTTTCTTTCTTCTTTCTTTCTTTCTTTCTTTCTTTCTTTCTTTCTTTCTTTCTTTCTTTTTGTTTTTTCGAGACAGGGTTTCTCTGTGTAGCTTTGGAGCCTATCCTGGCACTCGCTCTGGAGACCAGGCTGGCCTCAAACTCACAGAGATCCGCCTGTCTCTGCCTCTCGAGTGCTGGGATTAAAGGCATGCACCACCAATGCCTGACCAGATTTTGCTTTTTAAGCATAAAAAAATTCCCTGATGCCTTTGGGGTCCTTTACAATGCCAGGCTCTGCTTACAATTCTTGATAACATCTTTTTCTACTCATTTCTCTGTTGCTGTGATAAGATACCCTGACAGGAGAAGGTAGGATTTGTCTCAGTTTTAGTTCCAGAATGGACATAGTCCATCATGATGGGAAAGGGCTGGACAGCAGGAGCATGAGGCTGACCTGGAGTCACGAATTCCATCCCTATACAGGAAGCAGAGAGAAACACACACACACACACACACACACACACACACACACACACACACACACGGGGGGGGGGGATAGACAGACAGATGTATATATAGAGAGACAGAGAGAGAGAGACTCCAGTGATATACTTCCAGCAATACTCCACCAAGTGCAGTTCAAGTTATCAAATACATGATCCTGTGGGGGACATTTCTCATTCAAATTACAACATCTTTTAATATCTTTATTTTCTTTTAATGAATAAGAACACTGATATAGACCAGGCAGTGGTAGCCCACACCTTTAATTCCAGCACCAGGGAGGCAGACGCAGGTGGATCTCTGTGAGTTCAAGGCCAGCCCGGTCTAAAGATTGAGTGACAGAGTAGTTACACAGAGAAACCCTGTGTCAAAAGAAAACAAACAAACAAACAAAAAGAACAGTAATTGCACAGTAAAATGGCCACAAAGCTAGCCAAGAACAGAGACAGAGATCTAAGCCAGGTACTCTAACTGTGGGGAGAAACGTGGGACTGGATGTTTGGTGGGGAAAAGGCCAGGAGCTGTGGCCGGAGCACAGACGAGAGAGAGAGAGAGAGAGAGAGAGAGAGAGAGAGAGAGAGAGAGAGAGAGAGAGAAAGAGGACAGTAGGAGGCAACACCTCTGTCCTGTGGATTAGTGTGTTAGGGTAAGGAGTGTGTGGTGGTTTTCTTGTGATTCTCAGCTTTTCAATCTTCCTTCTAGCGCCAGAATTATTTTCAGCTATTGCCATGGAACTTTCAGTGCCTCCTATAGGAAGAGTATAAGTATATGCTTGGTTGCCATTTTTCTTACCACATTGGAGTTTTATTCAGGAATGAAAAAGAACAAAATTATGACATTTGGATAGAACTGGAAGTTATGTCAAGCAAATAAGCCAGACTCAAGATGATAAATAGGACAATCCTTCTTCATATGCAGATTCCAGATTAAAAACACAAGTGTAATAAAAGTAAAAGAGAGATGGGGGAAGGATGGGGACTCTCAGAATGGGAGGCAATAGGGGGAGAAAAACAAATACTGTGTTGTCTGGCACGTAGGATCTAGATTTAAAATTATGAATCTGTATCTATGCACACATTCATCCACCTGTCATCTATGCATAAGACACTGAAAGTGGAAATGGGATGGCTGAGATAGGACTCGTGGGAATGCGGAGGTTGTAGTGCAGATTGAATATGAGTAAAGTACCATGTTGCACATATGTGAAAACAACAGAACAAAACCATTATGTTCCCAGGAATTTCAGGAAAAGACCTCTCCTTGTCTCCAACACCTCTGGTGTTTACCTGCTGACATTAGGATTGTGTCTCAGAGTTTCTACTCCTTCTTCTGAGCTAGACAGTGAACCAGGCCTGTGGAACACCCTACAACTGAACCCACAGCAACCTACAGAGACCCACCGTAACTCGTAACTCACAGTGACCCAAGCGGCCCGCAGAGATCACAGCTGAACCCACAATGACCCATAGCGATCCACTGTGACCCACAGTGCCAAGCGACCCATAGAGACCCATGGCTGAACCCACAGCGACCCATTGTGACCATTGTGACCCACAGTGACCCACCATGACCCACAGCGACCCACTGTGACCCACAGAGACCTACACTGACCCCACAGCAACCCACAGAGACCCATCCTGACCCACAGTGACCCACAGTGACCCACAGCTGAACCCACAGCGACCCACAAACTGATATCATTGAGAAAGATACTTTATTGTTAAAAGTAATTGTCATTTTAGGGTTACTTGTTCCCCTGGAAAAGCTAGCTGATGAATGGTTTTGGCTCAATTCTGAAGACAATGAATTTTGCATATTTTAGTGTCCTCTTTCATCTTTGGAGCCCAAGGAATCTTAGTGGTGAACAAAACCTAATTTTAGTTTCTGGCTCTTCATGTTCCATACCAGAAGCATTCTGAGAGAATAGAATAACACCGATCTAATTACCCTCTGCTGCTCCTGGATCAGAATCACCTTGTCCATGGGAATCCAGTAAACAGGCTATGGATATGCAACACTTTGTAGCTGATGGCAGCGGGAAAATAACTTCCTTCCAAGCATTGTGGATAGGTAGCATTCACTTGCCACATAAGAGAAAGATTTTAAACTTGAATAGAAGCTTTCTTCCAGGAATGGAATATTCCATTAGGGCTTAGCAAAGAAATACAAGGACAGATGTTTCATGCTGGAAAAGGCAGCTGGGGAGATGGCTTGGCCATGTGCACTCACGCTGAGAATCTGTGGTCTATCAATGTAAATTTAAGGAGACTTAACCTTCCTAAGGTTAAGGAGAAAAATTAAAGAATACGTGTTCTTACTTTAATTTCTTATGTTCCACTTGGAAAAGTTCAACAAGAGTTATTATTTGTCATGTAGTAGAGGAGAAAACACGACGGGTGGAGAATGCCCAGACTGCTAATAGTTGTTTTCATCAACTTTCTGTCATTTTGACAAAAATATGTGAGATCATCAACCTATAAAGAAGGAAGGTTTTTGTTTTGTTTTTGGTTCACAGTTTTGAAGTTTCAGACCATGACCAGGTGACTGTAGTGAGCCAGTGTTTCCCAGCGGGCACATAAACAGCAGGAGAAGGAGAGAGAAGGATGAGCTCCCAGCATTCTTTCATGACAAACTTCAAGGACCTTCTCCTATTCCCTATATACCAACGGTCCCACACCTCCTGTGGTGTCATGAGCTGTAGGCCATGGCTTTATCCCATGGGCCTTTGAGGGACAGTCAACCCAAACCATAGCACCAGTGATGGTAATGATAAAAAAGTAAAAGGAGAAAAAAATGACTCCCTAGTCAGTGAATACACAATTACCAGAATGGTTTGTGACTCTCAACATGAAGGTAAGGGAGAGATGCTTCTTAAAGTCTCTGAGAGTTTCCTCATGTGTGGGCAGATTAATGCTTCTCCACTATAGCATATGTAAGGGTAATAACAGCTAATGTAAAGAACAATTGACATGTGGTAGTGTCCAGTCGGCTTTTATTTTACATTTTGCTTTTGGGGGGGGGGCTGGCACCCAGCTCCCAAATAAATACATAGAGACTTATTCTTTCTTATAAATACTTGGCCTTAGCTTGGCTTGTTTCTAGCCAGCTTTTCTTAAATTATCCCATCTATCTTTTGCTTCTGGGCTTTTACCTTTTTTCCATTCTATTACTATTGCTTTCCTTCTTACTCTGTGGCTGGCTATGTTTCTGGGTACCTGGCCCCTGGCGTCCTCCTCTCCTTGTTCTCTCTTTTTCTCCTCTCTATGCCTGGAAGCCCTGCCTATTCTTTCTCCTGACTTGCTATTGACTATTCAGCTCTTTATTAGACCAATCAGGTAAGTTTTAGACAGGCAAAGTAACACAGATTTATAGAGTTAAGCAAATTACGTAAAAGAATGGAACACATCTTTGTATCATTAAACAAATATTCCACAAATGTAACACATCTTAAAATAATATTCTGCAACGGGCCAAATTAATGGAATACCTGGCTTAGACAGTTAAGTTGTGCTTTCCATTAATGAGGACCAAGTTCAGAATCCCACCCCTCGGGGGGCTGGAGAGAGCTTATCCAGTGATCTGTTTGGGGCATATGCATGAGGCCCAGAGCACAGATCCTCACAGCCCATGGAAAAGGTTGGGTGTGGTGTTCATGCCTGTAATCCTAGCCCTGGGAGGTGGAGACAAGAACAATTGTGAAGCCACTAAGAGTTGACCTCTGACCTCCACATACACATGTACACATGTGCACCCAAGCACACACACATACAGACAAATAAAGATGCAAGAATTCCATGGCACTCAACAGTTTGTGACTTCTGAAAGTGGGAACATAGACTTTGTGGGTTTTTTTGCCTCATCTGGTGAGTAAGGACAGCATTTAGCTTCATGTCTGCACCTCACAATGGCCATGTTATGTTATAGTCATTTCAGAGTGGCAGGTGCTCTCTAAAAGGAATAAAATGGGCTATTTTGTAAAAAAAAAAAAAAAAAAAAAAAAAAAAAAACCTGCCTAAAATGAAAGCTGTGCTTCTCTTGGGGGAATTCACAGAGGCCTTTGTACAGAAACTTCAAAGATGTAAAAAGAATGAATTTTCACCTCTGTTTTATTTAAGTGGGATTATGACTCCAGCCTGAATTCTACCGGGCTGCAAACTACCACATATTGGGGGGAACTGGTGTCAGTCCCAACCAGCATTAGAGGCAAGCTCAGCCAAACAACAGAAAGAAAACACTTTGTGGATCATGGACTGAGAGGATGAAAATAAATCAAAATGGAATAAATAAAGTGAGCCATGGCAAATGGCATGCACTGGCTACCCAGGAGGCTGAGGCTTATGGTATTCAATCAAATCTAATCCCACAGAGAAGCTTGGGCAAGAAAGGGAAATGATGGCATAAGTTAATACTCTGCCAAGAGCCTATTTCCTCTCTGCTTCCCCTGCCCAGCCGTCTTCAAGGAGGAAGTGGGAACATCCCCCCACTTCCGTAAGTAACATTTCCTGACTGAGCACACAATCACCCTACGAAATAAGGGTCAGTAACTCATTTTGAAGGTGTGAATGGAGAGTCGGAGGGTCCAGGTGTCAAAGATGTTAAAGACATCCAGCTCACACATTTCATTATTTTCAGTCTATCTTCTGGGTCCAATAGAGCAGTCCCCATACCCCATCCAGCCCTGGATGAATGTGTCTAGCCTGAGCCACATTATTTATAGGGAAAAAGGACCAGCCAAAGAAACTCACTCTGTCTCTGGACCCAGAGCCAGTGAAAGAAACACCCTGGATCTGAAACCAGAGCCAAAGAAACACACTTTGGCCCTGGGACCAGAGCCAGTGAAAGAAATATGCCTTAGCCCTGAAAATAGAGCAAAAAAAGCTAATAAGATCCAGACACAGTTTGGCCCTGAAATCAGAGTCAACACTGCCCCTGACCAACTAAACTAGCCAGTCTCGGAGCAGGAAAACTAACCAATCCCTAAGCAGAAAATAAGCTCCCTGGGAAAATTCTGCCCCTATATAAGCCCCTCTGCCTGTTCAGTTGCTGACTGTCCTTTCCCACCCTGGCAGAGGCAGCCACTCCCCTGGACTCATCTTTCCCAAATAAACCTCTTTCTCAAAAGAGGTTTGGGTGAGGGTTTTCATTTGCAGGCGCAGAATAGAACCTTGCTGAGAAGTTCCCTTAGCGGGACTGAGCAAGGCTGAGCAGAAAAAAGTAACAACTTTTTGTCGGAGCTGGAGGAGATTGCTACATTTCTGCTGGGGGTGGGCGGATGGGCGGGGTTTTCCCCTTTAGTAGAATAAGTGGAAGAAGCAACATCTTGGGCCAGAGAGTAGAGTCTGCTGGGAAGCCTCTTAAACGTGGGAGAGAAGCTCAGTTGCAATGACTCTCTCTAGGAGAGAGGCAAAATTGTTATATCCTGTAGGGAGACCATCCCCCACCATATCCCAACTTTTCACCGGACTTCCCAACCAGTCAGGATACCTTCCCCTCCCGGACTGAACTGTCCTATTGCAGCTCCAGCCTCCAGAGCTGTCCTACTACAGCTCTAGGTATAGCCTGACTTCCGGATAAATCAAGATACCCTTCCCTCAAAAGCACTTACACTCGCTTGCATTCCTCCTTGCTGATGGGTGATATATTTCAAAGACTACCATGGAGGGAAGAGCATCCCGGTGGCAGCCAGTGTTGTGCAGGGTAAGAGGTCTGCATCTCTTCTCATTGGTCTATGTCTGCCCCTTCCCTAACTCGCTCAGCCTTCTCTCAGTTGCATCTCAGTAAATGCTCTGCTACTTCTGTGTCTTTCTTTCAAACCAGGTTTTGTACCAATGTAGAATGATCCCCCCCGCGACACCTGCCTCGTGACTGATTTAAAAACATTTTCTGGCTATAGTTCTCCGGATGGGGTTCTAAAGCCCTTGGCTCGGCAGTCCAGGCCCCAGTTGGATCACTAACTACTTTGCAATCATTATATCCTATCCTTCTTCCCCGTTGCTCTCCCAAGAATGACTGCCCCCAAATACAGACCCTTTGCATCTGTGTTCACTCTAGTGCCCTGTCCTAGTCTCTACGTTCTGTTTCCTCAAAGCTCAAGTGCATTGTCATCTCCCTGTGGTTTCCCCCTACATCCCAGAAGGTAGTGATTTGTTTTGTCTTGTGTTTCTCCCTCTGTTTATACCTCCAGATCCACCACCAACCTGCCGACCATGCTCCCCTGCGTTGTATCTCAGGAGTGAAGATGCAGTGATGGCTTCCCTACTCCCAAATACTGAATCTGCTGTGGCTTTCTTCCACAAGCACCACTCATATAAACAGCTTTTAATTTGGCATCATCATTTGCACCTTTTTTATTTATTTTGCGTGTGTATGCATGTATAAGGGATACCATGCACACCTGTAGGCATTGGCTCTCTCCTTCCATCATGTGGGTCCCAGGGATTGACCTCAGGTTTGATGGCAAATGCCTTTGACTTGCTGAGACATCTCACCAGCCTGTTATCTTTCACTTACTTCAAGCCAGGATTCTAATAGGGTTGCACCCCTTTCTTTCATCTATTGCTTCAACTCTTCCTGGACCATGTCCAAAGCTGCTTATGAGGGAGCAGGAGATGGAACTAGAAAGACTCCTAAGGTCTTAACTATTTTCTTTATTTTAGAAATGAAAAGGCCTAATTTCTCCTATCTGTTCTCCTACACCTAAAATAGGGATGATGCCCCTGCTATTTCTACCTCACTGGGATCATAAAAGGAATAAATCAAGTTCAGTACTTTGCAAACTACAAAATATGGTGCTTTATGCATATAAGCAGTTGTTACTGCTTGTTAGGATCTGAACAGCTGCCCTAGTATCTGATGGATGAACACCACTCTGAAGGAGGCAATGTGCAATGAGGCTACAGCATTTGAAAAAATAGCAAGGAAAGATACCTGAAAATTTAAAGAATTTCAATAGACTGGAACACTCAGAGTAATTGTGTTGCTACACAAAGAATGTCCAAGGGCCAGCAGGATGGCTCAGTGGCAAAAAAAAAAAAAAAAAAAAAAGAGCTTGCCATCAAAGCTTACAACCCAGAACCCACATGAAGGTGGAAAGAGAGAACTGACTCCAAAAAGCTGTCTTCTGATCTCGGTGTGCACACACTAGAGTCTGCACATGCACACACACTCATGTGTGCACACATGCACAAAATAATGATGGTGACAAGAAAATATAAAAGAAAAGAATACTTAAATTTATTTTTAAATGCAAATCCTGAAAGCGCACAGTTGGAAATGTCCAGTTATGGGGGGAGGCATGCCACATGCAACTTGTAGGAGTTCGTTTTCTCCTTCCACCATGCGAATGTCACAGTTGACAACAGTGCATGGTACCTTCTGCCTGCAAGTAGTTTGGTCCTGTTCAGCCTTACTCAGAATGCAAGAACTAGGTGTAGTGCAGGGATTTCCCCTGGCCTCTGCTTGTTTACTTCCTGACTCATAGGGGTCACTACAGGGATATATATCAACTTTCAGGATGTGGCTTAGAAATAGATTCTAAGGGGGCTGAAAAAGTGACTTCCTAGAAATCAAGGAAACCATTGAAAGTATTCTAAAAGGTAGACATACTGTCTAAAGGTAGACATACTGTCTAAAGCTTTGTGTAAGCTTCATGTTATTCAGTGTTACTCAGTGGGGTCGCAGCCTCATTCATCTTCAGGTGCATGTAGCTTACATGCAGCTTATTAGCTATGTAGATTTATATATGGAGGCTTCACTGAGAACATAATGCATAATGCATAAGTTATATGTAGCAGCACTATAATATGCATTTTACTTTGGAAACTTAAAATACATATATTTTAAATTATATAAACTTAAATTATAGTTTATATTTTAAACTATACAAATTTAAATTATATTAAGTATGTCATGCATTGAAGAAAATGTCCATTTTCAATTCACAAGAAAGATAATTCCTGCCTAAAACAATGTGATGGAAAATTAAATGCAATCCATACAACGTCTCTGTGGTCTGTGTGAATTGCAGGTATATGGGAAGCATTGAGTATTTAATTCTTTTGGCATTATAGTTATAGACAAGTGTCTATTCTCTGCAGATTTTAGAAATATGTTTTAAGAAGAGAAATCATAGTCAGTTGACAAGAAAAGACTAAAATAGACAGTCAAAACGTATCTTTATTTCCTTGTACAAAGCTAACAGAGTGGGAAAATGAGGACTGTCTCTCACTAACGCCCAGCTGTCGTTTGGAACCATGCATTCTCCTGTTTCCCCATCTCTGCTCCTTTTCTTGCTTTTCTTCTTTGCTTCATTGTTGCTTGGACTCTCCTTCTTCATAGTTCTGCTCAAATCTCCCTCTCCTCCCTCCCTCTCTATGTCCACCTCTCTCTCTCTCTCTCTCTCTCTCTCTCTCTCTCTCTCTCTCTCTCTCTCTCTCTCAGGTGCATGTAGCTTACATGCAGCTTATTAACTATGTAGATTTACATATGGAGGCTTCACTGCGAACATAATGCATAATGCATAAGTTCTCTCTCTCTCTCTCTCTCTCTCTCTCTCTCTGTGTGTGTGTGTGTGTGTGTGTGTGTGTGTGTGTGTGATCTATCCTGCTCCCTCTCTTTGTCTCTCTCCATTCATTTATTACCTTCCACTGTGCATCCTGGGTGTTCCAAAGCTGGTCATCCAGCACAGGCTCAGTAGGCATCCAGTAGAGTTGTGTGTTGGGCTGAACTCTATGGTCAGATCCATACCATCACACTGTGATTGACTGAGATGATCTAGGCTCTGCTTCACTTTGTACATGGTACTGTATCTGAGAAGTCTCTCAGCATACCCTGTGAGCAAAGTTAACTGACAGAGAATACAACCACTGCAAGTCATGATGTCAGAGTCACCTTTAACTCTAAGGGTCTGAGGCAGGGCTTTGGTGACACCTTTACTCCCAACACTCAGGAGGCAGAGGCAGGCAGATCTCTGTGAGTTCGAGGCCAGCCTGGTCTCCAGAGCAAGTGCCAGGATAGGCTCCACCAAAGCTACACAGAGAAACCCTGTCTTGAAAAAGCAAACAAACAAACAAACAAAAAACCAAAACCAAAACAAAACAAAAAAAACCTCTAAGAGCCCTCGCGTGCCAACTTAAGATGAGATCCAACTAGCAGGTGTTTTGTGATTACTGTATCAGGTGTTTAAACCAAGCATTTACTCTACAATGACATTAATTATAAGCTGAACCACTTTTTATGTACCATTAAGACTGAAAGAAAATTTCCAATTCCGTTTTGGCAGAATATTCTTATCACTTGGCTTTTTGTTTCGCATGTAACAAGGGAACCTACATAGGCTCATCATATATCATTCCTGTACATGGGGTGAAAGGAAAATGAATTCACTAGGAGATTCTGAATATTCTTTACCTTTAGAGTCTGGCTCATGAGAGTGATTTTTCTACCAAGTTGTTCAAAGGTGTCCAAGTCTTTTCACTTCTGATCTCAGGGCCTTGTAGATTCCACAGTTGTCTCTGATAATTCTATGAAAGTTTTGATTTCTACAGTATGGTTTTTATCTTATTAGAAGTTACAGAAAATTTTCCACTCACAAGCAAGAACCCCATCCCCTCCTCAAAATATTCTTAAATGATCAGGAAGACAAATTGGTCTTTATAGAATAATAATACATTTACATATGTGTGAACACTGAGTGGAGACTGCGAGACACCACCAACTTCAAGATATTAGGATGGCAAAAGCAAGTCTTCAAATCAACTGGAACAGGCACCATCTATATCAGCAGATGAGATTCAGGCTATCTTACCAGATTCTCTGAGAGAGAAGAGGGAAGGGAATTAATTTACTGAACATTCACTTGTTTTGGTGTCTGAGGCACTGTTACATTGCATTACATCAAATGCTCAAGAAAACTTCGTGTGGCTTTGTACATGTGTGTGTGTGTGTGTGTGTGTGTGTGTGTGTGTGTGTGTGTGTGTGTGTGTATGGAGGGGAAAGGGAGAGTGTACAGGCATTTCTGCACACGTGGAGGTAGAGGTCAGAGGTCCTTCCTGGTGCTGTCTTAGTTACTTCTCTATTGCTGTCATAGAACACCACACCCAACAGCAACTCAGGAAGCAAAGGGTTTGTTTCAGCTTATAGCTTAGAGTTAGTTCATCATCCAGGAAAGTCAAGGCAGGAATTCAGGGTAAAACCTGTAGGGTGATGCAGAAGCCACAGAGATGCTACTTACTGGCTTGCTCATTCTGCTTTACTAATTCCATCCAGGACCACCAACACAGGGTGCCACACCTGTGGAGTGGACACACCCACAACTGTCAACCATCAAGAAAATGCCACAGAGGCTTTCCACTGGTCAACCTGTTGGGGGCATTTTCTCAATTGAGGTTTCCCCTTCCAAAATGACTCTAGCCTGTGTCAAGTGTAAATATATAAAACTAGCCTGCATAGTATAGTGTCTTCCTCAATTGCTCTCCACTGATGTCTTGAGACAGAGTCTCTCACTGAACCCGGAACTCACCAGTTTGACTAGACTGGCTGGCCAAGTGATCCACAGGGATTCCTTGTTCTCTCCCTTGTTACTGCAGGAATTATAGGTATGTTCTGCTTTGCCTGGCTCTTTGCATTAAGTGTAACACAAACAGAGTGCCTGAGACACTGAAGCAAGTGAATGGTTGCTAAGGGGTCCAAACTGAGGTCCTCATGCTAGCATAGCAAGCACTTAACCAGGACCCAGCCATCTCTCCAGCTCAATCACAGCCCTTTGAAATGTATTTCATTATAGATGGGAGAAGTGAGGTTTAGAAGACTAAATAATTTGTCTGTCGCCATAGATTACTAAAGGCAGAGCCAGTACCTAGGTGTCTATCTTAATTAGGGTTTCTATTGCTGTGAAGAGACACCATGACCCCAGCAACTTTTATAAAGAAAAACATTAAATTGGGGCTGGTTTACAGTTCAGAGGTTTAGTCCGTTATCATCATGGCAGGGAGCATGGCAGTGGGTAGGCAGACATGGTGCAGGAGCTGCTGAGAGTTCTTACATCTTGATCCAAAGGCAACAGGAAGTGGACTGAGATGCTGAACATAGCTGGAGCATATATGAAACCTCAAGGCCCACCTTCATAGTGACACACTTCCCCCAACAAGGCCATACCCACAACAAAGCCACACCTCCTAATAATGCCATTCCCTATGAGCTTATGGGGGCTATATACCTTCAGACTATCATAGTGTCTTGTTCTGAGATAGACTAGTCCATCAAAGTGGGAAAGAAAGGTAACTAAGACATGGAGGAAGCATTCTTTAACAGACCAGCATAGGGATGCATATGTGTGCATGGGTCCAGCTTCCTGTCTGAGATCTGACGATCAATGAAATCCAGACTCTAGCTTGTTGCCTTTCACCCCAGGCTAGGGAGGGGTTGTGACCAGTACTCACACAGAGAGAAGTCAGCCACTCCAGGGACTTCATTTCTTAGCATTTCCTCTAGTCAGCTGCAGATCCGACCACAGCCTACCTCCAAGCCCAGACTTAGTCTTCTTTCTTTTTCCTTTCTTTTCTGTTTGGCTTTCACTGTTTCTGGTGTTCATTTGCTGTTGGTTTGTTTATTCAGTCCTAAAGTATTTAAAAGAGTTTCATTTCATTTTATAACAGCATCCCATAGACATGACATATGTGAGCATTCTCCTTTTTGTTTAATTCAACAGAGAGACAATAGCAAACCAGGAAGTCAGCTAGAATGAAGTGAACTTGAAACTGTGTCTCTTCCCAGTGCAGTGCCAAGATGGCCACTGTGGCCAGATAGGACCAGAAGGACAGAAGAAGTTATCAAGACAGATTACACTGCTGCTCTGAGCACCTTGAACTATTGGCTAGCAGCCAGGGAGTGTTTATCTAAAAATGCAAAGCTAGAGGACAAGAGGTCAGCCAAGATTTTTTCAAAGCTCTGCATGAGATGGGAGTGTTTGATGAGGTTCACTTTCCAGCTCCTCACACCCAGATGTTCCCAAGGTGTAGCTGTAGGAGGCGGGGACACCTGCCACTTTCCCTAAGGCCCAGCAGACAGTTCTCAGCTCTATCCTACACCGGTGGAATGGGAGCTGTGTAGGGGTGAGGCTGTCCACACTGGCCAAGCCTCCCTTCCCTGCCAGAAACTGGAGTTCTACCGGGCAGCTTTTAGCAACTGTAAAGAGCTACCACATATGGAGAAAGAGCCAGTAGTGGGATGTTTCCACATGTCATTTTATTTAGTCCCTACAAGCAGGCAGTGAAATATTTTGTTTCCCCAATTCTAATGAGGATACTGAGTGTTGAATGCTAAGTGACACAATAGTAGTGTTCATACAGTGAGCACACACAGCTGGATCAGTGTCTGTGTGAGGTTTGATGGTGTCCAGATTTCTGTCTGTCAGACAGTTAGTGTATGTACCTTACCACTGGTCACTGGGACACCTAAGTCTGGATCATATATGCTGTAATGACCAAAGATCCCTTCTTAACATAAAGAGAAATGAAGGAGAGAGGAAGAGGGAGAGAGAGGGAGATGTGGAGGCCTATAGAAGTGACTTTGTTCCATCTTGACATAAGGTCAGAGAGTTTGAGCCCATTATTGTTCTTTCAAGGTTAAACCACAGTATGTTTGGCCTAAGGTGTGGCTATTGTCTTGCCTAGACACAGGATATTTGACGTAAGATGTAGCTAATGGGTATCTTACCTTAACAACAAGATACATGGTTTTAGGATGTGGCTACTTGGTGTTTTGGGTGGTAAGGAGGTAATTACATTTGCTTGTTCCTGGTATCATTGGTAAGGAAGTCTTTTTGCTTCCCCTCCCCTTTTAATTCTAAGACCTTTGAGCAATAAACTTGTATTTAATTGATGCCCTTCCAACTCTATCTTCTGTTTCTTGTCTATTTCTTCCTCCAATCCACACTCCTTTCAATCATGGACCAGTTAATCGATGGGCCAGACACACACACACACACACACACACACACACACACAGAGAGAGAGAGAGAGAGAGAGAGAGAGAGAGAGAGAGAGAGAGAGAGAGAGAGAGAGTTGGTTCCTGGGTGCATATGCATGAGGTCAACCTCAGGGATGCTGTTCCTCAGGCATGGTCCACCTTTTAAAAAACTGTTACGTTTATTATTTTTATTTGGGAAACTATACTTACCACAGTGTGTGTCTGATGTTGGTGGACAATTTCTTGAGTCATTTCTCATCTTCTACCACCTAAGTCCCAGAGATCAAACTGGGGTTGCCAGACTTGCTGGCAGGTGCCCCTAGTTCTGAGCCATCTCACTGGCCAGCCCATTATCTTTTTCTCTATTCCTATTTTTTTGTTGATACCTGTTTGTTTGTGGGACAGGGTCTCTTTTATTGGCTTGGAACTTGCCAAGAAGGTGAGACTGGCTGGCCAGCAGGAATCTGCCTGCCTCTGCCTCCCCACTGCTGGAATTACAATCATGTGCCACCTGATCTGAATTTTCATGTAGCCTCTGGGAATCGAACTCAGTCCCTTGTGCTTGAAAAGCAAGTACTTTACTGACTGAACTATCTCCTCAGCCCTGAGCCATATAGATTTTTGCTTGGTTGGTTTTGAGACAGTATCATTCATATATGCCTGGTGCATCTTTCCCAATAGGGGGCAAGTGGGCTTGGACTGTAAAAAAAAAAAAAAAAAAAAAAAAAAAAAAGCTGAAAGCTGGAGTTGGTGGCGCACGCCTTTAATCCCAGCACTTGGGAGGCAGAGGCAGGTGGAGCTCTGTGAGTTTGAGACCAGCCTGGACTACAAGAGCTGGTTCCAGGACAGCCTCCAAAGCCACAGAGAAACTCTGTCTTGAAAAACCAAAAAAAAAAAAAAAAAGAGAGAGCTGAGCAAGCCAGTAAGCAATGTTCCTCCAAGCCAGCCATGAACTTACTAAGTCATCCCAGCTTGTCTAACGCTTTCAATCTTCATACTACAGCATTCCCAGTGCTAGAATTATTACATATATGTGCCACCATGCCTGGCTACAATTACATATGTGTGCCACCATGCCTGGCAGGAAAGTCAGATATTTAAAAAAAATAACAGTTGAACTACCCAAACCAAGAGTGCTGGCTTTGCCCTTGAGATTGTTTGCTTGGGATTCATTCTTGATACTAAACCCTCCCTCTCCGTTCATGGCCTTCTTAACTACCAGCTGCTGCAGCCAACCAATCCAGACTATCTGGAGCCAGGACTCTATCCCCTTTTCACTGTTACACTGAATGTTCTGTGGAGTATACTAGCACACAAGGGAGGCAACAAGCTGAAACAAGGTTCAAAGATTCCTATATAATGCTCTCTCACATCCTTAGACAGCTGTGTCACTGTGCATTCACATTTTCATTGACTCCTATGCAAGAATTTTTGTTGTTATTTTTCCAGATGTGGGCCCTTAAGCACATCAGACCAATGTTCTACCATGAAGTCTATCCCAGCCCTTGTTTTTTTGAGACAGGTTCTTCCTGTGTAGCTTCAAGCTGGCCTGGAATTCACTATTATACTGTGCAAGAAATTCTGTTTGAGGGCCAGTGAGATGGCTCAGCAGGTAAACTTGTAAGGCTGAGAACCCAAGCTCTATTCCAGGAAACCACAATGAGACTAGAGAACTCCCAAAAGTTGTCATTTGACTGCCATGCATGCATGGTGACACATGGGTCACCCCATGCACCCAACTATGATAAGTAAAAAAAATTTAAAAAGAAATTCTGCTTGAAATAATTAAGTTCTGTGTTTCTGGTCACTGTTGTGGCTCCATATTGTTGCTAGGCAACTGTTATCAGTGAGGGAGCATGTGTCTGGCAGTTGTTACCTGTGAATGCTTAGTTCACTGCTACAGTTCTGAGCCAAGCAAGGCAGAAATCCATCCTTCTAGCCATCTTCCTATGCACTCAGTCTCTGCTTGATACAGAGTCATCCAGTAGCTCTTCTTTTAGGTAATTGATCTTCAACGACTTGCTCAGGATTTTCAGGAGGTGAAAAATAGTTACAAGTTATGGAACCATCAGTAATTTGTTTGATCAATGCAACATTATTTTTAGCACTAAGCATCATTTTGAGGACTTACTATCTCTCAAGTACTGAAAATCCAGTAGGTAATTTTCTTCTAAGCTATTCAATAACTGGATATACATGTTAGTATTTCCCTTCAAAGATGAAGACAATGTAGTTAGTTTACAGAAGTTAGGCGCCTAGAGCTACATAGGCAGCAAGCAATATTGGGATTGTTGTCATGGTAGGTCAGTGCTCATTTTCTGTTTTTTTTGTTTGTTTGTTTGGTTGGTTGGTTTTGCCTCTTATTACTCAACTTATAGGGAAGAAACAAAAATTCTGATGGTTATTTGGAAGATATAATGTATACAGGAGGCAGTTTGGGAGTAAGAGAGTTTGGGAGTGTTTTACTGAGGAATGTCATAGTTTCAGCTGTCAACATGACACAAACCTAGTCATGTGAGAATAGGGAACTGATGGGGGATGTCCTTCTTTATGCTGTGAATATATGTTTCTCTTATTGGTTGATGAATAAAGCTGTTTTGGCCAATGGACAGGCAGGATTTAACCAGGTGGGAAATCCAAACAGGGATAGAGAAAGATAGTAGGTGGAGTCAAGGAGACACCATGTAGCTGTTGAAGAAGCAATGGCCTGGGCATCACCAGTAAGCCAAGACCACGGGGAAATATACAGATTAATAGAAATGGATTAATAATTAAAAGAGAGCTAGCTAATAAGAAGCCTGAGCCATCCACCAAACAGTTCATAATTAGTATAAGCCTCTGTGTGTTTATTTGGGACTAAACATCTGAGGAACAGGGAAGGACAGAAACTTCTGTCCATAGGGAACCTCAACTGAAGAGTTACTCAGGTTGGCCTATGACCATGTATTTGGGGACATTTTATGAATTGCTAATAGATGCAGGAGGACCAAGTCCAGGTGCCTGGTGTACACACACACACACACACACACACACACACACACACACACACACACACACACCACGAGTAGGCTTGGGCTATATTCCTTCATGGTTGTTGCTTCAGTTCCTGCCTTGACTTCCTCCAATGATCGATTGTAACTGGAAGCCAAATGAAAATTTTCCTCCCCAAGTTGCTTCTGGTCAATGTTTTATTACGGAAAACTAAATAAGAATAATATTGATCATTGTCTATGACCTAACTCCTAAACTTATGAAGTAGTATCTTGATTTCTATTTTTGTTAACTGACTTTGGTACTAGGATTTGAGCCTAGGACTATCCCCCAGTACCTGCTCTAAATTTTCATAATCCAGATACTTCCTGCCAGTTCTATTATTTCAGAAAGTCCTTTACATCACAAAATTGGCAGAGTCAGAACTGAGGTGTCCTGGTTAGTGTTTCTATTGCCATGATAAGCACCATGACCTAAAGCAACTTGGGGAGGATAAAGTATATTTCATCTTGTAACTTACAGTCCATCATCCAGGGAATTCAGGGCAGGAGCTCAAGGAAGGAAACTGGAGGCAGGACTGATACAGAGGTCATGGAGGCGTGCTGCTTACTGGCTTGATTGTTATGAGTTGCTCACCTTTCTTTCTTAATGCACCCAGGACCACCTGCCCTAGAGTGGCATTGCCCACAATTGGCAATGCACACTTCCCACATCATTCACTAATTAAGAAAACTCCCCACAAGCTTTCTATGAGCCAATCATGTGGAAGTAAGATTATGATTCTCTTTTCTCAGATAATTCTAGCTGTGCCAAATTGAAGAGAGAGAGAGAGAGAGAGAGAGAACCAACCAGGATATAAAATCATCCTAGAGACAGCAAGGTATTAAAAAAGACTGAACAGAGATGCAGAGTCAACTTCTGGGCTCTACTCTAACACTGTGGAAACAGAACTTAAGTAAGTCGAATACTTACTTAAATTTGATGTTCACCACCCATATCCAAAGAACACATACAACAACACTGTAGTCATACCAATATGATTGATTTCCAGGAAAATTGTTCAAATTCAAAATAGTTGTCTTCCCCCATTAATAGAAACAAGTTAAAAATCCTATCAATGTTTGTTTTTCACCAATCATAATGCTTGGTTACTGCAGAGCAACAGCAACTCCAGCACAGACCAAATAGGAGTACCATCATCATAGACAGTCTGAGAGCAAATGGGTTCCTGTTGATCCAGAGGAACATAGCACAGAGGACACTACCTACCATATGAGCTGTGCCAAGCAAGACTTGAGTGGAGACCTGCCTCCTGCAGGTCTGTGTGATGATTCAACATCAGCCAGCATATTATATTCTAAAGAACGTCATGCCTGTGTGCATGACACTATTTCTGGGGAGAGGTGATGTCTATTTAACCTTAGATAACACAGACAACACACCAAACTAACAATATCATCAAAGTTCAAATTGATGAACCAATGAGTTTATTGGGGTTACTTCCAGGACTATGGATGAGGGGTTACTTCCAGAAGTATGGATGTGGGGGTTACTTCCAGGACTATGGATGAGGGGTTACTTCCAGGAGTGTAGATGGGAGGGTTACTTCCAGGAGTGTGGATGTGGGGGTTACTTCCAGGACTGTGGATGAGGTGTTACTTCCAGGAGTATGAATGGAGAGTGATTTCCAGGACTGTGGATGGAGGGTTACTTCCTGGAGTGTGGATGCAGGGTCATTTCCAGGACTTTGGATGAGCGATTACTTCAAGGACTGTTGATGAGAGCTACTTCCAGGAGTATGAGCAACTCAAGGCAACAGCATCACCAAAAGTCACCTTGCATGAGTGATGACTCACAAGAGCTAGACCACTGGCACTCTGCACCACTTACAGGCAGCCTTATAGGTGGGAGTATCTCCTCTCTACAATATGCTTGATCAGTCTTCTCCCCCAGCAGTTACTTCCTGCTTCAATTTCCCTTGGGCCAGGGGCGGGGCAGCTCATGAGTTCTCTAAAATCTTAACCACCACCTCAGATACAGAAATTTTGTCTCTTGGTTCTCTTGAGTCCCCATTGTTTCTGGGAAGGAATATTGTAATTCAGAACAAATTGCTAAATAGCACCCATCTTACTCAAATGTAGAAAAGTTCTGGAGGGAGAATGGTTTTCTCCAGGTAGCATCACTAGGCGTTCAATGAGTCAGAAAAGCCAGAACTAGAAGACAATGGCAAACTGAAAAGCCAACACTATTCTAAGATCCTCACAGGAATAATTTCAGTTACTCTCCATCGTCAAGAGGGCAGCGCTGCTCTCCCTTATGCACAGATATGAAAACTGAGGTTCAGGGGTGAAACATCTCACCCGTGGAAGCATGCTTGGGGAACAGCAAACTTAGAATGTAAGTTCTGAAAGTCTAACCCCAGAGTCTGTCCTTTGAACTGCTCTTCTGCACAGGTCAGTCATTCAAAGGGGGACAGATTCTTGTTCAAGTTCCCACACTGTCCTTCGTGACCCAACTTGGGTTCTTGGATGGCAGGTTCAATGAGACTGGCTCTCCCCCGTAGACAGTGGTACTGGAAGAATGAAGGGCCAGAGGAAGATGATTGACACATTTTTTTTAAAAAAGATACATTTATGTATGTTCATGCATGTGTGTGTGTGTGTGTGTTCACAGAAGTCAGAAGAGGGTGTCAGATACCCAGGAGCTGAAGTTAGATACAAGGAACCTAACTATGATCCTCTACAAGCAGTAAGAGCTCTTAACCTCTGAGCCCTCTTTCCAGCCCTCCAAAGGCATCTTTTAAAATATGCACAGTAAAAGTCCAAATTAACAGCTTCCTCAAAATTCTCTCTTTGGAGCAATCTCCACAAAGCACTTTAAGGATGTATATAGGCTTTGATAGGGCTGTAGTTTGACTAGCTAGTTACGTACTAGAGCTCAAAGTTAACCCTAGAACTCTTCTGAATGCAGATCACTGAGGCCAGAAGAACAAGGTTGATGTACACTACTTCACATGTAGATCCAAGAGTAATGGGGATATAAATTGGCTACATTCCCTATACCAGTTCTCTTTGCTGGCCTTGGAGATAAACATATTTAGATTTAAAACAGATACTTTGGCAGACACATGCTGAGGACACAACCCAGAGAGTTCTCTGAGTTGGGATATAAACATCTATGCTGAACTGGAGAGATGGCTCAGTGGTTAAGAGCACTGGGTACACTCCCAAAGGAACCAGGTTAAATTCCTGGAATCCACATGGTGGCTCACAACCATCTGTAAATCCAGTTCCGGGGGTTTTGACATCATCATAGACAAAAAAACCTGCTAAGGTCAGCTTTGATGGTACCATTGTTTCAGCAGTATTAAACCTCAGTTCATACACCCGCTGGATCAGCAAACTTGAGCAGGTCATGTGACCCTTATGAGTCTCATTCTTGTCTATAAAAATAGTGCCTATAGGAGCCTGGCTGAAGAGCTATTACAGCTGATGACTGCTGGGGGTGGAGAGGTAGTGTGACCCCTTGTAGATCAATCACGATCCAGTGAATGGCCCTGCATCCATGCGTATATAGCAGCACAAGACAGATTTGGTGGATTATAAAAAGAGAAAGGAGCTTTCAAATCTGGGCGGGGGTGAGAAGAGAGTGTGACAAGATAGGGGGAGGAGTGGGGAGTGGATGTAATCAAATACATTGTAGGCACATACAAAATTCTCGAAGAATTAATTACAATATTGTGTTAACAATGGCTGATGGTTCCACTCTCACCACGCTTTAGGACAGCAGTTGGGTGGACTCTAGTGTTCTCTTAGTCCTCACCCCCTGCTGCTGCTTTTGCTTTTTGTGTGCTAATGCTGCTTAAGTTTTTGAAGTTTCCCAAACATCTTATCCATATTTCCTCACTTTCCTGGAAGTTCTTCCCTATTTATTCCCTAGAAAGAAGGAAAATGATAAACCCACACTCATTCTTCCTTGGTTGGGCATTACTTTCCTCTCTGCTCCCCATTGCTTCTAGTGCTAGAGCACTCATTAATTTTTCTGATAAGCCAACATGCTTTTCTCCTCACTCAACTCTTTGAATGTGTATTAATACTTGGTGTCCATCACAGAGCCTGACTCATGATAGACAGTTAGTAATGGTTGAATTGATGAACCAGCAAATAATGAATTTCAATATAAAGTCTAAGCTGTGCTCAAGAAATTAAACCCAGAAAATCTTCTAGAGGCTGAGGATATAGCTGGGTAGTAGAATGCTTGCCCTTCACGTGACCTGGGATCAATACCTATAATTCTAGCACTAGAGAGGCAGAGGCAACAGAATTAGAAATGCAAGGCCAGCCTTCGCTACATGAGGTACCATCCCCAAAATTTTAACTTAAAAGAAAAATCTCTTCTAGATGTAGGGAGCTGAGGACAGTTTGAATGAACGCAAAGACTGGATGATCCTGAGTGAATGTGTAGTGTTTGACATAGGCAGTCATGCCAATAACCTCAGAGCCTCAGACCCACAGGAGTGGCAAAGCCTTACCTACCCCGGGGTGAATCTCAGAGGGATGTCCTCTGTTCTGAGTGTGAATGTTGACAGTTCATGGGAGTGTGTATGAATGATTGACCAGTGTGCATAAAAACTAGCAACCTCAGCTTCCTTATCCTGGATAATTACAGCCTGAAACACCCCTCCCCCGGGGGGGCCCTACTGATACTAGCCCATTCTTTCCCCTGTTCTGCACATGCTAGGGTTCCAGGTTGTGACAGTAGGTGCCCTCCATCAGACCGTGCATAGTTCACCTGGTCCCAGATTTTCTATATATGTGTCTATATGTCTGTTCTTCCTTCATTCCCTCATGGCCCTAGTTAATTTATGGGATTCTGGAGCCAAGCCTTACAGAACACAGAACCTAGAAGCACTAACACTCTTAACACAACTGGATGACTCGAGACATTAAATCTAAAACACATTTTCAGTGTGCTTTCAATTGGACTTTAAAGCTTAGGAATTATAGTCCAAGTAGAGTTAGACCCAGAGGTGATTATAGATCACTTTGTGATGGAAAGAGAGTCTTACGGCCAGTGGAAGGAGCCCAGGGCATGCCCCAGTTTGCACCAGAGAAATTCTATGCAATTCAAATGCTGACATCATATCTCAAGTTATTATTGTTAATTTTTGTCAAATAGTAAGTATTCTACATATGAATATGCTAGGAGATATGCAGATATAATAGCATGAAGAATAACTCTTGGGTGCTCTTCCTTGTGCACTGCACACACTGCAACAAGGGTCTGTGGGAACACACACTCCTTTCGTGGTTCAAAGGGAACAGCCAGTCCTTGAGTAACTTCCTGTAATGGCAACAGCTAAGAGCTGAGTATGGAAACCAGCCCACTCGCCCAGTTCAAAGCTCCTGAGGCCTAGAATGTGCTGGTGGGCACACAGCAAGGTGCAAGGCTGAGCTGGAATCCCTGTTTGGTACCTGTGTGTTGTTCTAGCCAAGCCTTTGTTCCAAATTCATGGCAAGTCTACCTTTGCATCAATACCTAATTAAGCAAGATAGGAACGGGGGCACCTTGCAGGTGGCCCCACCAGGAGCTGGCACAGCATGGGCTAGAAAGGCTTTCTTCCTATAACTGTGTACTCCCCTAGTAATAGCTCGGAGTATATAATCAGTTCTCCACCATACAAAATGGGGCAATTTTGTGCCCCTAACCCTGAGTTTAGCAATAGGGATTTAACTCTCCTGATACCTAAAGAGCCACAGGTGGCTTGATTGCTTTCCATATTTGAAAAAGAAAAGGCAGGGGAGTATCTTCATTAGGGTTTTTATTTTTGTGAAGAGGCACTATTGCCACAGCAACTCTTTTAAGGGAAAACATTTAATCAGGCTGGCTTACAGTTTCAGAGATTTAGTCCTTATCATCATGGCAGGACATGGCAGCGTGTGGGCAGACGTGGTTCTTACATATTGTTCCAAAGGCAACAGGAAGTGAACTGAGGCAGTGGGTATGGCTTGAACATGAGACCGAAAAGCCCACCCCCTCAGTGACACACTTTCTCCAACAAGGCCAAACCTATTCCACAAGGCCACACCTCTTAATAGTGATACTCCCTAGAGGGAACATTTTCTTTTTAATCATCCCTGGGGGATTCTGAGCTCTTGCCCAGAGAGTGTGTGGAACACTATAAACCATGTGCATGGCATTTAGTGTAGCACACAGTGGTGACAGCCTCATGTTGCTTTATTGCAGGTAGGGTGCAAATGCACCAGGCTCCAGGAGGTGGGAGGGCAGAGTGGGTGCAGAGGGCAGCTTCTTTGATTCCTTTCTGTTTCCTCAGGGTGAGATGTGTATATTGGTTTGTCTTGTTCCTTCCAGTGTTGTTGACCACCTACCCTGCAATTCTCTCCAATTCTGGGCTTTCCTTTAGACACCATCACTCTTTTGGTATAAAGAAGTTTACACTCTTTGGGACTGTAAACAGCAGTGCATAGAGGCAGGCCCTTACTCTCACGGGTGGATTTTTAAAATATCTTTGATGTACCTGTATTGTTCACATTTTTATACTTACGAAATGTGCATTTTAAAGCATACATATACTATTCCATTTAGTAGACACATTTGTAATAATTTACTTAACAAGATATTGAATTGTTTAGATAGATAGATAGATAGATAGATAGATAGATAGATAGATAGATAGATATCCTTCCAATTGTTTCATGAATATCTAGATGCAGAAGTTCTTGCTCTGATAGGACTGGAGATATAGCTTAGCAGTTAAGGGGATCCATGTTTGTTTCCTAGCACCACATCAGGCTAATCACAACTATCTATCAATCTGTGTCCAGTAGATCTGATGCCCTCTTCTGGCCTCTTGCAGACACCTGTGTCTACATGGCATATATTCACACAAACACATACACATAAATAAAAATAAATCCTGAAAGGATCTCACCACTGTTCATATTGTTTGACCTTCAAAAGGTGTCTGTATGCATGTTCTAGAAAACGCTGCCTTAGTTTTGTGTGTAGAAGGAGGAAATGTGGATCTAGTACCAAACACTTTGCAGGCATTCCAGTCCAGATAGGAAACACTGGGCATGTCTTCATTCTCACTCCATGGTGATCGTCCACACTCCTTCCATCTTCCCTCAATTCTTTCCCTGCTGTTTTTGTAGTTAATTTCCTAAATTGGTCCAATCCAAACCAGTGGAGTGTTTCAGGTGCTTGGCAAATCTGTCTCTTAGTTTGTGTTCTCCAAGAAGAACCTCGAGACAAGGATTCAATACACATGGCTTGTCGGGAGGGGAACTAATAAGAAGTGAGATAAAAATGAAAAGGAGAGTGGCTGTGGCTTTACTAAGCCAACTGTCAGTGTGGGTAACTCATCTCCCAGAGGAACCAGTTACAGCCAGTATAAGCATGTGTCTCAGACCTGTCCCATCTCACTTATAGGGAAGCCCTGAGAGAATGGTTATTGTTGACATGGGCATAGCTGTGACAAGGACCATAGCATCAGTCCTATGGAGGAATGGCATGCTGATAGTGTATAGAGAAAATGTCAACCATAGCTGTGTCCTCCTGGATATTTATGGTCTGAAGACTGCTCCCCTACAGAGACTACTCCTGCCAAACCCCCTTGATCAAGCTGTATACCATAAACCCTGCCCCTTGTTCATCTGCATGCAATAACCCTGACTTCCTGTTTATCTATGTATAATAAACTGCCTCCTATGTATCTGTGTATAATAACCTGCCCCTCATTCATCTGTATGTAATAACCTGTCCCCTGTTTATCTGTGTGTAATAACATTCCCCCTTGTTATCTGTGTATATTAACCGGCCTCCTTGTTTATCTGTGTATAACAACCTTCCCCCTTCTTCAGCACATGTAATAACCATGGCATCCTGTGAAACTCGATATAATAAGCACGCTGAGCTTCCAGGGTGCTAAGACTTCACCAAGAGCTTAGTCCACCTGACTCCAGCTATTTCTCTATGTCTGTTTTTCTGTCTACCTGTCTGTTTTCATCTTGTCATTCACTCACTACATCTAGTCAGGCTAGGTTCCTGGAGCCATGCAAAGGACTCAGAATTCACCTATTCTTGTTAGTCATTGATAGAAAGCTATGCTGAAGGACACTAGTACCTTGACTTCTCCTTTGACACAGGTAAGCAACCTGGCACCAGTGGCCAGAGAAAGCCCTTAGGCAGTTGGGTGCAAGAGCTGGCAGCTAGAAACCCTGGCACCTACTGAGCATGGGTGGGTGGGATGCCATTATCCTAGGGAATACACAGCCGAACTCCTGGAATACGACAATCCAATCCTCAAAATAAGACAAGCACACTAAAATCTAGGTTCTTTCTCTATAGCATACCCATTCAACTGAGCTATGAGAGGAAGCAAGAGTCATGGTTTGAGTTTAAAATGCTCCTAGGCTCATTCATGTGTTTGAACACTTTGTCTCCAGCTGTAAATGGGCCTTGAAGTGGGGCCTAGCTGGAGGAAGCAATTAGGGGTAGGCCTTGAGGCCAGTCACACTTCCCATCCTCCATCTGCTTCTCGAGCGTGGATGCAATGGGACATGCTACCTCACAGTCTTGTCACCATGCTTTCCCATCATGGTGGAATTGTAAACCCACATAAGCCTGTCTTTGCTTAGGATGCTTCTCATCAGACATTTGATTTGTCACAATGAGAAGGTAACTAATGACAAGCATGGAGCCAGCTAGGACTGACTGACACTCCATTATCAGGCAGTGAGAAGAGGGCCTTCTAGTCTCTCCTCTACCAGGCCCACCAAAAAAAAAAAAAGAAAACCAAAAAACAAAACAAAAAAACAAACAAACAACAAAAAAAACAAGAGAGTATGAAGGAAATTTGACACAATCCCTGATTTTATTTTATTTTATTTTATTTATTCTATCTCAGATCAGAAGACAAGAAGAGAGAGCAGAGGCATCTGCATAGCATGCTAGGGTGGGGATGGCCTTCGAGAGCCTCAGAGATTTCCAAAGCCAAGTGTGATCATGGTAGATATGGGTCCTAAGCAATGACCAGAGTTCTTGGATGAAGACCAAGATGTGCCAAACTGTTAGCATGCAGGGAATTTTCTTGTGGGATTGGGCAGAGCTGGGCAAGACCCAAGAACAGACATAATGATGATGGCTGAATGGGCCTAATGCTGACAGAACAAGTCAAGTGAACTCGATGTCTCCCACAAACACCCTAAGTTCTCTGTGAGCTTGGAATGGACCACAGAAACCAGCAGGCCTACGTGCTTGCCTACAGAACAGTCCTAGGACAGCCCTTGGAGGCATTTTCCCAACTAAGATTCCTTATTCCCAGATGACCCAAGCTTATGTCGTTTGGTATAAAGCCCAGCTATCACGTGCATTATTTTGTGCTAATTTAAAATTTAATTGGAGCTTCCCCCAGAAATAAACAAACATACCTTATTTAGGATCAAAACATGATAGAAAATTATTTACTGAGGAATTTTTTGAAAATGTATTTACTATGTAAGTTTTCAAATGTCTACTGTATGTTAAGCATACCACCCCTCCCCGCACCATTTCCCTTTCAGTCGTCAACTTGATAAGATTTAGAATCACCTGAGAAATAGGCCTCTGAGTGGAACTAAAGGGGATGATCTAATTTAATCAAGGTTGGAAAACTTGTTCACTCTGGGCGGCTCCATTCCCTGGGCTGGAATCCTGGACTGTACGAAAGGGAGAAAACTGAGCTGAGCACATTTTTCATGTTATTCCTGGTTATAGATATGATGTGACCATCTATAGTGAGAGATCTAACTACGCACCTGTGGCATTGACCATGCCCATTTGGGCGGTGGCAGCAGCTTTGGGGAGTGCTCAAGCGAGTGGAGCTCGACCATGGCTTACTTCCCCAGGTCCCATGAAAACTCCACTTCTGATACCAGATATTGCATGGGAATCAAGATTCACTAAACTTAGTACAGGTTAAGTGAAGTTTATTCAAGGAGAATGCACTTACACAAGAGGTGGCTGATTGCCCAGGTTCCAGCTCCAAGGATCCTCCCAGGCTGTTCCCTGTGACCTGATTAAACGCAAGAGAGAGCAAGCCTCTCCCAGACCCCAGACTGAATCCCACATGCTCAAGTAAGCACCTGTGACCATGCCCAAATGGGCGTGGTCAGCGCCTCAGTACATAGCTAGATCTCTCACTACAACCATCTGCTTCAATATCCTGTGGTCTTGACTTCTGTGCCATGGCAGACCATGCCCTGAAACTATGAGCCGAAGTGAACCCCCTTTTCCTTACATTACTTTTTTTTTAAAACCACTGCATATTTACCACTGCAATAAAACACCGACCTTTTCTCATCTCTCCTTCCTCACTGAGGACTTTGATACGGGCTGTTTCTTAGGAGGTAATAGTGAGAAGATGTTCCTGAGCTGAAGGTGGCTTCTGGGTGATGACATCATGGCTTGCAGACAGAAGGAAATGGAACTGATGGGTGGCCCAAATGACGTCATCCAGGAGACATTGTGAAGACCTTGGATATCATGGGGACACTGCAGACATACAGGAGGGAGGGGTTTGGAGAACAGTTGGTTCAGGGCCAACTCCTCAGCAGAGTGCATTGCCTCTGCAGATGCAATTATATCAACTTCAAGGATGACAGAATCTTCCCCAAGCATTTGCAAAGGATAAAAACTACATTTTTCTTGGCAGTTCTAAGGTGATGAGTGAGCACTGCAAATCCTGAACCTCATAATGTGAAAAAGTAAAGAGAACGTGTTTTTGTAGGCATGCTCATGTGCCTAAAGTTTTGGGGTTTTACAGAGCATGGTATTTATTCTTTTTAGGGTACATGCAGATGTTTTAACCCATGGAAAACAGTGGTAGGAACATATTGCTTTCTTCAACTGATTTGCAGAATGTATTTGTATAAAATGCAACGTTTGTCTGCAAGATGTGTTAATACTAAATTGTTTTAAATTAGAACTATTTCAAAAATTATTCATTTTTATCACAAATAGCAGTCTAGCAAATTATTTTTCTGTTATTTTTTTCCTCTTTGAAGTAAAGTACCCAAACTTCAGAGATGTTGCTAATCATGGACAATATATATCTTAGGAATTTTAGAAATAATTTACCACCATAATATATAAGAATATTACAAGTGCCAGGCATATGGTTAGTGTTCAATAAGAGTTAGCTTCTCCCTTCACTCATTGCATTGCCAGGGCCATCTAGAAAAAGCTTCACCTTTCCCTCATCCTTGCCTTGGCATCCCCATCCCTTTCCCTCTCCATGTAATGCCCTCCATGTCAAGTCTCCCTCAAGCCATGAAATACCTTCAGATAGCTGTCTTAGTCACCACTCTATTGCTGTGAAGAGACACTGTAAGCCAAACAACTTTTATAAAGGAAAGTAACTGAGGTGTTGCTTACAGTTTCAGAGGCCTAGTCCATTATCATTATGGTGGAGAGTGTGGTGGTTCTCAGGCAGGCATGGTGCTAGAGAAGTAGCTGAGAGCTGTATAACCTGATCCTTAGGCAGCAGGTGGAGAGAAAGAGAGAAGAGAAGAGAAGAGAAGAGAAGAGAAGAGAAGAGAAGAGAAGAGAAGAGAAGAGACAGAGAGAGAGAGAGGATCTGACACCTCAAAGCCCATCCCTAGTGACATACTTCCTCCAAAAAGGCCACATCTCCTAATCTTTCTCAAACAGTTCACCACCTGGGGACTATGCGTACAAATATTTTAGCCCATGGGGGCCATTCTCATTCAAACTGCAACAATAGTTCTGCTTCAAGTGTACCAGGAGTCAGGAGTTAGCAATGCAGTGCAGAGCCGCCTTTAATCCCAGCACTCTGGAGGCAGAGGCAGGCGGATCTCTGTGAGTTCGAGACCAGACTGGTCTACAAGAGCTAATTCCAGGACAGCCTCCAAAGCCACAGAGAAACCCTGTCTCAACCCCCTCCCCCCCCAAAAAAAAGCGAAAAGAAACTCAGTGCAGAGAGGGAGCCAGGCAGACCAAGCCTGGATAGACTCAGCCTCATGGTCTCCTGTCTCGTCTATATTTAAGTCTACAATTCTCTGTTATTTTAGTCTTGCTTCCATTCACTAAATGTTGGAAGAACTGTGAATGGAGTCAACACAACAGCATACCTGCTGTCCTCTCCAGCCAGGAGTATTGAAAGCATTTCAATAGGCAAGTTTGCTGAGCTTCTTTCTCTATCTAAAAGTAACTCCTTCTTAGGACCTGAGGGGGTGTTTCCAGAACATGCCATAATTTGTAATGAGTTCCCATCATTAACAACAACAAAAAAATTGTTACAACTGTCAGTGTGGAAGCATAAAGTATTGTAAGATATTTGCTTGTTTCCATGTTATTTTAATAATTTATAGGTTTAAAAAAAACATGTCATTTTGTGCTGAATTCTGCCTAGAATTTCATTTTTTGTGTGAGTGATATGTGTATATGTTGGTGCTCACATCTGTGGAAGCCAGAGGAAGACAGCGGGTGTCCTGCTCTGTCACTTTCTATTTTATCCCCTTGAGACAGGGTCTTTTAGTGAACCTGGAACTAGGCTGGCAGCATTCAAGTCCCAGTGGAGCCTCCTGTCTCCTCTCCTGACGGTACTGGGGTAAGGTGCCTGCAGTGACCATATCTGACCTTTTACTTAGATTATGGGATCTGAATTTAGGTCCTCAGGTTTTCCAAGCAAGCACTCTTACCCATTAAGCCATTTCTCCAGCCTCCGAATTCTACTTAAGGAGACATCGTCCTCACTTCTTCCACTCAGCCAGACCCAGGTTCTGGGCTTCTCCAACTTCCCATACTTTACCCTCTTGTGTATGTTTTATTCCAAAGCCACTTCCATCCCAAGAACCGTAAGGCCAGTGTCCTGTGTCACGCAGGGCAGGGGTAACATGAAAAGGGTGACATGCCTCATATCTTAGTTTCTGAGTGGAATCGGGCAATTTCCTCGGCTCCTCAGCAAAATAGCTTTTCAGCACGAGAGGAAACAGTCTGGTGGATGTTTCCATGGGAAGACAGAATTAAGAGGAATGAAGAGGTTATTTGACCTAATCCAAGGTGAAGGTGGTGACAGCAAAGAAGTGGTGCTGAGCATCACCCATTAGAAGGTAGCTCTGGACCCGAGCTGGCAGTGTGTGGGGCTAACCCTCAATGCAGCATAGAACAATTCTTGAGCTAGGTTCTGCTGAGACAAAGCTCCTTCCATTTTCTGAGGTGTCCTTAGGATTGCTGAATGTGGAGTCCAGAAGACCTGGGTCTCAAGTGCCTACATGGCTTCTGCAAGAAGAATGCAAACCTTCAGATGATTCTGTTTTCACTTCACTGGGTGGGGGGCAAGTGAGAATGTGGCTAATTTCTGGTGCCAAGGCCATTGCTCTTGCAGCAGGAAGAAACGACTGAAGCACACTGAGAGTGCGCATTTTACCATGTTGGCTGAAGCAACCCTCCCCACCCTACTCTAAATGTCTGCAGAATCAAATTCCTGTTTCCTTCAATCATGAACTCTCTGAAAGCTGGCCTCCTGCTAGCTAGTCCTTGCCCAGTGCCTATGCAGTGTCTGGCCAGGCAGGAACCTGTTCCATGCTTATGAATAGTGAATGAAAGAGAGAGGGGGGGGCACATTCCTTACTAGCATTTAGACATTGAGCAGGTAACTGCAATCCAGAGCCACTGTTTTCAAACTATCTCCCTCTTCAGTTCACATAAGACCCTCCATTCATGACAGTTTTTCTAGGACTCTGCCAAACCTCACCAGCCTAGAGTTTGGAAGATCTTCTGGGAACATTTTCTGACTTAAGGAGTGACCCCATTCATCAGAGCAAGCAGCTAGAGGAAGACAAAACCAGTCCTGTGAGGAGCCACTCAGCGAAGGCCATTGCTATTAAAACAACTCTGCTACCTCACTGCAGAGGTAAGGAACTCGGAGACTAAAGACTACACAACCAGAAAGGGGAGAGACTGGGACAAAAGGGAGCTTTGTCTACAGAAGATAAGAAAAAGAAAATGCACGAAGGTATTTATTTGTTCCTATAAGTTTTGCTGTCTAAGAACAGAGCTTTGTTCGTATATATTATGGTTTCTGATTTTGTGTTTTTATGAGATTCTGTGTGTGTTAAGTATGTATGTCTATGCATCTGTATGATTCTTGTGCTTTTTATTTGGTTCTTTCCCCCCATTTGTTTGTTTGCTTGTTTGTTTTGCCCTATTCTGTTTTTTTTTTTTAAGTTGCCTGCTTGTTTTCAAATGAGAGAGAGAAAGAAAAGATGTGGATTGGGTAGGTGAATAGACGGGAAACTGTGATTAGAACATATTTTATGAAAACAATTTTCAATAAAAAAGTTAAGTCATATAAAAAAGAATAGTGTGTTGATGTCTAGTGTACTCTTGTGTTCTATCTTTTTCTCCAAGCTGGCCTCCAACTCACTATGTAGCCATGATGACCTTGAACTTCTGATTTTCTTACCTCCTCCTCTCGAATTCTGGGATTACAGGTGTGCACCACCATGCCACCATGTTTGTGTGGTAGTAAAGATGGAACCCAGGGATCCATACACAACTAGGTATGCACTCTGCCAAGTGAACTACATCCCCAGCACCTTATACCTTTTTTTTTTTAAGATTTATTCATTCATTTTATGTACATTGGTGTGTTGCCTTCATGTATGTCTGTGTAAAGGTATCAGATCCCCTGGAACTGGAGTTGTAGACAGTTGTGAGCTGCCATGTGGGTGCTGGGAATTGAACCCCAGTCCTCTGGAAGAGCAGCAGCCAGTGCTTTTAACCACTGAGCAATCTCTCCAGGCCCTGTATTCTTTAAACATTGTATTTTATATTATCACTGGGCTGAGAAACAGTGTTTCTTTCTCAGTTTACTTGCCTGCAGGTCAGACTCTTTGAGCACATGGAGAAACCTCTGGTCATTATACACAGACTATAGGAACATTCCACGATGGAGAATTTTAAAATCTAAATATATAAAATGAATAAAGGAACTCAACAAATGCCAATCTAAATGACATGTCAAACTTAAAAGTGACCAAAACGACTCAAAAGTTGAACTTAAAACATTGCAGGAAATCTATTCTCTCTGAGGTCTGAGTGTGAGTGCGAGAGACATGAACAAAGCCACTTGTAGAACTGTTCTGGAAGTGAAATATGGGGTTCTGATGAATCATCAGAGCCTGAATCAAAGCCAAAGCAGCCTCTAAGAAACATGGCATCCCAGGCAGACAGCATGACATGGTAATTTTTTTAAGGGAGAATGGGTGGATGGGCTGAGAATTCAAAAGCAAAAGCTGGATTCATCTTTTGGAATTCTCCATATCTTAAAAGAGATTTCATGGCAAGAAATTGGCACTACCCTCTCTCTCTTGTGGACCCATATGCTTAAAATCCAGCACCTTTCCCTGAAGCCCAAAGCAGCCTAGGCAGAGAGACCATGGCACAGAGCACAAGCCCACACACAGGGATCCAGCCAACTTAGCCCAGCTAAGGATATTGTCAGCAGTATCAACTGCCAGGCGCACTGTGTGGAGACACTTCTGGATGACGCCAGCAGACAGTTAAGCCTTCCCAGATGAGACACCTCAGACTCGTGGAACAGCCACAAGCCATCCTTATCCTGTGCCACTGAAATAAACGTGTTGACACTTGTGAGTCATAGCAAAATAAGCAAAACATACAGTTGATCAGTCCCACTCCATTGTGGGCTGGTGTGTAGCATAACAATAATAACTGCAAGAGTATGCATTTCTGCTGTATTCACAGAGAGCATCTCTTCAGCCTTCAACCAAGACCTGGAAAGGTCATTTGGGTTTGGGGAGAGCATCTTGGGGTCTAAAGCTCCTTTTGCCTTGTTTTTGTCTTGCTGTTTTGACAAAGGTTGTCTTATAGCCCAGACCTGCTATGTAGCTGAGACTGTCTTTGAAGTCCTTACCCTCCTGCCTCTACAGGCACTGGCAATAGAGATCTGTGACAGCAGACCCAGCTTCCAAATGCCTCTTTAAAGTACTTTTAGTCTTGTCTTAACTCCCTCTACACACATACACAGAGAGAGAGAGAGAGAGAGAGAGAGAGAGAGAGAGAGAGAGAGAGAGAGAGAGAGCGAGAGAGAGAGAGAGAGAGAGAGAGAGAGAGAGAGAGAGAGAGAGAGAGAGAGAGAGAGAGATCGGGGGGGCAGGGGGGGAGAGTTTTCAGATCTTCTTGCTCCAGTTTTTCCTTCGCTGTGCCTTTTGCCTACCAGAGAGGAGTTTTCCATTTTGTTTGTTTATCACTTCCTTTTTTTTTTTCGCTGTTTGATGACTTTTTTTTTCTTTTAAGAGGTTTTTTGTTGATATTAAGTGAACATATCCAATTCACTATTTCTAATTGGAACTTGACCTTGACTTTTAATATCTTTCCTGGATTCTAGTGTGTGTGTGTGTGTGTGTGTGTGTGTGTGTGTGTGTGTGTGTGTGTGTGTATGTGTATAGAGCACATGCCATGGCATATATGCAGAGGGCAGCTTCACCTGCAGTGTTGGTCCTCACCTTCCCTCTTGTTTGAGACAGAGTCTCTTTTTTGTGGTTGCTGTTCACTGTTGCTACAGGATAGCTGTCCTCGAGCTTCTGGGGACTCTCCTGCAGCTGCCTGCCACCTCGTTATAGGCACACATCACAGACACTCTACTGTGCCTGGCTTTATGTGAGTCATGGAGATTCGAAGGGAGGCCCTCATGTTTATGCGGCAAGTGCTCTACCCACTGAGCCGTCTCCCCACTCCATTTCTGGATATTTTTACTCCAAGTCTGGAATGAAAAAGGCTTTAAACACATCATCAACAGAAGGCTGCCTGCACCCCATCTTCTGAGACTCTAGTGTCCGAGACTCTGAACGCTCCTCTCCAAACTTGTTTGTGCTGACCAACCATCGTCACCATGGAACTCTGTTCATCATTCATCATTGGTGTTTCAAAGAACTACGAAGAGAAGGGTCACCTGAAAGGAGAAAGCAGCATATCTATGGGAGACAACCCAGAAAAGATATTAAAAACTCCCCCAAGAACTGTAGTAATGTGCAGTCAGAATGAAATGTAGATAATATGCAGTCAGAATGAAATTAAACACTGGTGGGTTGAGTAGATGGTTTGGGTCACGGGTAATGAGATTTGGAGCATTTCACAGTGGTCATTGGCTCAACCACTTAAAGGTTCTGTGATATGCCCTCTCTGCCTCTGCAGGCAGGTTCTGTGACTGTTCTGGAGACAAAACAGTCACTCTGTCCTATTGTCTCTGCTCTAACAAAGGATCATGGGTTTCTCTCCATGGCGCACTCTCCTCTAACTCCAGTTCTGAGTAATAGGCTTCCTGTCACCTGCTTGCTTCAGTTGCCCTCAGTGTCTCTGCCAGGTCTTCTCCAAACCAAACTAGCCACAGCTATACTTCAGGACCTGCTAATATTGGCCAGCAATTCTGCTGTATTCCTAGCACCTCCTGCCACATCCCCCTTTCTCCCTCCCTCCCTGCACAACCCCCTTCTCCCTCCCTCCTTCCTTCCCTCTTTCTCTTCCTTTCCCTCAGTGTGTGTTCATAAATCATTTGGAGGAGTCACATCAGATGCAGACTAAGGTGAATTCAATAGTCTATACGTGGGGATCCCTCCAGCCAATGACTTACCAGGTATTCTGTGTTCAAATGAAAAGCACTTATTATAAGTGTGATAAGTGGGAAGTTAATGGTCCTTAGAAAATTGGTGGGGTGGGTTTTCATTTTTTTTGTTTGTGTTTTGAAGTAAACATAGAGTTTCTTTTATTTCTTGTTTTTGAAGCATGGTAGAAATGCACTTTTGGTAATTGTATGCATCTGTGATGCAAATTTTTGTGTGGATTAGAGTGTTTATCTAATCAAAAGTTAAAATGATGTTAAGGAGTTTGGAAATATCTGCAATTAAAAAAAAAACAGAGAAGAGGGGAGCTGGCTCTGCAGTTAAGAGTGAGTGCTACTCTTTCTGAGGCCCTGAGTTTGGTTCCCAGCACCCACGTCAGGTGGCTCACAACTGTCTCTAACTCCAGCTCCAAGGGATCTGGGTACCCTCTTCTGGCCTCTGAGGGCACTTGCATACATTTTCATATATTAGTATATATGCATACACTCACATAATATTCTAACACATATACAAATAAAAATAAAATGAATATTTTTAACAAAAGAAAAAATAAGTATTTAATTAAGAGTTAGATGGACAGAAACAAAATGAGCCTGTTAGACTAGGAGAGCCAAGGAAGAAGCACACTGGGATTGGGAAGGAATGAAATGCAAAAGTCTAGAAAGAGAAGCAACTGGAGTAGGAACTAAAGAGTATCATCAAGGTAGAAGGGTTTGGTAGCCACTCATCAGTTTTCTAAAACAATGTCACCTCATTGTAAATTAACCCCATTCCATCTGACAGCCCTCTAGACATGTTTTGTAGACAGTTTTATAGACCATCAACAAGCCAAAGAGGTGGACCTTCAGGTAGAAACCTACTTACATTTCCAAATTCTATTTTCACTTAGAATTATGAACTTATTTCTAAGTGATCCTGTCATCAAATCCATTAAGTATAAGCTTTTAAAAGACCCAGGGTTGTATATTATGTGCCAAGTGACAAATATAAATTTGAATTACACTTTAATGACTTTTAAAACCAAAAGGTCTAAAAATCTTTCAGTACAGGTGTATTCTTCAAAAGTAAGTGTGACTAACTTCAGGTGAAAACACAAGTTTACAGCTTTTGGATAGCTCAACAAGTAAAATATTGTAGAATATTAGTTAAAGATGTGTTATGTTTGTTTATGCTATAGAAAATTTGTTTAATGGTGCAGAGATGTATCGAGTTCTTTTATGTTGCATTCTTTTAACTCCATGAAGCTGTGTTACTTTGCCTGTCTAAAACACCTGATTGGTCTAATAAAGAGCTGAATGCCCAATAGCGAGGCAGGAGAGAGGATAGGCAGGGATGATAGGCAGAGAGGTTAAATAGGAGGAGAAATCTGGGAAGAGAAGATGGAAGAGCGAGAAAAGAAGGAGTCAGTCACCCAGCTACACAGCCAGATACAGAATAAGAAGGAAAGAAAAGATATACAGAAATAGAGAAAAGTAAAAGTCCAGAGGCAAAGGTAAATGTAAGTTAAGAAAAGCTGTCTAGAAGCAAGCCAAACTAAGGCCAGGCATTCATAAGAAAGAATAAATCTCCATGTGAGAATATTTGAGAGCTGGGTGGTGGGCCTCTCAAAAGAACAAAGAGTTATAAAAACCAACTACAGGTAAAGTCACGTGCTGCCAAGCCTGATGACCCAAATTTAATCCCCAGGACCCAGGTGACTGAAGGAGAGAACCAACTCCCTCAAGTTGTCCTCTGGCCTCAACATGTCCTACTGTAGCCCTGCCCCATATAAATAAAAAATGTACCTTTAAATTAAAAAAAGAAGATTGTCCTTATTTTCATTCAATTCTTATTCTTCCTAGTTAGGCACATGACCTTTGTGAACTGAATTTCCAGGGGAGAAAAAGTCACAGTTATGTACAAGATTCTGCAAGGCTGGTTAATTAGAATTTCCATGACTGTGGGGAACTATTGTGTTGCAAGCCCAGAGACAAAGTATTTTGTGCTATCTTTAGCCTTTCTAAGCAGCCATTCATTGCCTACCTTATATTTGACCAAGCATCTCTGTGACCATTAAGTAAATGAGTTTACCTAACTAGTGTAGAACACCAGCTCCTACAAATCCAAAGGCTAAGAATGTCATCATAAAACCACTGAGACCTATAGCAGAGCTCCATCTGCTTGACTTCAACCTGCCTGCCTGGTGTTTCCACCAATGTATTTTAAAGGTGCTTGGATTCATGACTCTCTCTGTTCTGCTACAGTAAAAATGTCATGGAATTGTCACCATGTTGGAACACAGCATATTAGGTAACCTGAATCTGGGCCTCTTAGCCATGGTCACTCAATATTTGGCTTTCAGAGTGAAGCATCCCTTATGCCCATTGCAGAGAAACTTGTGTATTTACGTTGACACCTTCCATTCTTTTCTATGTACCTACACGCACAAGAGTGAGCACACACTTTTGTTAGGCAAAATAAAATCCTCCCAAGGATGTCTGATATGCCCTGAGCTGGTAGTCTCTGCCTTCTAGGACATAGAATAAATTATCAGAGCAAAGAAGAATTAAAACTGTTAATCAGTTGACTTAAAATAGAGAGAGCATGTTGAGTCACGTGTGTGTGCCCAATGCAATTACAAAAGTCTTCAAATGTCTGAGAATGAGGCACAATGTGAGCCCAACAGATGTGAGAAGGATGTCACTGTCACCTTAACCATGAAACTAAAGAGATCCACAGCCAAGGAAAACATCTGTAGAAACTGGAAAGACAATTATAAAACAACATTCCAGAACCTCCAGGAAGCAACAAAACCCAGGAGGCAGGATGATTTTATTCCAGGGAGGCTTGCTTAGGGCTTCTGACCCTGAAAACTACAGACACATTTAAGCCATTGCAAGGCACTAAATCTGTGCTATTTGGTACAGTTACAATAGGAACTCATATTAACCCTGGGGTTTAGATATAAGTGTCTGACCCTGTTCACCCAACAGTGAAGGTGCACCCTGGCACACACCCAGACTCCAGTTAGCTCTTTCTTACACTCACTACCAAGAACCATCAAGCAGAGAGCCACAGAAACTCACAATGCCTCAGGCATGAAAGGCAGAGAAACTAAAAATGTTTGAAGGCTTGATCTTGGCAAATCTGAAAGAATTCTCCTCCATGAAGGAAGCCCAACTTGTCTTTCTCCATCATAATACTAATATGAGTTTCCTGTTTCCTTCCTGTTCAGATAATAGTCTGAGTTTTCATGTTTAGATTCTCTTCCACCTATCTGTAATGAGCCTAAGTTGATAGTGTCAGCCTTCTAGGACACATATGGATCATACATACATACATATATTACATTATACATTATATAATAATTTATATATTATTACATATCATATATATAAATTCCTCCCAATCATGGATATTTCTAGCCCCCAGGTTTTGGAGAAGGAAGTTGATGCCTACAAAAGTAATTTGAAAAAGTAATTGTCAACTTAACAGAAATTAGAATCACCTAGGATATGAGCCTCTGGGCAGACCTGTGAGGTATTATCTTGATTTCACTGTGTGTGTGTGTGTGTGTGTGTGTGTGTGTGTGTTGGGGGCCGAGCACTGGCATGCTAACATTTACCTTTGCTCTCTGTTTCTGATTATGGACAGTAGACTGTGACCTGGAACTGTGAGTCCAAATGAACCTTTCTCCTGTGAGTTGTTTCCATCCTGGTGTTATATCACAGCACCAAAAGAAATTGAGACAAGTAAGTTCAAAGTTCAAGGGCAAAGACGATCAGTATTTCCAATAGCCCCATGACTTTCCCATCAGCAGGTGTGTCTTCCTGTCATTCCATTTCTATGTTCCTGACTTTCCCTCTCTCCAGGTTCCAGAATTTTCATTGGAAAGTTCTGCATTGCCTGGGTAGACTGACCTTTGCACAGAAGCCACCTGAGAACTCTAATCACAGTCCTAGCATCAACATCTGGAGCAACTTTCATTAAAGGCAGTTGCCCCCAACCCACCGTCTGTCTCCCGTCCAGGGGCAGAGTGGAGTGGTATTTACGAGATCATTATTCCAAACAGAAGCTTCTGCTCCGTGGGTTTTTCCTCCAGCCTCCAGGGGGTGCCACACATGAACCTAAACCATGGTTAGAGTCCCTCTGGAGGAGACTTCTTAATCAAAGTTCCTTCAGCTCCATCTAACAACAGGGGTGTGTTGAATAAAACTCCCAGAATGAAGTGCTGGTCCTGCCTCCTTGAAAGGAAAACAGCAGACAGGAAAGGCATCCCACTGAGATAAAAGCTATACTAACAAGTGGCAGCATTTCCAAAACAAACCCCTGGAATGAGAGAGTGAGAGCAGAGCACAGGATGAACTGGGAAGGCAGGGGCTGACAGAAAACTTTGATAGAAGGAAGATTTGTGTTTCTCACAGTTTTTTCCCCCCGAAGCCAGGTCACATGTTTTCTTTCCACTCTGTTTACTCTACACTTCCCATTCTTTTCAAAAGGTTCATGCTGAGAGGCCCTGTTAGGCTTTGGTTATGTGTCAAAAAATATTTTCACTTTTTTTCCCAGTGGAGAGAAACCCAGAGCTAGTTGAGGAGAGTGAGCCTCTGCTGTCAGTTCAGCCTGGCTGAGGAGAGGTGAGGAAAGCGAGAAAATGTGAAAGAAGAAATCTTTCAGATAGCGGGGTCAAAGTCAACCCTACATTGCTTCCTTCTATATCACTGTTGACAAGGCACACATACTCGACCTCAGAGTGGGTGTGTGGAATAAACAGAGGGTGGTGGGTATACAGCAGGAAGCCTTCCAAGTGTAGACTTTCTTAGTATTTTCTCTGTGACAGGATGTGTTAGGTTGAAGGAAGCATAAAGATAAGCAAGGCACTGTATACAGAGGGGCACATCATCTAAATATAATGAACAAAGGCATGTGACAGACCAGCTTGCCTCCATCTTAGGCTTCTTATAGTAAAGACTAGGTTCATTCCTGTTCATGATTAGACAGCCGTTTCTCAAGGTTTGGGCTATGCACCATCTATAATCTTAACCACAAATGGTTCTATACTACATGTTCCACGAATGGCAATCATGACTTTGTTACAAAAAGTTGTTAATAACCATCTTGCAACCCTACCTTGTTCCAAAAGGCTATGTGACCACCTATGACTATCTTGTTATGAACACCTGTTGTTATGATTACCTTGTTGTGCCCACCTTGCAACCATGTCTTTGTTTTAGGAGGTCAGTTCCCAGTCTCAAAGTCAACTGTAACTCCAGCTCGATGGGACCTGTCAGCCTCTCTGACCTCTACAGTAATTCCCCCACACCAACCCCAACACATACACACACAGTGAAAAGTACTTTAAAATGTATTGGTGCAGTGTGTGAGAGGAAAGATAAAATGTCAGGAAACCCGACTCCAAATAAGATGGTTTACAGCCTGCACATATATATTTGCCCACTGCATAAGTAGTACTGAACTTTGACTTTCATTAACCAAGTCTTGTCTTTATTTTGTGGGTTCTATCTGTGTAAAGATAGATATTCTAAGCCGAGCATTGGTGGTGTGCGCCTTTAATCCCAGCACTCGGGAGGCAGAGGCAGGCGGATCTCTGTGAGTTCGAGGCCAGCCTGGTCTCCAGAGCGAGTACCAGGATAGGCTCCAAAGCTACACAGAGAAACCCTGTCTCAAAAAACAAAAAACAAACAAACAAAAAAGAGATAGATATTCTATCTTGGTTGTCCTGGAATTCACTCTGTAGACCACACTGGCTTCTAACTTACAGAGATCCACCTGTCTCTGCCTTCTGAGTGCTGGGATTAAAGGAGTGCACTACCACACACAGCTATACATAAATTTTGTTTTGGTTCTTGGTTCTGTTTTATTTTTAAATCTGGAAAAGACAGGCAGGCATTTCTAGCTCCCTTCCACACACAACCACCAGAGGAAGTGGGGCTGCTTGGTTACTCATGGCGTATATATTCTCCAAGTATTGGCTGGTTTCTGTCAACTTGACATAAGCTAGGTCTTTTGCAAAGAGAAAACTTTAATTGAGAGAATGCCTCCATAAGACTGGCCTGTAGCCAATTCTGTGGGGCATTTTCTTGATTAATGATTGACATCGGAGGTTTGTGACACCCCTGGGCAGGTGCCCTGAGGTATATAAGGAAGCAGGCTGAGTGATCCATGAGAAGACAGCCAGCTTCAGTTGCTGCCCCCAGGTTTCTGCCCTGACTTCCCTCAGTAATAGAGTGGCCTGAGGGGTGTAATAAACCCTGAAATAAACCCTTTTCTCCCCCTGTTACTTTCAGTCATGACATTTTATCACAACACTAGAAACCCTAACAAGACACTGAGATAGTTTAAAATCCCCAGTTCTCCTTTTCATTTCTCTCCAGCTCCTCCCCACTAAGCCCAGAGCCATGGGATATGGAGCCTGGCAGAAGTGGTAACCTTTCTCATCAGGTCTCACTACCCCCTAGAGCGTCCAGCTTAGTTGTGTTAGGCTAGGATGTAATCTGCACATTGAGGTTTAAGGTCCCTTGCAAGTGAGGTCACTGCCCTCACACAGCTGAATCCCTCCTAGCAGAGGCGCTTCCATTAATGTGTCTCTTCCAAACACTGAGAGCTCGGTCAGAAGAAAGACATCGTTGGCTGTCACTCTAGCAGCTTTGAGAAAATCTGGGCTGCTGCTACAGACACAGTGACAGTGAACTTGGGCTTGATGCATTGTCAACAGGCCCATAATGCTCTCTTCCCTTGCTTGCTATTTTGGCACAGATAAAAAAAAATAATCAATAATAAATAGCTTACTGTGAGGTTTAAAGACTTAAACCATTTCACTATTTAAAAGCACACAAACCCAGGTGATCATTTATATCAAAACTATAAAATTAAATTGCAAAATTATACTACTTATCGTAGGTAATCATTAGTTCTTCCATTTGCAGAGGCCTTTTGCTAATGGATCTGCAGGAAGCAGCTCCTCGGTGTCAGAAAGGAGGTGAGGAGCCCTGAGCTTGGAGGGGCTTCCTGGACCCTCATCACTGTCCTCAGGAAAACGGAGGCAAAGCCCTGAGGCTGTCAGCCTGGCATCACCAAATACCTGCTGGGCCCATGGCCTCCCCCTACTACATACTCTTTGCTTTGAAAGACATTGAGTAGTAACCCAGAAGAATGTGCAGGAAAAGAACAAGGTGTCTACTTCCGGACGGGAGCTAAGACAATTAATATAAAGAGTAAAGTAAGGGTGGAATGGTGCAATGATGCAGAAGGGAGGGAGAAAGAGAGGGGGAGGGAGGGAGGGAGGGGAGGGAGGGATGAGCATATAATATATATAAGCTAACAAATGCACAAGTTGGTGTAGTATAACATGGAGTAAGGAAAATAAAAAATAACATCAGGTGATTAAAACTCTTTCTAAAGGAACAAAGACCTCAGCTTTCTTTCCTCAACCCTCAGGTGGCACTGGCAACCAGCTCTGCAGCCCCCCCCCCCAACCAGGGATTTCCCCCAATGCCACCATGCCTTTAAAACGCCCCAGTGGAGGATCTTCAATAGTGACTCTCTGAAACAAACTTTCTCAAAGGGCTTCCACAGTCCTGAGAGTGTGAATGCCCTAAATGGCAGTGCCATCTAGGATTTGACATGGGGTTCTCTGTGACTCCTACCTCCATCTTCTCTGATGACTTCAAAAGTAGGTGCGTTGGTTATCTTATCACTGCCATTTTATCTTGCAAAAGCCAACTTAAGGGAGAAAGGGCTCTGGCTTAAGAAGGGATATAGTCTGGCGAGCTGGGGGAGGATGGCAGCAAGAGGATCGGGAAACTGGTCATACCGCATCTATAGTCAAAGAGCAGAGAGCAAACAGGAAGTAAGGCTGAGCTATCAAATGTGAAGGCCCACCCCCAGTGACTCACTTCATCCACCAAGGCTCCACAGCCTCAAAGTTGTACAACCTTCCAGAGCAGCACCAGCAACTGGAAACCAAATGTTCAAACACAGGAACCTACAGGGACTTTCACATTCAAGGCACAGAATAGGGCTTCAGTCACATAGGGTTGGTTGCCTTAGCCTTGGAAGCACAAAGAAGGCCCCCAGCTGTAGCATTTGGAGAACGTTCCAAAGAAAACCTGAATGTAGGGACAGCTGGGCTTGGAGCTGGGACATGGTTTTGAGTTTCAGGTCTGCCACTAATTCGTTGTGTGATCCTGGGCAGTGAGGCACTGTCAGTTAACTATATCACCTTCCTAGTCATAGATTATTCTTTAGCTGTCCCCCCTGGATCTGGCTGAAATCCCCCATAGCTGATCCGAGTGGACAGACTCCAGTTATTTTCATATTGCACAGCTGTCTCTACAGAAACTGACTTGTGGGAAGAAGTCTGTAGATTGCCACATGACAGTTTTAAACAAGGACTGCAAGGCAGAATACAGGAAGGGTCACCTTCTGGAAGCATCGTATTCCTTGGAAAGGTATCAAAAGACTTTGCAGATTTTTTGGTCCCAAAGTTGTGTATGAGGACACAGTGTGGGTGTAGGGAAGTGAACCTCTCTGGTCTGCCTTTACTCCTGAGCCCAGCTTGCAATTGCAGGGGATCTGTTCTGTGAGGAGGAAAGACAAGAGTCCATAGAAGCGTGGAGGACAAGCTCTCAACCAGGATCTAGAAAGTCTTCCAGATAGTTCTTAAAGAGAGCCCTAAAATCTAAGCTGGAGCCCACTGTACACATGGGAAGAGGTGACACATTCTGACAGAGAATGACAGGAATCAGAAAACCCAGAGTTGTAAGTCTCTCTGAGAAGAACTGGCTAACACTCAGTGGCCACAGAATGGAGCTCAAGGAGTTGGGCGCAATGAGAAAATTTATCTTGAGTTGTGCGGAACATGAGAGCCATGTTAAGCCCCAGCTTATGTGACCAACCTGTTCTCACTCATTTACCCTTTTATCCAGTCCTCCCATTCACACCCCCCCACCCATATGCCCGGCATCTCTCCAGCTGTCATCCATCCAACCAATAATGAATGACTCATTCCTCTTTCGTCTCCTTTCTCCCTCTCCCTCCTTCCCTCTCTCTCTCCCTTGCCCACCCCTCCCTCTCGCCATCCCTGTGTGCAGGTGCATGTGTGGGGCATGTTGGTGGACTGCTGTTCCTCAGTCATTACCTACCTTGTTTTGAGGCAGGTTCTCTCATCGGTCTGAGGCTTACCAAGTAGGCTACATTGGCTGGCTAAAAATCCCAGGGATTTGTCCATCTCATCCTCCCTAGCTCTGGGATTACAGGCATATGCTGCTACACCCAACATTTTACAAGGTTTCCGAGGGATCAAATGCAGGTCCTTGTTCTCGCAAGGGAAATAATAGTTCATCCACTTCACTGTCTCCCAGCCCCAGCATGGTGCTTCTGAATTGTAGGTGCAAGTTAGAATTGCATAGAGACTTTACATTTCCAATGCCTAAGATGTAACCCTGACCAGCTAGATCAGAGTCTCTGAGGATGGGACCCAGGTGTCATCCCCCAAAGACTCGAATAGCTGTGTTAGTTACTTTTCTGTTGATGTGATAAAACACCGACCCAAAATGACTTATGGAAGACTTTATGTAGGCTAATAGTTCTAGGGGAAAATTCTATAATTGGGGTGGAGGGTGCATAGTAGCAGGCAGGTATGGAAGCTGGAGCCCAAAACTGAGAGATCCCATCTTCAACTGCAAACATGAAGCAGAGAGAGTAAACTGGAAGTGAAGCCAAATGGAACTCTCAAAGCCTACTTAGTGCCATACTTCCTCCAGCAAGCCTCCATCTCCTGAATGTTCCATAAACCTCCACAGACAGTTCCACCAGCTGAGAACCAATTGTTCAAGTGTATGAGTCCATGAGGGAAGTTTCTCATTCACAGTAGCTAAGTTACAAGCCACTGAAGGAATGGACTGATTGTATAGCTGCCAGGTCAGCTAACCAGCTGCTCTACTTTACCCATACTGCTCTCTTGTTGTCTTCTTTACCCCTGTACATGTTAGAATAGGCATATTTCTTCCAGGTATGTTTCTTCTTTATGTTTGGATAGTTATTATGTATACTATATACAGTGTATGTTATACTGATTGTACCAGAAAAATGACACAATGTATAAATCAATAATATCCAAAGTATTTTTAGAGACTCTCTGCACAGTGCACAACTTTACAGTTACAATAGCCACCCTCTCTGAGTTAGGAGACTTGTGTGACCCCACCCCTTCCCAACTCTGGCTGATGCCAGTCAGCTCACTCTTGAATGCCTTTCTAGCTAGGACATTCCACAAATAGGGGGAATGGCTTTCCCAAGTCCAAATTAGTATTCTTGATCATAAAAAGGCTTTTAGTTCTCGTTATCATTGTTTTGATTCATGCATTTATTTAAATTAAAAAGTCCAACAAAGGGCATACAAATTAAATCATATTTAGCTGTTTAATGAATTGTATTTATTAAAAACAATTACACTGCATGAAATTAGAATGGTACTAGAAAATCTACAGCTCTACTCTCCTGTTCCCCATGATGGGACCAGGTCCGTCATGTACCAACCTGTTCCCTTTGCCTAGGTCATGCAGTGTACAGACCACTGGTGACTGCAGAGTTCCAGTGGTGATGCAGAGGCTCACAGAACACCAGCCTGGAGCTCTCCCTCTGTGGCCACTCATGCACATGGAAGGCTACGTGAGAAGGAAGAAGTTCCCTGCAGGTCTCTACTCACCCTTGGGGACACTGTCATATGGGAACTGGTTCACTGATGGCTGAGCAGAGACAAACTGACAATGATGACAATGATCACAAAAACCATAAGGCAGAATTCGTTGTACAGATAATCAGAGGTAGAAGATGCCCTTTCTGATGTGGAGGAGTCGTGTGGGATTGAGGAGGGCATTTTCTTTTCCACAGAAGCCAGCACAGGAAGGCCAAATGGAGGATATGGCACAAGCAACAGCTGTGGAAGCCATCTGTAGCCATTTCTTCTTCCTGTGAGGAAAGATATAGAAGAAATGCCTTAAGGAAGAAGGACTTATATTGGGCTGTTATCTAGGGGCCAACTGTCCATTGTGGTAGGGAAGGCACAGGGGCAGAAGCAGCAGCTCACAACTGTGGCAGTATGAGGTGGCTGGTTATAGCTGCAGACAAAGAGAGGTGGGAGGAGCCAGGAATTGGTGGCCAGTAACCTCTTACAACTCACCCTCCAGTACCCCACTTCTCCCAGCAGGGCACCAAGTGAAAACGCCTGAGCCTGTGGCACCATTTAGCAACCAAGTCCTAACACTCTGTTTGGAAGGTACAGAGGGAACATAAAAAGGTGTCTATGACCCTATGTTTTATACTGCATTGTCTGCCCAGAGAATCCAAGAACACAGCAACATCAATGATGTTCTGCAAGATAAGACCCACTACCAGTCTCCATGATAAACGGCTGTTGACCTTGGGCAAGTCATCTCACCATCGGTATACTTCTGGGTCCACATCTGTGGAAGGAGAGGGAAGTAAGAGCCCTGGAAGTTTCATTTCTGTTCAAAAGGCTGTATCATATAGAGAGGCCGAGCAGACAGACAGTTCCATAGCAGGAACGCCTTGAGGCTCTGCCTCCTACATCCTAGTGATCTCCAGGAAACTACTCAAGCTGTCTGTGCCAGAGAATGACAGGGATGGTTGGGCATTGGTGGCGCACACCTTTAATCCCAGCACTCGGGAGGCAGAGGCAAGTGGATCTCTGTGAGTTCGAGACCAGCCTGGTATCCAGAGTGAGTGCCAGGATAGGCTCCAAAGCTACACAGAGAAACCCTGTCTGGAAAACAAAACAAAACAAAAACAAAAACAAGCAAAAAAAGAATGACAGGGATGACAGGTTACTTCACACAGTTGCTGTGGGATTAAAGAAGATTGCAAATGTAAAGTGCTTAACGAAGAGCCCAATGTATAAAAGCACAGTTAGTGAAAATTCTCTGTGGAATTGGAAGCCACATGATGGGAGGGAACTATGTTCTGCCCCAATATGCTGTAAATAGTATCTTGTAGCATGAATTCTAGTTGATCTTAATAATAAAAACTCAGAGACAGATATTGGGGTTAAAGTCGAAGATTAGAGAAGCAAAGCATCCAGCCACTCGAGAGTTCCCACCTCTACCAAAACTCAGACCGAAAGGATGACCGGGTCCTCAGACTGCATCTCCAGACTGCATCTGTCTCCACCAAACCTCAGACTGCACTGAGCTCCTGTCTTCTCCAGCCTTATATTCCTCTCTAGTGCTGTGATTGAAGGTGTGGGATCCCAAGGGCTGAGATCCTCTTTGTGTCAGCTATTTCTCTTTTAGAATGTATCAATTTCCTGTAGCTCAGAATGGCCACGAATTAACAGAGACCCATCTGCCTCTGTCTCCCAAGTGCTGGGATTAAAAGTGTGTACCACACCACTGCCTGGCCTCTATGGCTAACTAATATAGCTAGCTTTGCTCTCTGGTCTTCAAGCAAGCTTTATCTGTTAGATCATAAACAAAACATCACCACAGTATCTGATAATAACATCAGACTATGTCAGATGCTGGTTGAAAAGGTGACTGAGTGAACAAAGGTTGTAACCATGGCTTCATGACCAGAATATATACCTGACATCACTCTAATTCCCTCCCTCCCTCTTTCCCTCCCTCCTTCTCTCACCATGTGAAGTTTCCTATTCTGTTACTACACCATAGATCTTGAAGAGAGAGCAAATATGTAAATGACAATGAAAAGCAAAATGTACACTGACAGTCTGCTTCTTCCCACAATGGCTGCAACAGTATTTCCAACCTCAGATGCTCTCCCAGAGCCTCGACACTTCCCCACCACAAGATGGAGTCCAGCTCCCTCTTTGCTCCAACTTGAACATGAGTAGGCCTTTCACTGCCCTGGCTAATAGAGAATAGATGTCTTATGTCTGCCCAAGGCTGAGTCGAAGGCTCTCTATATTTCTTGAAAAACTTTGAACACTGAGCTGCTCTGCAAGAAATGAGCCATTCTGTCATAAAGGGGATGAAGTACTGGTATCCGCTGGTAACTGAATACATAATGCTAACTGGAGGAAGTTAGGTGAGGAAAGTCACACATTGAATGATTCCACTTTCATATGACCAGAATAAGCAAAGCTTCAAATCAGGAAACAGAAACATGTTGGTGGCTTCCAGGACTGGGCACATGGATTAACATGGAGAACCTATTTCCAGGTCTCCTACATGGAAAGATAACATGTTATGGAGGTATATGGCAGCAATTGTGAAGGCTGTAAATATTTAAATACCACTAAGTTTCAACCTTAAAAGTGGCCAATTCTATGGCATGTGTCTTTCCCCACAACAAAATAGAGTAAGCAAACAGCTAACATTCTCCACTCTTCACAGATGTTCAGTGAACATTTTCTATTATTCTTTGACTGGCGGCCATTTGCTAAGTTAGTTTGTTCCCTCTAGGGCCCACAGATGGAGCCAGCACTTGGTGGCAGAGTTAGACTTACACTTGGAACTGTAAAGCAAGGAAGCCTAGGAAATGTCAGCAAAGACCTAACACAGAAAGGCACCGGGATAACATTCTCGTAGAATGTGATGCCATTCGACAGAATTCAAGTGGAGGGGTTTTTATTAAGGGATCGTAAAAAGGGGAAAGGGGAGGGAAGAGACCAGCCTCTGGGGACAGGAACAGCAGGAAAGAGGAAAGATAGGCAGAGAGAGACAGAGACAGAGACAGAGACAGAGACAGAGACAGAGACAGGTAGGCAGAGAGAGGGGGATGGGAGGTGGACAGGTCCTTTTAAACAGGAGAATAGTGAATAGCCACAGGTGTTGCTCCTAGTGACTGTAGCTGAGGGTATATCCTGTCAGAACTCAAAGGGCAGGCCAGTAAAGATGCCTAAATACTAACACTAAGGGCAGTGGATTCCACACCCATTGTCATACACAAAGACAGCCCCGTCTGGAAAAGACACACTTCTGGGTCCACCAAAGATTTTGCTTCAGGCTTGGGCTCGGCATCTAACTTCAAAATCTCTACAAGTAACTGTACATCTGAGATAGGGAGCCACAGGCCAATAAAGTGGCTCAAGACAATACTATATGAGGAAGAAATGAAAAGTCAGAGAGTAATGTTACATAAGCTCAAAGCAAGCCTGGCGAACTCTCAGCTTGAAGCTAGGAGGACAATGGGGAAGAATTGGATGCAAGCTTGTAAAGGGAAAGGTACCTGCATAGAGGGAAGACAATGTGAGCTGACAGAGGAAAAAGCCATTTCAGGTAGAGAAAGTGGGTGGCACTTGTATTAACTCAATGTTTTGTATCCCACTCACCCCTGAAATCATGTTGGAAGCACTAACCCCTCTACTCAGATAAAAAGGAAACAAGGTTAAATGTGGTCGAAACCCAGTAGGTGAGGCCCTATCCTAATAGGCTTAGCATTTTCCTCTGGAATATATCATCCAGAGAAACAGGAGAAGCTCCCAAGACTCAAGAAAGGAAATAAAACTTACAAGGCATAATAGCTCCTGAAATTTACAAGATTCACAATGCCCTCCCTAAGGTTACATAAGTAATAACGATTGCTGATGAGAGGATGTGGTAACCATTATAATGAAAATATCTCTCCTCGAATTTCTAGAAGACTGAAACTTTTGCTGGACCTTACAGCCAGAGTTAATAATATACCTTGAGGCCACTCAAAAGTTAAGACTGTAATCAGACTGTGTACTCAACCCAATTGTTTAATCTGCCTTTAAGAGAACAATGTTAACAACCAACTTTATTTGCCTTGCATTTCCCATATAATCAACTTTTACAACCTAGGCTAATGCATAGCTGTAATCTTAAATTTCATATTCATTCATGCTCCTGACCCAGATAATTCATATGTGTATGTACACATAATATGGTAGTTATTTGTTGAAAACAACAAATGGGTTAAAAGCAATCTCATATAACAAATGTCCATCATAAATGCTGGAAAGCACACAGATCTTTCTCAATAGGGTTTGTTTGTTATCTGGGGCAGTTGGGGTCAGCTGGAGTTGGTGACTGCTATGGAGCAATCTTTTGGTACACTGTAAATATGTATTACTCTTGAAAGACCCCTGCCCCTTAGCTCTTAAGTTTGCTTCCTCCTCCGGTCGGCAGCTGATGGACGCACGGCGGATGCTTCGCTCCTGTGCCTCCCCGATCTCCACCCCCGCTGGCCTCCACTTCCCCCGCCGCCGCACGTCCGGCCGCCGGTTCCCTCCAAAGCTGGTCCACCCCGGCGGGGCCCCGTGCCCCCTGCCCGCCCGCCTGGCACCGCGCCCCGGGGCTGGGGCCGAGCAAGGAGCCCGCGAGGAGGCCCGAGGGCGAGCACCAGGTGGGCCGGCACGAGAGCGAACACCAAGTGAGCCGGCCTGGGGCCCTGCCCCCGAGCCCCCGCCCAATGGGGAACACTCGGTCTCTGCCCCCAAGGTCAGCCATCTGGACGCAGAGGGGGGAATTGAGTCTGTTGTACCAGACACCAGACCTTGAGAATATGCTGGTCTGGAATGGCTCTGTGCCTCATTTGAACCACCCAATAGAAATGACTCTGTACTTTGCCTCATTTGAATGACTCTGTATTTCACCTCATTTGAATGACTCTATACTTCGCCTCATTTGAATAACCCTGAGTAGCACCTCATTTACATTGACCAATGGGAATAGCTCTGTACTGTGCCTCATTTGAATTATCCAATAGAATCCCTGCTTCTCGCTTGTGCTTTTTGCTATATAAGGACCCCTCTCCCTTGGCTCGGCGCGCTTGGCCTCACAGAAGCTAAGTTGTCCCGGGTACCCGTGTATCCAATAAAGCCTCTTGCTATTTGCATCCAAGTTCGTGGTCTCGCTGATTCTTGGGTACGGGTCTCCTTCTACGAAAGTACCTCTTCGGGGGTCTTTCACTCTTGAAGGGACTAACTCCCCATTTCAGCAGCCATAACAGCCTAGCACATGCTTGCCTGACCTTGCCTTGGTCACTAGGAGGTCAGATGCCTGCCTTGTGGCAAGGAACCAATCAGAAGTTAGCTGGTGGTGCTATGCTTTACGGCTCTGGGTGTGCTTTACTGACAAGTGCACAGCAATGACGTACAGAACATAGCAACCACCCTGGGAGGGCATATGGGCCATAACAACCAGTTGACCAATCAACACAGGGCAAGTCCTCCAAAGCCTGGAGGCACACCAATCCTGAGCCTGTGCGTACCCCCTAGACATTCTCCTTACGCTGCCCTATAAGATCTCTAAGCACTGGCTTCTCAACATTTTTCCTAGCCATCTGCCTTGGTGGATGGATGAAAGTCCTGAGCTAGCATGGGGTTAGCTCATTAAACAACTGCAATAAAACCTCTTCCTGTTTGCATCAAGTTTCTGACTCTGCCTGGTGATTGGAGTCTTCACAGTCCTGGACCGAAATCCTGGGGGCCTGAGCCTCTGGGGGTCTTTCACTCTCATTGGTTAATAAAGAGCTGACTAGCCAATAGCTAGTCAAGAAAATGATAGGCAGGACTTTCGGACAAAAAGAGAACTCAGGGAAGAAGAAGGGCAGAGTCACCAGAGTCACCAACAAGGTGCAAAGGAAGCAGGAAGTGAATATGCCATGCTCAAAAAAGGTACCACCATGTGGCAGAACATAGGTAAGAAATATGAGTTAAGTTGTAAATGCTAGTTAGTAACAAGCCTAAGCTATGGGTAGATCATAATTAATAATAAGTCTCTGTGTGGTTATTTGGGAGTGGCTGACGGGACTGGCATTCTGCCTACAGGTGACTTAATCCTTGTAAAGCTCTGTTAAAGTTTTCAGTGAAGTACTCCATTCTTCCCCCATGTGATGCTTTCTGTGATGCTCAATAAATACAGAGCAAAAACCTGTTGTTAAGGATAGACATAGGGGCGGACAAGACAGCATTCAGGGAGGCACAGTTTCAGACTCATACAACAGACAGATTACAGACAGCAGACAAGGAAGACATTGGCAGAGAGAAATAGAGAATTCAAGTTTGGGCTTGCTCTTGATTAAATCACTCCAAGGGTAAATGCTTTTAATTTCTTGTCCCTAATGTAACACCAGCATGATATTAATGACTTTGAGTTCATCAACAGTGCATTCAAACCAATACATAGAGGGGTCTCCGTGGTGGTGCTGCCGGCAAGATGTGCAAGGGTCTCAGGGATGCAGCTTTCTGAAATACTCAGACGGGCTTTTTGGTGACATAGCTGTCTTGATTCATCCACGCTCTTGTTAAGTAGCCACGATGAGCTCACAGGGCAGGAAGTTGGACTTAGCGGGGCATTTCTTTGTCAGTCATCAGCACTCTATTTGGGGTAAATAAAGATTCCTTCACATCTTGCCAAGAAAAATCACACAACACGTCCTTATAAGAAAAGTCACTCTCCAAGACAGAGAAAGCCAATGAGAACATAAGAAATCACCCATCAAAAGCCAGCAAGAATCCCTAACACAACCCAATCATAACAACACTTTGATTTTGAATTTGCAACCTCCAGGGAGGGAAAATTTATTTTGCTCAAGCATCCATCCAGTTCATGATACTTAGCTGTGGGGACCTGATCAGATAGCTGCACTTGGTCTACATAGGATGCTTCAGCTGATAACAACCTCATCTACAAGGCAGGTTGGACCAGATCCTGGGAGTCTGCATGCCAGGTTTTGGGTAGATCAAAGTTTAGAAGAGGCCTGGGGTATTGCTCCATTGTTCACCTGCCTAGCACACACAAATTCCTGGGTTTGATCTGAAGGCAACACACACAAGAGAAAGTTTCGGGTGGGGAGGACATGAAGCTTTTATAATGAGTCCCACCTAACAAGGGTCCAGTATAAAGTTATGTTTGTTACTTCTGAAAACACTCTTACTTGAAAATAGGCTGCTGCCTTCAACCTAGGAAAGCTGTCCTCCTGATTGCTGAAGAGCAAAACAATAACCTTGTCATGAAGAGAGGAGAGCAGGTGGCCAGGATGTTGTCCATAACTAGGGTTGGGGTTGGAATGGATATTCATTTGCATTGTGTTCCACTGCCAGAGATGTTCTCAGCCAAGTCCCTAGGACACCATGCTTTCTAGAACACATTGTGACACCTGTTCTGCAGTTCCTTCTACACGTGTCAGCTGTGTTAAGTACTTTACAATCGAGATTTCACCTAATCTTTATAGCAACTCCATGAGTTAAATCTATCTCCCCATTTCAGGCATGAGGATACTGAGGTTCAAAAGTTAAAGTTAAATAATAGGATTTCTCTGTGTAGCCCTGGCTGTCCTGGAACTTGCTCTGTAGATCAGGCTGGCCTCAAACTCAAAGATCCACTTGCTTCTGCTTCTGCCTTGATAGTGCTGGGCTTAAAGGTGTGTGCCACCACCACCTGGCTTCTAAGTATCCTCTTTTTGGAAAGAAAACAAAAAAAAAACAAACAAACAACAACAAAAAAACAAAACAGTGAAACAAACCCAAGCAGAATATCAAGGCCACACCCACTTGGACCCCTCCCCTTCCTAATGCCTCCAGACAGAAAACCAGAAGACACCTGGAATGGGTTGTCCTAACCACCTTGTGTCCAAGATTGTCATTACAAAACCAGTTTAAAAGCAGAGACAGCAGGTGTTAGTGAGAGTCGTTAAGACCATTTTTGACTTTCTGATTTTTTGGAGAGCCAGAGTTCAGCTCCCATCATCCACACTGGGCAGCTCACAACCAGGGGACGGCCGCCCTATCATTGCCTCTTTGGGCAACTGTATACACATATGCATGCATGTGCACACTGACACACACACACAGACACACACACACACTCATGCAAATAAAAAGGTAAAATCAATCATTTTTCTTTTCTTTTCTTTTCTTTTCTTTTTTTTTTTTTTTTTTTGGAATAGGGACAACAGAAGTCAGTGTCGTTTGCCTTGGCCGCAACTGGGCCATTTGTATCTTGAAAAAATGCTCTCTGATAAATCTCATGTGTTCCCTAGCTGTGACTGTGACTGTGTTTGCTAGATCAGGCAGACTTCCAACAGAGCTTGGCCTCTGTGTTGGCTAGCTTTTGTTAACCTGGCACAAACTAGAGACCTCAAGTGAGGACTTCCCCATCAGATTAGTTTGAGGATGTGTTAGTGGAGCCTTGATTGCTCCTTGATGGAGGGGGCCTAACACACTGTGGGCAGTGTCACCTCGGCAGGTGGTCCTTAGTTGTATAACAAAAGTAGCTGAATGTGAGCCGGAAGTGTGCCACTAAGCAGCACTCCTCAGAGCCTCTGCTTTAGTTCCTGCCTCCATGTTCCTGCCTTGGCTTCTATTAATGGACTGTAACCTATAAGCTAAAAGAAATCCTTTCCTCCTCAAGTTGTTTTGGGTCATGGAGTTTATAATAGCAACAGAAAGCAAATTAGAACAGGCCAAATTCCTCTTCATACTAATATTCCAGCGTAACGCCTGAGTCCACCACGGTGAAGTTCTCGTGACCACAGTGGTATTTGTCACATGGTATTCTATTTGGAGGTTCTTTCCAAAGGACAAATAAACCCTTGGCGGTCCAATTAGATGCAGCTTCCGATCTCAAGTGGACTAAATTGCAATCAAAAATCTACCTTTGGCTTTATTATAGCAAGAAATGGTTTTATCACTGTGATAAATAGTTATTGAAACATTCTAATTATTTTTGCAGAATTGCTATTCAATGTCTTATGTAGTCTTGTAAAATGAACCCCTCAAATGATATGCTAAAGTCCTAATCTCAGCTACCTGGGAATGAGAATTTATTTGGAAATAAAGTCTTTGGAAATAAAATTAAAGATCTTGAGATAAGACTGTGTTGGGCTTGGTGTGGGCTTTTAGTCCGATGCCTGGTGTCCTTATGAGATAGAGGAGAAATTTTTGATAGAAGAAACAGAGAGGCCAAGACTGGAGTAATACACCAGCAATCCAAGAAGGCCAGAGCTTATTATCTGCAGCTACCAGAACTGAGAGAGAAGCCTAGAACTGGGTGCCCATCAGAGCCCCCCAGCATCGTGATTGTGGACAGTAGACTTCTGCATCAGTGACAAATAAAGTGCTGTTATTTTAAACCATGAAATTCGGGGTCCGTTGTTACAATAGTTGTAGAAGATTAATACATCATTTGGGTTGCAATGCCAGAGATTAACACTGGGTGACAGGAAGCTGAGTTCTCTCCAGATGACCCTGCATATACTTGAGAGGAGAGGCTGCAACCTGACAGTAACACACTTCTCATACAGCTCAGGTGGGGATTAGAGTTCCTGGCCCTGCGTAAGTGCTACAAACGCGCCATTACTTTCCTGTTTTGTTCTCTTTCACTTCAAGTTTAATATGCATGTTTGTGATTTTATTGTAAATCATTGAAGATCCTATTTGAAAAGAGATGGCTATAAAAAGCATAATTGATAAGCTACTATAGAATAGCTAAGACAAAGATCTCAGACTTCCTAGATTGAGATCCCAGTTCCACCGTGTAGGAACTGACAGCTGTGGTGGTGGCACTCTTTGTCTTCAGCTCCTCAACTGTCAGCTGGGAATATTTCCATATCCATATGTGTGCACTGTAGAGGATTGAGTGAGTTAACAAATACCTACAAGGCCCCACAGCACCCACCCGGCACACGCTGCCTGTTCTGAGTCTTTGTGTACAGTGTTGCTTTAGCTACACTGCTGGTGCTGGTGCTGGCTGCCTGCAGGACGAGGTTCAGGAGTCCTTCCACAGCATGTGGCTTAGTCTGCAGCACACCTTCTGAGAAGTACCTCCTTTCTGATGCTTCAACAACACTGGCCACATCCATACCTTCCGCAATCACTCTGCCAGGATGCTCCGCTAATTCCTTCTAACCCCCCCCACTTTTTTTTTTTAGCCAATTAACTCCAGTATCTTTTGATACAAACACTATAAGCAGGTCTTGTTATTCAGTTCACCTATTATCATTATGCAAGTGTCATTTGTGAAGTTAACTGGTAAAATAAAGAGCAATGTGACTGCCTCAGAGACCTTAACAAAGCCACTTAATTACTTACTGAGAATTAGAACATTTTTAAAAGTTAATTTTATTACACAGTTGCAAATATGGATTTCTAGATACTTTTCATAATTTCAGACCAATAATTAAATGCTTTTATAATGAAACATTATTTCTGTTATAATTGTTAGTTAACAAAACAAGGCCATACTCTCAGTACTTAACATAGAATTAAAATGTTATAGAGCATCAACAGATGGATTGTCACATTTTAATCAAATTCAAGCTAGATTAGTTAGCCAGTGATTTTCATGAATTATCTTTGTTAGGTTTTGGAGTTGCTAAGTCTTACAGAAGTAATGAGGGACACTCAATATTAAATATTAAAATTTAATTTTGATCTTTGTGGACTCTCTAGAATATTGTACCTTAAGATACATTAATTTTAAGAATCACTATTTTTCCTCCTTTTTATTTAAATAAGAAACAATCTTATTTTATATGTCAATCCCAGTTCCCTCCCCATCCCATTCTCCCATGCCCCCAACCAGCGCCCATCCCATCCCTCTTCTATGGGGGATCATCAAAGTCTGTCACATCATTTGGGGCAGGGCCTAGGCTCTCCTTGGTGTGTCTAGGCTGAGAGAGTATTCCTCTATGGGGAATGGGCTCCCAATGGCCATTCATACACTAGGGATAAATACTGATTCCAAAGCCAGAGGCCCCATAGACTACCCAGGCCTCCTAACTGATACCCATGTTCAGGAGGCTTGGTTCAGTCTTATGCTAGTTCTCCAGCTGTTTGACTGGAGAGCTCCCACTTGTTCCGGTCAGATGTTTCTGTGGGTTTCCCCAGCATGGTCTTAACTCATTTGCTCATCACTCCTCCCTCTCTTCAACTGGATTCCAGGAGTTCAGCTCAGTGCTTAGCTGTGTGTCCCTGCTTCTGCTTCCATCAGCTACTGGATGAAGGCTCTAGGATGGCATATAGTGTAGCCATCAATCTCATTATAGGGGGAGGGCATTTAAGATAGCCTCTCCACTATTGCTTAGATTCTTAGTTGGGGGTCACCTTCTACCCTTTAAGGCTTGACCTTCTCTAGGAACCCATCTCAGGCCTCGGGCTGTGGTCATGGTTCATCTCAGAGTCCTTGGCACATTACCCTGCCCTCACTGTCTCTTGCCTACTTCTTCCACAACCTGTTGGAGGGATTCACATTGTGCCTTTCTTGTCCAGAATATGTATTATCTTTTCCTTCTGCTGAAGCTGATGGTGAAAAAGAGCTACAAGGCTGTTGCAAGTGTGAAAACTGTCTTCCAACTCTTCAGGCTGGTGCTGGAAGGGTTGGAGAGCCCCTGACAACTTAAAAACCATAGAAAATGCCAAAAGCCGTACTATGCTTGGGTTTTAAGATGGCTTTTCCATCAAGGCCTCCATACCTCAGAGATGATGTCACTCTATTAGCTAAACGTCATTCTATATTCAGAGCCCTGACCACTTGCTTTTGAGAGAGTTGAAGAACTATGTCCTCTGGAAGAGATAGTGTCCAGGTGGCATTGATTGTTCGCAGCAGAAGCATGACATCAGATCCTGCAAGGAGTCTGACCTCATGCCGTTTCTGAGGGCTTCGGATCTGGAGTTTGGTAGTGTGTGTGTGTGTGTGTGTGTGTGTGTGTGTGTGTGTGTGTGTGTGTAATATGTATGTGTAGTGTGTGTGTAGTATGTATGTAGTGTGAGTGTGTATAGTATGTGTATGAGTGTGAGTGTGTGTAGTGTGTAGTGTGTATGTAGTGTGTTTGTGTGGTGTGTATGTAGTGTGTCTATAGTGTGTGTGTAGTGTGTTGTGGCAATTCTTTCCTTCAATAGCTTTGGGGTACTGGCCTTAGGGCATGGCCTGGTGCTATGTGAGGACTGAAAAGTTGGATGAGACAGCGCTTGCTCTCTCTACCTTGCTCTGGCTGGTGCTTGGCATGGTGGGAAACCCAAGAGGTGGAGATGCAGCTTGGGATTAGCAGTGACTTGAGCTTTACTCTGTTGCTGTGAGTCTGTCCCTTTTCATTGCGCTCCTTATAAATTGTTTATTATACCTTATGTAAATTCTCACTTCTTGTGTGTGTGTATGTGTGTCTGTAGTATGCGTGTGTATGAAAGAGAGAACATACATGTTTATGCATATCAATGAATGCACATGTAAGTATATAAGTGAGTCTGTCAAACACTGCCCTGCAGTATCATTGAATCATCATCAAACAAGAACCAAAGGAGGTTAGACTTGTGGAAAACATTCACATGACCTGGGTTTAGCACTTGTGCCATGGGTCCCACCACAGCACACCCAGATCTCCAGCTTCTCCCCATGACATGCCAGGCCTGCTCTGCTTGGATTCCCTCTCCTCACTAGGAGTGGGACATAGAATACAGGAGCCCAGACTTGGTGCAGTAAGGACCTTTGCACTTTAGGGACAGGGGCCTGAACTGGCACAGGGAAGAATCAAGACAACAGGACAGTGAATTCATAAGCAGCAAGGGCCCTAACCCTTGCAAAGACCTTATGAGGCATACTTTTTGATACTCTCCACCATTCAAGGATGCCTAGATGTTTCTGTTCTCCATATTAAGATGCACAAAGAGTAAGGAGCTCTCAGACGTTGCAGTATAAGATACGGTGTTGGAGGAATAGAGAGGTGGTTTTCACTAGAACCAGCCAGGATGGTAAGAATGGAGTGTGGACCCGGGCAGGCCTGGGTTACAGTGTAGAGAAAGAGAAGGAAGGCAAGTGGCAGGTATTGGGGTCAGGTTCTCTTCGATGTGACCCACTATTGGAGGCTAGCACACAGCTCCTGACACCATTGACCTTTATGCATCCCTATTTCTCAGCCTCTTCACCCACCAATTCCAGTCTGTTGGGCTGATGGGCTGGGGCGCCTTGCTGCTCCTTTATTCTCTGTTATTCTCTGGCCCAGCGTGTGTCAGGCAGCATACAGGAAAATGAAACTCAGTGGATTCTCAGCCCAGAGCTGGCCTGCCTTGAGCCTGAATCGCCCCCAAGCATCTGACACATCTCTAATAGTCAAGTCAAGTAGAAGGCAAGGCACAAAGTCAGAATCACCTCATCTGCAGGGCCAAGGTTGTCTGCATTGTGGCTCACAACAAGGTTGAATACCAGTGGCAATAAGGAATGGGAGTCAGCTAGTAAGAGGTAATTATTTACCTCCTTGGGCATCAGGCACTCTTCTGGGCTGGGTCAGTATAGAGATCAAAAGAATGAGATCTGCTGTCTCCACTGAAAACAGTGAGCCCTCTGAGGTCTGAAGAGCTAACTGTGGCAGTGATTCTGCCAAGGTTCGATTCCTTCCGTCCTTTTGCATCTTATTACCTCACATGAGCCTTGTCATTTTCTCTGCCTCAGTTTCCTCATTTGCTAAATGGAAAGGAAAAGACTAAGAGCCTCAGATGGCTGCTATGAGGATGACACCAGCTCAGTGAGGCATTTAGTGTCAGATCCCAGCACTAAAGGTCCTCAGCTTCCATTCCATTCCCCAGTCCTATGATGGAGGAGGAGTGGATGCCCCTGCTCGTATAGAAAGTACTGGGAGGTGACCCATGACCACCAGCAGCAGACTCAGGGCTGACAGAGAAAGAGATAACCATAGAAAGAGATGACAAGATAGTCTGATGGCGAAGGGGGACTTGTGGCTCCTTCTGGGCACTGGAGTGTAGAGAAGTGATAAGTACACTCGTGTGTGCTGAAATGCTGTGTTATAATTTCCTGGAAGCTACGCTTGAATTAAATTGAGATAGAAATGTAGACAGAGGTTCTGTTTTACCTGGTCCTGTAGCTGTTTAGACCCAAGTAAAGTACCATGGGAAAGATTAATTAACTGAATGAGGTAACAATCTCATTCATCTCAATTAGATCTCAAAACAGGGACAAATGGTTAGTGATGTGCCTAATTAACATATCAAAGCAGATCTGGCCACAATGTTCTCCCAGCATCCCTCAGTCCTACCTGTTACACAGTATGGCTGGTATACCCCATGCTCTACCCTAAACTTCTCCAGCGCAGGACTGGGCTGCACTTCCCTCAGCTGCCCTTCCCTGTGTAATCCAGCCATTTTGGTTACCTGGGTTTTTTGTTTTTTTTGTCTACCTTTGCTCTCCTGGATCTCCCCTCTCCCTTCTCCTCACAATGTCTGGCTCAGGGTCATGTTCACTCCAGACTCTTCCAGATGTTCCTGCCTCTGCCTATGTTCTCCATTTTCTCTACAATACACCTTCTCCTCCACCATACCTAGGAGCAGTCATGTCCTCCTTTTCACTTATTTTTTCATTCAAGACCCAGACAGACGAACACCACATGCTCTCTCTCATATTCATATTCTCATTTAGAAATATTTAGATTTGTCTGTGGGGAGTGGGTACTAGGGGAGGAGAGTTCAAACCTTAGATGGGTATGGAGGGCAAGGGAAAAGTTGGAGGTTGAGGGAAGGGCCAACCAAAATTGAAGATGTATAGAAAAACCTATGGAAACCTACTACTGTACAAACTACCTGAAAACCATAATTTAAGAAAGAGTTTGAGTGTGAGTTGAGTGTGTGAGTTGATGGTATTGCTCCCAGAAGTCAGACATTCATAAAGAAAAATCCCAGTGCTAGATTAGATGCTTCCTCACGAGCTGCTGACCAGAGAGCACCCCCAGAGGCTCCTGAAACAATGTTATCACTGCTCTCTTGATTACCCACTAGAAGTAGATGGGAAGACCCTACTCCCGAATACAGCATACACCTAGATACAAGACACTGAGAAATCACACTGGAATCTCTGAAGCTCCTGCACTGTTATCGGGTTTTCCATAGTACCCAAAACTGCCACGAAGACTGCTGAGGGAGAAAAATCTCAGCTGTGGACCTTATATGCCCCAATTCTGACCTGTGAGGCAAGATGTGCCCACTGATGCAATAGTAAGAAGAATGTATTGGGGTTAACCAAGCACTTCCCAATCAAACCTGAGGCCTGTTCCACGGGAGGGAACACATGCCTAGTTAAAAGCCTGTGGCTAGTGGGGAACAGCCCCTAGGGAAGATTACACTACAATGGACATGTTTTACTAATGGACATGTAGCCAACTGCCTTCTCAATATTTATGTTTAAGCCTGTAGACTAGGGCTGTTCCTAGCTTGGGTCAGAGAATCTCCTTTTTGCAGAGGATGACAGTTAAAGAGTCTTGTAATTGGACAAAGTGCTGAGAACAAGTGATTGTTGAGTGCTTGGACCTAAAGGAAGCAGCTATATTATTACCCTCTCTGTGGTCAAGGGATCGTCTTGGAAGAGGGACCAGAAAGACTTTACGAGCCAGGGGATGGGTGGAGGGGAGCACTATGAAATGCTAGCTTCTGGATATGACATAGTCACCCACCACAAACGCATGGCAGTTGTGGCTGCCTCACAAGCCCTGGACATACACAAAAGCCATGGAGGTATGATGAGGGGGATGAGCAAGAGTTGGGGAGGGATAAGAGAAGGGATGGTGAGTATGATCACAACACATTCTATACATGCATGTATTTACCAAAGCTAGAACTGAAGGAAAATGCTAATCAATGAATTTGGGCAATTGATACAAAATTCTTTCAATTTTGTATTATTATTTGTGGTGTGTGTGTGTGTGTGTGTGTGTGTGTGTGTGTGTGTGTGTGTGTGTGATCTCTACAGCACACATGTAGGAGACAGCACTGTGGAATCAGTTCTCTCCACACACTTATGTGTGTTCTATGGACACCACACTCTCATGACAAATGCATTACACACTGATCCATCTTGCCAGCCTCTAGTGAGAAGAGGATTCAGTGCCCTTAACGGAACTCAGGAAGACTTCTTTAATTCTTCTGAATTCCCAACCCTCTAGCACAGTGTCCAGTTATATCCCCTGAAGATTTTTAAGTCACCTACAGTGTTAGGCTATCAACGCTGCCCAATATGCTAGTCATATGCCTTATGTGACAACTGGGCGCTTGAAATGTATCTTGAGTTAACCTATGTTTTATCTATGTATCTTGAATTGTAAAGGCTCAGTGTAACAAAATCCTAGGAATTTTTCCAGATTTGATTATATATAAAAGTGCTAGCTTTCTGGATAGGTTGTACTAGATAAAATATTATTAAAATTAATTGCAGCTCTTTCTTTTTCTTTAATGTGTGGCTTTATGATATTTCTATTGATTAGTGGGCTTTACACAGCGAATGGTGTCTTGCTTATCTGCCTTCTCTGGTGTGGGGGAATACTTGAGCCATTCCTGATTTCTTTTTCTCAAATAGTGAGCAGGTTTAACAATGGAGAGGACACTTGGCCAGGAGTCTACAGATGCAACTGATCATCCCACCTGAGCCACTAGGTTGCTGTGTAGCCTTGGCAACAATGGTTATAACAGGAAAATGTGACGGCCATTCATAGGCCAGGCTTTGCTCTCAGCATTTGACATATGTAAATTTTTGACAGACTCTAAGAGATGGGATCTATTATTAGCTTCAAGTGAAGCAGTTAAATAACAAGGTTTTGTGATGAAAAATGATAGAGCTAGGACTCAAACCCCAGGCAGTCTCAGTATGAACTGCTTGATAGCTTCAAGTTATCCAAACTAGCATGAATCCTGTGTCACCGACTATGAAGATAGTTAATATCTGTTCTTCTTACCACATGGAATCATATGAGGATCAGAGGATGACAGGGATGATCACTGAGTGTGGTCAGAAGCTCAAGGGAGAAGGTTACATTTAAAAGTCTCCCACTTGAAGGGCTGGGATTGTTACCTTTATTGTAAACTCAACACACAGTCTAGAATCACCCTGGAAGAGAATGTCAAAGAGAGTTGTCTAAATGAGCCCCACATCTTACAGGCAACAGGATGTCAACTGAGACACTGGGTAGTATCTTGAGCATGGAAAACCTCAAAGCCTGTCCCCACGGTGACACACTTCCTCCAACAAGGTCATACCCAATCCAACAAGCCACATCTCCTAATAGCACCACTCCCTATGAGATTATGGGGGCCAATTACATTCAAACTACCACATTCCACTCCCTGGTCCCAAAAGCTTGTGAAAATATCATGCTAAATTCATTTAGCCCAACTTCAAAAATCCCCATAGTCTATCACAGTCTCAACAATGTTTTAAAATCCAAAGTTTAAAGTCTCTTCTGAGATTCATGCAATCTCTTAACTGTAGTCACCTGTAAAAATCAAAATCAAAAGGCAGAGTACATTCTTCCAACATGTAATGGTACAGAATATACATCAGCATCCCAAAACACAGGGAAGGGAGCTTAGTGAGGAAATACTGGACCAAAGCAAGACCAAAAACCAGCCGGGCAAACTCCAAACTCTGCATATCCATGTCTGATCTGGTTGGTCCTCCAGCCTGTCTATAGGAGACTGTCTTGATGATATTAATTGATGTAGGAAGACCCAGCCCACTGTAGGCAGCACATCCAATGAGTTTGGGATATGGTTCATATGGCTGCCAGAGGAGAATGGGTTGAAAGGGATGACAGATGGCTATTGACTGAGTCCTAGAACACCTGGGGTCCTGAATGGGGGTACTGATTGGGCTGCAGGAGGAGGAGGGAAGGGCTTGAGGGGGATTTATGTAGGAGGTAATCTCAACCTGGCCAAGGTCCTGTGTCCTTCTCCCTGCTCTAGGTGAGGGTTCTCATCTGCAAAATTGCTATACAAGTCCCTAGAACCAAACTGATGACAAAAGACCTGCTGTTTGAAGTCAAATCACCTCACTCTGACTTGGTTCTGATAACTGCATAACTGCCCCAACCCCAGGGAGTGCCTCTATCCTTGCTCATGCCTGGGTCTGTATCTCAGGTTGACTGCCTAGTTCCCAGTGAGTGCCTCTATCCTTGCTTATACCTGGGTCTGTGTCTCAACAACTTGCCCAGGAACATTCGGGTCTTCTAAAATTGGAGCCTTGACCAACTTTTCTCACTTCATCAGAGGTTCTTAGAGTCTTTTCCCTGGACATCTGCTTTTCAGTGGTCTTGGATAAGACCTTCATCTCCTCTGCAATGCTGGACCCCGGGGCTACTAGGAAGCGAAGACCAGAATGCCTTCTTTCACCTACCCCAATACCCAGTCTACTGCTCTACCTATATGAAGGCCATATCCAGTGGCTGGGTCTACTTCATTTTTCCATTTTTATCATTAATTGTAAAAAAAAAAATGAGACATAGTCTGATGTAGCCTAAGCTGGCCTCAAATTCACTATGTAGCCAAGGTAACATTGAACTTTGAATCCTCCAGCTTCCATCTCTCAAGCATTAGGATTATAGGTATGCACTACCATGCCCAGGCTTTGTGCATGATGGGTAAACATTCTACTCTTTCCCCAGATCCCTTCTCTCCATTCTGTTTTTCATTTCCTCATCTTAGAACAAGTAAGATTTGAATTGTCCTGAAGGTTTCTTAGGGGGGTCAAACATTCCACTATTCTCAAATGATAGCAGAGACCATCAGGCCTTACAAGATAAAGCCTTGATCCATGGTTGGAGTTGTTCTCAGACTTACCCTAATGGCCACATAATTTCTACATTCAACAAAAGCAAAAATCATCAGGTAGCCTTGATTTTAGTCAATGTACCAACAAATCATGCCTTAGTTGCTTGTCAATCTGCTAAACATCTCATTAATGGCATTCTAATTCTTTCCCCATGTCTGCCTTAAGAGTGTGTAGCCCTTCATTCTCCTCAGTTCTGTGAAGGCAAGACACTGCTGCATTCCCTTCCCACAAAGCCTGCAAAGCAGCTACCTTTAAAGAGGTCAAAATGACAAAGATGCCACTTAAGGACAAATGAGATCATGCCTGGCCCTCGGACTTGTCTCTTCAAGTTCTGCTCTGTTGGCTGTACACAGAACCAGTTTTGGCTCCCAGCTGGCTGTGATGGCCTAGACTCAGGGACATTGTGTATGTGGGCCAATAGCAAGGTCCAGGTCATCATTTTTGCCAAAGTCCTTGTAAACAAGAGGTTCTGAATCCCAGGGACCCCCTAAGATGGAAAAGGCCAGCGGGGCACCCAAGGCAAACCCTCAATTTACAAATATTAAAACAAGATCCAGAGATGCCAAGTACTTTCTCCAAGGTCTATGATGTCTCTCCGTTTGTTTGAGCTGAAAAATTCCACTCTGTGAACTTCATATCACTTAAGCATGATATTGTCATCAAGTTTACCCAGCGCCACAGAACAGTAGAGATTGGAAACAGGGTTACTGTCCATCCAGAGAGGACCGAGTGTCCACAACTTCATAAGCACCTATAAGAAGAAGTTAGCTCTCAGGATAGAGAAAGCATCCCTGAGGCTTGGTGGCCGGCTGGCGTGGCTGAACCATCGATCCCAGCTTCAGAGTGTATCTGCCTATAACAACTCAAACTCCACAGAGTACACCTTCTCAGGGTGCCTATACTTTGTAATGTTATGGAAATCCCAACAATAGCACAGCATCACCCCCAAAGCATTGTACAGCCACCCCTCCATCCTCCTAAGAGTGCTACCCTTGTGTTGTAGGTCACCTTGCTTCTTAACCAGAGGTGATCATACCTCAGGGTATTGATGGGGACAACCATGACTGGTGCCAGCATGGACCCACGCAGGGGTTGAGCATGACTCAGCTACAGACTGGTGATCATTTCTCAAGGTGTCCCCAGTGACTGAGGCAATACCTCTGCCAGAACACACTTGTAAATACTTTCTGCAGCCACTCTGGCTCTCCAAAGGACAGAAAAGCAAAGGTGTGTGTGTTGGGGGTGGGGGGCGCTCAGGGCCCAGGCCACCTTTGCTGCCTCATGAGGAGGAATGCTGTCACAATTTTCAGTCAGCAGAGGCACACAGGGTCCAACACAGCTGAGACTCCACACGCTTTTGAGGTATTCCCTCATTTGTGTAACATAAACATGGCATCCTTCTGAACCTTAGTTGGCTAGCTATCATAACCCTGTCCCTTACAAAAACCTACATTCTGAGAACAACCAGATTCATTATTACTCACTTGAGTCTTTTCATCAAGTGAGTCTGATACTAACTCAGCCCCAAATGGAGCTCCACCTTGGGGTCTTTGTTCTGGGGCCCAGCCTTGCAAGCCAGACTTAATCTGAGAAAATTCTATAGGGGTTATAGAATTTCTCTGCCTCCATCAACTGCTCATGTGACCTAGGCTCAATCTCCACCCCCTAGAAAATCTAAAATTCTTTCAGTTCAGACCCATAGTGCATCAGGCTTGAGCCATCCTTGTTCCAACTGACGTCCGGTTCCATTCTGCCTATGTATAACTGACTCCAATGCTTTTCCATACTTTATTCTGAAGCCTTTCTTGAGAAAACAGAAGGAAACTGTATTCACCAAACTAAGAGGGTCAAATGACAGACCCACTCTGCCAGCAGCCAGCTTGTCTACAGTCATCCTCTATGACGGCAAACCAAGACCAAAGCCATCATGAGGAGAAATACCAGGGCTAATTTGGCAGAGAAACAAGACACCAGCTTCTCAACATATCATCTCTCTGTCCCTTATTTTTCTCTGCAGACATCTGCTACATTTGGCAACAGTCTGGTGTCCATCAGTAACAGTAAGGAAGTTACTCCTGAGGCTCTAACACTGGACACTGTCTTAGTTAGGGTTTCTATTGCTGTGAAGAGACACCGTGACCACGGCAACTCTTATATAGGAAAACATTTAACTGGGCTTGCTTACAGTTTAGAGGTTTAGTCCATTATCATCATGGCGAGAATCAGGGTAGCAGGCAGACAGACTTGGTGCTGGAAAAGGAGCTTAGAGTTTTACATCTGGATCCACAGGCAGCAGTCAGAGAACTGGTTTGAGTTTCTGAGACCTAAAAGCCCCCCAAACACACACCAGTGGCACACTTCCTCCAGCAAGGCCACACCTCCTAATGCGCCACTCCCTGTGGACTAAGTATTCAAACACATGACTCTCTGGGGACCCATTCCTATTCAAACCACCACAGACACCATTTCTTACAAAAGAAATTATTTAATTGAGGGCTTGCTTACGGTTTTAGAGGGTTAGTCCGAGATCATAATGGCTAGAAGCAAATAAGAATGACATTGGAGAAATAGCTAACAACTTTCCATCATAATCCACAGGCAGCAGGTAGAGAGAGCGGGATACTGTACCTGGTGTCAGCTTTTGAAATCTCCAAGCCCACTCCTAGTGAAACACTTCCTCCAGGAAGGCCACACCTCTTAATCCTCCCCAAACAGTTCCATTCCCTGGTGACTAAGCATTCAAATAATGAGCCTATAGGAACCATTCTTATTCAAACTCATGCCTACTCATCTAGTCTTTCTTCTTGGTGAACTGGGGCTCAACTCCAACGAGTGCACTTCCCACTGGATTTCAGACTATTTAAATAATCTGTAGCAAAACTGTATTTCTATTTTGCATCAAAATACTTGAGAATTTGTTTTTAGTTGAAGCGTGTTATCATGCCTGTAAACAAACACAGTTTGCAAACAGATGTCTGGTCACATCCTGAATGCTTCCTCAGAGCAGGAGCCTGAAATGGGAACTAGGTGACAAAGCTGGGAAATAGCCTGGCCATTCTTTGTCACCACTGACTTGGGTGATTCGGGCTTCATAAAAGCACTTCTGTAGAGGGAGACATTTTAGGTTTACAGAGAAATCAGGCACTAGGAAAATGTCTGGAGATCTACAAAGATGATACCAGCTAACAATCTAAGCAACAGAGGAGAGGCTACCTTAAATGCCCTCCCCTGATAATGAGATTGATGACTGACTTATATGCCACCCAATAGCCCTCATCCAGCAGCTGGTGGAAGTAGAAGCAGACACCCACAACTTATCACTGAACTGTAATCCAGTTGCAGAGTGCTGGGCAAAGGTGTCCAGACTAGTCTGGTGAAACCCACAGAAACAGCTGACCTGAACAACAGGGAGCTCCTGGTACCCAGACTGATAGCTGGGAAACCAGCATGGGACTGATCCAGACCCCAGGAATGTGGTTTTCAGTGAGGAGACCTCAGAAATCTATGGGACCTCCTGTAGTAGTTCAGTACTTATCCCTAGCATAGGTGTGGACTTTGGGAGCCCATTCCACATAGAGGGATACTCCCTGAGCCAAGACACACGGGGGTGGGCCTAGGCCCTATCCCAAAGGATGTGATAGACTCTGATGACCCCATATGGAAGGCCTCACCCTCCCTGGAGAGCGGAAAGGATATGTGACAGATAGGATTTTAGTTGGTGGGTGGGGGGTGGTAGGGGAGGAAGGGAAGGAGAGGAAACTGGGATTGACATGTAAAACAATCTTGTTTCTAATTCAAAATTTTAAAAAAGCGCTTCTGAACACATATTCTCCCAAAAGCAAGTGGGAAGAACCATGGATCTTGGATAAGGGAGCTTTACACTGGAGTTCTGATCCACACAGCTAATCAGCGGGCTATGCAGCTCAGGGAGCCATTAGTCCTGGGGGCAGGAATGATTCCAATTAAACCTGGTGAGTTGTGTGGTGACCAGAGAAGCTGTGGATGCTTCGGACTTGTCCTCAGCTATTCCTTACCTGCCAACACCAGCAGTGACCTCTGTTTCCACCTTTGGATCATGACCCCATTCCTCAGTAACTGCTTAGTTGAAACTACAAGTGGTAGGAGATGAAGTGGCATCTTTTCAATAGCATTGAAGTCGAGGGCTGGCCTCTGACTACCAATAAGTGCTTTTCTTCCCCTCACCCCAAGCATGTGCCTATTACAAGCTTTCGTTTAAGGGGACACATGGGTCCTTTGAGCCAGGGTTTCATCTAACATGGCAAATTACCATTAGCTGCTAAGAAGGTCATAATCATCAATTATGGAAACTTATCTGGCAGAGAAAGGGAGGTGCTTGATAGCAAATGCTCCTAGCATTTGCCATTCACATGTGATAGAGTCAACAAGAACTCCTCTCTCTCTCTCTCTCTCTCTCTCTCTCTCTCTCTCTCTCTCTTCTTTCTCTCTCTCTCTCTCTGTCTCTCTCTCTCTCTGTCTCTCTCTCTCTCTCTGTGTGTGTGTGTGTGTGTGTGTCTGTGTGTGTGTGTGTGTGTCTGTGTATGTGTGTGTACATGTGTGCGTGTCCACAGAGCCCTGTTTATCACTAACAATCTATTAACCAGTATGTTCAAAAAATACTTCCGCTTCCTTCTACTTGTGAATAGAAACTGAAGAGTAAAAGTTTGAGACTGGGAGAATTTGAGGGATTAGATGGCAAGAAAAAAAGCAAACAATTCTTCTCTCCCCTGCAAGAGTTTGAAAAATAAAAGAGTGGGTAAAAGCTGGACAATTCAGTCAACAGGCCAAGAGTGGGCCCTGAATGAAGGTAACTCTCATGACTTTGAAATGCTAAGATGCTAACTTAGTGGACAGTCCTCCCAATGCCACTCTCCATTCCCTGCCTTGCTCTACGGATGTTCAGGGCCCTTGTCTCTGCCTCACACCAAGTTTGCCTTTGCCTGTGTGTTTATTGTGCGTGCCCCTCCCCTACACACCTACCTATACACACACACACACACACACACACACACACACACACACACACACACACAACACAGCCTTGTTCCCTGCTGTATCTCCAATGCCTGGGATAGAACCTAGAGCAAGAGAGAACTGATAGAGACAACTTGTCAGAATGACAAACTGATCTAGCTGATAAGGAAACAGAGGCTCAAGTTAGAGCTGGGAGGAATGACTATACATCCTACAATGTACAGGGTGTCCTTCTATTCCGCATGATAGCATTGGAAAGTTCCAAATGTCAATAGTGGCTATGCCAGATTAGAAACTATGTGCAGGATGAGGAAAGAACATATGTAGACTCTAAATGATGGTATCATTTACACATAGGAAGACGGGCAGGGGTTGTTAAAGGAGGGAATTAAATGTTTAGCCAATCAATGTTCCCCCTCTCCATTGCCAGCTCCCTACTATGGGATCTTTTTAAGTCAACTTTCATTATGGCCATCTAATCTACCTATCCCTAGTTGTACCAAAATCAACAACAAAAAATTTCTCCTGAGGACAAAAGAGAACATGGTGGAGAACCACTAATATTTCCATAAGAGGGTTCTTCACCTCCGTAGGAAACTCTCTAGTCTTTAGTCTTTAGGCACAAGACAAAACTGTTCCCTTCACATGCTCCTTGTCTCTGCTACAGGACTGTGAGCCCTTGATACATTGAGCACCCTTTTCTCCATGGCATCAGTTTCTAAAGCACTCAAAGGAGAAATGTCCCAATATAGGGGGAAAATAAAATCAGCCACCAGTCTAGGATTCTGGCCATCACAGGCTGCCTTAAAGCTGTTGAGGGTATTAAGCTGCAATGCTAGACAGACACATGAATGGTCCATAGCTCTGGCATACAGGGAAAGCTTCTGAAGTAAAATACTGACAGTTCTATCAATTGCCACAGAACGTAAATGAGAGCTAAGAAAGGAAAGAAACATGGGGTTTGGGGACATGGAAACTAAATAACTTGATTGACAGTTCTGACAACAGTCCCTTGGGGCACCCTTAAGGGCTCAGGTGACTAACTTATGATCATTAGAAGGGAAGAATGACTGGCTTTTATTTGCTTTCTGGTTTAATATTCCACCCACCACCCAAGTTGATGAATTTCATAAAAATATTTTTGTCAAATGACCTATAGTCTCATTTTTCGGGGTTGCCATCATCCACAGCTTTGATGTTGGTAAATGATATTCTGTAATTTTCTGTAAGGAGCTGAATGAAGCTCCCCCTTGCACTTCTGCTTGCCACAGGTAAAGTGATGCATGGGCAGAAAAGCAATCTAAAGACACTGTCACTCTGAGTTGAATTCATGGCTGGATGGGACAATTACGGGTCTGCAGTCTCATGTTCAATAGCTTATTGCAGGTTGGGACTGGAAGGTACCGCAGAGCAAATTTAATTTACCTTGAAAATAATTAGTGAGATGCAAAAGCCTGGAGATGGAAAATTCCTTGAGACTTAATTATTGCTGCTCAAATCTAGCCTGTTGGTTGGAGCAGTAAGGATGGCTTGCACACAGAAATCCCATCTTCATCTCTTTCGAGCTGCTGAAGGATCTGTTGGAGTCTGGTTTCAAATATAGTTGAGTTTAACATTTGAGGGTCCTGTACAAGGAACCTGGTGATCAGAGGGTCAGCTGAGCTTCCAAAGGCAAGAACAGAACTGACCGATCCAATCCAATTTAAGAGGCCTGTTTGGTCCAGTAACCCCGGTAACAGTCAATTCCTTTGTGTGGATGAGGAGATGAATGTCTTCTGCACCGATGAGACCCAGCACACCCTCAGTCACCATAAACATAGAAATGGAACAGAGTGACACAGTGCATTTATAGCACAGAATTCACAGTGCCTTCTTTGAGAGCATGCTAATTGCTAAGACTTATTGTGACATCAGTTAAAATCATCAGCCACGACTGGGAAGGAAAAACATACATAGAACTAAGTCTCATATTCTTCAAGGATGGGAGCATGAAACAGGGCTGATGATTTCACCGTGCCAGTGTGGCCTTTGTCCTTTAGAGCCATGTCTATCATGTCAGTTAAGGTAGAAATAAAGACAGTGCAATGCTTCCGGTGAGCTGGGAAAGGACAAGTTCAATACAGTCATGACCATTTGACCCACACAACTCCCAAATGACCAAAAGGGTTCCTGGTTTTTCTGCTTCTACAGGAATAGCCAAGGTGAACCCTCAGACAACACTGAGAGCCCCTTTATCACTGCTTCTACAGCTACAACTCTGTGTAGAGATGGATCCCTCGGGCCATGAATTGAACTACAACACACAGAAGAAAGGAGACCAGAAAGATAGTCATATACGCATATTTAAAAAACAATAAGTAGATGCTCATGCATATACTTCAGCCGAGGGCATTACCTTCCTTGCCCTCTTGAAGAACCTTAGGGAAAGCTCCCCATCCCAGGACCCCAGAGAAGGAGAAGATAGCAGGCCAAACTTTAGGGTACAGGTGCTATGCCAACATTCTCTTCTCCATCAGTGGGTTCCAGAAAGAAACCAAAGGCATATATTCCAGTTAAGATGATCCAGATAAGGTTGGGGTGAGCAGATTGTGAATATCACAAGGCCCCTAACCTGTGGGACCAAGCATCAGAGCACCATTGGCCCTTGCAAAAGAAAGATCATACAGAAAGTATCTCCTTGACACCAGCTGTGACCCCCTCAGAAAGAGCCAGCCAGAGGCAATCACACAGGAGATCAAGAAATTCCAGGATAACTCTGCTCCACCCCGCTGCTCCCACCCCACCACACCTTTGTCTCCTCTTCCTTTGGACCTGACTCCTCACTGATACAGTTACACAGGAAGCCAAGACTCAAGAGACTCCACTGAGGCAGCCTGTCATGTCAGCTGACTTAACGCAGGGAGTGGTAGACAGAAGATAGAGCCTGGGTCTTGAAACTCATTGAGAAATATCTAGCTTCCTGTCCAGGGCGGGGCATCTGCAGCCATGTACCATATTTCAAAATTGTTTAAGTCACAACCTTAGTGCTGTACTGGACTGTGGGGACATGGTGACATGGTCAATATGGGTCCCTAACCCCAGGGATCACTGGACTGTGGGGACATGGTGACAGGGTCAATATGGGTCCCTAACCCCAGGGATCAACAGACTGTGGGGACACTGTAGTATGGTTAACATGGGCCCCTGACCTGAGGGATCACTGGACTGTGGGAACATGGTGACATGGCTAGTATGGGTCCCTAACCCCAGGGATCACTGGACTGTGGGAACAAGGTGACATGGCTAGTAAGGGTCCCTAACCCCAGGGATGGAGTTGGTTGCTCGAGAGCTGAAACGACTGTTTTGAGAGTTTGTTGTTTTGTTTTGTTGCTGTTGCTTTGCCTGTGGTTCAGCGATCCATCCAAAGAGTCCAGCAGTCTTGGGGAATGCGACTTTATCCTTCCATATTAGGAGACCAGAGAGGGCTGACAAGATCCTGAAGGTTCCTAGTAGCTTGCATCTTACCAATGTCTGGTTTATAAAATACTAAATTATTGAAGGTTTGAAATGCAGTGACAGACTCACAACCACAGTGTATGTAAGATTGTTATGTTTACGGGAAAACCTAACACGCATCTGAAAAACAAAGTACAAAAGCTTTGTAGCCGGGAGTTGGTGGTACATGCCTTTAATCCCAGCACTGGGGAGGCAGAGGCAGGCGGATCTCTGTGAGTTTGAGGCCAGCCTGGTCTCCAGAGCGAGTGCCAGGATAGGCTCCAAAGCTACACAGAGAAACCCTGTCTTGAAAAAAAAAAAAAAAAAAAAAAAAAAGCCAGGTGTATCTTTTCTCTCCTGTCAATGAAATCCAGGTGGCATGAGTTTCTTTCTTTCTTTCTTTCTTTCTTTCTTTCTTTCTTTCTTTCTCTTTCCTTCCTTCCTTCCTTTCTCTTTGTGTTTATTTTTTGTGGGTTTTGTATTTTGTTTTGTTTTTTGATACAGGGTTTTTCTGTGGATCCCTGGCTGTCCTGGAACTCTTTGTAGACCAAGCTGGCCTCACACTTTGCCTGCCTCTGCCTCCTGAGTACTACGAGTAAAGGCACACCCCACCATACCCAGCTGAGTTTCCTTTCTGTGGACAGTGTTGAATCACCAAGGATTCAAGAGTCAGTAATGAGTCTTTTTACTTCTCATTTACAAATGGAACACATTAAGAAATTGCTCAGCTACTCGGTGTGCTTTGAACTGGAGAAGGCAATGTTATGTCCATTACCTTATATTTCCCACACTTTAATATCAAATACATAAACTGGAAGAATTTGTTAGCCCATGTAAAGTGTAAATGCCTTCTCATGTAAAAAAAATTAAAAATCAGTAAAACCCTGACATCATTAAGCAAATGGACAAAGGATGAGAACCAGACAATGCATTCAGAAATCATATTTACTAAACAAATGTGAGGAGACTATTCAACTTTATTTTCTCATTCATTCATTTGTTACATAGTTAGTACCCATCCTCTGTGTGCCAGGCACCAATAAGATCCTGGAAATATATAGATGATCAAAACACAGACCTCATCCTTGAGGAGTTCCTACTTTACCAAGAGACACCTGCAAACAATTCATGGATGTCATGTTCAAGGAACAAAAATCAATGAAGAAAATCAAATTGTCTTGGTGATAAAGGTGGTCACAGGAGAATGCAACATCCATAAGAAAGATAAGAATTTAGGCAAGTGTTTTCAGTGAGGAAAATAGTAAAGATTTTTGAAGGTCCCAGACCCTCACCCAGCCCCCTGCTTTGGCAGCCATGACAGGCTGCAGAAAAGACCCAGCAAGACCTAGGCCCATGACCCAGCAAAATGTGCTGAGCTCCCCACCTTGCCTGACCTTGCCCGACCATGTCCACGTGTCGAGGGACCAATCAGAAGTTAGCTGGCAGGCTCTGGATGTGCTTTGCTGATATGCAGAGTGTAGCAACTACCCTGGGAGGGCCTCTAAGCATAGCAACCTAGCTGCAGCTGCAGCTGACCAATCAACTCAGGACAGGTTGTCCAAACCCAGAGGGGCACCAATCCTGAGACTGCTGCAGACCCCAGACACCCACTTTGTTCTACCCCAATATATTCCCTGCCCCACCGCTTCACCTGCTGTGTCGATGGACAGGGGAACTGAGTTAACTGGTAAAATTAAAGACTCTTTGCTTTTGCATCGGATCTGGTCTGTTGATAATTTTGGGGTTCAGAGTTTGGGCACAACAATTTTAATGATGATATTCAATGCTGTAAAGCAATAATGAGTTGTACTGACGCTGTAACAATTCAAATAGTAATTGTCATAACACCAACCTACTTCTGTATGACAGCTGTCACTCTTCAAAGGTTGGATCCCACCACCTGGAAAGACAGGCCTTGCCCCATCCATCCCACTCCCTCCTCCCATGCAGCCCACACTCACACCCCTACAACCCCCAGCAGCTCTCTTTGGGAAAGTTAAACAATAGTCTGTGCTAAGGTTTCACAGTTCTTTTTTGTTTTGTTTTTGTTTTTACATTCCAATCAAAGTTTCCTCTCCCACACTCTTCCAAGTTCCTCCATCCCTCCCCTCCCCTCCCCACTCCACCCTATCCCATCCACTCCTCCTCCACTGTTTCTCTTCAGATACAGGTGAACATCCCATGAACATCATCCAGCCATGGTACATCAAGTTGCAGTGAGACCAGGCACTTCCTCTCCAATTAAGGCTGTTTGGGGCAATCTAGTAGGAGGAATGGGTCCCAAAAAACAGGCAACAGAGTCAGAGACAGCCCCTGCTCTCACTGTTAAGAGTCCCACACAAAGACCAAGTTACACAACTGTAACATATATGCAGAGGGCATAGGTCAGTCCCATGCAGGCTCCTTGGTTGTTGGCTTAGTCTCTGTCAGCCCCCATGAGACCAGGCTAGTTGGTACTGTGGGTTATCTTGTGGTACCCTTGACACCACTGGATACTACAATCCTTCCTCACCCTCTTATGCAGGATTCTCCAAGCTCAGCCTAATGTTTGGCTGTGGGTCTGCATGTTTCCATAAGTTGCTGGGTGAAGTCTCTCTGATGACACAGAGCTATGATGACTCATGAGGGCATCAATCTATGAGTATAGCAATATACCATTAGGAATCATTCCATTGGCTTTCCCCCCCCCCCAGTTATGTTTGGTTCTATCCTAGGTCTCTAGAGTATCCTGCCTCTGGGTCCTAGCCCTCATGAGTGAGCTCCCTTTCAGGGTATGGCTCTCCAGCTGTGTCAGTCATTAGTTCGTCACTCCCACAATTTCTGCTCCATCTTTACCCCAGGACATCTTATAGGGAGGACAAATTATAGGTTATGTGTCTGGGTTGGTATCCCAGTCCATCCTGTGGAGGTCTTGTCTGGTTATAGGAGTTGGCCAGTTCAGGCTAGGAGTCAGCTAAGTCACCGTCATAGATTCCTGAGATTTTCCATTGCTCTAGGTTTCTAGCTCATCCCAGAGATGCCGCCAGATTCCAGTTGTCTCTCCTACCATCCTCCCCCCACAGAAGCTCTCTTGTTCCCATCCCCATTCCTCCTTCCAGGTCCCTCCCCCTTCCACTGGCAATGTCCATTCTATTTCCCCTTCTCAGTGGGATTCATGCACTCCTCCCCCTGAATCCCCCCTTGTTACTTACCTTCTCTGGGTCTATGGCTTGTAGCATGGTTCTCCTTTACTTTACATCTAATGTTCACTTATAAGACAGTACATACCTTGTTTGTCATTCTAGGTCTGTGTTACTCACTCAGGATGATCTTTTCTAGTTCTGTCCATTGACCAGCAAGTTTCATGTTCTTCACAGTTCTGTATTTACATTGCCTAGCTCTTCCACTCTCTTTGTTACGCATCCTGTATTGAACTAAGACTTCCCACCAGTGCCCCCAAAGTTATAAATCTGAAATTTCCTTGTTGTAAATTGCTTTGAGAATTGCTATGGAGATTTTCTCTGGAAAGGACTCCCACCTACCTCTGCATCATCCCTCTCCTGGTAGCTACCTCTGCCTCTCCCTCTCCACTCCTTTTCAATCTCACTCTGAATGAAGCTCCTCTTCCGGTATTGAAGGGAAGCCTCTCATTCCCTGTTAGGTCCTTATGTTTAGATCTCATATATTGTAACATTTTCTGTCTGATATTCCTCCTCCCACACTGAGGCCCCACACAGGGCCTCAAGCTCTTTCTGAAGGTGATTATATGTCAGTTTTGCTTTACCCAGAATGATTAAGACTATCACTATTTCTATTATTGTTTTGTTTAACATTAATAACCATGGCTATCTAATTCTATACAGCTCATTATTAAATGTATCGTTCATTAGAAAAGCTGTATGTCCAATTTCAATTTTTTGTGTAACCTAGAAATGATGAACTTACTGGAACAGAGAGCAGAATTGTGGCTATTAGGCTTCAATGTGGGTTTTTAACAATGGGGAAAGGATTGGTTTAAGGATATAAAACTGCAGTTGGACAAGAGGCATGGACTCTGTGAAGTCTTGAGGTCTACTGAGAGCATGATAAATATGGTTGATAACAATATGCTATATTTTAAAAGTTGTGAGATAGTATACTTTAAGTGTTCTCAAAACAAAAATGATGAATATGTGTGATATAACATGTTAATTGGTTTAATTTAGCCATGCCATTGTGAACATACTGTATTGTGTATCATAATTGTGCATGACTTTATTTATGAGCTAAATAAATGAATGAAAAAAAAAAGAAGGGACTTTGAGAGCCCATCCCATGTGAAGGGATGCTCTCATCAGGGACACGTGGGGGAGGGCCTAGGCCTGGCCCAGGATGATGTTGTGGAATTTGGAGAGGCCCCGTGGAGGGCCCTACCCTCTATGGGGAGTGGAGGGGGGAAGGGGATGGTGGGGGATTGGGGGAGGGGGAGAGGGAGAAGGGATTGACATGTGAAATTATAATTTGTAAAAATTAAATAAAAATTAAAATAAGAAAAGCTGTATGTCATAAGATGTCTTTATATTTTCTTATATATATTTATATATTATATATAATAGCAAAACATGCCCCTTACTGCCCAATGTTCACTGAAAGATTCAGTGTCTTATAGGGTATCTATTTGCCTGGGTACGCTATATTTTCAGAAATGTCTATGTCAGGGGCTAGCCTTACGGTAGAATGCTTGCCTAGCATGCATGAAGTTCAGGATTTAATTTCCAGTATCACATAATCTAGGTATGGTGCTACATTCTGAATTCCAATACTTAGAAGGTAGAGGCAGGGACATTAGAAATCCAAAGTTATCCTCAGTTATAAAGCCAGTACCAGGCTAGTCTGGGCTACATGAGACCCTTCCTCAAGAAAAAAATGTATTTTATATACTAACTAAAAACTCTCTGAAAATGTTATATATGCTAAACATCAAATATTTTAAATATGTATTTAAAAATCTAGGAGGAAATACATTAACATCCTCCCATGATCACACACATAGCACTTTTTTCTGTATGTCACATAAAATGTGTCTCATATGATTACCCTTTTTTAGAAAAAATTAAAGTTGCATAAAATGAAAAGTTAAGGAAAATAAAAAATCCCACCCAAGTCCCATCAGTAGTGGTAGTAGTTTTCCACTGGCTTGAATTCAAACATTTTCAAAAGAAACCAGCTAGGCATAATTTTGGCCAAAGCCCTTGGCTCTCTGGTTGCATTTTTTTGGAAAATAAAACAGAGGCTCTGGATTCATCCTCACGTTCCTTCTGGTCTCTAAATCTATGAATTTTTGTTTTAGTTTTTTCTTCTTTTTTTTAAATTTAAATTAGAAACAAACTTGTTTTACATGTCAATCCCAGTTCCCTTTCCCTCCCCTCCTCCCCTGCCCCCCCACCAGCCCCCTATCCCATTCCCTTTCTGCTCCCCAGGGAGGGTGAGTCTTCCATGGGGGATCTTCAAAGTCTATCATATCATTTGGAGCAGGGACTAGGCCCTCCCCTGTGTGTCTAGGCTGAGAGAGTATCCCTCTATGTGGAATGGGCTCCCTCCCAAAGTCAATTCGTATACTAGGGATAGATACTGATTCACTACCAGAGGTCCCATAGATTGCCCAGGCCTCCTAATTGACAGGCACACTCAGGGAGCCTGGATCCATCCTTTTCTGGTTACCTAGCTATCAGTCTGGGGTCCATGACCTCCCCCTTGTTCAGGTCAGCTGTTTCTGTGGATTTCTCCAGCCTTTGTTCATCACTCCTCCCTCTCTGCTACTGGATTACAGGAGTTCAGCTCAGTGTTTAGTTATGGGTGTCTGCTTCTGCTTCCAACAGCTACTGGATGAAGGCCCTAGGATAGCATATAAGGTAGTCACCAATTTCATTATTGGGGAAGGGCATTTAAGGTAGCTTCTCCATTATTGTTTAGATTGTTAGTTGGTGTCATCCTCGTAGATCTCTGGACATTTCCCTAGTGCCAGATTTCTCTTTAAACCTATTTATTTTGCTCTCCAATATTCTTTCCCCAACCAATCTTCCTGCTTCCTCATGTCCTCCTCTCCCCTCCTCTTCTCCCCTTCTCATTCTCCTAACTCCCTCTCCCCTCCTCCCATGCTCCCAATTAGCTCAGAAGATCTTGTCCCTTTCCCCTTCTCCGGGGGGCCATCTATGTCTCTCTTAGGGTCCTCCTTATTTCTTAGCTTCTCTGGTAGTGTGGATTGTAGGCTGGTAATCCTTTGCTCTATGTCTAAAATCCATGTATGAGTGAGTACATACCATGCTTGTCTTTTTGTGACTGGGTTATCTCACTCAGGATGGTTTCTTCTGGTTCCATCCATTTGCCTTCGAATTTCAAGTTTCCATTGCTTTTTTTTTTTTCTACTGAGTAGTACTCCATTGTGTAAATGTACCACATTTTCTTTATCCATTCTTCAGTTGAGGGGCATCTAGGTTGCTTCCAGGTTCTGGCTATTACAAATAATGTTGCTATGAACATGGTTGAACAGATGTCCTTGTACAAATGTGAATCCTTTTGGTATATGCCTAAGAGTGGAATTGCTGGACTTGTGGTAGACTGATTCCCATTTTTCTCAGGAACCGCCATACTGATTTCCAAATTGGCTGTACGAGTTGGCACTCCCACCAGGAGTAGAGGAGTGTTCTCTTTTCTCCACATCATCTCCGTCATAAACTGTCATTGGTGTTTTTGATTTTAGCTATTCTGACAGGAGTAAGATGGTATCTCAGAGTTGTTTTGATTTGCATTTCCCTGATGACTAAGGATGTTGAGCACTTTCTTAAGTGTCTTTCAGCCATTTTAGATTCCTCTATTGAGAATTACCTATTTAGTTCTGTACCCCACTTTTTAATTGGATTATTTGATGTTTTGGTGACTAGCTTCTTGAGTTCTTTGTAAATTCTGGAGATCAGCCCTCTGTCAGATGTGGGGTTGGTGAATATCTTTTCTCATTCTGTGGGCTGCTATTTTGTCTTGTTAACCATGTCCTTTGTCTTATAGAAGCTTCTCAGTTTCAGGAGGTCCCATTTATTAATTATCAATCTCAGTGTCTGTGCTACTGGTGTTATGTTCAGGAATCAGTCTCCTGTACCAATTCATTCAAGAGTACCTCCCACTTTCTCTTCTAAGAAGTTTAGTGTGGCTGGATTTATGTTGAGATCTTTGATCCATTTGGACTTAAGTTTTGTGCATGGTGATAGATATGGATCTATCTGCAGTCTTCTACATGCCAGCATCCAGTTATGCCAGCACCATTTGTTGAAGATGCTTTCTTTTTTCCATTGTATAATTTTAGCAAATTCAAAATTCTTTGTCAAAAATCAGGTGTTCGTAGTTGTGTGGGTTAAAATTGGGGTTTTCAATTAGATTCCATTGGTCTACCTGTCTATTTTTGTGCCAATACCAAGATGTTTTCAGGACTATGGCTCTATAAGAGAGCTTGAAGTCAGGGATGGTGATGCCTCCAGAAACAAATCTATGAATCCTTTTTTTTTCTTTTTTAAAGTGTGTGGGTGATGGAGAGGGAGCAAGGACATTCCTACCATGTAGGTCTGGTCAGGGGTTCTAGAAGCACCAGGTCTGGCCTTCTATGGATATTGATGAGACAAAATCTATGAACCTTGATGAAAGTGTGTGCCTGTGTCACTGATTTCAGATACAGCCAAAGAGATACTTCACATGAATCAAGTGCAAAACGTCAGTCAGGGAAAGGCATACTTGGGAAATGTCTTTGCCTCAGCAGGTTTTGTCATAGGGGACTCAGCACATCCTTGGATTCTTGGTTTTCAAATCAGTCTTTGTACAGCAAGCTTTGCAGATTATTTACCATGTGTCAGCTTATTGCTGTTCAGGCACAGGAAGCAACACCTTAACCAACACAAGACCTGTGGCTTGGGCTGGAGTGATGGCTTAGTTGGTAAAGGTGGATCCTGTGAGAACCTGACAACCTAAGTTCAGTTCCTAAATCCCACAGAGAGATCCTGAGAGTTATCCTTTGAACTCCACAAGTGTACACCAAATGCCCATGCCCACACTCACTGTCCTCATACACACACACTATAATCAACATCATCCGCCTTCTGCTCTCCTGCCTTTCACTCAGGTCTTCACAACACAGCATCCACAGATGCAGTGTTTCAAACTAAAGGTGACTCTGGACAACAAAGTCACCACTCAGAGTTGGAGCAAAGTGTAGTATCTGCATGGCATTTCTTGGCAAATGCATGTTACAAGCCCTAGAATATCCTTATTTTATTCTCCCAGTTGAACCAGTTTGGGAATACAACAATCAATTAAGAAACAAATTGATTAGGTGAGGAAGGTTGAGTGTGGTCAGAGTAGCCAAAAGAGGGACGAGAACACAAAATAAGCATGTCACGTTTGTCTGACGGGCTTCCCTGGTTGACCAAAGTTAACCAGAGGTTGATACAGTGCAACTGAAGTACCTTCATATGATTAGTAGCCTTCGTGGGTAAATCCATTTCTTCATTTGTAAAGCATGAGTCTTGAGCCTGAGCATTTGGCCTTTCAAAGGTCCCAGCAACTCTCTGTGGTTCACTGGAGAGCATTCACCATGGCTGGCTGAGCTCCACCTCCTGGGATCCTGGAGGATGCAAAAGAGAGTTTGTGGTGGTACAGCTCTCAGGGAGACCCACAGGAGCCACTTACGCACATGGAAACAGGTACACATGGCAGAATACCACTATAGTGTAGGGCTGCTTACAGCGACTGATCATGACTCCTCCCTTAGATGGATCCTAGGGTTCAGAAGAACAGATACAGCCAGAGAGAAGACAGAGGCAAAGCTAAAAGATAGCAAAGAAGACATTCCTTGGGTAATTCCCTGAGCACTGAAGGGTCAGTGATGGAGACCCGGGGCTGTGTTCTACCAGCTAGGGACTCACTTTGCTCATGACTGAGCATCTCAGATGTTACAAGTTCACGGATAGGGCCCATTCTCTTCCCAGCTACACACTGCCTTTGGGAATCTCATCACCATGCTGATGTAGCCCACAGCCACCACCACCACCCCCAGTTGTAGGCCTCAGAGGTCATCTCCCCAAGTCAGGTACTTCAAAAAGCCCTCTAGATTTCTTGCTTCATGATTCTGAAATTGGTGTTTCCTGAAGTTGCGGGAACCATGATGTCTTCCTTTTTCCCATCCTTCACAGTCATTTCAGATGACAGCTCTGGCTTCCAGTGAGACCTTCTGTCCAACAGTCTCATCTCCACATCCATCACTCACTCAGGTGCCAGCCATCACACCCTGTCACAGGCCTGTACCAACAGCTACATTGCTGACTTTTATTCCTAGCCTCCTAAACCAATTTTTCCACACACCTGTCAAATGATTTTTCTAAATACACCTAGAATTATGCTTGCTGTCTGCTAGAGGCTTTACCTGACTCAGCATCACTCTTTGAATGAAACCCAGCCTCCTCCTTGGGTGTTCTAGCTGTGTACAGTGGGATCCTGTCTCCTCATCACGGATGGCCACACTTGTAGTCTTCATGGGCTTAGTCATCTCAAACACAATCATTTCTGTGATGTCTCACAACCTTTACTCCTGCTGTCCCCTTGTCCCCACATTCCTGTGTGAACAACTCTTATTATTGCCTCATGCTCTCCCCTTCAAACTAATGTCAGTACCAGCTGTCTTTGATCACCAGTGTGAAGTATGCATCACGTTTCTGTCTGTGACAGTGGCCCTGTTCACTTCATTCTTGCCATGATTTTCTGTGTTGGTCTTTTGATTACTGTCTTTGTCTCATCTGGCCCATAAACCCTGATGGAGCAGCCATGCTGACCATACCTGTCCTGCAGACCTCTCATCTAGCACAGCACAGGACAGGTCCTTAGTGAACATTTGCTCGTTAAATTAACCAGGGGCGGAAGGCTGTGGGTTATTCCTATTAAGTTGTTAGGGAACCAACCTGATTAACCCAATATAATTTGGGTGTGTTATTCTACTCTCTCCAGGCTGCTGTGAATAGAGTTTATCTGTACCACCGAATAGCTCCCAAATCATGACACAGCACTTAAATTAGTTTTAAATGCTTGGCCTTTAAATGCTCGGCCTTGCTTAGGCACATTTCTGGCTAGCTCTTATAACTTAAATTAACCTGTTTCTCTTTGTCTACCTTTTGACTCGGGGCTTATTACCTTTCTCACTTCTGTATATCTGACTTTCACTGTTTCTCTATGTCTGTCTGGTGTCTGCCTGGCTTCTGGCCCCAGGCATCTCCCTTATTCTCTCTTCCTTCCTTTCTCTCTGATCCTTCCTCATTCACCTTCTTCTATTTATTCTCCTCCTATTTATTCTCTCTGCCTGCCAGCCCTGTCTATCCTTTCTCTGTCTAGACCATTCAGGCACCTTAGCAGGGAAGGTGAAAGAGATGCAACATATGTTTACATAATTAAACACACATCCTTACATGATTAAGCACATGCAGCATAAACAAAAGTAACATGCCTTTACATAATTAAAGTAATATTCTGCAGAATAAACAAATGTAACACATCTTTGCCTAGTTTAAATAATATTCTACATTTACCACTGAAAAAGAAAAGATGCCACTTTTAGGTGGGCATCTGACATGATTGTTCTACAGTATCTCCTCTAGGAGGTTTGGTTGCTGAACACAGAGAAATCTAACTATAATCATTTATGGTAGCTGTTCTCCGTTTTATAGCCAATTACCTCGTAGTCAGTAACATTTATGAATGTCATTAAATATGTGCTATTATTTCAAACCATAGCTCAAACAGCACAGTTGTGCTTGTAATAACATGTCAGGAAACAATGTACCAACTACACAGACTGCCATGCTATCTTATGAAGCTATTGTTATGTAAACATAGTAACAGCAATGTTTATGATTCATTTTAGATGGAGCCAGATATGAGGTAGCTCCGATGTGTAATTAAAACTGTTAAAGTATGAATACAAATTTGGAACAATTACTAACAGGCAGCAAGGAAAACATAGGTTGACTTTCTAGAATTTTAAATTTGTGACTGATTGTTTTAAAATTATTTTAACTGTCTTGGAACAATGTTGTCACACACTGCAAGCAGAGGGAAGATGGACAGGAAACGGGGCTGCCTGTGTGCACCTGCATGGGGGGGAGGGACCAGACCCCTGGGGTTTAGTCCTAAAAAGGCTCACCGTAATGTCCCTGTTTGTTTGGACTGTCTAGAAACCATGTCCTTTGTTTAATGACTCTCACTTTATCAGCTGATTAAACCCGTCACTCAAACATTTCAATCAGGAAAGAGCTGCCAGAAGGAACCTCTTTAAAATTTATATTTCCTGTCCGGTCACTGTGTGAGTATCTGGTGAGTATGAGCTGGAGTAAGGAAATGGCAGAGTTAGTGCATTTAAAATAATTGCAGCAAAAAGAATTTCAATGAATAAGATGGGTTTTGTATGTTTTTATTGGCACTTTTCCAAAGGTATTTTATTAAGTTAATCTCTTGAAAAAGTAAAATGTCTATATATTATACTACCATTTCTAATTTTTTAAAACTGATTCTTTCACAGTTCTCTCTCTCTCTCTCTCTCTCTCTCTCTCTCTCTCTCTCTCTCTCTCTCTCTCTCTTACACACACACACACACACACACACACACACACAATGAATTTTGATCATATCTGCCTCCAGCTCCCCCTTCTGATTCCTCTAACCTCCCCCAAATGTGCTTCTCGTATCGTCAATCCTCCTCTTCTTCCTCCTCCTGCTTTAAACAGTACAATTAGTAGTACTGTCTGTATGATCATGAGCAACCAACCGGCAGCCACACCCACACTGCCATTTTTTGTAATTAAAAAAAAGTGTGTGGGAGGTGGGGAGTGCACACGCACATGCACTTGAGTTTATGTGCTCCGTCCGTGTCTGTACAGGCATCCAGAAAAATCAAGGGTATTGGATCCCCTTGAACTGCAGTTACCTACAATTGTGAGCCACCAGATATTTGTGCTGGGAACCGAGCCTATATCTTGTGCAAGAGAAGTAAGCACACCTAACTATAAAGTCATCTCTCTAGCCCTCACACCCCTACTTTTCAGAAACAAAATAAAACAAGGAAACCAAAGAATACGACACATACTCATATTCATGTTTATGGCTACATAAAAAATGTCATCAAGCATAGATTTGTTTAAATATATGTGACATGTCTATCATATATATATATATGATATCATATATATATATATATATATATATATATATATATGCTACATACATTTGTTTTCAAGAAGAGATACGCCTAGAAAGTTAAACAAGGCTCTGATAGTAAGAGTTGCCTCTTGGAAAGAAAACTTAGAGAATAGGGAACTGACAGGTAAGTGAGCCACATGTCTTACTGTATCAATTTACATACTGTTTATAATATTTACCACAAGCATATATCACATATTCAAGCAAAAGGTTAAGTCATGATCAGTAAAGATAGGGAGCAAGTTCTGAGAAGGCAATATAAGTGAACAATGAAATGATTAAAATGTGTTTAATGAGCAATTTTAAAATATAATACAAGTACAAATAAAATAAGTATAATGGGGGTTAAACGCTGTCTAAATTGCACCCTGAGCACTTCATAAGGCACAAGAGGACAATAGTGCATTAAACAAGTATAAGATGCTATTATTTGTATTAGTTTGCTGTGATTGTTATAACAAAAACATCACTTGGGGGACTAAATGGTAGAAAAGTATTTTATCATACTTCTAAAGACTAGATGACCAAGACAAATGTGTGACAGCTTTGGTCTCTCCTAAGAACTTCTTGTAGTTGGACACCTTCCCAGGGTCTTGGCTTTGTACATTCATTCTGTGAGTCTTTCCTGATGTGAGTCTTTCCTGATGTCTAAATTTCCTTTTTAAATAAAAATGTCATGAGAATGAATGAGAGCACTCCATGATGCCCTGGTTTAACTTAACTGCCTTTCGAAAGTTCTATTTCCAAATCCAGTACATCCTCAGGAGTGGTTGGTGGTTAGGGCTTCAACACACAAACTGTAGGGAGCACAGTTCATCCCCTGGCATCATTCTCAAGGAATATTCAACTTAGTGAAGTTACCCATCCATTCTTGGAGTTTAAAAATCATGTTGAAGTGAATATCAAAGTGAATAATAACATTGAAATTAACCAGCCTAGACTTGTTAGAGCAGTGCCAACTTCCCAGGGACAAAAGGCGACAATCAGGGCCCAGAGAGATGTTCAGTGCTAGGAGCATTTGCTGCTCTTGCAGAGGACCCAGGACCTAGGTTTGGTTCCCAGAACCCACATGGCAGCTGGCAACTATCTCTAACTCCAGTTCCAGATGATATGGTACCCTCCTCTGGCCTTCTGGAATATCAAGCACACACTTACATTCGGGAAAACTCTCATACATTGAAATACATAAACCTACCTTTTGTTTAAGTGAAAATCAGGAATGCATAACAACAAAACTATGTCTTAGGCCCTGTGGTTGTTTGAATGAGAAATGTCTACCATAGGCTAACATATTTGAATACCTGCATTCAGTTGGTGGCACCGTTTGTGTTTGTTATGGAATCTTTAGAAAGTATGGCTTTGAAAGAGGAAGTACATGAGTGGGCTTTGGGAATTTAGAGCCTTACCCTAGTTCTCATTTTCTCTCTGCTTCCTATTTTCAGGATAAGGTGTAATCTCTCAGTCCCCTGCTCTTGATACTTCTTGTCTCGTCTTCCCACCATCATGGACTCTTTTCCCTCTAGAACTGTAAGCCACGTCACTCTTTCTTAAGTTGCTTTTGGTCTTGATATTTTATCAGAGCAACAGATAAGTAACTGATATAGGTACTGTCATCCTCTCTGGGATAAAATTATTTCACTAAATTATAGTATTGTAGACATGATTCCAAATCAAACTAACAGCATGGGAACATGTTATCCCTGTGTTATTATTTTTTTAACATTTGTCTTTTTATTCACAATGTAGTCTTCTCTTCTCACCAAGGAAAGTTCTCTTTACAGCAGACAGATACCACTACAGAAAACCACAAACAAGTAAAATGCAGAGTTATAATTACCAATCAAAATGAATACATTTACAAAACACTCCTGCAACTAAGGCTCAAGGAGCATTGTAGGAGAGCAGGCAGAAATATTGAGAGAGCGAGATGAACTGTGACAATAAACATCAGAAGCCACACCCATAAAGTCTCACCAACATAAGTTCATAAACATTGTCTTAACAAGGACAAAATCAATACACATGCCGAAACACATGGGGGAAAGTCTATGTGGCCTCAACTCTACACAAAGAACTACAGACAATGAAGGAATGCTGAGAGCAGGAGAAACAGTCATCCTCAGCAAAGAACAATTTGTTGTTCAATACCAAATGGTCAGCCCTACCTACATACATACATGTAAAATAATAGATACTGAGAAGGTTCTATTTAGGAATATATATGTATTCCTAAATTCATGACAAAGTGGCCATGAATTTTAAAGAGACCAACAAGGGTATATGAGGGTTTAGGTTAAGGAAAATGAAGTGAGAAATTTAATTATATTATAATCTTAAAAATCAAATACTAATATTTATTGTGTTTTCAATAAATATTTAGTATACTGTTGCATATAATAATCTATTATCTTACTATCTAAAATGATTTTAACTATAATAAACAATAATCTAATATTTTATTTATTAATTTCATTTTATTTATTTTCTTGAGACTATTTTTTGTGTAGATCAGGTTGCCCTTGAACTTAGTATTTACCTAATGCCTTGACTTTATAATCCTAATGCTACCTTCCTGAATGTTGGGATTATAGCTATGCAGAACAATGCCTACTTTAGTGATAAATAACACATAGAGGGATACTCCCTCAGCCTAGACTCATGGGGAGGGCCTAGGCCCTATCCCAAAGGATAGACTCTGAAGATCCCCATGGAAGGCCTCACCCTCCCTGGGGAGCAGAAAGGGTATGGGATAGGTAGGGTGTTAGTGGAGGGTAGGGGAGGAGGAGAGGGAGGGGGAACTGGGATTGACATGTGATACAATCTTGTTTCTAATTTAAATTAAAAAATGGAGAGAAAAGAAAAGAAATTTGAGGTTGAATGAAAATGAATAATGAATTATAGAAGCAAGACAGGTGATAAAAATCAGAAGGTGATCATAAATAAAATAATAAAACACAAATAATCAATCTTAATTACTTTCTCAAATTGTCTTTCCAATGATATGAGGAAAAATAAATTCTTAAATATAATGGTAACAATGAGCCACCACTGAGCATAACAACTGAAATATTATTCCATATTGTTATAAATAGTAAGGTGAATTTTGCTACACATATGATAGAATGTTAATATATTATCCCTGTGCTATTCAAAGTTGTCTAGACAAGAGAAAGTTGGATGACTGGGAATGTTTTATTTGATACCAATTGCTTAATTATAAGAACAGGTGAGACTTTATAAAATATAAATGTCTAGGGTAGGTATTATGAATCATGCCTTTAACTCAGTCCGTGCAGTAAATACTGAGCTGAGAGCCCTCTTGTGCATGTGGATCATTTGGGGACTTAAGACAGATTAATAAAGGGAACCTCAATAATATTATATAACCTTAATATATAATAATAATTATATTAATATATTATATATAATAATATAATTATTATAATTATATTATAATATATAATATTATATATGATAATATAATTATATTAATATAATAATGTAAATATAATAATAATATAACCTTAATAATAGATTATACCATGGTGCTCAGTCTCTAGCTACTATTTTAACATGTTGGACTTTTTTTTCCTTGCTTGCTTGCTTGCTTATTCCAGTTTTTCCTCTTCTTTCTTTTCTACCGTGGTATTCTTCCAGGTAAAGTAGCATTGATCCACACACAAAAAAACCCCTCCAGTCTGCAAAACATGACAATAAAAATATTCTGACACCTGCTACATGATGGATCCCTACATTATTCTATTCAGCCAACTCTACAGAAATGGGGGGTGTTCTAGGATGCATGGAAAAGCATTTCTCAAGTTGTGATTCCCCTTAGAAATAAAATGGAGAACAACAAAAATGCCTTGAGACTGCATCAACCTACTTCCAGAATCTGATCATTTTCTTAGCTGACTGCTCCTTTGGGTCCTAATTTTCAGTTGGCCAAATCTACCACCATTGTCAGTTACCCTGCTAGAAGGAAGAAAATGCTTTTGTTCCCTCAAATTAGAGGAGGACCCTTGGCACAGGGGAGATGGTCAGAACTTTTATGCACGCTCCATGAACAAAGGGTATCTCAACAGCTGTTTGCTCTTTTGCATGTGAACTATTGTTTGTGTCAGCCTTGGTCTTTCTTCTTGCGCAAAAACTCAAGTGCCAATCAATCAGGTTCCCCAAACTATCCATTGCTTGGGCCAGATGAAACAGCAGCTCAAAGACACATGACACACTTTAAAGCAAATGGATGATGAACTTGGCTGTCTACAGGTCCCATGCTGTTTTCCTGCCCCGAATCCAGAAGCTACAGTTCATGCTGTTAGCTACCACAGGAGAAAGCACTGCCTAACTTAGCTGCCACCTGATTGACTGGACCTCAGAAAAGAAGCCAGATGAGACCATTCAGGGACAATTTCTCAGCCACTGGCCCAAGCTGGGTGTTCCCCTGTGACATGGAATCTTGGGCTAAACCCAAACAAAGAAGAGGTTGTTGGCTTTGTGAAATAGCCAGAGACATTCTGACAGCCTATATGCTATCTGGCTTGTTTTTCCAGCTTAACTAATCAACGTAAATAGCAAAGTTATGTTGACCTGAAGGTGTGGCCTCATTTTCATCAAAACACTAGTTTGTTGTTGTTGTTCTATGTCTTAATAAGAAAATCTGGGAAGTTCCCCTCCCAAAGAGGAAGTGTTCTCCATTACTTCATGGTGAGTAGAAAGCTGGAAAGCCAGGCTGGCACAATGCTCACAGTCCGGCTGAGTTCTGGTTGCACTGACTACTGCTAAGCCAAGCCAGAGAGAACATCTGGGAATGCAGGGACTCCTCTCTGTCATCACTTCTTTCCCTTTCTCAGCAATGCCCAGGGAAGTCAGCTCTGCCCTGCAGTTTACCATTGCATCCATCGATGGGCGGGACTCCTTGGGCTGGGCGGGGCTCTTCAGGCTAGCCACGTTCTCCTGCAGCTTTCTCATGCTTTCACTCCATGGCACTTTGTTAAGGGGATGTGTGGCTTTGGGATTAGAAAAAGTCCTGTCTCTGTACTGTGTTAATCAGCCTAGGCTAAGGTATGCTACAGATATATATATATATATATATATATATATATATCCTCAGTGGCTTGCAACAAGACTTATTCCTCACTCAGGCTATCAACCTAAGCCGGTGGGAGTTCTGTTTCATGTGGCCTCCATCTCAAAACCCATGCTGAACAGCAACCTCTATCTGAGCAGCTAGTCTTGTGGAAGAGGGAATAGGGAAATGGAATGATTTGTTAGCCTTTAAAGTTACTATTCACAGCATTACAGTCACATTTTATAGAACTTCCCCCTGAAAAGTACAGACAAATGTCTACTGACCCCAGATGGGGCACCGAAGACAAACTGAAATAGTAGCAGAGCATGGCTAACCCGGAAGCAACGGCACTATAGGAAGTCTCACCCCAGCATGGACAACAGCTTCCCATGGCTGCACAGCTGGAAGCATCCCTGCAGTTATTCTTGCACAGCTGGGTGCTGTCTCCCAGCACCAAGAGACAGGATTACACAGAGCTTGGAGGGAGGTAGGCTGCCATGATACAGATGGCAACAGCTGTCATGCTGGGAGGACCATGCTCCATGGCACTGAGCATTACAGTCACAGGGCCAGACTTGACACAGACAGAGCAGGGATATTTATTTAATCCACCTAAGAAGGGACAGCTTTCTATAGTTGTTTCCTTACTCTGTGTCCTTCGGCGAATTATCATGATATAGAGATTGTGACATGGACTTGGAGATGACAACAGGTTGATTAAATAAAACATGGATTTAAAAAAATGGAGATTTTTAGTAAAACTAAATAGGTCAAGTCAGTTCACTCGCACACTTCATAGTCTAGACTTATCAGACAAAGAAATTCTCATCCCTTCAGAGGTTAAGTATTCTGATACTCCAATATACAGATGTACAGATATTAATTACTTCTCTTGATGAATGCTCATATTTTAATAATGCCCTTACATGTTGTTTTAACCAAAAGTTTTCATTCTAATGGGGAATTCCAATCACCAGGTGATGTTGATTCTATGACACTTGCCTGCCAGCAGTGGTGACCCTTGACACTTTCTGTAAACTTTACCTGTGGCTTCAGCTTTGAGCGAGGCTCTCCCTTCCTGGAGGACTGATGAGCCCATAGCCGATGCTTTATGACTCAGCCAACAACTCTGAGAACAGTTGTTTGACCTTTTCCCTTGTTTCTGGTGACCTGTCTTGGTCATCACCCAACATGTTAAATCTCTAAAGTCAGTTTTACTGCCCTGCTGGTTCTAGCCTTCTAGAAACCAGAATCTCCCTGCCCTTCCCAGACTATGAGCTCTTTTTGTTCAGTCTTTAATAATAATCAAACAGGGCTACAGCTCTCCTTCTGTCAAAATAGTCACCTTTTGCCTCCCTTAAGACCCTTCTAATACCCCTGGTCCACTGGGCTGGATCATCACCTTTGGTCAGCTAATTGCATGTTTGGTCCCAATGATATCATGGCCCCAATTAACCAAATTCCAGTGGCCCAGGCATCAAGCACACTCTACTTCATCAACAATTAGAGGAGGAGAGGGCATTTTGTAGATTTGTCATAGGAACCAAAGCCAGATCTGACTGGCAGGATATGAGTATTCTTCTAGTCTTTCGGCCTTAAGACATCATCTTCAGTCATCGAGGTTACCAGAGATGCCCAAAGGAAGTCTTAATATTCTCTTGGTGGTGACGGGAAACAGAGGTGACAATAAACAGGGACAGAATGTCCAGGGCTATGGTTGTCAGTCAAGGCCCTGGTGATAATGAGGGTCCTGTGAACATGGTTTCAAACATTTCTATCAGAAAATGCTAAATGGACATTTATATTGCCCTGGAATTGATAACTTCATATCTTTACTTTCTACTACCCTAGAGTTGGGCCACACATTAACCCCAGAACAAAGAAGGAGTCAAAAAAATCCCTTGCCACTCCCAACCTTCACCCAGGTACCATCTCTAGTTCATATGAAGCTAGAAGTTGAGGGCCAGAGAGACGGTTCAGTATGTAAATTCTTTGCCCTGTGAGTCTGACAACCTGAGCTTGATCCCTGGAACCCACATAAAAAGCCAGACATGAATGGATGTAGAGACGGGAGAATTAAAGTTCCTGGGCCAGCTAGCCTGGACTAGGCTATACAGAAGAAACAAGAGTGCCTGCCTCAACAAGGTAGAAGGTGAGAACCAACTCCTCAAAGTTGTCCTCTGACCACACACACACACATACACACACACACTCAAAGAGAGAGAGAGAGAGAGAGAGAGAGAGAGAGAGAGAGAGAGAGAGAGAGATTTTCAAATTGTCCTTAAAAAAACCAAAGGTTGGAAAGGAGGGTATGGTGTCCTATGTAGGCAATAGAGTTCTCCTTAAGAAGTGCTATTTCACCAGAAGAGAGGGTAAGTACCTTGTTCTTACATGCCAATAACACTCACTGTAACATTAGCCTCTGCAACCAAAGAACTCCAAAGCTTGGCCTTATGACTCCTGTAATAGCTCAAATCCCTTTGTTCAGCCAGAGCTTCACCTCCCAGTGATGGGGATTCTGTGTTCTTTGTTTCATTTTGTTTCATTTTATTTTCCATCCTGTGGTTTGGTAATCATTTCCCTGACCATCATCATCTCACTTCCTAGGGTAGGAAGACATGCTGGCACAAGACACAGATGCTACTTAAGTGCTTTGATCTTCAAGTGTCCCAGGTCACTTCTGCTCACAGTCTATTGTAGCATAAACCAAGTGTGAAGCAAAGGGGTCTAGGAGTTACAGTTCTTGGCTGAGAAGTGCTTTCCCAGAGGTGTCTTTCTTTGCTAATGGGGCTGGGGGCACAGGATTAGTCACTATCTACTCTATGGACTCAGCCATCCTGAGTCATAACCATTACAACTGCCCCAGAGTAACCCTAATCAAGTTTTCTTGGGCAGTTTCCCAGAAAACTATGAATAGGCTAGCCCATTAGAGTGGTGTGCCCAACTCTGATATTAGCTTAAAGTAAACCAGATACATTAAAACTTGGATGAGATCACTTTCATCTAAGCCAATATACATGTCCCTCCTTCTGACACATGGTGCCAGGATCCACTTAGGCTTGCTGCTTCCCAGGGCTACAATTCTGTCAGTAAGACCTCCAGCAAATGGCACTCTGTGCCCTCCTCTATCTGTCTGCCTGCCTTTCCTTGGTCTCAAAGTACCTTGAGGCTGATTCTCACCCAAAAGAACATCTGAAATTGTATGTCACCTAGTGCCAAGTGATGGGAGAAGGCTCTAAGAGAGTTGCTTACAGAGATTAGAGGTGCTTACAGGAAGTAGACAGTCAGTGGCCTGAGGATGCTCCCCACCTGAACTGCACTATCTGTCTTGCTTTGGTTGAGCCTTCCACGGGAGCAGGAGCTCCTTCCCGAGGAGCAAATATTCTTGGGTGAAATTAACGTAGGTCCATGGATAAGGTAGAAAGATGCTCTGGGGACCAAGGCATGTTCCTTGACTAGATGTTACAAAAGAAAGGATAACAGAGTAAGAAGGGTGTGTTTTAGAAGAAAACAATGGATGGAACAGCCTCAGCCCTCTGATTCTCAGAGCATGTGGACCACACCTCACTGGTCTCAATGACATCGTATCAAAGAGCTCCTCTGTAAGATTCTAGAGGAATGAGCCAGGAGAGGTGAGAGGAGGGTGGGGACAGGGACCACCAGCCAGGCTGAAATAGAAGCCCAATTATCCTCCACCCTGAGATGTCCCTAGTACTCAAGTAGGGGTGGGAGTTAGAAACAAGACAACATTATCCTCAGTGAATTGTTTAGTGTTATATGTAGGAACTTAATTAAGTCCATTAATATCAACTAAAACCAGCTCAAAAGACTGTGGCCAAGGACATCTCCTCACCACACAAATGCAGCCAGTTCTGTAAGACAGCATCTGCCTTCACCTTTCCTTCTTGCCCCTCACCACCCCACAGAGTGGGAACCCTGGAGACGAGGAGCATTTAAGGGGTGTGTACCTCCCTTCCTCCATTCCAGCATCTAAGAGCTACAGCTCCAACCTGTGCTGCAGGGAGGCAAGGAGATGAGCTTTTAATAGCCTTTGAAATTAAATGCAGCCTTAATTAGCAAAAGTGACATGAAAGTTATAGAACCAGTTGAATCCGTTTTTAGGAGACAGGAAATGGGGAACGCATCAGGGCATAGCTCAGATCAGTAATTGGAAAGAATAAGACGGTCATAGTCCACTGACTTGAGTCTCCTCCATACCCTGCTAAGCCTAGTTCTGAATCATTACCTTTTTGCTACTCGCCTGATTGAGACTAACTTCCTAATTTCAGGGGTGGAGCTATAAGCAGACTCCTTTTGCCTTTAAATATCGGGCTGTTAAACACAGGAAAAAAACAACCAACCTTTAATTCTGCCATGCAATGTCCCTTGTGCCCAGAAAGTCCCATAAGAAGGTGGATCTCTGGGCAGACTTTCACACTCACAGATGGCGGAAAGGGCGCACAGTGGTTCCAACTAGCCCTGAGAGGGCAGCACAGGAGTGGCTCTGATGTGGCACACACCGCAGCGTGGACCTTATGGGCTGATGCGGGAATCTCCGAAAGAGGAGCAAGGCCGTTTCTTCACTAACTGATCCACACACCCCGCAGACACCCTCGCACTGCAGTGCATCTGGCATTCTGATTCACACTTTGCACACACTAGTGAACAAACAGAAAACGTGTCAGTTTGCGTTGTGGTAGAGAGACAACAAAAGTGAAATGAAATCTGTGTTAGGTGAAGTGAGCAAGCTGTGCTGTTTCTTGAGGAAGACAGTTCAGGGCAGAGGCTCTGAGGGGAGCTGATTCGGTTGTCTGTCTTCTAAGATAGACTTCACATGGAGGAACATTTCACAGGAGATGTGGTCAGAGAGGCCACGAAGTCCCCTTGAGGACTCTGATGGGAGTCTGAGGAAAACTGAAGCTCAAGCCCGGGCTTTGAGCTGAGCAGTGAGAGATCTGAATTTCATTTAGGATTACTTAGAGGGCTTAAAGACAGGATTGAATTTAGGCAGCAATAGCTGTGAAAAAATCACTACCAAACTGTGGCAATACTTGTACTAAGTGGTTAATGGTGACTATGGTGGAAATAATGGGAAACCACCAGAGATTTTTAACCTCTAGGTTTTGTTTTGGCTTTTTTTTTAACCTAAAATTATTCTCTTTATGTTGTCTACAATGGTCTTGAACTCCTGTACTGGAGCAAACCTCCTGTCCCAGGCTCTCAGAAACTGGGACTACAGGGATGCCCCACTGTGTCCATCAGGTGTGTGTGTGTGTGTGTGTGTGTGTGTTGTTTGCAAGTGCATGGGTGTGGGGGTGCACATGTGTGTGTCTGCACGTGTTGGGGGGTGCAAGTGTGTATACCTGTGTGTGCATACCAGAGGACAAAGTTAAGTGTCTTTCTCAATAATTCACCATTTTATTTTTTATACAGTGTCTCCACAAAACTAGGAGCCCAGGTATTTGCTTAGAGTGGCCATCCAACAAATCAGAGGTGTCCACTTGTCCCTGTTCCTTCAGCATTGGGGTTATAGGCTGTACTGCAATGGGTAGCTGTTTTGGTTGGTAACTTTTTAATAAGGCTGTCAGGCATGGAATTCAGGTTCCCACACTTATGCAAGAAGTACTTCACCAGACTACTACTACATCTTTAGATGTAGATGACATCCTAATAGTCTGAGAGACGAAAATCATAAGTAACTGTTTTCAGCCCACACAACTGGAAAATGAAGCAGTGATCAATGGAGACAGGAAAGCCCCCAGAGACGTGGGTAAAAGAGCACATCAGTAGGCCAGTTTAGACAAATTCAAGACAGCAAGCAGAGGCTGGCAGCTGATTTACAAATCTAGCATTTGGGAGAAAAGCTTTGGCTGGTGTTGTAACTTGGAGTTCATGGATGATGATTTACTTTGGGGGGAAACAGCGGTGAGCAGAGAAGCGAAGATACAAAGTCAGGCAAATAGTGCATTTGCAGACGAGGGCTTCTGGGAGTGTGAGTTTAATCCATTGGCTTGGTCAGAAGCCAGCATCCCGCCAATGCCTGGGTGCTATATGTCTCCTGATCAGCATGATCTTACTTTGTTTATTCTCTCAATTGTATCAGCACTGGTTGAGGAAAGGCTGATCCTGGGAAAGAACAGTACAGAGGCCCTGGAACTTGCAGTTTGATGTGTGTATAGACATGGAAAGCTCTGGGGACCAGCAAGAACTCTGAGCCAATACCCACAGACATCTGCAGTTAGTTCGGCCAACCACCTACTCAAGTCAATGTATATGAGCAGCACATGTGGCTTTAGAAGTAGTATGTTGTATATAATAGTATCATACATAAGTAGGGTTTATCCCAGAGCTACAGTGAACATTAAAAATGTTACCCATGTGGCAGGCAGTGGTGGCACACTCCTTTAATTCCAGCACTTGGGAGGCAGAAGCAGGTAGGTCTCTGTGAGTTTGAGGCTAGCCTGGTCTACAGAGAAAGTTCCAGGACAGGGTCCAAAGCTACAGAGAAACCCTGTTCAAAAAGAAGGAGAAGGAAGAGGAGAAGGAGGAGGAGGAGTTACCCACGTGGTATATCACATCCTAGCTCTATCAGTAGAAATCCACACATCTATCTCAGTAGATGTAGAAACAGTGTGTTCAATGACATCTAATGATATCTGATTTCAAATGCATTTGTTTTATGTGTGAGTGTTCTGCCTGCTATAGTTGTTTTTTTTAATGAGCTTTAAAGAAAATAAAAGAATTGTACTTCCTTTTGGAGCAGCCTGAAGGAAAAGATGCTGTCTCTTCTCTTCTCTCCCATCAGGCCAGATGCCACATGTCCAGTTTGATAGACAGTGTCCAGGGGTCACTCATCATCATCTTGGTCTTTGTATCAAGAAAACTTGTCATGAGCTGCTGCCTTTCCTTATTGAGACAGCCTGTGACAGCATGATGTACTCCAGACCAACAAGATGGATAGGTGAGAGCCATCCCCAGAACCTACACTAGTGGAAGGAGAGAACCAACTTCTAAATTGTCCTCTAACCTCCATAAGTGCCCTTCCTCTGCCATAGACACTAAATGAGTAAATGAATGTAGAACAAGTAAGAAATGAACACTAAGAATTAGAGTAAGTTACTCTGCATGCACACACACATGCATGCACATGCACACAGTTAGAGACCTTTATCACTCTCACATGCACACATACACACACATGCATGCAGTTAGAGACTTTTATCACTCTCACACATGCACACACACATGCACACACTTAGAGACCTTTATCACACTCATGCAATGCCCATGGAAAGCACATTCTGTTCCTCACATACCTTATAAGGTTGATAACTAAATTAGAGAGCAGTTTATCAGAAGACATGCAGAAATTGGACATTTCTCCCACAGGGGCCTGGGTGAACACTGTCTTTTACTTGGCATATATTCAAAGTGATTAAGCAAAGAGTAGTGTAGAAATGTACTATTTAGAAAATTACAGGGGGATATATCAATATAAGGAAACTATATACATATATGAGAGAGAGAGAGAGAGAGAGAGAGAGAGAGAGAGAGAGAGAGAGAGAGAGAGAGAGAGAGTCTCATTATGTTGCCCTGGTCAGCCTGGAATTTGTTATGTAGATCTGACTGGCCTTGAACTCACAGAGATCTGCCTGCTTCTGCCTCAGGAGTGCAGGTATTAAAGGCATGAGCCACCATACCCAGCAGGAAATATATTTTAAAAACCAAGATAATAAAATGCATAATTCTATTTACATAGAGTTTACAAAGCCAAACTAAAAGATGAACAAAGTAAATATAGTCATAGTGATAGTTTAAGAAGTGTACTAACCGGCTCTTTGACACTATTGTTCTCATCTTGAAGGTGGTATTGACTTAGAGATACAAAGGAAAGGGGGGTAAGAGGGAGGGAGTAATGGAAGCAGGGATGGAGAGGAAGAGAGAAAGAAAGAGAAAAAGATGCCTAGGTCATAAAAGGTCACTACAGCACCTAGCTACCTGTCCATTGCCTTGTCTCCTTGCCCTAGGGAAGTTTGTGACCCTCTTGCAAGCAGCCTGAGATACTCAATTAGTTGCAAGATCCAGTGCTCCTCAGCCACCACTGATGTCCTGGAAATTCCAGCCCCCAGTCCTGTGAGTCAGCCTTCCTGGGGGCACATCCTCTACTTGGAGACAGATGACCATAGACATGGTTAACATCTTGACTTCAATCTCATGAGAGGCTTTGAAACAAGACCACTCTGGCTTGCTTGTTTCTGGACCCTTCCCACTTGAAACTGTCAGAGAGTTTCTCTTAAGCCTCAAAGTCTGAGGTCATTAGTTATGCAGAAACACATAAAGCTTGATTGTATTAAAGACAGAAGTGCTAGTGAAGTGAGGACAAGAGTTGGCTGGTGAGGCGGCTCAGCTGGTAAAAGTGCCTGCGGCTATGCCCAATGAACTGAGTTCAACTCCAGAAACCCCACATCAGAAGAAGGAAAGAGCCAACTCCCAAGAGCTCTCTCTGACTTCCACACCTGCATCATGGCACACATACCTTACCATATAAACATTCACATAAAATAAACAAATGAGACTGTAGTAAAATATTCATTTAGAAAAGTGAGCATTGGAAAGAAATGTATCTGTAGTGTTGTTTCTGACACTTTCTAATAAATCAGGCTGTACACTTGCAACTTATGAACTTTTTAGTATCTGTGCTTTATTTTAACAAAATCCCAAATTGATAATTTTGCTAAATTCAACTGTGTTACACAAAAGACATTTTTCCTTATCAAGATACCAAAGATAAGCTCTCTGCTCCTCCCTGTTCTAGAGACAGCAGCATCTTTTCATGCAGTGCCAGCCTCGTTCCTGACACACAATGGTGAAGGTTGGTGAAGCAGGCATCTGAGGGCCTACTGAAGGGCATCCTGGGCTACACCAAGGACCAGGTTGTCTCCTGCGATTTCAACAGTGACTTCCACTCTTCTACCTTTGATGCTGAGGCTGGCATTGCTCTCAATGACAACTTTGTAAAGCTCATTTTCTGGTATGACAATGAATTTGGCTACAGCAACAGGGTGGTGGACCTCATGGCCTACATGGCCTCCAAGGAGTAAAAAGCCCACCCTGGACCACGCACCCCCAGCGAGGACTTGAGCAAGAGAGAGGCCCTGGCTGCTGAGCAGTCCCTGTCCAACAACCCCCACATTGATCATATCCCTCACAGTTTCCATCCCAGACTCCCAGAATAAGGAAGGGCTTAGGGAGCCCTACTCTCTTGAATATCATCAATAAAGTTCACTGCATCCCCAAAAAGATACCAAAGATAAAAAACAACTAGGCAAATTGTGAAAGATGTTTTTTTTCATTCATTTATTTAGTTCATAAATAAAGTCATGCACAATTATGATACACAATACAGTATATTCACAATGGCATGGCTAAATTAAACCAATTAACATGTTATATCACACATATTCATCATTTTTGTTTTGAGAACACTTAAAGTATACTATCTCACAACTTTTAAAATATAGCATATTGTTATCAACCATATTTATCATGCTCTCAGTAGACCTCAAGACTTCACAGAGTCTTTGCCTCTTGTCCAACTGCAGTTTTATATCCTTAAACCAATCGTTTCCCCATTGTTAAAAGTCCCATATTGAAGCTTAATAGCCACAATTCTGTTCTCTGTTCCCATAAGTTCATCATTTCTAGGTTACACATAAAATTGAAATTGTGTGACATTTGTCTTCCAGTGTGTCACTTATTTTTTTTTGGCAAGCATATAACTTTACTACTTACTAAAGATGAAATAAAATTTGCATGCACAGGTGAGCACCAATTGAAGCACCTTGGATTCATCACATATTTGAGTTTCAATTAGCTTATATATGTATATGCTTATATTTATATAAAAAGAGCAATAATGGCAATATGTTATGCATCAATAGCAGCAACAGCTTTTCCAGGTTCTGCAGTCCTTTGAACAAAATTGTAGAGACATCCAGCACACTCCATTTTAAAAAAACAAAAACAAACAAAAACAAAAAACAACAACAAAAAAAGTAAAAAACAAAATCCCAGAAGACAGCACAGTTCTGTTACTCGTGAAAGATGTTTATAATGTCCATGACTGATAATAGATTAGTATCTAGAACAACAAAGAATCTCACAATACAGAGAAATGTTAGCAGAAAATAATAATGATAATAATATCAATGCACCAAGAAGGACACACAGCAGTTAATCACATAAGAAAATTTCAACCTCATCCAATAACTAAAGAAATTCAATAAGAATTCAGAAGACAGCAGTCAAGCAGACACATAATTGATCAAAGTGCCATGACTAAGATTCTGAGTACCCTGCTCTAAAAGGGACATCTTTATCAGTTCCCTCCCTGCCCCAGCCAAAACTTGAGAACAAGAAGAAGAAGCAGAAAAAGTGTGAGGACTGCAGGATAGGGAGGAGTAGTGGGATATGCTCTCTGGACATGATGGAGCTGTGGCCTTCACAATAAGGGCAGTAACATGCCAGAGATCTACACAAGATCTATACAAGTTCTACCTAAGATCCACACACAAGATCTAGCCAGCAAAACTCCCCAGGAGATGAGGGTGACACTCACCAGAGACTGTGCTTCCTGAGAAGTTATTGGCAGTTGGTAGCAGCAGAAGGATAAAGAATCATTTTTCTTTGAAAGTGTGTCCACTAACAGGTTTCCCAAGCTCCCCTGGATGGCCCCACACTCATCCACGTATGGGCAGCACCAGTAAGAGAATGAGAAAAGACTTGAAGCTGGGGAAAGGAAATAAGGAGAGTAGGAGAGGGAAATACGGGTAGATATGAAGCTAGGATTCTAATTCCAGAGGGACAGAACCCATGATGGCAGGGAAGACACAGCATGGTGGCAGGAGCAGAAAGCTAGCAGATCCATATGTAGGAAAGAGAATGGGAATGGCAACAGAGAGAGGGGGAACAGGGGAAACAGGAAATGAAGAGTGAGAAGCTATAACACACACACACACACACACACACACACACACACACACACACACACTTCCTCTGTTAAGGCTCTGCCTTCTAAAGGATTTATAACTTCCCCCAAAACACCTGGGGACCAAGTGTTCAAACATATGAGCCTAGTAGAGACATTTCTCATTCAAGCCACCACACCCTCTTAGTTATTTTTCTCTTTGCTGTGATCAAATTCCTAACAAAGTGTTTACTTTGGCTCACAGTTTAAGAGTACAGTCTGTCTTGATGAAGAAAGCATCTCGACAGAGGCAGGGTGTGGCTAGTCACATCATGGACAGTCAGGATGGAGAGAAACATGAGTGACTGGCTAAGCTGGTAACTAAGTCTATGGGATGGTGCCGACCACCTCCATTTAGGGTGGGTCTTTCTGGCTAGGATAAAACTGTCTTTAAAAACATCCATAGAGACACACCAAGGGATGTGTTTCCATGGTGATTTACATCTTAACAAGCTGACAATCAAGACTGATTCTTTTAATATACCCGTGTGTGTACATTAACAGTGAAATGGGAACGTCTTCATGAGTGACAACAGGTGTCTTTGAGTGACAGAGAAAGAAGGGGGAAGGAAATAATCATATGATGTAGACAAAGGTGTGGGCCCTGGGAACAAGTGGTGCTGAGCTTGTGGGAGGACTAAGCTTTACCATCCAGCTGTGCACCTCAGCCTCAGAGAGCAAGTCAGGAGCACTTCAAAGCCCTGGAAGACCGACTGTTCTGCACTTCACCACATACCTGACAACCATTGTAGTTCCCTGAAGGAATAAAGAAAACATAAACCCTGACTCCTACCATTGGTTTGTGCTCCTACATCCATGCACCCACTCCTAAGAGGAAAAACTTGTGGAAGTGGCAGTATTTTCACTATTATTGACAAGGAAAGAGGGTAATGGAGCACATATGGCAAGGAACCAGAAGGGGAATTACTCCCTGGGGGAAGGGAATTGGCCAGAAGGGAGTAGGGGGCGAAGGATGTGGGGGAGGGAAACAAAGTGAGTCTATTGAGCATTTGCCTTTCATTCGTGACCCACTGGGTTCTATCCCTCCCCCCAGTAATGCCCTACCCCTAAAAAGAGAAAGAAGTATAATGACATACCATGATAAACCATTACTTTATATGCTAATCTAATTTAAAACAAATTTTTAAATTATTTTGAAAACTACCATTAGTGAAGTACGTACTGCTCATCATAATGTTTATTTACTACAGCTCTTCAGGTAAGCATCTTCTTCCATTTTACAGATTAGCAAATTGATGCTGAGGCAATGTGCTGATTTCCCCAAAGTTAAAATACAGATTTCTTTTTAAAAAAGAACTGAGTTTTTCAGACTCTGGAATTGAGTCCCAAATTTGCCTAATTTTCACTATTCTATGTCACTGTTACATTGTTTTAAGAAAAACAGAACAGGTAAAAGCCACGTGGGACAGGAAAATCTTGACATCATACAGCTCAGAGATGGAAAGCAGCCCGGGCTTAAACATTATTTTTTAAAGTGTGTCCCCAGAATCACTGTGCTTATGGAGATGCTCTTGGCCATGACTCTGACAGTAGCTGCTGGGAAAGTGAGACCAGGAGCAGCTGCTGTAGCATGGGTTGCCAGACACCCACCCCCAGTGCCTATGAGTATCCATGGTGTTTGCTGCATCAGGACACAGGGGCAGGGAGCACCTACATCCCTGCTGCTGCTCCCACACCAGTGTGCTAAGCCTTTTCTGGAGCCTGTCAATCAAAAGGGACTTGGCAGTGAAAAACCTGAGCCCTGTCTCTTTGTGCTGACTGGTCACCAACGCTTCAGTCTCTATTAATAGTCAAATAGAGGCTGACCACCCCTGTCCAGTCCACTCTCTTGACGAATGTCTTCATCTCCACCCAATATTAGAAATGGTACTAATACAAGAGCTGCCTCTCTGCACGCCCTCCATCAAACATGTTTCAGCATCAGGGACAGAGAGCCTGTTAAGTAGGTGGACTACTTTTCCCAGGTAAAGAACATGCAAGGGGCTCATAAGTATTGTCTGTAATATTGCTTCATTATTTCTGCCTAATTGTCCAACCCCTGAAATATTTCTAGGTCAGTTTGTGAAATAAAAAACAAACACTCACATACACACATACACAATTTAATATAAGATTATATGAAAAGAGCTGTTCAATTTTACAATCACACCTCAGCACTCCTCTCCATAATGACACACTTTTCCCTGAAATTTTTGGTCTGAACTATGAAATGACTCAGAACACACTGTGGCAGAATGAAGCAATATGGAGAAGAAATTATTCCACTTTCTTTTTCTTTTTGTAAACTCACAATCTGTCCTGCATGCTCTTACTTTCCAAGTGTTCATCTGTGAACAAAAAATCATTACACTTTGTTGGATGACAATTTAATTTCATTAAAATTCTCCGCCAGAAGAAAATAACTTGTTGCTTTGGCAGATGGGAGCTTTTTGAGTCCATGCATTGAGTGGCCATGACTTGCTATGGAAATGTCAACTTTACTAACCAATTATCATATACTGATAACTAGAGACGTGTCCTGCTGTTTGTTAGTAAAACTTGTCTAAAATAAGAGTTAAGCTTAACCAATTTTCTCACATAAAACACAGCCCTATGTAGGAAGTCCAGAGCTGGACTGACAATCTCTCAGTCATAAAGAACACAAGCTCCCTGGATTACTGGTCTAGCAGCACAGACAAATGGCCTCCATTCTTGAGAGCATGTACTCCAAAATGGCTAACAAGAAATAAACTTGAAAAAAGAATTCACAAATCTGTGAATTCATCTTTTGAGGAAATTTCAACCCAAAGCCCTAAAGGTAACACAGACTAAGAAATGTGGGCTTTAATCGGTGCTTCTCAACCAAAAGTTAAGAGAGATGATGGAGGATGTCCTTCTGTATATATGTTTCTCTTATTGGTTGATGAATAAAACACTGTTTGGCCAATAGAGGCAGAAAGATAGGTAGGACTAGGAGATGAGGAGAATTCTAGGAAAGGTAGGCAGAGAGAGACGGCAAAGGAGATGCCATGTAAAGAACGTGTTACAGGATAGCACGTGCCAGGTGTTCTCTGGTAAGTTAAGGCCATGTAGAAATATATAGATTAGTAGTTATGGGTTAATAATTAAGACAGAGCTAGTCAATAAGAAGCCCTAGCCATAAGCCAACAGTTCAATAATTAATATAAGTCTATAAGTCTTTGTGTATGTTTATTTGGGACTGTGAAGGGGCCTAGCAGGAAAGAACTGCAGCAACACACACACACACACACACACACACAAACACACACACACAGAGAGAGAGAGAGAGAGAGAGAGAGAGAGAGAGAGAGGGATGTGGTGCTGTTAAGGAAAGAACAATGAATACCAAAGCCCACTACTCATGAAAACATAATCTATTTTATAAGGAAATTAAAGTGAGCAGCCTCACGCAGCCAGTAAGGACAGGTCCCGGATGTGTCACAGAGAGCCATTCTGCTTTCTCCTCCATCCAGCAGAGTTTAAATGTCTTCAGGTATTCACCCTCCACACACAGGGTTTTTGTTTTGACAGACACTGCCTGGTCATCTAGCCCCACAGGCAGGCTTACTTTGTTTGAAGGGTCACGCCATCTCACATACTTGAATAATCCATGTTGGCCACAGGATGTCAATGGATGCAAGAAAATATTTTCCCTGACTTCTAAAAAAGTGACTCCTGACCCCTCTGGGAGGAGGTTCTGGGAAGCCATTCTCATTGCCTGCCTGTGTGGCTAGATATACAAATAGCTCTGTCAAAGCAGAACCCTGTGTGTGGAGGGGCAAATACAAGAGTAATATCATCTTATTAATATGTGCAAGTTTTATCTCAGGCAGCCCCTCTACACCAGCATGAAACACCATGCAGGGGAGAAAGACAAAGCTGGGTGAATGGACTCACATTCTCACCTCTAGACTCCCCCGCCCCCCTCAACAAGCCTCTTATGTTTTAAGATGACTTGAGTTTGGCAGCTTTTTAAGTTGTCAGTTTGTCAAACATAGCCTGCTTTTGCCTCTGCCCTCCTGAAGACTCCTTTCCAGAACAGGAAGCCTCCTATTAACATCCCAGGGCCAACAACACTCTCGAATTAACACACAGGATGCAGTAGAAATAACAAGTGCTTTCATGAATCCACGGCAACAATAAAAATATTTCCATATACATAACTTGGCCACACTGACTACAATTAAACTTACCTTCCTTTCTGTTCTCATGGAAAATCATATTTCTTTTTGTTGAGGTGTTGTGTCATGGAAAGGTCTCAGCCAGCGTGTCTTCTTACCTCATAGTGTAACAGATCTACTGCTTGACGTGGATCAGGCATTTTTTTTTTTTTTACTTTGATCAAGTCTGAATATATTCCTCAGTATGTCTGATCTCTGCCTCTGGCAGCACCTCAGCTGTCTCATGGTTTTCTGGAGCATATTTAAGGCAGAAATCTAATCAGCGAAAATAGATGCCGCTGCTTCATTTTCTCCCCAGGCAGTTTCCATCACACTATCGTAGCCTGGCTGAACACATGTGGACCAAGGTCCACAGCAAATTAACATCTACCAAAGACTGACTGTCAGGAACCATATAACTGCCATCTTCCTTGATGGCTGTTTATATATTCAGCAATGTTTATTCATCTTGGTAATAACTATTGACAATATTTTAAAGCGTTTTGGATATGCTAAGTATTTTTTAAAATTAGCCAAATTTTTTTTTAAAAAATTAGAAGAATGAAGATATGTCAACAAATGTACAGATCGATTGAAGGATTATGAGTTTTAAGTAAGTTCATAAGCATTGCGACATACATATGTGAATAGACAATGGTACCTATGATTAACAGTCATAACTGCCTATATAGTATGATGTAACGCAACTGGACTAATGACACCTACAGTGGGATAATTTCCATTGTTTATAAATGTTTGTAGATAGCCTTAGATTTCCATTAATTTGCATATTAACTACAGTTTCTATAGGGTTCGAAGTCTACTTGGAGCCCTTGACAGGACTGAGATGTTTATGGAATTTCCATGTACAGAAACAAAGTTCTCAAGTTCAGTCTGTAGAAACGGCTGATGATGGGGCCAGCAAGATGAAAGTACTTGCCGCTTAAGCCTGGAAAGCAGGGTCCATCTCCAGAATCCATGGTGAAAGGAGAAAAACAACTGCTCAAAACTGTCTTCCTGCCTCCACATATGCATGGTGGTGGGAACACACACACACACACACACACACACACACACACACACACACTGACTTAGCTGGGCTTCTATTTCTCTGATAACACCATGACCAAAGGCAACTTGGAGGGGAAAGGGTTTATTTCACTTACACTTCTGTTACTGATGGCAGGAACCCAAGCAGGGCAGGAACCTGGAAGAAGTAGCTGAAACAGAAGCCATGGAGGAATGCTGTTTACTGGTTTATTCCTCATGGCTTGCTGTCTGCTTCCTTGTACCATTTAGGCACCAAGGGCACAGGAATGGCACCATAAACAATGGACTAGGCTTTCTCACATCAATCATTAATCAAGAAAATGTCCTACAGTCTTCCCTACAATATGATGGAGATATTTTCTCAACTGAGGGTCTCTCTTGCCAACTAGCTTATGTGAGGTTGACATAAAACTAATCAACACACACACACACACACACACACACACACACACTGTCCACAGGCATACTCAATAATAAAATAAGTGAAAATGTTTAAAATGCCCCATGATAAAAATAGTGTTGCTATAAATGTAAATCCAGAAGAACCCAAGTTGAACAAGATCTCTAAGATCTTAATGATCAACAAAATCATTAAGTAGTCATGCGTGTCACTCAGTGTGTGTCTGACTCTGAGGAATTGGCTATATATAGAGTTGAATCATTGTTAAAGTTATCAACAAAGAGCTATTAGTTCATGAGTGTATGAACTAGTAAAACACTCAGCATTTAAAGACCGAAACTGATCCTCTACATTCATGAGAATCATTAAATTCTATTCAGTTTTCAAAATGAAGGTTAGTTACATTTTTAAACCCTGTAATTTTTTCAATAAAAGATAGACTGATAATTAAACAAATGACTAGTTGATCACATTTTATAAGTAAATCATCATGGTAATAGAGAAATCAGTTTGAAAACAGAACCAAACATGCAAAGGTACTTTAAGAGGTTGGGAAATTACTGCATGCTTTATACTATCTGTACATCATCGTTCCTGGGACTATAAACCATAATAAATTATACTCAAAATGATTACACAGGCCAGGATGATAGCTCAGTCAATAAAGTGCTTGCCTTCAAATTATGAGTATTTGAGTTCAATCCCCAGAACAGACACACAAAAACATTACAGGGGTGGTGGCTGATGCTTTTAATTCCAGTGCTGAGAGGACTGGACAGAGGGAATCCCTGGAGCTCCTTGATCAGCCATCCTGACGAACAGGTGAGTTCCAGAACAGTGACAAGCCCTGGCTCAAAAAACAAAGTGGGTAACACCTGAGAAGAGACACCCAAGGTTGACTTTTAGGGAACACACACACACACTTATATTCACACTCACATATACACACACTCATGCACACAGACATATATGCATATACTCACCCACAAATTTACATACATACATACATACATACATACATACATACATACATACATACAATGTTTGTGCACACATACCCAAAACTGTTTATATATTTCTGAGGCTTAGACAGAATGTTTGAGCAATGATCCTTTGCCATTACTGTGGGCTTGAATTATAAACTGACTAGTTACTGCAGGCAGCTAGGGACTTAACAATTTAGGAGGCAAACACTGTGTCTGGCATGACCAGACTCTGCTAATGTATGAAACCTAACTTATGTAACCATCTCCCAGTGTTCTGAGCTCATCGTTATCTTCTCTTTTGTCACATGAGAAACCTGAAGATCAAAGAGGTTAATGATTGCCTCAGGGTTACATGGCAAATCTGTGGGGTTCCTGTCCCTGGCCCCTGCTTCTTGCCATTGGCCTCTTGAGGAGGATAACCAGTGCAGTATTTCATGCTGCAGAACATAGTCTCTCCTCATATAACGGTGTCCAGGGATACTGAATTTTTTCTAAAAATAACTCCTTCGATGGCAGAGGCATCCATCTGGAGATTCTCCAGCTATTCCAAAGTCACTGTTTTCTGTCTTCAGCACCATGTACCTAAAACCCCCAGGCTACTTTTGGCTGCAACTGGATTTTGAGAATAGATCTCTTTCCAAAGCAAAGCTGCTCTTCTGGATAATTATCCTGAAATTCCTATTCTTTATTAAATGATGCAAAGGATTCAAATGTGGTGATCACTTAAATGTGCATTGTCAACTCAAAAGTGCTATTTATTCGTGGTCTTTTATTTCATCATAATAACTTTGTGGGGTGGATAGAGAAGAAACTATTTCCCTTTCATACAGTGGTAGAGACTGAGTTTCACGTGTGGATAGGTGAATAACCCACATTCATAGAGATGGATTGCAATAGCGCCACAATTCAAACACTAAATCCCAGGGGTGGGGAGATGACTCATCGGGCAGAAAGCATTTGCCACAAAGCTTGACAGCCTGCGTTCAATCCCTGGAACCCATGTAATGGTAGAAGGAAGGAACTGACTCCACAAAGCTGTCCTCTGACCTCCACACATGTGCCACAGCATGCACACACACACACATCACAATAAGAATAAGATAAAATGCTTTCTAAATCCCCCTTTCTTTCTGTTGTTTCCAGCCTCCTCCTAAAGATAGCCACACCTACCTGACAGTGCTTCCTGGGCAGGAGGGAGAGAAACAGAGACAGAGAAAATGAGAGTTGCACAACCCAAGCCTACTCCAGTTTTGTTCCAGATGGCCTTCCTCATATCCAGCTCCCATTCCTGGGCAGCCACCCTGTCACTCAGCCCCAATTAATCTACCTAGAGGGAAATGAACTTCAAATACCATCTCACGGGTAGATTATGAATCAACATCAGTCAAGCATCTGTTAAGAGCCTTTGATCAGGAAGACAGATAATGAGTAAATCGAAGCTAATGAGAAGATAGAAAACCTTGCTGGGACTTACAGGAAAGGAACATATAAACTCTCTTTTAGACAGTAGATGATCCTGCCTGGATGCCTGAATCCATTGCAGCCATTCAGACACTATGAAAAGTAGATTTTTGATTGTGTATGAATCAAACCCAGAACCTCACCCTGCATGTATGATGGATATACAAACACACCTATCTCTCTGCCTATATGTGGCACACACACATCCAGTGATCAGAGGCAACCTTGGGTGTCTACTCTCACCTTCTTTCTATCTTGGTTAAGCCAAAGGCTTGCTGCTGCTCTCTGCTGCATCCACCAGGATAGTTGACTCATCAGCTTTCATGGCTTCTCCTGTCTCTACCTTCCATCTCCCCAGAGAACAACAGGATTACAGTGTGCACACAGAACCATGCCCACCTTTTACCTGGATTCTGTGCATTCTAACTTAGGTCCTCACACTTGGACAGCAAATGTTTAATCCACTGAGCCATTCTTCCCATCCCTGTTTGTTCTTGTCTTACAACAGAACCTAATGCAGACATGTTAGAAAGCCATCAAAAGCAAATGCAACTTCCCTGGCAGACTAGCATATCTTTATACAATGGGGGATGAAACTTGACCAACCATTGCTTTGTGGTAACTCTAGCTGAGCCATCACAATGCCACTGCTCTTGAATACAAACTGGGTTTTGAGCCATTACCTTCTGCCACTTTCCACATTGACAGCTTGGAATAACTTGCCAGTGTTCCTCCTCCAAGTGACCCTTTCCTCCACTAATGTTTGTGACACCAAAGCAAAACATGTCACCCAGGAATGCTCAATTAGCACACTTAGCATTTCACTGTGAGTTTCAGCTCAGCAAGGTGACTGACAAGTGGAGCCAAGGGGAGCTGGGAATCAAGTATGATGTTTTGACAACTAATGATAAGAAGAGTGATGCATGGTAGCTGAGGTCATTGTGTGAGTTGCCCTAGTAATAGTATGTTATGTGTAGAGAAGCCGGTTTCAGCACAAGATGCTGGAAAGATGCAGGGTGGGCTGGTGGTGGTGGTGGTGGTGGTGGTGGTGGTGTGTGTGTGTGTGTAAGAGCAAGAAAGCACATGCAGGGTGGGGTGTGTGAGACACACACACACACAGAGAGAGAGAGAAAGAGAGAGAGAGAGAGAGAGAGAGAGAGAGAGAGAGAGAGAGAGAGAGAGAGAATGCACAGGTACTCATGAGACAAGAGGAAGCCACTGGATCTGCTGAAGTTGCAGGCAAGTATGAGCTGCCTATCTTGGGTGCTGGGAACTGCACTCTGGTCCTCTGCAAGAACAGCAAGTGCTCTTAACCACCAAGTCAAACCATCTCTCCAACCCCTGTTTTTTGTTCTGCTTATTGTTTTTAAAACTGTATCTCATGTAGCCAAAGCAAGCTGGCCTTAAACTTGCTATATTGGCAAGAACGACCTCAGCTACTCCTGCCTCTGCCTCCAGAGTGCTGAGATTCCAGGGGGGCATCACCAAGCCCTGTACAGAATGGCACCACAAAAAAGACATTTATTTACTATTGTGTCAATATAGAAGTTCTGAGGGCAGGTCAATGATATGATACATCTGTTGTACTTACTTATAAGAAACTTCAATAGTAAGAGTTAAGAATGTCAGTAAAAGATAATAGTCATTACCTGAGAATGACTTAGGGACTGAATCACTTAGGACTATGTTCTCTTGGGCAGTGATCTCAAGAAAAAGTCCCATGTTTGGTAACATTTTGGAAGTTCTTCTGTTTCCCACATGCCTATACTCTATATCTCTTTTCTCTAGCAACATTGTTCTAAATCACATTCTGAGTCCTTGTGAAGTCCATCGTATTAACTGACCTCATCATCAGAACTAAGGTGATCCTGACAGGCACCATCATAATCAACAGAACTGTGGTGACCCTGGACACATGGCCTTCATCATATTCCATCTCCCTGAATTTAGTGATGGATTCAGAAGTGAAAAGATGATATCAGCCAGTACAGTGCATGTCATCTTGGGCATTCATTTGTTTTCTGCTGAAAAAAAGGATTGTCTCCTATTAGATAATCTAGTCTATGTCTTTGTCTGTCTGCCGGTCTGCCTGCCTGCTTATCTGCTTGCCTGTCTGTCTATCTGTCTCTCTCATCTCTCCCTGTGTCCTTCCCTGTGTTCTGTTTCTCTATCTCCTTCTCTTTTGTCTGTTTCTCTGTCTCTCTCTATCCCTCTCTGTGTCTCTGTGTGTCTGTGTCTGTGTCTGTCTGTCTGTCTGTCTGTCTGTCTGTCTCTCTCTCTCTCTCTCTCTCTCTCTCTCTCTCTCTGTGTGTGTGTGTGTGTGTGTGTGTGTGTGTGTTGTGACTTTAGAGTCATTGATTGCTATTTATCACCTTTAAGGACAGCTTGGTTGAGGTGAATCTATGGAGAAAAAACAGTCAGAGCTGAGGGATGAAGAAAAACACTTCATAATGCTTTTTGGAGTCCGAGACCCAGCTGAGCCTGAGGTCCATGGATATTTATTTGTATATGCATTCCACTTAAAAATCTGCGTACGGGGAAGACTGAAGGAACAGCATAGCCACATTGCCTTACTCCTCACTCAATTATAGACCACAGTGGGACTGGAAAACTGCACCATGCCTATTGATTTTCACGTAGCCTTTGCTCACATCATCCCAGGGCTAAGTTGTTTTTGGCTAAGTTAAATAAACCCGTCATGAAAAACAAGTGCAGTGTGATTCCACTTGAAGTGAAATACATAAGACAAGGTGAGAAACTGAAAGTCTGCCATTTAGTGAGGACAGAACTTCATTTGAGGTGAACCTCTGGAGATGGCAAGTGTCCCTCTGTGCACCTTGTAATAGTAAGAAAAAAGTCACTAGTATGAATGTAGTAAAATATAAGCCTGAACATTTGTAAAATGGTAAGCTTTGTTCTGCATATTTAGTCCAAACTATCTTTAAAGTCTTCTGGATTTATCAGGCTGGAATTGCATGTAAAAATGGTTATTTTATTTACATTTTTCTCATTTTTTTAATGAGTGACTAGTCGAGGAAAGGTTCTAACTCAGCCCTAACTGCACAGATAACATGTCAGGACAGCCAGAACTCCATACTGCACATCACAGGCTGTTTTGCGGTCAATCCTCAAACCCACTCCAAACAGACACAATATATACAAACCAGGATTTCTTTATCTTGAATCCACTAACCAGCTACAAGGACAAAGGACTAATTCTCCAAATATTCAGAGTGCCTCCTTTGACTAGACACAGTGTCCTCTCCATGCCAGAGGTCATATCACCTTTTTGAGGACACCATACACTCACTCATACTGACCCTCACTGTTTCCAGTTTTGTTTGTTTGTTTGTTTGTTTTTGTAAAGTCTTGAGTCTTCCTAGCCTGTTGCAATCAGGTTTAATGCAGAGTTCACTTAGAATCAGGGGTGTTAATACTGCTTATAGCATGGAAGAGAGATAGGCACTTACAGCCTATTAACAGCCATTGTCAGCATCGGTTCTGAACAAAACGATTCTAGCCTTCAAGCTTTTGTGATATGGGATAAAGTTTGCCTCATTTCTCATTATAGCTTGAAGTGGGTCTTCTGACAATATATTAGTGGGCACAATGTTTGCAACACAGATCATAAAGAATAGACCAGCTGCTGATTCAGCTAAGGTGCAGGCTGGGACTCAGGACCTGGGTAAAAAATCATAGACACTGAATCATCATCTTTGTTGTCATGTTGTCAAAAGGTCTAGATCCTAGAGAACATGCACAGAAACACAAGGCCAAAACCCAACCTCACAGATGAAGAAAGTGTCTGTGATTGCTTCTCAGGGGAGAGAGAAGGGGAATGCATGTGTCCTGCTCCACCACGACTGTAAGAGGGAATGAAGCTCCTTTTGAACACTGGTATATAAATATAGACCAAGACATGGCAAATAGTCCACAGTCTCTCCTGTGTGAATGCTTCCAAAGGGGACCTGCAGGGTCAGACCTAAAAAGCAATGAACTGTCATCGGGCCAGTTCCAAGGTCAAAGCACCCTTCAAGTCCTAAAGCTTGCAGAAAGCTCTATTAAGCCACATGGGGAAGATGTCTCAGATCACGCTGAAGACACAGCTAAGGGAACAGAGTACTAGGCCAGCCTAGAGACATACTGAATGATTGAATCCTCAGCCTGGCATGTTAGTTCTTGCCTTCCGTCATCTAAGGGGTGTTTGTGGCACCTGACAAGATAAGAACTTTATCACAAGAAAAATTAAACAATACTGCATCTTTTTCAGAGGACCATGGGGCAGGCAAGCTTCATGTTCTCCTTCCCTAGGATTATGAGAACAGACGTTTGTAGCATAATTCATGCCCCTCCCAGCTGAGACCTGGAGGAGATAAAGACTGGAATTTCGTCTCTATTTCTAATTGTCTCGTCGCTTCCGTCTACTGTCCTGGGATGCTTTACACAATCTTTAGCCTTCTTAAGAGCTTTAAGGAATGAGTAAATAGAATAAAAAATTCTCATTTTCTAAAAGTCATTGAATTAAACAGGAGTCAGCTTCTACACAGCAAGTGAATATCTATCTCTAAAAGTCTGACAATAAAATAATCAGTTTCATGTGATAAATGTTTGCTCAGAGGGGAGTGACTCGCCTGCCTATCTCATGAAGGGAACCTTCAGTGGACATAATTGATCCACTACCTCTGTAATCCATTATCTACATAGTGGTAGTAGCAAGGGCTGATGAACCTAGAATAGGCTGGCAATTTCATCCAAATGTCATTTTTTCCTTCCAATCCCTTCCATGCTAATTGATGGGTTTTTTGTTTTGTTTTGTTTTTTGTTTTGTTTTGTTTTGGTCATTACTGCTTCCATGACAGTGTGACCTTTCTTTTATGCAAAGGTGACTGAAAGGACAGTTCTCCACTCCATGGTCATTCCTTCTTGCCTAAGGTTGAGGGAGGACTCTTACTAATGGCTGGCAAATGAAGCCTGATAGTATCTGGAGTTCAGTAACTTTGCTGGTGGGCCCAGAGACTCTCTTATCCAACACGAGCTCTTAGTCATCTCATTGGTGGGATGGATGCAGCTGCTGCCCAGGGGTAGGTGTGCCCCCTGCCTGCCCTAGGAAAACCACACAGTCTGTGGAAGAGCCCTTCAAAGAAATTTGTTCCCACTTTCTAATTTTTATGAAAAACTAATGGAGGCTCAGAACAGGATAAAGCTCTTTAATCCTCTCCATATCCATTTTCTTACTAATTACACTAAAGAAAGTCATCAATATTGAACAACAGAATTTGCCTAATACTTTTTGTCTATTGCTTTCCAATCTTCACCACAAGTTTGCAATTGGGCATCATCACTCCCTGTGGTGGTTTGAATGAGAATGGCCTCCATAGGCTCATATACTTAAATACTTGGTCCCCAGTTGGTAGAACTGTTTGAGAAGCATTAAGAGGTATGGCCTTGTTGAAGAAGGTGTGTCAGTGGGGTGGACTTTGAGGCTTGGGTCATCCCTAGTTAGCTCTCTTTCTCCCTCCTGCTTGTGGATCAGATGGAAGCTCTCAGGGTCCCACCTGCCTACCTGCTGCCATGCTTCCTGTCATGGCGGCCAGAAGTTCTAGCCCTCTGGAACCATTAATTTCAAATTGAGTGCTTTCTTTATAGATTGCCCTGGTCATGGTCCTTTGTCACAGAACTAAAAATGTCACCAAGACATCCCCTTTCGCAGGTTAGAGTACTGAGCATGAGAAAATCTGAAACCATCTCCAAGGAAAGCATCACCAGCACACAGGAACATTTGGGTACAGATCTAGTGAGCTCTGATTGATTCTGGGATTCTGACTTTACACATTGACTTTAGGAATACACAGAACAATTTAAAACCCTTCAACTCTAGGCTCCAGAAAAAGATTTCCCCCAATATCCGCACAAGTATCTCTACCACATCCTCTACCACTAGGCACAGGATAAATTTCCCTCTGTGCTGTGAGATCTTTTCTCAATATTTTGCAAAGTTTCTCCTAATGTTGATAGAGGCACATGAGCAAAGTACTAACAAAGGCATAAGATGTCCTGTGCTGGCATCTGTGCTTGTCAGTTCTCCATCATTAAGCTAAAGTGGTACCCCAGTACTACTGGAGCCATTGCTACTTTAGTCTCATCATGGTACTTCCTCTGTAGCTTTAGTACTGCTAGAGAGCAGGAATCCTTTTTGCATTGTCAGAGGCTGCGTCCTGAGTATCTCAAATATGTAGTCAATAAATTAATCAATACTTCTATATTCCATTTTCCAGAACAAGAAAACTAAGGTGTGGCCTGTCCAGATTTAGTTAGCAGTTACTGTGAAGTACCGTTATTTAATCTGGATAGTGTGATGTGTGCTGATCCTTACTGCTATGCATGGCTCTAAGTACTTGGCAATATTTCTGTTCAATGAGGTCATTGGTCACCAGAAGCTCTAAAGTAAAGGAGAAGACAAGAGGGATCTTAGCAAGAAACCCTCTTAAGGTGTGATCTCATGTTAACCTCTGCGCAAGTTCTGGTCCTTAGGTTCCATCTTCTGTCCTTTGCTGGGTAAAGCTGTCTTGGACTTTCAAACTGATTTGGCCCTAGTCAGGGTCCTACAGTGATTACTGTGAACAAATCCCAAATTTTCAAAAATGCATACTTATTCAAGTAATTTGAATTGCTTAATTACTCATAGCCACACTAATTTTTAAGGTCAAATTAAGTGACTTCATACTCATTCTTCTATGTGGTTCTTGATAACACTGCAGAAATAGGTTGGGAGTCAGAGCATCATTTCACCAGAACAAGCTTTAAAGGACTGTGTGCAAGAACACTGATGGTTCTCTCTTGCTCTATAGTTTCCTAGATAGATGCCTAAAGGTTATTAAAGAGAAGTATACCAGGACCTGGAGTTGGAATTTGCTTAAGGGTCAGGGATTCTCTGGTCTGTGTCAGGACAGTGCTGTGAGCAGTGGGTTAGAAAGTAGTTATCACCACCCACACTGCTACTAAGGACCCAGAAATTGTTCTTAAGGCTTAGAGTCTTTCAGATTTGCTGGGCTAAAATGTAGGCACAAAATTACCTAAAACCTGCTGGGCTAAAATGTAGGCACAAAATTGGCATGGCATTTGAGAGATAAAAGCCATGGTTGTGGGTGGAAAGATATTGAGAGATAAAAGCCATGGTTCTGGGTGGAAAGATGACACTTTAAGAAAGAACCACACAGCCCTTGAGTTTCAGGCACTGAAGCTTAGAACCACACAGCCCTTGAACTTCTCAGTAGCTGTTCCCTAACAAAACCCATGCTAACTTCTCCTAAACCTCATAATGCCCTCAGCATTTCCCTCTCTCCTAAACATTTGGAATGCCCTCTTACTTCCCTCAGTCCACAGCATTTGGATGTATTTGCTACTTTTTAGCCCATGGCTTCTCGCAACTGTCTCATGGAGGAAGCAGACATTCTGAACATCGCAACTGTCTCATAAAACCCTGAGGTCTCAAGTGATCCGTTAAAGGTTATATGGTAAGTCCCAGGCAAGTGATGCACCAAAGGTTATATGGTAGTCCCAGGCAATGCCTGCACCAACATACCAAACTTTACCCCTTTCCTGAACATCTCACAACTTTGGAGGATCTCTTAAGTCACAGTGATGTCTGAACAACTACTTAAAAGCAGGCTCAAGGCAGTGAGGTCTCAAGAAAGTCTACTTGCAGGCTCAAGGCAGTGAGGACTTTGAAGTAGGTGGATGTACCAAGACTGTTCGGGCCATGATTGGGCTGATCCACAACCTAGAGTTAGATATGAACTTGCCCTTCATAGGAATGGCAGTAAGCCAGTATTCATTTCCTCCTGAATACAACAAGCTTAGTAACTTTTATTTCTAGTATAAGGAGCGTACACATCATCAACTGCCATATACTTTAAGAGTTTTGACAAGGGTCTAAGAATTTGTGAAGGTACAAGCTTACCCAAATCAATCTCTTCAATGCATGGCGTACACATCATCAACTAACAAAGTCAGGTGTGCTAGGGTTGGTACCATCTATTTTCTATCTTGTTTTTTGTTTGTTTAAGATGGGTTCTTACTATGTATCCCCAGCTGGCCTGAAATTTGCTATGTAGATAAGGTTGATCTTGAGTTCATGGAAATCCTCCTGCCTCTGCTCCTGAGTGCTGGGATTAAAGGTACATGGCACCACAGGCAACTAGTGCTTTTGAGCTAGAGAATGCTTCCAGGACCCTCAGTTTAAGGGACCAGTGTAAAACAAAAGCTTTGCATATCTCCTCTGTCCACTTGGCCTGACTGTCTATCTAAATGACCTCACAGGAAACTCCTCTCTGTGTTCCAAAAGACATCTGTCATTCTACGGAAATCATGCTCTCCTTGTTTCTGGAACTTGTTCTAATGGAGGCAAGATCTCTGCCTGTGTCTGCACTGAGCTAAGCAACTTTAGAACATGATGACCTCTATCCTCTCTCTCTCTCTCTCTCTCTCTCTCTCAATCCTGGGAGATGTTCCTTTCACAGACAAGGGAAGAAAAACCAGAAGGCCATAGAGTGAATTTCCTTGTAGGTCTTCAAAAGCCTCAAATCCTTGAAATGTTGTGGACTCTAAAATAAGCGTAGTCTAGTTGAGCTTTGGGTCGTGTCTTCTTTGAGAGCTGAGGGGGAAATAACGTCTCCATCACCTTTTTCCCAGTAGCATTGAGGTGGGTGAAAGAAGGTTAGGAGTATCAGGGACTCCTCACCGGGAGGGAGAAAGCTTCCAGGGAACAGGAAGCAGTGCTGGGATTAAAGGTATAGAGTAGCGACAGGGATCTTGTGCGGTCTCTACTCTGAAACTCTGTGCCTGCCTTCAGGCATCTCTCATTCTACGGAAATCAACTCTCCTCACTGTTCACAGCTGCAACTAGTGCTCTTTGGGAGCATAGTTGAAGAGAAGCCTCAAATAAGGATAGTCCCTGAGGGGGAAATAACGTCTCCATCACCTTTTTCCCAGTAGCATTGAGAAAGAAGGTTAGGAGTATCAGGGACTCCTCACCGGGAGGGAGAAAGCTTCCAGGGAACAGGAAGCAGGCCTGGTGGGGTAGCTGAGTCCAGGAGAGATGGAGCTGGTGGCAGAAGCCATCTCAGCCAGCACAGCGACACTGCAGAGTCCTACCCCACCCTGCATTCCCAGGGCGTAGAACCCGGCTACTCTGCTCCACGCTATGGGAGATACTGGAAGCTGGAGGGCACCTGGAAGCTCAGGAAGGCTGGTTTTCTAGCTAATTCTATGCTCATAAGGAAAACCCATAACCAATATTTCTTCAATAAACTATAAGGAAGACATTTTTCAGAAATATGACCTACTGTTTTGGATCTTAAATCCAAACCTTTAATTTAGGCCTCACATTATGCTAAGTTATTAGGACTCTTACCCTATTGAAATTGAAGAAGACTTCTTGTAGAAGCTTTTGGAAGGTGATTTTATTATTTTTTGTAAAATTTCTGTTACATTTATTTATTTTGGTGTGTGCACACGTGCACTCACATATGTTCCAGTTCACATGTGTCAGCTTTCTCCTTCTATAATGTGGGTCCCTGGGATTGAATTCAGGTTTCATGATCGGTGGAAGATGCCGTTACCTGCTGAGACATCTTGTCATCCTTAAGGGTGATTTTAAAACCCTGATCCGAAGCCTGGTTGCTTTAAATTTCATAAAAGCATGGATGGATCTCACCTCCAGGAGAAGTGCAAGAGTAAATTCTCTTTGTATCAACTGATGATTTAGGGACATGAGCACTACGTAGTTTTGAACACATATTTGTGAATGGAGGAGAGAGTGCCTAGTATTAGCATGGAATAAGCCTTATTTTGAAGGCTTGTTTAGTACAGTATACTATACTTACTAAGCAACTCTTCAAGGAACATGAGGATGACTCCTCTCTCTCTCTCTCTCTCTCTCTCTCTCTCTCTCTCTCTCTGTCCTCCTGTTCCCTGGGGAAGAAGGATGTAATTCTCAACTAGTCTCAGCCCATTCCTGTGTTTGCCAATGCTCCTCACCATTTAGTAATGGTCTAAACCTCTGAAACTATAAACAAGCCTAGTTAAATCCTTTCTCTTCTAGTTTCCATTGCTCCAGTTCTCTTCACAGCAATAGAACAGTGAAAGGAGAGTGTCCATGAAAATGAAAAATGACCTGATGTGAGAGAGACAGCCCAGGCTGAGTCCTACGTCTTTAGAAGTTATCAGAACCTCCCCCTGCAGGCACAACTTTGGAACTAGCAATTTAGACCTAGAGGCTACAAATCAATGGGAATGATTTAGAAAAAGATTCCTTTTTTGGGTTGTTTGATTCTTCAAAAACTTCTCCTCTCACTACTATGGTAAAGTGTGTAAAGCAAGTTGCAGAATAAAAGAACACCTATTTCTGAACACCTACAATGTGTTATCTCTTATCTAAACTTCCCATCAATGCTTAACCATACCTATAACAAAATGAAAAACCTGAGGTTAGAGATCTTGATCCAGGCGTTGGATTCTACCTCCCATGTCCAAATCAATTCCATGCTCTTGATCAAGTATTTGACTTTCAGCAGCTGTGTTGAGGAGTGGGGATATAGTAAATCACAAAAGGAGGGCTGCTTCCCCTTTTGCTCACTACTCTCTCTTCTAATCCTTTCTTCTTCAATCTGTTCACCTACCCCCTGTCACTCACTCCCACCCTTCCAACTGTTTTATGCTTGCTACAACTGTTCGCACAACTTGAGCTCCAAGTTTACAGAAACAGGTTGGAGGCTAAACCAGCAGGCTTTCCTGGAAGGACAAGAACTAGAAGAGTGGAACACTGAATCTGGAAACCCACGTATGCCTTCATATTTAGATTTGTGCTGTTATATTTGGGGAATCGTTGTGAATATGCATTCAGTACCTTTGTTCTACAGAATGGTGATACTGGGAACCCAGAGGAGTCATTCTTCTCAGTCACATAATTGAAAAGTTAGTATCTAAATCCTACAAATGTGTTCCAGAGCCAGTACTCTTCCCACTAAGCCACAAGGTCTGAAATACCCACAATCCATTTACCCAGATACCTCTCTGGGTATCACATCCTTCTCACCATATCCTGGTGGCTCCAGTTGGCCAGAGACAGATGCCCCCTCCATGGCTCACCATTCTAGTGATATTAGTATCCTGATATACCACAAATGCCTGACACCCAGACAGTCCTCTTAGCTACTATTTCTCTCAGAATTTTCCTCTTCTAGTTCTACTATTTCAGTACTGCCTGCCTCTGTGTACCGGAGAGACATAGTCAGTCCTCTTCAGTGACATGTTTCCTATGAAGCAGTTCACAAACAGGATGGTTCTCTGGCTGTTTTCAATATGTCCTTGTTATCTATATGCTCTCTGACCTAGTCCAACAACACAGTCTCCATCAAACTGATTATTCTAAGCAGCTCCCCATGACTTCAAAGGGACTTGGAAGAGGGCTCTAAAATAATCTAGGCAGAAATAAAGATCACTATAAATGCCAGTATCCATAAAATGCTTTCCACAGTTAGGCATGATGGTAAATCCTTCCAGCTATCATTTCTTGAGGTCTCTCCAATTCTCCCAAATACAGAGCTTCATCAGGGATGGTCCTGAGATTACTGGTCATTCTAGTAGACTCTGACATCCCATTCACTTCTCCTTTAACACTTCTCTTTTTAACAGTCCAGAGTAAAATTCATCTTCATTCATTAGATTCGTGTAACCATAGTGATTACACTGGCAGAGTAGACATTTTCTTTATTCTTCTCTCATATGTTATATCCCAGCTGCAGTTTCCCCTCCCTCCCCCAACCTCTCCCTCATCCCCTGTCTTCCACAGATCCACATCCTCTCCATCTCCCCTCAGGAAAAGAGCAGACCTCCCAGGGACATCAACAAACATGACATGTATATTCTACAATAAGACCAGGTACATACCATCATATGAAGGCTGATCTATGCAACCCAGTAGGAGGAAAAGGGTCCCATCCCATAAGTAGGCAACCACCCCGCTCCCACTGTTAGGAATCCCACAAGAACACCAAGCTATTCAGTCATAAAGATATATAATATATATATATATATATATATATATATAGAGAGAGAGAGAGAGAGAGAGAGAGTACCTAGGTCAGACCCCTACAGGCTCCCTGATCTCTTTGAGCCCCAATAAGCCCCAGTTAATTAACTCTCCACTGGACTCCCTGAGCTCCACCTAATGTTTGGTTGTGGGACTCTGCATCTGCTCCCATCAGGATTGCTGGATGAAGTCTCTTTGGTCTCTTTGACGAGGATTCTGGTAGGCTCTGGTCCCAAAACACTCTGCAGTCAGAACAAACTGTAGGTGGAAGGTTTTGTGGTTGGGTTGGTGACCCAGCCACCTCCACTTGAGGCCTTGCCTGATTACAGAAGTTGGCCAGTTCAGGTTCATTATTCCCCTTTGCTAGGTTCATTCCCAGGGTTACTCTAATAGATTCCGTGGAGTTTCCATTGCACTAGGTTTCCACTCTCTGCTCCCAAAATACCCCAATTCCAGTTATTTCTCCCAATATTTTCTCCCTCTCCCACCCAGTTGACCCCTCCTGTTTCCAACCCACCTCCCCTAGTCCACCAGCAAAATCTAATGTATTTCCCCTTCCCAGGGAGAACCCTGTGTCCCTTCTTAAGCCCTCCTTGTTACTTAGCCTCTCTGGGTCTGTGAACAGTAGCATGCTTACCTTTTACTTTAGAGCTAATATCCACTTATAAGTGAGTACATACCATGTTTCAGAGTAGATTTTTACACTGAATTGATAGTTCTGTCTCTGTTAGCACTTCTTTAGGGATCCTCAGATACCTTCTTGTTGCTATTGCCAACATTTACTTCTGCCCCCCTCATAGGCCCAGTTAAGACACAACTCAATTAAATTCATATTAAATAACCTCATAAGCCTAAAGATACTATTGATGGTATTCTGTGCCCTGTGAACTGTCATCGTAAACTGTATGGAACTGCTCTACCTATTTAAAGTCCAACTAAAATATTTTTGAAGTCAGTATCTCATATTTCAAGTGTTCAATAACCATAGGTGACAAATGACTACCTTATTGGAAGGGGAAAACTTTTCCACCATGGCAGAAAGTTCTGTTGGACAATGCCACTTTAGGAAGTACTTTTAAAAATTCCTCACAGCTGCAAAGAACTAGACACTGAGAAGAATTAACGATTTAAGACTCTTTTTGAAGCTTCTCCCATGAAAAGAGAAAAGAATACTGTGCCTTCTGTGTCTCTAGCAGCCCAGAGACAGGCAGGGTAATCCAGCAGGCAAGGAGCTACATGTCTGCTGGAGTTGTTGGGAGCCTCCTATGAACTCTATGAATGAGTTGGTGGTTTGGTTTGGTTTCCTGAATTCCAACTTAGAAGTAACCTTGTCTATAATTCAACAGCACAGTATTGTATCTTAGCAACTATATTGTGATAAACATGGAAATAATAGATGGCTTGGAAGTATCAGTAAGTTGGTGACATCATAGGCCCTTCCTAGAGCCCCCTTCCTTTATCTGTAAAACGTTGATGGGATTTCCATAACCACCCCAAATGGCTGTGGTAAGACTGAGACACAACTGAATGAGGGTACTTTTAAGGAGTGTGGTTGAATGCAATCAGTGATCATTATATGAAGATACAGTACAGCCTGTGCCTGAACCAGAGTTGAGTGACTTCTAAGGGTTTTTAATCTTTCATAAGAATGCATCTTGACTTTATTTTCATTTTCATTGAAAAGTAGAATGTTGGATTTGAATTTTTGATTGCTTAGATTTCTGGTTGGTTAGGGTCTATTAATAGAAACTGTACACTGTTTGTGCTTTAGTTTATTTGAATCTGAAAATTTATTTTCCTCTCAGAAGAAAAAAGTCATTAACTAAAGGGTCTTAGTGTCTCAGAGAAAACTTCTGTAATGTTAGGGATTCAGAAATAACACCAAAAAATGTGTGGTGGGAATTCCTCAGTTCAGAGGGGCAAGAGGGATGGTATAAAAGAAATGTTGTATTACTAGGAAATGAGCTTCAACCACCCCTCCTAAGTGAGTGTGAACAACAATAATTCTATTTTGTGCATTGATTAAACCAAAAGAAAAGGCAAAAATCTATTTCTATAACTGAATTCTTGTAACTGTATTAAGTATTCTAGCCTTAAATGAGAGTATTTGCAACATGAATGCTCTGGTGAAATCTGTCTAGGTCATGAGTAGAACTTGAGAATCCAGCTAGTGTGGACTCCAGCCCAGCTGAGTGTCTACCTCTGCACCTTGCTTGATGCTACTCATGCCTCAAGTTGGAGTGTGTTTCATATGCAGTCATAGCTTGCTTCACTCTTGATACTTAGCTATTTTCTTCTTAACACTAGGCTAATACAGGGCTCAGATACCATAGAAGATAAGCCCATAAATGAAATGAAATGCCCCCAGCAGATTATTGCCTTCTTTTAAAAATATACATTAATTCTCTAAGAATTTCATATAGGCATGCGATGTATTTGGTCATATTCACCGCCCTCCCCATACTCTTCCCCCTGACTCCTCATAGAGCTACTCACTACCAACCTACTCCTCCCAACATTAGACCCTTTTTGTAAAAATCAGATAATTCTTAATTGTGTTTGTTACAGCTGTTGTTCATCTCGAAGACTCAATGAAGTCATTTTTACTGATTTATCTGTTATCCTCCTATCTATCAGCAGAGAACCTAAAAATGAAAATGAGATTAATTAAAAGGCATCAGACTCTGGCAGGTCACTTCCTTTCTTAGCGACTTCAGTCTGACAGAGGTGAAGATACTCTGCCTGGGAGATAGTTCAGGCACACCTAGTCCTGGGTGGTGGCCAAGCATGTCATTCTCGGGCCTTTTTTAACACATGACATCATATTACTAAGGGAAAAAACTATGGAAACTAAGGAAAGGCTGGTAGCCCTGACCTAGGAAATCACTTTAGTTTACATAATAAGCAGCTTTAGTTGAGAGTCAATTATTCAAATAGTACAGAGCCTTTGTCCTGTGGATGCGCCTGGATTTTTGAAAAGGGGAAATGCTGTTACCCTGAGCTGAAAAGAGCTCAGTATTCCGTTTCTGTTAGTTAGTAAAATTCTCTGACTTTTTTTATACTGAAGGATCAGAGAATTCATAATTTTGCTCTGACACTATTTCTTAGAGTATGCCATTCTCCATTTAATCAAGAAGGTAATTGGAAGTGGTCTTGTGCTGGTACAGGGGCATGGTGGTGCTTGAAACTCTTATAGCCTGGGCACTTATACATGGGCACTTAAAAAGTATTTGTTGGATTCATTATTATTATTTATATACTTTCTGGCCATATACTCAGCTAGCCAACCCTCTCACAAGAAGTAAGTTTTGGGGGCCAGAGATACAGCAATGCGGTTAAGGGCACTTGCTCTTGCAGAGGACCAGGGTTCAGTTCTCAGCACTAATATGGTGATTCACAATCATCCATAACTCTAGTTCTAAGGAATCCAACTCCATTTTCCGGCCTCTGCAGACACTAAGCACACACATGGTGCACAGACATACAAAGCATTCCTACACGTAAAATAAAATCAATCTTTTAAAAGAAGGGATGAATATTACTCAAGCTGAGGAGAAAACTCAGTGAGAAAAGTATTTGCTGCATAAGCATCAGGGCCCAAATTTGGATCCCCAGGACCCATCTAGAAGCCAAGCATGGTGGAATGTGCCTGCAATTCCAAAGCTGGGGGATGGGAGATGGAGAGAGATCCCCAGGGCTTGCTGACCAGCTAATCAGTGAATTCCAAATTCAGTAAGAGGTCCTATCTCAGAAACTAAGGTGGAGAGCAAAAGAGAAAGACATGCCACATCAACCTCTGGCCTCTACCCATGTGTGTTCCCTCGGACACATATGAACATGCATGCACCATACACAGACACAGCAAAAATGGGTGTTCTCATGGTATAGGCTTTTAACAAATAAAACAGGACCCTGATTTTCCTAGCCTCTCAGTGGGTCACAGGAGATAACAATGGCCAAGACAGACTGCTGCTAAAAAACATGTCTTGCTGGCATCCTCAAAGGACAGGGGACATGTGTCAACTACGGGGTCTTAGATTGATGAGCGACTTCGTAAGCTCAGAGCTTAGATCAAGTGGTGTATCTTTTTCTCCTTTCCCTGTCACTTCTCCACTCTCACTTGTTATTTTCTGGGGAGAGCATTTGGTCAGCTTTCACAATAGTGGAAGCAATTGCTATTGTTCTAAATTCAGAAGAAGCATGGTATGACGTGAAGGCACAGACGTTAATTATTGGAGAGCTCTATAGTCTGATGGATCACAAGAGAATACCTTCTTTCAGGAGGAATGAAGTCTGTTTTTAAGGGTGTTTACTTCAGAGACAGATAGAGATAGAGAAAGAGAATTGTAGCCCAGCTCACCAATAACAAATGCTCAGAATTAATTGATTCCCATTTGCCAAAGGAAAAATATTCTTACCAAGTAAACACACTTACAAGTGAGCAGACTAGTTTCCACAGCTCTTTCTTTGTTTTAGATGCTCCCCACCCCTTTGTTTTAGCAATAAATAAAACAACTGGACGTAGGTGTTGAACATTCTGCAGACAGAATGGTCATCCTAATTTGTTTTTTCTAATTGTTTATCAGATATTTAATCTCTGCCAAATTATCTTTATACTGGTATTTTGTAGCCACTACATAATCTAGCTTTCTCACTTTATACCCACAGAAATTTAAGCTAAACACAGTCATCCAAGTTAATGGCAGAGGCAGAAGCAAGACACAGGGCTCCTTTCTCTCCACCCACTACATCTTTAAACATCATGCATCCCATTAGTCATGACAACTCATTTAGGCAGCAAGTTTACCTCCTTCTACTAAACTTCTACCAAAGTAGAAAGTAGAAGGATTGGATTTACATATATACATTTACATATGTATATGTCCCTCTCCCTCTGTGTGTGTGTGTGTGTATGTGTACATATGTGTCATGATGTGTGTTTAGAGGTCAGAGTACTGCTCTCTTCTTCTACCTCTACATTAGTTCTTGGGATCTAACTCTGGTGCCTTTACCCACTGAGCCATCTCACTGGCTCTGGTAGTATTGGATTTTAGATAAAGCCAAGGACCAAGGACTTTAATAACCTGTACTCTGCTTTGTGATACATACAAAATCAGAGTTCATATTTTTATATAATTGTTATTGGAAACACTGGCGTTTCATACTAATTCTTTACTCAATAAGGGTGAGGATGATAATGATGATTATGGTAGCAATGCTTACTACACTTACTATAACCCTAAAAGAATAGTATCCCTATGGTAAAGATGAGAAAACATGGATCCAAAAGTAAATAGCCTATCCAATTTCATATATCTAACAAGTTTATGCTTTTAGACCCCAGGCTACATTGTCTCCAGGAAGACCACGATTCCCTCAAACAGCTGATGTGTGTTATCGATAAGCCTCTTGACACCCAAGTGTGAATAGATGGATACTGGGGTATCTATTCTACCTTCATTTTCTGGATGGATAAGCAATGAAGAAAGTCTATGGAATTCATGTCTGTGGTCTGATGGTGGTGTGGGCATCTTCGATGTCTTTCTGGGAGATGGCTTATAGCCTTTTACAATCGATGCCATGGCCCAGTTGTTTCAATGGTTTATCAGTGAATGCTGCTGCTCCACAGTGTCCTGTGTGCAATGAAGTCTCATTGTGATTTTTGTGATTTCCCTCAGAAAATGTGGACAGCTGCACACATGTCATTGTGACTGGTGGTACAGGAGCCAGCACCATCTATGCTCCAAAAGTCAGTCCTGACATCTTCACTGTTTAGTGGAATCTTCTAGCCTCTGCTCCGGAAGTTTTTTTTTACTAAGAATAACAGTCTAAACAGCTTTTAAGGCAGAGAGCAAGATGTCCTTGAGAGTCTTTTCTTAGTGGGATTTTGTCAAGAATAAAACATGACCAGGGCAGTGCCTTTAATCCTCAGGAGGAAGAGACAGGCAGATCTCTGTGAGTTCAAGGCCAGCCTGGTCTACAGAGTGAGTTCCTGGACAGCCAAGGCTGTTAAACAGAGAAACCCTGTCTTGAGAAACCAAAAAGTAAAACTATAAACCCTGTTACTAATTTAGCTGTAATTGAGATATGGACTCAACTTTGTGACTATTGACTTTAATGTGTTCTGTATCCACTAATGGACACTCAGCAGTTAATGTAACAAGTCAACCAACTGAAAAGGCTCTGATGGGATGTGTGTGTATGTGTGTGTGTGTGTGTGTGTGTGTGTGTGTGTGTGTGTATGTATGTGTGTGTGTGTGTGCATGTGTTTTCCAACTTAGTACAGTAGCCCTATGTCTCACCAACAAGTTGATTATAGGATGCATAAGCCAGCTTGTATGTGTGGTTTATAGTTCCTTTTGGGATGTGAGATGGTCTGTGTGTCAGAAGACCTGGTTTCCTTCTCAACTTCAAAATGTCCTGGCTATAAAATTTGAGGTGGCATCACTCACTTCTACAAGAGTTAAGCTTCTTTATCTTCTGGGGGAAATGGTTCAGTTACTAAGGTGTTTTCCAGACAGGCATGAGGCCCTGAGCTCAGTCCTTAGACCCTACATAAAATCTAGGTGTGGTGACATGCACTAGAATTCACAGTGCTGGGGAGCAAAAGCAGGCAGATAGATCCCTGGAGCTCAGTAGCCAGCTAGCCTAGCCAAATCAGCAAGTTGGAGGAAAGGGAGAGATTATCTCAGAAAACAAGGCAGATAATGACTGAAGAAAACACCTTGGTTGACCTACGGCCTACACACACACACACACACACACACACACACACACACACACACACACACGATCGTAGAATCTGTCCCCTCATCATGAAAAGACCAATGAGAACAGCTGTTAAAGCTTCTTGTAGACTATAAAACCCATATATAAAGAAAAAGGTGTGTTTTTATCTTTTGTAATGAACCCTGAACTAGGGTTCTCAATTAAATCAATGTCATTAGATTTGAGAAAATCTAGGATCTAAACTTGCTAGTTCAGAAAGTTGTGCCTGTGTGGGGGAGGCTTCTGATTTCTTCTAAAACCAGTAGTTCTCAGCCTGGGCTATGCTCTCTCACTCACAGGTATTTTTAATTTTCATGGACACTCTCCTAGTCACTGTTCTATTGCTGTGAAGAGACACCATGAGCAATGGAACACTTAGAAGAGAAAGTATTTAATTGGGGGCTTGTTTATAGTTTCAGAGGTTTAGACCATTACTAAATGGTGAGGAGCATGGTGGCAAACAGGTAGGAATGGTGCTGGAGAAGTAGTTGAGAATTACATCCTGATCTTCAGGGAGGGAGGGAGGGAGAGACAGAGAGAGAGAGAGAGAGAGAGAGAGAGAGAGAGAGAGAGAGAGAGAGAGAGAGAGAGAGACTGCCCCCCAGCATGGATTTTTGAAACCTCAAAGCCTACCCCCATGACACAATTCCTCCCCCCTAATCCTTCTCAAATAGTGCTGCTCCCTGATGACTAAACAGTCAAATACGCGGGCCATTCTTATTCAAACCACCACAGTAAGTATAGTATACTGTACTAAACAAGCCTTCAAAATAAGGCTTATTCCATGCTAATACTAGGCACTCTCTCCTCCATTCACAAATATGTGTTCAAAACTACGTAGTGCTCATGTCCCTAAATCATCAGTTGATACAAAGAGAATTTACTCTTGCACTTCTCCTGGAGGTGAGATCCATCCATGCTTTTATGAAATTTAAAGCAACCAGGCTTCGGATCAGGGTTTTAAAATCACCCTTAAGGATGACAAGATGTCTCAGCAGGTAACGGCATCTTCCACCGATCATGAAACCTGAATTCAATCCCAGGGACCCACATTATAGAAGGAGAAAGCTGACACATGTGAACTGGAACATATGTGAGTGCACGTGTGCACACACCAAAATAAATAAATGTAACAGAAATTTTACAAAAAATAATAAAATCACCTTCCAAAAGCTTCTACAAGAAGTCTTCTTCAATTTCAATAGGGTAAGAGTCCTAATAACTTAGCATAATGTGAGGCCTAAATTAAAGGTTTGGATTTAAGATCCAAAACAGTAGGTCATATTTCTGAAAAATGTCTTCCTTATAGTTTATTGAAGAAATATTGGTTATGGGTTTTCCTTATGATGCATAGAATTAGCTAGAAAACCGAACTTTGAACCCCTTCCTTCCAGACACCAGTACTAATCTAACAGTGGGATAGGCATGAACTTCAGAAATTGTATGTATAACATGTCACATGCTGTAACATGCTATGGGGGAATTTCTGAGAAACCAGAGCATAATCCACCATCTCAGAAGACCTTACAATTGTTTTAAAGTTTGGGTGATTTGTACTATTTTTCTCAGGTAGATAAGGGTGTGGTAACTCTGGGAACACTAGCCATGTAAACAAAAATGACATGTGGACTGAGGTGAAGCCTTGGGAATGGCAGGAGTCTAGAGAGAGCTGACTGCAACTATGGTGGGTATCATGTAGCCCGGAGGTTATCCTTTAAGTAGGGTGTTTAATAAGAGTTTCAGGAACTTTGCTGGAACCAAATGTAAACACCAGTTTGCAGCAGACACCAAAGTCAAAGTCTAACATTAGAACCAGAAGAAACTTCAGTAGTCATCTTGGTCATCTCCTTTCCCTGTTTACAGCTGAACTTACTAAGATTCAGAGATACTGAATTATCCCAGGTCAGCCACAGTTAGCGCCAGTGTAAAGACTGGGTCTCAGTCCTCAATGCACCTAACCTGCTCTGCAGAGCATTCAGGAGTCACCTTCATCACCTGAGCAGAATCCAGTGACACAGAATGGATTTTAAGTACCAAAGAGGCTCTAAGCTTTCTGCTGCTGACTGTTAAAATGGTTCCAGCCAGGCGTGGTGGTGCATGCCTTTAATCCCAGCACCTGAGAGACAGAAGAGGGCAGATCTCTGAGTTTGAGGATAGTCAGGTCTACAGAGTGAGTTACAGGACAGCCACGGCTACAAGGAGAAACCCTGTCTGGGGAGGGGGGAAAAAAGGAGTTTAGAGGCAGAGAGAGGAGGGAGGAAGGAGGAAGGGAGGGAGGGAGACAAAAGGGAGGGGAAGGAGGAAGAAAGGGAAAGAGAGAAAGGAAGAAAAAGAAAGAAAGGAAGAAAGAAAGATGTTTTCTTCCCTACAGCCTGGAATATAGATCAGGTCCCTGGCTATGCCCACATGAGAGCATTCTCTTCAGAAATGCTGACAAATGGCACACCAACATGCTAGCATGGTTCTCTGCCCCCAGCTCACATACCCTCCTCTGCTTCTTCACTTCAGACTGACAAGGATTACAGAGGCACAGCCTGAACAGACGGCATCTTAATCTCTGATGATTCAGTAAATAATATGCTGTCTGTGTTTGCGTATTGATAATCACAGCCCATTTTCTAGATAAGAGAGCCTTCAGAAAGATGAAGCAGCCTGTGCCTCAACACACCAGACACAGAATCGCAGATCCCAGAGCTCCAGTGCCATTTGTGGCTTAGCACACAGTTAAATTCCTCACTCATCAACATAATTCTAATAATTTATTCAAGTTTATGCTCTAAAATTTCTCCTCATAGTCAAGTCAGTCTGTGTACAGTTGGGATTCTGAGATCATTTGTTTCTCACTCTCCCCTTTCTTTGCTTGCTAGTTTTCTTCCACCTTTAAGCCAGTCCATGTCCAATACAAATTACCTAACCTAACAAATTCACTTTACAAGAATAAGAACCAAGACCCAGAGAAGGGAAGCCACCTGCCCAAATTTTCATAGTTAAAGCAGGGTGATAGCTAAAGCCCTTCTTCCCTGAGGCGGCACATTTCCCTCCAGAGCAAACCGCTTTAGCCCAGGCAGAGAAGCAGAATTTTCTCAATCTCAAAACTCTTCCCTCTGTTTACCCAATCCTCTCAGGACAAATGCAGATGCCAACTGCTTGGTGTCCAGAGGTTCGTGCAGAACATTGTCATAGTGCTCAAAGCCACCATTCTGTACCATCACATGAAGAAGCCGGTGAGGTGTATTGGGTACACCAATAAGCATCTGGTGTATTGGGTACCTAGGACCAGGGCCATGTATGACAGTGACCACAACAAAACAGTATACACAAAGAGAAAGAGGTCAGAGTCCACAAGAATCCAGCAAAGTTCACTCCAAGTTCATGGCAAGGTTATTAGAAAAGTTAGGTAATTGAGTAAATTTTAAGTCATGTAGTGGCCAAGAAAGAGAAACAAGACAACTCGAGTCTTCTCTGCTTTGGAAGCAAGATGTTTTTACCTGAATTAACCAGCATAATGCATTTCATTTATTATATACAAATTTATGCTGCTAAAAGTTTTCTGAACTGTGGCACTAATACCTTACATCTAACTGACTTCTGAGGAATCATTTTAAGTAAAATTTAGATTGTATTTCAGTAAAGATTATATTAGAAAGAGAAGTCTTAGAGAGAGAAGGGTAAGAATTTTTTAAATTAGCTTGTCTGGCAGGCAGAATTGTCTCAGAAACTTATGTACAAAAACTTGTCGCAATCAGTTTTTCTGAGAGTGATCTCCCTGAACAGAACCAAACCATGCTCGCCAAGCCCTGGAGACAGACTAGTATATGACTAGATGCTGATCTCACCATGAATGGGTGGTGTCATGGGTGCTGCCAAGGTTCTCTTCCTAGGGGTTGAAGTCACCCTCAGAACTAATGGAGCTTCTTGGATAATCAGGAAGGGTCCAAGAGGCTGGGTGCTTCCTGTGAGGAGACATCTCTTGCACTTTGTGCTGTGTCCCAATTAAGAAGACACTGTGATCAGGCCTTGCTCTGAGCAAACTTGGGTCAAGCTTATCCTGTCAGACAGCTTCACATGGGACCCTGACATTTGAAATTTAATATCAAAACAGCCCTAGGCTGATAATGACTCATCTTCAAAATGCAGATGGAATTGACTCTCCTGTGGATTTTTAAAAATCAGACAATATTGTTACTTTAAATAACCATTTGACTGTTTCTTTTTGCCCTTGTGTTGACCAGTTATCCTGATCCCAACAAGGAATAAACTATGCAGACAGTCTGGGATTGATTTTAGATTCTGTCCTAGTCATAGTGCCTTTGACACACTTCCCAGCATCAGAATGCAGAGGGAGAAAATATCTGAATGAGTACAGACTACTGTGCCAGAAATAAATTCCTAATATAGACAACTGAAATATGCCACTATAGAGATTAACCATCAAAATAGAAGCAGGCATTTTTGCTTCAGTACAGTCTTAGTGTGTATACTCTGTTCTTCTAGCCTAAATGTACTCCAACCATCAGTTATAAATGAATACTATGGTGCTGTCACAGTGCCTGTAAGTCTAGCACTTGGGAGGCTAAGGCAGGAGGATTATGAATCAGAAGTCAGATTGTTCTGCAGCATAAAAATCTCATGATAAATAAATAAATAAATATCTCACTGGCCAGTGGAACATTATGAGATCATCTCCTCATGCATGAAACTTCACAATGGCAAGAAACTGAGTATTCTTAGAGTCAAGGACAGTTAGCTGTGTCATAATACTTCTGATAATCTTAGCAATTACATTTACTCATTTCCTCTCTGAAATAGGTATTGCTATTTCCATTCACAAAACAGAGAGTTTAAATTATTAGGGTAAGGTCTCACAGTCCATGAATTAGGGTCAAATACATGCCACAGCCTCCCCAGCTATCATCCTTCCCATCCTTGGTGGTTTTGAATTCTCTCTGAAACAGATCACTCCTACTGTAGCTCACTGAGTACATGAGGAAAAAAAAAAAAAGCTTATTACTACCTCAGCAGAGAATCACACCCAGATTTAGTGTGAAACTTTGGGCAAGTTGCAATGTTTCTAAGACTCAAGTCACTTTTTCTAGGAGAAAAACAGTCTCTTTGTTCATTTATTTATTCATTCATCCATCCATTAAATAGTCTTTAAAAATGAAACTACCAAAGAGGACAAATTGTTGATAAAATAGGAGCCACAATCCATGGCATTTTTGCTAAAAGGAAAAATAACATGAAATCCCAGTCGGCTGGGATCTGTGAAGGAGGAAATACTCACAGTCCATGCTTTTGGTGTCATGCCTTAATCTTCTCGTGTAACTGCCAAAGAAGCAAGGCAGGACTCACAAAAGCAGAGACTTGGGGCTCAAGATTCTTACAAGTAGAGTTTGTAGAAAATAGATTTTCCCATAACTTTCAGTAATGCACAGTGTCTATAGAAGCAACTTACTATTCTAGAAGCTCAAGATACATTCATATGCACCAACAACTCATTTCTTATAGGCAAAGCAAGAACTCAACACAGAGACATTGGTGGGAGATGGGTGGCAGAAGGGTTATTCAAGCAAAACAGTCAGGAATTTGGGGTATGAAAGGCCATTTTGTTTCATTTACGAGAACTGTGAAGTTTCGTCTGCTGGTAGAGTGTACTGTCGAGAAAATATCGAGTGAATGTCTTCATTTCATTTCCTGTTGATATGATAAAATACTCTGACAAAAGCAACTCAAGGGAGACAGGGTTTATTGTGGTTCATGGTTCAGATTATAATCCATCACGGTGGGAAAATTCTGACAGCTGGAGCTGGTCACATAGCCTCGGTAGTCAAGATGCAGAGAGGTGGCGATGCCTGCTTGCTCACCCACTCCACTGCATGCAGTTCGGGATTCACTACTGGGGAATAAGTGGTTTCCACCCACAATTAAAATGGGTCTTCCACATCATTTAACATACTCAATATAATCCTCCACAAGCATGCCCAGATGTCCATCTCCTGAGTGATCCTAGTTGACAATTAGCACAACATCAAGGCAAGAGACTGAAGAAATTTGAGCCAACAAATGCAGTAGAGGAGAGAAGTTACATTCTTTTTGCAGTGCCTTTCCTTAACAGGGTGGCAACAGTAGAAGGCTGGGATCACCTGCTGGGCAGTGTAAAGGGAACATGCTTGTTATTCCCCCAGTCAAAGCTTCACCAGTATCTTGGGAAAGTACACATGAATAAATGGGTAAATGGCCAGCCCTTCACAGTATCATATCATTCCATTTGTCACCAATTTCCAGAACACATATGCGAGGCCACCATCATGAAGCCATTAACTAATGGATTTTCCCTTACCACGCCTGGAGGCCTAATTTGTAAACAAGAGCCACATTGGGACTTTCAAGGTGATTTTCTCTTCAGGCAAGGCACATCAAAGCTTTTCCTCCCTTAAGACCAAAAACAAACAAGCATCAAAAGGAAACCACTGTCAAGAGAAAATGAGATCATTTCCAGCCTAGAAGGCACACAGCTCAGTGCTCACATAGGGCCAGGCTCTAGTCTGGAAGTCAGAGGATATACTACTGTTTAAGGTACTGTTTGTAGTGTGTGATACATCGCTCAAGATCATCGGTTTGGACTCACTTTAATTGCTAAAGCTAAACTCTCAAGCTATTTCATTCCCTTTCTTAAAGACATTTTATTTTTCATTGTGTGCATGCACATGCGACTGTGTATGGGCATATGCTTGTAAGTGCAGGTGCCCACGGAGGTCAAAGGGGAGTGTCAGAGTTTCATAAGCTGGAGTTATCGGCAGTTGTGAGCTACACCGGTGCTTGGAACAGAATTTGGGTCTTCTGCAAGAGCAGTTTATGCTCTTAAACACCCCTCTGTTTCAATTTTTAATAAACTGTAGTGCAGTACTTGCCAGAATTTGGTTGGGGGCCAGCTTCTTGCAAGAATTTTATTCAGATAAGTGTTTCATGACAAGCTCAATGCTATAACACTAATTAGACACACATCTCCTAGTCATTGAATTCCGGCTGACTGGAAGGTGACGGCAGACTTTGACAAGAGTGAATGAGGTACATCTTGAAGGGAGGCAGAGGAGAGAGCCTGGGAATGGTCGGGGCAGAAGAGTCAACTGGAAAATGTGTAATAGAAAGAACATTTCCCATCTTGTAGGACTAGAGGCTACTGTGTCTGTGTTGGGTCGACCACTTACCCATGTGTTTGAGAAGAGCCCCAAGGCTGTCAGAAAGCTAAAGACAACAAGCCCCTCTATCATTGACTTTAGAAGGAGGCTTCCTTTCTCTCTCATATCTCAGGAGCCACTTTACTTACAAAGGAGTTGGAGAGGATGAACAGAGCTGCAGAGGGAGAAAAAGAAAACAGATGAGCTTGGCATACCTAGAAGCAAGAAAATATTAAAAAGGCGGAGCTGGGGAGGGGGTCCATCTTAGCCCTCCAGTAAGGAGAGGCTGACCTCACAGACTCCAGAACCCTTTGTCTCCCAGGTCCTATGATTACCCATCTTTCCAGCTGGGAAGCAGCAAATTATTAATTTAAAGATGCATTTTCTGGACCTTGTCCCATTCAGCTCAGTTCCAACATGTGCCAGAGCTTCCAGGGACTAGCTTTCCTCCATTTACATTTCTACTCTTTGCTTCCTATTTTTCCCCTCACTTTCTCACTACAGTATGTTCCCCCTCTTTCATGTTCTTCATTTTCTAGCAATAGCAGGGAAGGGGCTACTTCATCAAGACAAGAACCTGAGACATGTGTTACCCACAGGATGAAGAGACATGAAGGCCAAGCCAACACCATTCAGTGGGTGACCCCAACCTGGTACTAGCAAGGAAAAGTGAACTCCCCTCCCTTTTGACTTAATTTTAAAACACCCTTCACTTTAGCAAGCTGCAGGCTCCCAGATAGTCTGTACAACTCTACTCACTGCCTAGAGTCCTACCAAGATGACTACTGCTACTCCCTTTTCCTAGGAAAAGAGGGAATGATGTATGCAAGTCTTAGTCTAGGTGTACTTGGAAATAAGCACCACCCACATGCACCCATGCACATACCAGTCCCTGGCCTCTTTCTGCAGCAGCCCTGTCTAACTTTGACCTGTTCAGACTCAGCAGATCAGAAGAAACATGGTTCCTCATTCTCAAGGAAAGAGTCAGGGTCAGACTCTTCTGTTCCCTGGTCCACAATGGCACTGGAGAACCCTCTCATCCTTGCCTTGCTCATCTGCCCTGGGGTTAAACTCAGGCAGGGTCTCCCCAGCCCTCCTGCCCTTCTGCATTTTAACCCCAGCTGCACTCTCCCACGCAGTGCTTGGACACCTGCCTTCCTTCTTATGCCAACCTGGTTCTCTCCAGCTGCCCACATTGTAAAGGAGTCTAGAGGTTTCCTCTTGACAATCTAAGATTCTGCAGGAAGAAATAGATTATTGAATTTCAAGGAATCCTTAAACTGAACAAAACATTGCACTTGGTTCCTGAGATAGGTCAATGGAAACATGAACCTACAGATAGCCAAAGTCTGGTAAGATGGGGAAAGAGTGCCTTGCTGAGCAAGTGCTTCTCAAAGGACAAGTTGCATTAAAATTAGGGTCAGCCTGGTCACCTAGAACAATAATATTGGTGTCTGTATTTGTTTCACTTTTGTTGCTGTGATAAAATACCCCAAGAAAAGCAGGTTTATTTCAGCTCACAGTTCCAGGTCAGGGTCCATCACAGCGGTGAAGTCTCAGGCACAGGAGCTTGACATATGGCAGTCAAGAGCAGAGAACTAATGAATGCATACATGTTTAGTATCAGCTAGCTTTCTCCAGCTAGCTGTCTAGGACCCCCAAACCAAGGAACAGTGCTGCCCATTCTTGGACTAGGTCTCCCCACATCAACTGACAATCCAGACAATGTCCCCACAGACTTGGCCAACCTAATCTAGACAATCAATCACTGGGAGTCTTCCCAGGGGGTTCCAGGTTGTGTCAAATAAAAAATTAAACTAATCATCCCAGTGTCTTAATCTAGAATGTGCCAAACATTTCATACCCATTAACATGAATTGGGGCAATGACCCTACAGGGTAGGGATTATCACCCTCTACTTTCAGACAAGAAAACTGTGACAGGGAGAGGGAGAAATCTGTAATCAGGTAGGCAAGACCAAAGATCTGGTTTCAGAGAGTGTATAGGTCAAAACACAATGTCATAAAACAAGACCCAAACCAGTCAACCAGAGGAAGATTCCTGCCTCTGGAATTCTGGGACTGCTGCCTCTAACTAGCAGAGTGACCCTACCCACATTGGGTTTACATTTCCTTGTCTGTGAAGTGAGATCACCAGGCCTGACTCCAAGCACGTCTTCTGGGCCTCTGTTTCCTGTGTATGAAATGAGATTGTCAAATCTAATTATTCCTTTCAGCCCAGAACCTGAGAGTATGTGCTCCATTCCCTCAGAGCCTCCTCCATGGAGCCAGTAACTATCCTCAGCACACCAGATTTCTAACAGGAAAAGCCACTTCACACTGTTGGAAATGACTCAGAACTAATTCTGCTCTCCAGAAAGAACCTGTCCTTTCTATGGCTGTGATTATGTGCTGTTCAGGCCAACTTAGAGGACACCCACTGCCTTGTGTTCCTCTGTCCCTCGATGGCACTCTGATGTCATTTGAGGGGAAAGGGTTGTGCTCATTACTCAAAATTCATGTGTTTAAATGACAGGAAAGAATACTGCACTCACTCAAACCTTTTACACAAGAACCTATAAACTCACATTATAAAACCATGTGAATGATAGATTGGGCTGGAATTATCAACAATCAGGAGGTCTCCACTTAATAAAGGGAATCCCCTGGGTTCCTATCCATCATGGGCTGTTATGGAGACAATATCAGAGCTTATACACTGGAAATGATCCTGATAAATTCAACTGAAAGCCAGGGACAGCGGGTGGCATTTAATGTGGAAATATGATGATCTATTTGCAAAAGCTTGCATTATGCACAGACTCAGAAGTGATGTTTGTTGAACTAATGCCGTCACATCTTTTGTGCAGCAAAAGGTTCACAGTAGAAATCTATTTGGTACACAGAGTGGCAAGAGAGAGGAGGGAGGGAGAAACAAGATGTAAAAGTGAGCATTTCTGCTTACAGAAGCATCAGTGTGGCATGATGCCTTTTTTAAATGGAACGGTATTGAGAGAAGACAGCATGGCATCTGATGGAGCTCTTTGCATGAAACAATCAAAAGTTCGCTCTAAGTCATCTAGAGTCTTGGCATGGTGTGACATCTCAAAGAGACATCTGTGCCCTCATGTTCACTGCCACTCTGCCCACAACAACCAAGAGACAGAAGTAACCCAAGTTGATGGAAATAATCCCATCAACTGAGGCATGGCGCACAAAATACAGACCCTACACAACTGAGAACACTCCATACATAAGAGGAGTGAAATTCTGCCATGGAAGATGTCAGGCACAGAAAGATGAGCCTATGTGCTCTCTCTCATATGGAGACTTGATTGATCCTAGGAAAAAGAAAATCTACAAAGATGAGTGCTAGACGGTGGTTGCCAGAAGCTGGGGAGGGACCACAGAGGATAGGCAAGAGACATTGAGCAGTGGATGTGAAGTCAGAGTTAAAAGTACAAATCTGTGCAGTTGCCACCAAGCCTGATGACCTGGGTTCAGCTCCTAGAGCCCACAGGACCAAAGAAGATAACCGACTCCCATAAGTTGTCCTCCAACCTCCATGTATGCACCATAGCATGCACACATACAGTAAATAACTGTAAAAAAATTAAACAAAAACTAGGAAAAGAATTTGAATGTTTTTACGATAAGTAAATGGTAACTGTTTGAAAAGTTACATATAGTTAATCAGATTCAAACTTTAAACACTATGTATATGCATTAAAATATCATAATAGCCCATGATTAGGTATAATTTGTTGGGTTTTTTTTGCATCAAGTAAAATTAAGTCGAAAAAATATCAACAGGGATTCTTGGTCAATATTTTCACTATTAAAGGGGGTGTAACAAATGAAGACAATGTTTCTTATTTCTCTTTTCCCCACTTTTTGAGGGTCGGCTGAGGATCAAACCCTGGGTGGAGGCACTCTTTTGCCAATGCATTACAGCCCCAGCCTAGAAGCATCTCCAGCAAAGCTGAACAGTGTGGGGATAATGCTTTCCCAGGGAGGGTCTGGTAGTCTTGCCACCATCTCCGTGGTTTAATAATCCAGAACCCTTCAGTAAAGAACACCTTACTAAGAATCAGGAAGTCGTGAGGTGGGGCTTGTGTTTCTGTCTCTAAAAGTGTTTGGTTCCCTTTGGTTATAATGGCACATTGTGTGAGGCTGGAATCCTTCTTAATAAAGCCAACCACAGTGGGGCCTCCCAAATTCAAGATGAGACAGAGCAAGATAAAGATCTGTAATTGTCACTTCAGTTTGTTTGCAGCTTTGTATGCAGTTAGTTACTGTTGTATGTGTGTGGTTACAGGGGTTATGCGTGGGGTGGCGCACCTGCAGGGTTCAGAAGACAACTTTCAGGCATCACTTCTCTCTTTGCCTCACTCGATCTGGGGACTGAACTCAGGTCATCAGGCTTGAACTAAACACACCTTTGAGCCATATTGCTGGCCCATATTTGCTTGCTGTTAGACCCACTCACTATAATTAGTAAATTTTTTTGATGAATGGACCTTCATTAGAGCATGATAGATTAATATCCCTTTATTGACTAATGAAAACTATTGGGTGTTTAGGTTGAACATAAACTTGCCAGAGAAAAAAATTAATGACCAAAGAATTACCCTTTGTATACACTATTGCTTACATGAAAATAATTTAAAAGGTGTAACAGCAGGCAGATCAAGGTGAAACACTGTGGTGCTTTCCTAGCTTGTTACATTTTCAACAACGGAGGTTATCACTTGCACAGTACCAGAGATCTTAAACAATGGCAGTTATCACTTACACAGTACCAGAGATCTTAAACAATGACAGTTATCACTTGCACAGTACCAGAGATCTTAAACAATGGCAGTTATCACTTACACAGTACCAGAGATCTTAAACAATGACAGTTATCACTTACACAGTACCAGAGATTTTAAACAATGGTAGTTATCACTTACACAGTACCAGGATCTTAAACAGGGAGAATGGTATTTCTGAAATTCATTGGTCATGGTGATTGAGAGAAACACATCTTTTCTGGCACCCAGAAGACAATGCTACAATCATTAAGAAACCAGTTTTAATTTAGTAACAATCCCCTTTTTGAAAGAGAAAAGCTCCTAAGATCACCCTGATAGCTAATGTAAGTTTGACTTCAAAGGGAATTTAGTTGGGATAATGCTTTTAAGTCATTCATTTCTTATGAAAGTACTAGTGGGAACTTTATTCATGGACCAAAAAAAGGAATAACAAAAAATTAATAATCTGAAGGGTAAAAATGCCTTTGAAATAGCTAATGTAACATGTAAGTGGATCTTCTGTGCATGCCAACACTGGTAATCCATAGGAACATATCAACTTGCAGGGTTTTGTTTCTAAAGGATACAGTTCAGGGTGCAGTGTCTGCCACTTGTGGGAATCCATGTATGTACAGTGTACACATATATGCATGCGGGTGTGTGTACATGTGCATGTAGGTGTCCATACACGTATATGTGTGTGAATGTGGAGGTCATGGGTCTCTCACTGAACCCGGAGCTCTTCCATCCAGCCAGACTGACTTGACAACAAGTTTCAGAAATCCACCTGTCTCCTCTCCACTCCCCAGTTCTGGGATAACACACACACACACACACACACACACACACACACACACACACACACACTGTGCCTGGATTTTTACATGGATATTAGGGATCTAAAACCAGGTTCTGTCCTTGCCCAATGGGCGTTTTACCAAGTGAGCCACCTCCCTACCCACACTTGTAGATTTTAGACGTGGGTTTTCTGTATAATGGAACTCCTGTATAAACCTCCCAGACAGTCACTAGACCTGGAAGTTACTAACATGGAAATCAGCAGCTCACATCCTTTAGTTGAGCAAGGCCACACACAGAGACAGCTGTTTATACCAGGGATAAGCACTATTGTAAGAGAAAAGAATTACCACCCCTCCTGTTTTGGTATAAAAAGAAGCTTAAACAAGCCAATTTCATACCATAACCTTATATTTATAGCCAGGGGAGGGGGGAAGCCCCATTATTGAAATACAACTTTGTAATTCTCCATGCAGAATGTCATTGTGGAAAAAACACCGTGTTTGGCTCTATCAGCTGACATTTCTCATATGATGTGGGTGTGTTTCCTATTTGAATTTCAGCCACACAAATCTACTTACTGAGCTACTCAAATCTACCGTGGTGATATGAAAATAAAACTGGCTATTTGCCCAGATACCTCAGTGTATAAAATACAGAGAGACAAATGGAAAATGGAGACGTAGAATCTGAGAGTTTTAAGTCTGAAAGGGAATTGGCGTAATCAGCCCCTTCTGCTTGCTCTTCAGAGGTTTGTTCTGCTGCTGCTGCTGCTGCTGCTGCTGCTACTGTTTGAGACAGGAGTCTCACTATGTTGCTTCCCCTTCCTGAGCCTCACCATGTAATCCAGGCTGGCCTCTAACTTGCAGCAATCCTCTGCCTCATACATAAGTGCTAGGTTACAGGTGTCGCCACCAAGCCAGTTCCGAGTGTACTTGTGCTCGTGCAGCTTTCCATTGATTTCAAACGGGAGAGGGAACAGCTCAGATACCTGAGGAACTTCTGAATTCCAGATGCCTCTGCCCCCACTGTGTAATATAAGCCAATGTTCCCTGTGACAGCCAGATTCATGTTAGCAATACAGTAGCCATGCCCTTGCTTTTGGGTTCAGAGGCATGAGTCTGTCTCTAGACCACAAAGGCATCCAGTGGGACCAAAGAAATCGACTAACTCATCTCCTCTTCCCACAATGGCAGAGAAGTACCACAGACATACACCTGGAAGAACAAAGTTCTACCACCCACATGGAAACCACCAGAAAAAAGTAACAAAAGACCCAGAGACCCCTAGCCCCTCCCTCTGACTAAGCAGAACTCAGAAAGATATTAGGGTAGGGAGTTTCCAATATCAACACAATGGCCTCTTGAACATAAACCTTTGACTTACAAGATGCCTCAGTGGGCATTTATTTGGCCCTATGTCTAGATACTGCCACTACAATCATCTACTGAATGGATGCTGAAAACATGGGTACCCATACTCCTTAACCAAAATCATGGAGCTGAGGAGATGACTCAGCAGGACAGAATTTGGATCCCCAGAACCCATGCAAAGGCCAGGTGTGTGTGGCAGTGAGCCTGTAATCCAGCACATAAAAGATAGACACAAGATTCCAAGAACAAGCTGGCTATCAAGACTAACTCAGTTGACAAGTTCTGGGTCCAAGTGAGAGACTCTGCCTCAATGTATAAGTGAATGAATGAGAAAGATACCCATGCTGGCTTCTAACTAACTTCCACATGCACAGGCATCCCCACACAGGCCAACACCCTGTAAAGAATATATATATATATATATATATATATATATATATATATATATATATATATAGTCCCAGAACTAGAGAGGCTGAGAAGGAAGGAAGGCAAGTTTGACGCCAGCCTCAGCCATATAATAGTGAACACACACACACACACACACACATGCCTAATTAACACATCAGTTCAACTTTTTGGGGATCACCCAGGGCATGTAATGCTTAAGTAATTTACTGAAATGTGCCTCATTATAATAATGGTGACAACTGAAATCGTCCTTATATAAGAAGCCCTACACACATATCCCATTTAATCCTCCCTCCAAGTCTGAAAGTAGGCAGCCCTCATAGAAAATCAAATACTCCAAAGGTACTGCACCAATTCATGAGGAGGAAGTTGAAGTAGGGATAAGGAAAGGCACAGTCACACACTTCCCACCTTGCTATGCTGCCTCTGGACTGAGCATCCTCAGGTCATTCGAAGCCCTACAAGAACTCACTTACACTTATTGGACTGTGACATAACTATTTGTAAAAATCATGACTCAGATACATCTTAGATCAGGTCTGAACCTCGCACGTGTGCATGTGCGCACATGGTCACACACAAGAAAGACAGAATGATAGAATTTAATTTCTAAAATGTGATATCATTCAATAGCTTCCTCTAACATGGAGAAAAACTGAGACCCATATAAATAAACTGTGTTAATTCAACTAATATTTATAGGGTCTGCAATGGTGAAACTCTGTGCCATCCGTAGCTAATAAGCAATGATTTTCCAAAGTGCTTAGCAACCTGTTGAGCTATAACTTTCTGCCAGGGCATCTTCAAGTGAGGTTAGAGAGGTAGAGGCAGTTGAGGGTGGAACTTCACTTTTTGTGTATCAGTGTTGGCACCATTTTGTAACATGAGCTTTCTTTCCCGCCAGCCTGGTCCCACAGCCACATCAGCCCCAAATAACATACAAAGACTTATATTAATTATAATACTGTTGGCCGTTGACTTGGGCTTCTTATTGGCTAGCTATGTCTTAATTATTAACCCATAACTACTAATCTATGTATTTCCATGTGGTCTTGGCTTACTGGGAATGCCGGACCTGCAACTCCTTTGCCTGCTACATAATGACTGCTCAGCATCTCTACAGAGAAGAGAGCGATTTCCTGCTTGTTCCTGCTTATATCCTCTTTCTGCCAAGCTACGTCACTTCCTGCCCATCTGTACAGACCTCCAGAACTCTATGGTTAGCTAGTGGCAAGCTCCATTCTCTGACCCCCAGACAAGCTTTATTTGTGTAAGAAAGATATCACCACATATCAGGGCATTGTGCAAGGCTCCTGAGCAAGAGTAGCCAGGCTGGGCTCAGAAGGTATACCTAACATGGGCAGAGAAAGGGGAGGAATAGACTGAACACATAGGCTTTCTGCCAAAATGAAACAGAGGCAGAGGGGAAAACATTGAATTAATAAACTCCTTGCAAAAACCATGGGCCTCAGCTTAATGAGCCAGGAGCTGGCGTCTGAGTCCTGCTTGATTTCATTCTGGCCCTTCTGAATTACATTACTGACGTCATGGCAGTGCAGTTGAAGACATAACATAATCATGATTCTAATTGGTCCTAGCAATGCTCCGCACCATCCCAGGTGTCTCTTGTGTGCCCCTTGTCGTTTGCTTTTTGATTTAGCCCTGAAATTTGCAGTTTTCCCTAACAAGTGAAGATCAGAGTCACACCACAGAGGAATTCAAAAGTCCTAGAAACATGCACACAAAATTAGTCACTGTGTCACCTGTGGGCAGTGGGCTCTGTGATGATGAACATCACTTCCTTTCAATCACAGGTCTTAGGACCCTTCCAATCAATGTTTGTGAGATCTTGTAAGAGAAGAAACAGAGTACTTACTTCTTATGCAAGCAAAGTTTAATAGTGGCTTGGGCACTAGAGCTGTACCAGGATGGTTGGTGGCCATGATGGACCCAAGGACAAGAATTTCTGCAAGGACACTCATTACATGGCATACCTGTGCTTGATTGTCAACTTGAATTCATCTGGAATTAATGAAAACCCAAGCAGCTGGACACACCTGTGAAGGATTTGTCTTAACTGAATTTTTTGAAGTGGGAGGATCCACTTTAACAGGAACTTTTGAGGTGGGAAGACATGCCTTTAATCTGGGCCACACCCCATCCTGGCAGCCTATATAAGGACTTGGAATGAGGACTCTTGCTCTCTGTCTACTTGTTCTTGCTCTCCTGGTGTAGCAAGAATAATAACACAGAGATAGATATTGGGGTTCAAGCCAAAGATCAGAAAAGCAAAGCAGCCAAGCCACTAGAGAGTTCTTACCTCTACCAAGGCTCAGACCAAAGGAGGCGATCCTGTCCTCAGAGTAACTGCAGACTGCAATGCTCTCCAACAAACCTCAGACTGCAGTGAGCTTCTGCCTTATATTCCTCTCTAATGGTGGGATTAAAGGCATGAAATACCAAGTGCTGGGATCAAAGGTGTGAGCTCTGTTTCTCTTTTAGTCTGGTTGACTCTCATGTAGCCCAGGGTGGCCTTGAACTCACAGAGATCCATCTGCCTGTCTTCTGAGTACTGGGATTAAAGGTATAGCCACCACTGCCTATCCTCTATGACCAACTAATGGCTTAGCGTGTGTATGTGGCTAGCTAGTGGCTAAGTGTGTGGCTAACTAGTGGTTTAGCGCAGCACTCTGATCTTCAGGCAAGCTTTATTTGTTAGATTACAATCAATATATCACTACATCCTGGCAAATCCATTCCTTCACTGCATTAAAGCCTACTTCTTCAAGATTCGGGTATATGCTAAGACTAGCTGAGATATCCAGACTGGTGGACTGAACGGTTACAGGATTCTTGGACCTTCTGTTGATAGATAGCCATTGTTGAAGTAGCTAAATCACAGCCTATAAGCCATTCTAATAAATCCTCTTTCTCGATAGATGATAGATAGATAGATAGATAGATAGATAGATAGATAGATAGATAGATAGATAGATAGATAGATATTGGTGATAGATATATGATAGAGATGATAGATAGATAGATAGATAGATAGATAGATAGATAGATAGATAGATAGATAGATAGACAGATAATAGATAGATGATATAGGTGATAGATAGATAGATAGATAACATCATTTCTCTTCTTCTAAAGAACCTTAACTAATACATTTTATAAATGAAGCGGCTACCACAGGGCAAGCTTGCTCCCACCAGTCCTCACTTCAGAGATGTGTGCACTATAAGTTGCTATAAGTTCTGGGGCATCCTAATGTCTCATTAGCCTCTGCTCATCCTCCAGCCGACATCACCACTGTCCTTGGGTATTTCACAAAGGGGGTTTGAATTTTAAACCATCTCTCCATTACAAAACTCCTTAGAAAATGTCTATCCTCTAGAACATTTTGGGTTGTAGCTGAAATGATGGTGGTGATAATGATGGTGAGGGTTGTGATGCTGTTGATGGTTTTGATGCTGGTGGTGATGATGATATATATGAAGGTTGTGGTGGTGGTAATGCTGATGGTCATCGTGATGGTGGCAGTGGTGATTAAATGGCATAATGGTGGTGATGATGATGTTTTGAGTTGGAGACTTCCTTCTTGAAATTATGCATACAGCCTGTCTATTTTCTCAAAGAAAGATTTAAAAAATGTCTATATAGACACATAAAAATTAACTCAAATGGATCAAATGCCTAAACATAAAACTAAAACTGAAAAAATGCTTAGAAAGAAATATAGGCTTAAATCTGCATGATCCTGGATTAGGCAAGCAAGGTCATTAAACAATCAAAGAAAATAATAGGCAAACTGCACAAGCACAGTATTTTTAAAAACTGAATCACAAATGAAACAATCAAAAAAGGTAAGAAAACAAACCTCATAATGAAAGAAAAGAATGCTGCATCTCAAATATAGAATGGATTGTCATTACCCAACAATACAATGAATGACAAACAACCCAGTTTTGAAATGGACAAAAAAATTTGAATAAAAATTCCTCCAAAAATATATGTTAAGTGGCAAATAAACACTCATGGAAAAGGACTCAAGAGCATTAGTCATCAGGAAGAGGAAAATCACAGCCACCATGAGAAAACACTTCACACCCACCAGGGTGATTATAATTAAAAATATTAAATAATAACAACTATTAAGGAAGAAATGGAAAAACTGTAAAATTGTGCTGTTGCCTTGAAGCACAGTTTGAGAGTTCCTCAATCTGTTAAACACAGAATTGCCATATGAAGCAACAATTCCACTCCTGGTTAATAGCCAAGAAATTTTAAAATAGAAATCCAGGGTCTGGAGTGATGGCTCACTTGCTGTTCTTACAGAGGACTAGTTTTGTTCCCAACCTCTTCCATCCATTCAGCCACTCACAATGACATATAACTCCATCACCAGGGAATGTGACATCCTCTTCCAGCCTCTGAGGACACAGCACGCACATACACATATACACATAGAAACACGTAAATAATAAAGTAAATCTTCAAAACATAAAAGTCCACACAAAAAACTGTAAAATATTCACAAGAATAGTATTATGCATAATAACTCACATCTTACTATAAATAATAAGTGAGACAGTGAAATGATATCAACTAATGAATAAATAGACCAACAGAATACAGTAAATCCAGTTAATGGACCTTAGCCATAAAAAGAAATGAACTTCTGGTTCATAATTAAATATGTATGACCTAGATGGTCATTTTGGTGAGGGAAAGAACCCAGATCCAAAGGCCACATAATTTATGTAGGATGTTCAAAATAGGCAAATCCGTCAATGCAGAAGTAGATTAGTGGTTAGGCAACTGGGGGAAGGAGTAATGAGTGTCTAACTGCTTGGAAGTATAGGTTTCCTTTGCAGGCAACAAAGATATTCTGAAATTATATACAGCAACCGTAACACAACTCTTTGAGTACACCAAGAGGAGGTGGATGATGCACTTCAAAAGAAGTAAATTTGGGGCTGGGAGATGGATTCGTGGGCCAAGCACCTGCCACACAAAAATGAGGACCTATGTTTGGATCCTCAAAATCCACATCAAACCAGCACAGTGGCTCACCTGTGTCATGTGTGTGCATGCAACACAGAGAGAGAGACAAACAGACAGACAGACAGACAGTCAGTCAGACAGACAGACAGACAGACAGCAGACAGACATTTTGCGGAGTATATTCAATTTAAAATTATATATTTGCTGAATGAATGTAACAACTAACATGAAAACCAAAGAAAAGGCGACACTGGGCTTAGTTTGGAAATTTACAATTGCTTACAATTTCAGAAAAGTATTTCACCCACAAGCCATTTCAGTGGCATTTGAGCCACCAACAACCGCACCTTAAGTGATCAAGTTAAAGTAATTCATTATATCATGCTTGAGTATGTACAGCTTGGAGAGTATGTTTATTATAAATTAGTTGCTTGCTAGTGTTGTGTTATGTGGTATTTTGATTGTGTTCTGACAAATAAAGCTTGCTTGGAGTCAGAGGCAGAGCCAGCCACTAGCTGACCAAAATTAACCATAGAGGTTTAAAGGAAACAGGAAATAATAAGAAGGGGCTGAGAGAGCATCTGTACCCTTTTGGACAGAGGAATGGAAGATGTAGGAGGACTGGTGGCTACTTCCTGCCTCTCTGATCTTTCAGGTTCTTACCCTGCTATTTGACTCCCAATGTTTTACTGATAAAGATTAGATTAACACTTTATCTGGCACCCAATATAGGGCACCATATCCTGTGCCGACCACCTGCTCCCAAGTAATCACTCAGAGGTTTAATATAAATTACAAATGCTCAGCTAGTAGCTCAGGCTTATTACTAAGTAGCTCTTACATTTTAAGTTAGCCCATATTCCTTATTTACCCTCTGCCATGTGGCCGTGTCTTCATTAACATGGCACATTCATCTCTTGCTCCCTCTGCATCTACTGGTAACTCCTCAGACTCCGCCCTTCCTCATCCAATCATTCTCAGTTTGGCTTTCTTTCTCTCTTTATCTTGTTCAGCTATTGGCTGTTCAGCTTATTTATTGAACCAATCATAGTGAACTATATTCACACAGTGTATAGAAGGATTATTGCCCAGCATGGTAGTCTATAATAAATGAACATATTAAATTGTCTCAGTTAATGACTGTGTGTAGGTTATATTATCTACATGTTTTACTTCAAGGTAGAGATGTCCATCACATGAGTAGTGTCATGCTTATTCGCACAAGGTTGGCATTGAGGCCAATAGAACTGAAGACCATGGAAGTGTTTTCAGATCAATCCTTCATTACACACCCATACTGTCTGTCACAAGCATCCTTTCATTACAGCCCAGGGTAATGTCTTTTTTTTTTTTTTTTTTTTTTTGGTTTTTTGAGACAGTGTTTCTCTGTGTAGTTTTGGAGCCTATCCTGGCACTTGCTCTGGAGACCAGGCTGGCCTTGAACTCACAAAGATCTGCCTGCCTCTGCCTCCCAAGTGCTGAGATTAAAGGCGTGCATCACCAAAACCCAGCTTGTCTCTGTCTTTTCTACTCTGCATATAATGTCGACAACAGGTGAAGCCACAGCAGCCCAGCTTTTATCATTTTCCAAGACTAAAGCTTTCACATGTGCAGCTTCGGCCCCAGTAATTTATAGTCCTCAAGGAAAGCTTAGTTGCCTTCCAGTCCTTGCTATCATCCAGACTCCTGAACCCCAGTGGGCTTGAGGGAAGGTGGCTTTCAACTGATTGATCCAGATATACTGCAAAACATGGAGGTCACTAGGGGGACCACTGTTTACTCTAACAAGATGCACAAGCTAAGTGCCTCTCCCCAGGATGTCAGGTAGATCAAGCTGTTAGCATTCTTAATTTCTGTAATCATAACAAGTATCACATTGGGACATTAAATAAATGTCCCCGGCTTGGACTCTATAAAAGCTGTGGTGAGCATCCAAGAGGGATGCATAAGGACTCTGTCATTCAGAAGGCTGCCTTTGAATCTGGGCTCGTATATTTCATCATTGGCAGGGCCACTTTCTCTATATGTAATGGTTAATCCTGGCTGACAACTTGACTGGACCAGGGATGACTAAGAGATAAACCACTGTGGCACACCTGTCAGGGATTTTTAAAATTTTTTTATTCTTCTCACAAATATTACATCCAGACCAGTTTTCCCCTCCCTCCCATTTCCCCAATATCTTCTCCTCACCTCTCCTCTCCCCCAGATGCACTCCCACTCCATCTCCTCTCAGAAAAGAGCAGGCCTCCCAGGGACATCAACCAAATATGGGATAATATGCTACAATAATATCAGGCACATACCATCATATCAAGGCTGAATAAGGCAACCCAGTAGGAGGAAAGAGCTAAGGGATTTTCTTGATTAGGTTAGTTGGCCTGGGCAGACCCACACTAAATGTAGGCAGCATTTCCTGTGACAGCCCTATAAAAGGAGGCCTAATGGGAAAGGTTTTGTCTCCTTGCCTTCACATCTTTCTGGCAACCTCATGTACTCTGTTGTGGGAGTTCATCTACCCTGTGCCTATTGCCTCCACCATTGCTGCCGCTGTCCTTCAGTGACATCAGAACCCAGTGTCTCCAGGCTTCCAGTGTGAAGACCAGTGGCTGCCTGGGAATCCCTCAGGTCTTCAGCACAAAGTTGGGACTGTTGTGTCATAAAGCCTAATAAACTGAACAATGGTCTCAGCCCCTTCAGTGTGGATACAGCCACTATAGGACTACTCAAACGGTTTGTGTAAGCGAATCTAATAAACCCCTTTGATTATATATTCATTCTATAGGCTCTGTTTCTCTAGAGAACCCCAACTGATACACACTCCACATGCTTTTTTCTTCTTATGGGATATGGAAATGTTAAAGTCTGTGGTTTTTAGACTCATGAACATTGAGTGAGAACAGCTGGATGGTATGTCTATTCATTCATTCATTCCTGCATCCCAAATGCCACCTATGTGGCAGTAAGCCTTTGCTTGGCACCAAAAATACCACAGTTCCCAAGAAAAGCACAGTCAGAGAACTCAGAGATTAAGACACAGTGCTAATGGTAGTGGCACCCGTGGTCTGTCATGAGAAGTCTCTCAAGGAAAAGTGTAGGTGCTATAAACATGTAACGTGGGTTAAGCCCCCTCACTCCATTCAGAAACAATGTTTACAGTGAGGCTCGGTGTGCAGTCACTCCAACAAGTGATTACAACAATTGTCAAGTGGTTTTCATTAAAAGACTCTGATTCTTAGACTCCAGATACAAACATGTGGCTTCAGAAGCTCAGTGGAAAACGGGAGAGCTGTGTCTCTGCTCTTGTCTATTTTTACATTTCCTGGGTGATTCTCAGGGGTCGAGAGGTATAGGAACTACTGAGCTAAGCAAAGAGTCAAGGAACAAGATAAGCAGAGTAAATAGTGCCTGAGATGGCCCAGAAGTGGGCAGAGTCTGTTGTTTATGCAGACCAACTGTACTGACACAGGAATCTTCTGGAAGTGTCTTAAGAATGCAGAACTTCTGCATTCTAAGCTTTGAAGACAGAAACTGCAGTTCTACAAAAAGTAACTTTTTTTAATTCACACTAACAATCCCAGAAGCACTGGGTAGGAGGATGGAAAGTGCCTTCAGGAAGAACCCTGGCTTACATTCCCATGTCCTTAGCACATGTTTGACTCTAGATAAAGACATGTTGAGTCAAGTAGATAGTCAGGCTTGGGAGATGCTAAGATTGATGCAATAACCTTTGACCTCCATATACACAGGTCATGCTTGTGGGTACATAATAATGATAATTTTTTAAATTTTAAAGCACATCTTTTCTTTTTCAGTGGTGAATATTAAGTCCAGGGCTTCACATGTGTGAGATGAGTACTCTACAGTGAGCTACATCCCCAAATTACAGATGTCTCCATGTCCCTTTCTCCTGCTCTGTTCATGCCACCATAAGAACCAATTAGTTCTCCTTTAATTTTTTTTTTACTTCCTCGAGTATTTCATATATGAATGCTGTTTTTACATCATTACACCTCTCCCTCTCCTCCCTTCAATTCCTCCTGACACTGAGACTCTTTTTTTAAACATTATAGTTACACATGCATACTTACAAATATATAAATGCCACCTGATGAGTCCATTTTGTGTTGCTCATATTTATCTGGTGTAGAGCTGACTACTTGATATTAGATAATCAGTTAGGAGTCTCTCCCTAAGAAAGACTGATTCTGCCTCTCAGAGCAGCCATTAATTGCATCATCCAGGCAGGGCAGTGGGGGTGGGGCATGACCTTGTGAGGTTTCCTCCACCCATGATGGCATGTCAGTTGGTGGTGTCTTTTTTCAGGAGTCTTATTAAAACAACCATATTGAGATTTTATAAATGTAAAACTCTCCTGCCATATACAGAGGATGCAGTCTCACAGCAACTTTCCCTGGCTTTTAGATTCCCACACACTCTCTTCCTCCCTTAGATGTAAGTGTTGTGTTTAGATGAATCAGTTGGTGACAGGCACTCCACACTCAGTTCTCATCATTTTGACCAGTTGTGAATTTCTGCAATGATCTCTGTTGCAAAAAAAAACTTATTTGATACAAGACTTATCTGTGGGCATAGAGATAAGTATTTAGAAAGCAGTTAATCTAAATACTTATCACTGTGACTTAGGAAAGTGACATAGTGAAGCTACATTTATAGTGCCAGACATAATGTCTTTCTTTTTGAGTGGGCTTTACATCCAATTAGGTGGCCACTGATTGCTGCCAAGACATAGATGCCACTTTTCCACCTTGAGGCCATCTTGCCATGCTGGCCATTGTTGTGGATTGAAAATGCCAAAGCTTCGTAGGACTCTTTCTGGTCTCTCTCACTCGTCAGCTTACACAGCACCTTCAGCCATTATGAGAGCTAGTCTTAGTGGAGAAGGCTTCGGGTCAGGGGCTGATTGACTCCTCCAAGTGCCATTCCCAAGGTACGTGTTGTCATCAACAACAGGGACTTATCATCAAGTTCTGGGAGACAACCCAGAGTAATAGAAATAGCCTATATTGTTTGGGGGATCTCTTAAACTCCCCTAACAGACAATTTGAAAATACTATGCCTGGTGCTGGGGTTATTGTTAGATAGGAGCATTGTTAACCTGGATGGAGTAACTCCATTTAAATATGTGTGTTATATGTAATTTGAAATAAACATAAAATATGATTCACTATGCATTTTTCAAACACCCTCGATGTTATCTATTCTTCTTCTCTCCCTCCTCATCTGTATGGTTCCCCCAGTTAAGCCCCATGGCCATTTCCCCCCTCCATGCTCCAGTCACCTACTATTCCCCTAGCCATAGTTACTTCTTTACCCCATCCCCATTGTGCTTTTTTACTTTCCTGGTTTCTGTCATTACTTTCCCAGGGATGTGTGTGTGTGTGTGTGTGTGTGTGTGTGTGTGTGTGTGTACGTACATACATATATACACAACGAAATTCTGCTTAGCCATAAGGAAAAATGAGATAATGAAAATTTCAGGTTAATGGATGGAACTAAAAAATATTATACTGAGTAAAGTAACCCAGACCCAGAATGACAAACACCACATGTTCTCTCTCATGTGGTTCCCAGGTCTGCTTCTTCTGGACTGATTTCTCTGATTGATAACATGGTCCTGGATTTTGATAAATCAGCAGGATAGCTGCACTTGTATAGGTCAATCTGCCTTTCAAGCCACCTAGTTTACAATGTTTCACGGAGGAGTCGACAGCATGAGGGATATGAACACACAATGCCCTTTCTCTCCATATTTTCACTGACCTGAAAGCCAGCCTTCGTCCAGCCACTTTCCAGCAGGCTCTACTTTCCGGGTCACTGGAAACGCTGGCATGCTCCTCATCCCCAAGTAACTTTAGATTCTTCCAGTCTGTCTGGGAGCCTGGTGTCTTTGTCTCTAGATATAACAGTGATCATTACTTGTGATTAGAAGGCAGGCTACTATTTGAAAAGTAAAATACTTCCTTTGCTTCTAATGCCAAAAGGGAGAGCTTGGATACTTTATCCTGGGTGAGCCAGTATTTGTGTTTCTTTTCTGTTTACAACCATGGTTAAAGCAAGGTTTCCTAGACAGGCAACTTCTAAGTCATTAAGGGAAGGCAGAGGAAGGACACTCACATGTTGACAATAGCAGACCGTGGGTACAGGACACACGCTTGACTCAATAGAGATCACTATAAAGTTGGTCTGTTGGGAGGGGTGCTTAGAAAAAGTTGATAGACCCCCCCAATCCACAAACTATTATATGTTCTTTTTCAGGAATAATGATGTTATCTAGCACAAGCCTAACAGGAAGAAAATCTCTCTCTTGACAAGGGGGAATAAACTTAATGAGCCAGCTTTGAGAAGGATATAAGTTCAGCAATTTTAGTCAAAGCCTATTTTGCTAGTATGTATATAGCTGTTTCCAGTGAAGGTAGATTAGAGCAGGCCAGAGGAAAAAAGAAGAAAGATTCTGCCAAGGGCAGACTGAGATGAGTCCTTAGGATAGTACAAGGTGATTTAACGTCAGTTTGTCCAGTTAACATGGCCACCTCACAGCCCTCCACACATCTGCCACAGCACACACTTCTACTGTTACTACATTAATAATAGAGGAAGGGAAAGAGACTGTTGGATAAGGGCAAAAGAGGAAAGGTATGATTTCAGGTCCCTTTGGAAAGAGACAAAGAGCCAAGAGAGAGGACACTGCTAATGGGCAGAGCATGTGGCTCTAGACACTGTGTCCTGATTCTTCTGCATTCTAACTCTGGAACCTTGGATCAGCCCTCCAGCTGTCCCAGTGCTCAGTGTCCTCTTCTAAATCATGTCAACATCTTTCTGATGTTACCTCTGCAGTTATTAAGCACAAGCTATACAGTTTTGTTATCCAGCGGAACAGCCACTGACCACATGTGGCTATATAAATTTAAATTACAGGCATATGACATCACATTGGACTCTGTCTTAGTGCACTTCATAAAAATTGTTTATGTATGGTATCTATGTGCATGCATGTTCATGTCTTTAGAGTATATGTATCCATGCATATTCATGTGAGTGCATGTGTGTTTGTGTGCATGTGTATGTATATGTGTGTGCATCTTTCTCTGCGGGGTGTGTGTGTGTGTGTGTGTGTGTGTGAGAGAGAGAGAGAGAGAGAGAGAGAGAGAGAGAGAGAGAGTGGGCGAGAGAGAGAGAGAGAGAGAAAGAGAGAGAGAGAGAGAGAGAGAGAGAGAGAGAGAGAGAGAGAGAGAGAGGACACCAGAGGTCAATAGATATCTTCCTCAATCTCTCTCTGACTTACTTACTCCAAGGATCTGCTTTCCCAGCACGGAGGTTATGAGCACACTACCACGCCCGGTTTTACACAAGTGCTGGAGATTGAACTCATATCCTCACACTTGTGCAATAAGTACTATACTAGCAAGTGAGCCATCTCTCCAGCTCCTCTCCACTGGAGGGGTTCTAGCAACTCTGACTCTAGCAAGTCCACTGTCACCATTTTTTCCAGCAATTTAGTTTGCTGGGGTTTGTTTGCAGGAATTAATTAGGATGTATGCAATTTTTAAGCATAAGATTACTGCATTCTTATTTTATAAAACAATATATACACAGATTCTACATATACAAACAATTCAATTTGTTGCAATATCTTTATTGCAATATTCACTTGTACTGCAGTGGCCCTGAACAAAACCCACAGTATCTCTGAGGCGTATCTTTTAGTTAAAATCAAGTAAAATTTTAAATCCCATTTTCAGCAGCATTAGCCACATGTTAAGTGCTTACTAGCCACATGTGGTTAGTGGCAGCCATGTTGGACAGCATAAAAAGTTTTTCATCATCTTGGAGTGTCTGATGCCCTGGAACTTGTACCACTGTATGTTTATACCATACCCCAATTGGTCCTCAAGAGCTGCAGGGCTTCCAATCTGTGCCTGAACTGTTCTGTATCTCAGTGTCCTCATTTCTAGTTTGAGAGTGGATAAAAACAGTTGCTGGAAGTGTGTGTGTGTGTGTGTGTGTGTGTGTGTGTGTGTGTGTGTGTGTGTGTTTATAGTAAACATCACCCAAAGTGAAGCTACTCTAGCTGAGCACTAACTAAGAAATGGGCAACATCTGGTCCATAGAAGTCAGCAAATACTTCTACCTCAGATGAACAAATACAAAAAATCAAGAGTCACAGCCCTATGCACTATGGTTTGCATTTCAGATGTATCACCACTAACTGCCCCAATTTTTGCCTCACCAAAAGACAGTCTCTTCCAGTCGGTCTCAGACTTTCGTCTTCTTGCAACAGAACCTGAGATCCAGACTTCAGAGTAATACGGAGATAGTTTAGTCCTGCCATGTGTCTCAAAAGCAGTTCATCAGTTTATCCTTTTCTAGTTTGGGGATTTCTAACTAAATGAGTGGGAAAGAGGTGGACCCAAAACACAGGCAGGGAGAACTGAACTCACAGCTCTTGCTTGTGGCAGGCAAAATATATTAAGCGTTTCAAGGACCAGGCTCCAAACATGGAGGCTTATTTGTTGGAATGTTTTTAGCTGTCAAAATACAAGTTGCAGTTTGGCATGTCCTCCTTCCCACTCCCCCAGCCCTGGAAAAAAAAAGTTTCTTGCAAAGAGAAGTCCCAGAGCTCATATGTGTGCCTTTGATTGCAGAGCACAGTAATGTGGGCTTATCTTGAACTGGCCCTGACAGTAGTCTGCATGACCTTGTCATATAGAAAAGGCACAATAGAAGAGGAATGGGTGCTCCTGTCTGGTTTGGCACAGGCACTTTATCCCTTCAACCTCAGTTTCACTCCTCAGATAGTCAGAGGAGATCAGGTTGGGGCTTTAGCTTATGGTTTCAGTAAAAGTATTCTAAGCATCGTGGGAAATGTCCTAGGTGCACATACATGCTGTCCTCTGCATGCTCATGTGAATCCATATACTGCAGACACCGTAGCAAGGACTAGAAGTGATCCAACAATGAGGCACTTCTCCCTACAATTTGTGAAAAAATAAAGGATTCCAAGAACTTACCCCCAAACAGGTCACTGTCACCGTGCACATGGACATGCACACACAACCATGGCTTTCAGTGCTCTGAGAGGAAATCCGAATCTTAGTTGATGAATGAGAGTGTTAAAGAAGAGGGCTTGAGATGAGGGAGGTGAGAGCCAGAGAGAATTCGCTGATGCCCTCAGCAAAAGATGTCCTGGCAGGATGGAGGGACCAGGGGTTGTCAAGGTGTGAAGAACATAATCGAAAATGTGGCAGTACCTGGGAGTCATGGTGCCAGGAGAGCATGGTTACTTGTTTGTGTTGTTACCGGTTAGTCACCATGGGAGGCTTCAACATGAAGAGAAAGAAATCCAAGCTCTAAAGCACTGACATACTGGGACTGAGGCAGATTCCATCATCCCAGTGACACTGTTGATGTGAGCTTCATGCAGCGGTGGAGAGCACAGACCCCCAAGCCAGTTTGCCAAGATGGAGATGCATGGACGCATAACTAGAAAAACAAGAGATACAAATATCCTCTGGGGCCATGGCCAAGAGCAGGAACATGTGTGTTATTCCTGGAGCCATCTGTAGTTTATTTTAAATTAAATAGAGATGCCTCTCTGCTTCCTGTGGAGATACATCTTAGTGGACCTCTCGAGTTAGCACTACTCTAAGTCAAAACTTCACTGAACACATCCCATCCACTGAACAGAATGCTACTTTTCAGAACAACATTTTAATATTCACCTAATGGTTCATTCTCCTCGTGTGTTCTTTGTGTGGGTGTGGGGAGTGCATTCATGTGTGATTACAACATTCATGTTAAGGTCAAAGGACAGCCTAGGGTGTTAGTCCTCATTCTCCACCTTGTTTGAGATACTGTCTCTTGTTGCTCACCAGTGTATATGACAGGCTAGCTGGTCTGTGGGCTTCTGGGGATTTTCCTGTCTCTATCTCCCAGCTCTCAAAGAAGATTCTAAATGCCAGATGTGAACCATATCCCTAAAATGCAATGTACATCTTCATTCTTCAAAAGTATTTTGAATCCCTAAACTGTCAAAGCCTCCTGTTATTTTTTCCCAGATGAAAAAGAAAAAAGCAAACTACAGATTTTTTTAAAAGCCTTCTCTCCCACACTGAATACACTATGGTTTACCAGATTTTACCACAATGATTGGATAAAAACCTAGTTTCCAAGGAGCTGTGTGGGACATCTATTTAAAAAATGTAATTCTAAATTTAGCTAAATTTTAATATTTTAATATTAAAGATTTGTATATTCTAATCCTGTGTAGTTCTTATTCAGGTTTCCCTTGACTTAATGAATATAAAAGGATAAAAGTCATATGGAGATAATTCATTTATAACTAGACATAATTATTTTCAGATAATTCCATTTCCCAAAAGAAATTGTAGAAGCCTCTTAAAGAAAAGAGAATTTTTTCATTTGTAAAATCTGGAACTTGAACCAGATGATTTCTACTGTTTTGTATTCTCTGAATTGGTACAGAGACTAGTTAACAAACTAGTCTCTAGTTAACAAACTAGTCTCTAGTTAACAAACTAGTCTCTAGTTAACTAGACTAGTTAACAAACAACCATCTTACATTGCAAAAGCTGTCTCAAAATAGCAGAGATCATTACAAACTACTATAAGAAATTATGTCTTCTATGAGGAAATAAATTTGTGCTCACTACTCCTTTATGTACTATGGCAAAAAGCAGTCATATAGAAGGACAAATATTTGTTACTTGCCTACTTTACAAGAGTACCTGCTCTGATCACTGGAGATTTAGCAAAGGCTGTGCCTTCGAGTTAGCTGTCTAGAGGGAGGAGACAGATAAACAGGGTAATTTACTTAAAATGATTGGAGAGGTGGGTAGGTGGATAGATGGAAGAAAAAATGGATTGATGGATGAATGGAAAAAAGAATGGATGGGTGGATGGATGAAAGGATGGATGGACGGATGGATGGATGGATGGATGGATGATGGATGGAAAGACAGAACAATAGAAGAGAGAGAGAGAGAGAGAGAGAGAGAGAGAGAGAGAGAGAGAGAGAGAGGAAGAAGCTGCTGCTGCTGCTGCTGCATCTGATGATGGGTAGATAATAGAGTACAGGACACCAGGACCACTTTCAGCTTAGGTAGAGCTAAAATCGCTGCAAAAGTAACATGTCAGCAGAGATTGCAATACTGAGGACTGAACCATTCAAAGACCCAGGGCAAGAGATTCCAGAGACAGGAAATAAGGCTCAGCACATGTTAGAAACAGGAATTCACTGTGGTTAAACCAAGAGATGAGGTAGTAAGAGATGAACTCAAAAATGAAGCCGACAACAAATTATGTAGCACCCTGGAGGCCATGGCAAGAACTTTTGCTTTTGTTTTGTTTGTAACACAAAATCAGTGGAGAGACTTAAGAAGAGACCTTAGCCCTCAAGAGCTTGACATCTTCACAAGACAATTTAAGAATGTATATTGAGCTGGAAGTTCCATAGAATCCAGAGAACAGGAGACTCAAGTGGTTAACATGACGTTTAATAACAGATGAGCTGTAAACTGAGTCCCAAAGGAACATGAAGGTATGGGACTGGATCCAGCAGAAAGGGAAAAGAAAACATGAAGGGCAACTAAGCAGGGGAAAAAATTACAGTCCAGTAGAGAGGCCTGCTAGCATCACACTAAGGTCGCCTCACACCTGTCTCCCCACCCAGCCTGGAAACCCTGATTTCCTAGCTTTATATCTCTGCATCTTGCACACACAAAGCCAGAAGCTTAACGAATATTTATAGAAACCCACTGAGCACAGAAAGACAAACAGTGTGGATTGGGAACACTATAGGCCAGGAGCAGAACGGGGCTCAGTGTGAAGATCCAGCCTTTGTTGAGAACTGGAAGTTCGTGGAGCATACATAATTTAAGATTCCATTTATCTGTTAATTGTTGGATCACAAAAACAGAAGGGCTTTGTCTCATTGAAATTATCTGGCTTCAAGTGCTGGCTCTAGAATGCTATATTTTTTTAAAAAAAATCTTGTCTCATTTTATTTTTTGAGGATAGTGGATGGAATCTCAAAAAGACAGACACTAGACTCCACAAAACTACATCATCCAACATATGTATGTATAGGAACAAAGAGAACAAAAGTAATTTCTAATATGAACTCTAAACCCAGAGGCACAAAGTCAGTCATCCAATTACAGTTGTTAATTTGGGGGAGGGGTGCTTTATTTACAGTACCCAGGCTGTGCAGGCACAGGGATGTATCTACTTACGGGTTTTCCCCAAGCATCCACAGGATGTCAACTGGTAAATACAAGGAACAGATCCATTTAGGAGATTCCTGCCTGAGCTGTGTCCTCTTGACCCAGAAGAGGAATGCTCATCAAGACCACATCACTAGGAAGAGTTAAGAAACACTGCTGGACCATTCTCCTCCCTTCCCTTGGTTCCTATAAGGAAACAGAACCCACTGAGCCCAATGAGGCAAACAGTGTGTATTGAGAACTGAACATTGGGGATTTGGGTCTTTTTGTTTTCTTTTTTTAACTAATATCAGGAGTGGGGAGACAACTCAATTAGTACACCACTTTCCTTGCAAGCCTGAGGATCTGAGTTTGACTCCAGAACACACATATAATGACATTAACAAAAACTGATTGTCATGTTAACACAGAATCCCAGTTCTGGGAAGGAAGGGACAGGCCAATCCCTAGGGCTTACTGGCCAGCCAGCCTAGCCTACTTGGCAAGTTCCAATAAGACACCTTGTTTAAAACAAAGTAGTCAGGCACTAAGGAAAGGTCTGGAGATCTACAAAGATGACACCAACTAACAACCTAAGCAACAGAGGAGAGGCTACCTTAAATGCCCTCTCTTGATAGTGAGATTGATGACTGACTTATAGGCCTCCTGATAGCCCTCATCCAGTAGCTGGTGGGAGTAAAAGCAGACATGCACAACTAATCACTGAACTGAACTGGAATCCAGTTGCAGAGAAGAATGAGTGATAGGAAAAGGGGTCCAGACCAGGCTGGTAAAACCCAAAGAAACAGCTGACCTGAACAACAGGAGCTCTTGGTCCCCAGACTGATAGCTGGGAAATCAACATGGGACTGATCCAGACCCTCGGAACTTGGGTTTCAGTGAGGAGACCTTGGAAATCTACAGGACCTCCTATAGTAGTTCAGTACTTATCCCTAGCATAGCTGTCGACTTTGGGAACCCAATCCACATACAGGGATATTCCCTGAGCCAAGACACACGGGGTGGGCCTACGCCCTATCCCAAAAGATGTGATAGACTCTGATGACCCGCTATGGAAGGCCTCACCCTCCCTGGGGAGCAGAAAGGATATGTGATAGGTAGAGTTTTAGTTGGGTGGGGGGTTGTGAGCCTAGCCTTTAATGGCTGAGCCATCTCTACACTGGAACAAAGAGAACATCTTCAACAAATGGTGCTGGCATAACTGGATGCAAACATGTAGGACTACAGATAGACCCAAGCATTTCTCCCTGCACAAAACTTAAGTCAAAATGAATCAAAAGACCTCAACATAAACCCAGCCACACTGAACCTATTAGAAGATAAAGTGGGAAATACCCTTGAATTAATTGGTACAGGAGACCGATTCCTGAACATAACACCAGTAGCACAGACACTGAGATCAACAATTAATAAATGGGACCTCCTGAAACTGAGAAGCTTCTGTAAGGCAAAGGACACAGTCAGCAAGACAAAACGGCAGCCCACAGACTGGGAAAAGATATTCACCAACCCCACATCTGACAGAGGGCTGATCTCCAAAATATACAAAGAACTCAAGAACCTAGTCTCCAAAACACCAAACAATCCAATTAAAAAGTGGAGTACAGAACTAAATAGACAATTCTCAATAGAGGAATCTAAAATGGCTGAAAAAAACATAATAAAGTGTTCAACATCCTTAGCCATCAGGGAAATGTAAATCAAAACAACTCAGATACCATCTTACTCCTGTCAGAATGGCTAAAATCAAAAACACCAATGACAGTTTCTGCTGGAGAGGATGTGGAGAAAGGGGAACACTTCTCCACTGCTGGTGGGAGTGCCAACTTGTACAGCCACTTTGGAAATCAGTATGGCGTTTCCTCAAGAAAATGGGAATGAGTCTACCACAAGATCCAGCAATTCCACTCCTAGGCATATACCCAAAAGACACATTCATACAACAAAGACATCTGTTCAACGATGTTCATAGCAGCACTATTAGTTGGGTGGGGGGATAGGGGAGGAGGGGAGGGAGTGGGAACTGGGATTGATGTGTAAAACAATCTTTTCTAATTCAAATAAAAAAGGAAAGAAAACAAAGTATATGGCATTTGAGGAATGGCAGCTGAGAGCTAGGGTGTATATCACTTCCAACATGACCTCCCATCCTGTGCAGGCACACTTAGCCTTTGAACTAGTAGTCCTTTATTCTTCCTCTTCTAGAAACAGTATTTGGTGACACTCAGAATGGTCCAGAATTTGACATATTGCCATAGGCTAAACCAGCCTATAACAAAAGTAGATTTGCCAGAGCCTGTGCTATTAGAACAGTCTGCCTTACTTCTAAAAATTTAGGAAAACACCAAAATCTGCATATAGTGTATGCCAAGGCAAACTTCAAGGAATCCATGTTGTGATATCCAAAGTCCCCATGATGTTGTCTAAAGCTAAAAATCATGGCAGCATCCAGCATACTTTCCTTATCAAAGAGCAGAAAACTGTTGTGACAGTGTTGAAGACACCAGCATATAATCAGGAAGCTAACTAAATATTAAGCTTAATTAGATCATACTATGAGGAAGGGAACCCCCACATGGAAAGCTGCTGCATAGACAACCGAGTGAATGAATGACCATATCCCTAGGCCTGATATCAGATTAGCATCACACAAGGGACAGAGAGACTGTGCCATTCACCTTATTGAATAAGGAGCAGACGGGAACTTTCACCCATCAGAAAACATGTCACTCTCTGGTATGTAGTCCCCAGTACGTCACCTCACATCCAACTCTGGAAACAGCTGTGTCAACATACCTACCAGGCTTACTTTTGAGAGAGATTTTGTTTTCATTAAGGGCAAAGTTTTAGAGAAAATATATAAAGGCTGAACAGTTCTATTTTATGCAGAGTGAGAAGAGGGAAGAGGATACCAACTTGCCATACAGAGTAGAAATATGAAGAGAGATACCTAAGATAAGAGTGGTTCTTTAGATGGTATGTCAGATGCAAAACGCCCCCACATCCCCACAGACGTCCATGGCCTAACCCAAGGAACTTGTAAGTATGCTACTTTATATAATAAGGTGGAGTTTGCAGAGGTGACGAGATTAGCGTTCTTGAGGTGGGTAGGTTGCCATGGATTGGTGATGGCCATGATAGACACAGGGTCCTTGTAGGAAAGGCAGTGCTGGCTGTGGTGGAACATGACAGTAATCTCTGTGCTGCTGGGGGTGAGACAGGAGGACTCGGAGCTTAAGGCCAGCCTGAGCTACCCTTTAGAGCTGGAGATAAAGTTTAGTAGAACAGTGCTTGTCAAGCGTGCTCAGTGCCCTGAAACAGACACTTAGTGAGAAAGAAGAGGAGGAGAGAGGAAGACAGGGGCAGGAAGTTTAGAGGAAGATGCTGTGTGTCAGCAGACGTTAACGATCGAAGGACTATAAGTCAAGGAAAAGGGGTGATGTCTCAGCTCTCCAAGCTGGAAAAGTGAAGGACACTGACTTCTTTCCTGAAGACTCAGAACTATACACTGGTGGCCTCTGGCTGTTTTACGTCAGTGAGCATGAGTAAAAGCAAGAGAGACATCACACAAGAGTGGGCTCTGTTGGGTTTTAACAGCATTTCACTGTGTTGTCAGGTAGCGTTCAGTAAAGTCAACCCTTCCCTCGGTGTCTTAGGAGTTCAGTTGGTGCCTCTGCCATGGATGTGAGGACATGCTGAGATGGGCATGAAGCCCAAGTAATTATAAATTGGCTTCTGGAGCTCAGTGATACTGAGGTGACACGTGGTGTGAAGGTGACAATCTGGATTGCTCACCAACACAGACATTCTCCGGTCCCATTTTATCAGAATGGCCACTAAGAATCTCATGAGGTGAGATCAGAATTTTGTGCACAAGGCCACCGTAGGCACAAATACACTTTGAAACTTACAGCATTACATTAAGAAGTAAGTCACTGTATCAGACAGGGTTGTTAATAGAACAGTGGTTACGGGGAGGCTGGGCGGGACAGATATCGGATTAACTTACTCTATATGGGGTGGATCGTTAACAATGGCCATTGGCATGCTATGGAGGCTCTGAGCTTGGACACTCCCGGCAGAGTTCTTGGTATTGAGCCCATGATGAAGGACAAAAGAAGCTGGGGTCAGATATCTGATGATTCTGTCACAAGAAGAAATAAATTTAAAAAGTAAATAAATACAGAGGGAGGGAGAGGAGTGCAGAGAGAGAGAGGGAGGGAGAGAGAGGGAGGAAGGGAGGGGAGAGGGAGGGAGGGTTGAGGGAGGAAGAGAAAAGGTAGGAGAAGAGGAATTGTGGACACAGAGAGAGATGCCATGTGGAGAAGCCACCTGACAGGAAGCATGGCCAATGAGTGGATACAGCCACCCTGGGCTGGTAGGTGCTGCTGGGATCAAACACACAGCCTCCCTCCCACCCACCTTCCTAATCCCTTGCTGGCATGCCCCATACTGATCAATCCAGACAGACAGCAAGAGCTTTCGCAGGTCAGTCCTAGCCTGCTTTCCAGATACAAGCCAGCAACAGGATCCAGAGGACAGGGCCTGTGGCTGGAGCCCCTGTGCAAATTTCTGAGACTCTCTGTCTTAGGGTCACATTTGTGCATGATAACTATTTTTAACTAAGTACATAATAGGACTTCATTAATACCTCTGCCATGTTATTCTAATACAAATTTCTAAATTTGTTACAGTGGAATGAAAAGATAAGTGACTTTCTGTTTGGTGTGTCTCTTCTCAAAGGGCCTTCCAGGGAAATCTGGGAGAAACTGTTTTTTTCTGGATTCTGGCTCCATCAATAGTACCATGGGCACAGTGACTAACACATGACACCTAATAGTTCTGAGACCCTGGAGCTGGCATCAGTGGGAGTGGAAGGTGATGTCAGGCTGTGGCCACACTCAGGGATGTGTGGCCCCAGCAGAGACCCATGGTGGGAGAGTGATAGCAAACTGTCAGGCTTTGGAGGAGAGCGGCAGCCCCTCTCTGCCCCACGACCAGACCTCTAACTAAGCTTGTTGCTTCTCCGAGAAGATGATAGGAATTCTCTAGAAACAATAAAATCATATCCTCCACCCTAGAGTGCTGTAAGCAGGGCACAGGTGGGAAACTTGTACATAGGAATATTGCCCCATACCACATAAAGGTTAATTATTCTCAGAAGTTTTTTCCCCCTTATATAATTGTTTACTTGGAGCAAACAAACATAAACCAGCTGGATTTTGTTTTGTTCTGCTTGGTGTCTAGAGCCGATAAGCTTTTAGTTTAAGCTGGCCATTAAAGAAAATCAATGCTTACATCTTTATGCAATTCATTGAGGATGCTCAGGTGTAAACACAGCAGACTCTCTTTAAGCTTGGAGGTCTCCAATAGACAGGCTTGTGCTTGTTCTTGGGTTGGGGTTGAAGGTGGCAGGAAATAGACTCAAAGAAAAATACAGATGTGGTGTTATTCACCTACAATTCCAGGACCTGGGAAGGTGCTAGGCCAGCCTCGGTTTACATAGTGAGTTTGAAGCCGGCCTGTGCTACATGAGACCAATCCATTTATATGCCCAGTATGTAGTCAGAGTCTGAGACATTACTAATCCCCAGCCACATCCTCCTTCAGCAGAACAGACTCTCCTAGGAACACGCCCCAACATGGAGCTTGGTCAGATTCCTTTTTCAGCCAATAGTGAGTCATTTCCACTAAGCCAGGGACCCGCAAATATCAGGTGCAGAGTCTTCCTTCAGTCTGGCTCCTGGTATAAGAAGACTCACAGTATAGTTTATTCAAGACCCACAGTTTCGAACAGATCCACAGCAAGAGACAAGTGCCATTGTGTAATCTACTGAATCTGGGGCTGCCTGTCATCACTGCAGAAGCTGATTTATCAATCAGTACTGTTCAGAAACAGAGAAAGAAACTGAGAGGCTTGAACAGGAAGCTGAGCTGGGACTACCTCTTCCACATAGGTGTCATAGGTGGCTGTCCTCCAATTCAAAGCATTCCAAGAGAAACAAAGCCAGCTGTTTCTGAGTCTCTGTGTAGTTAGTATAAATGAGGCAGTACATTGTTAATAGTGTGGTAGATGATCAGAAAAACATTTCAAGTGAGTTTGATGAATCTAACACTTAGCAAAGGCACTGTTAGGAATATTGATAACTGAAAAATCAGGAACTCCAGTAGCCAGCTGTGTATTTAAGTGAATGTGTCAGGCACCAGCATTTAGCATACTAGTTCATACTCATGCATATGAACACACATGTGCATGCATGCATTAGCACGCAGGCACACGCCTGAGCGCGCGCGTGCGCGCGTGCGCACACACACACACACACACACACACACACACACACACACACGCACACACACGTGGCCAGAGTAATCAAAAATATCTCCTTTACAGCCTAACATGGTAGCACACAACTTTAATCCCAGTGCTTGGGAAGCAGAAGAGGCAGGGATATTTCCGTGAATTTGAAGCAACCTGGTCTACACAGTGAATTCAAAGCCAACCAGGACTACGTACTGAGACCCTGTCTCAAAAAAACAAAACAAACAGACACTCTCATATAGATTTAAAAAAAAATCCACCATAATAAACTTTGGTCTACCCAATCAGAACAAGAGTGTCTTAAAGTTGTAACACATGAGGAGGCACTTTTGATCACAGAATATATTAAAGATGTGTAGTCTAGGGAAAATAAGACCCCAAGAAATATGTCAATTGCCTTTAAAAAAAAAAACTTGAATGTGTGTCCCAGAAACATATTAGCCCTAATCTATACACCTACAGAACAAAAAACTGCAGTCAATAGAAGACAATAAAACTCAAGCCAGCTATACTAGGGTACTGTTAGAGCTAAACAGGCCAGGAGAGTGATACAGCAGCCCTGTATCTGACCATCCAGTATAGTCATAGTAACCAAGGGGCAAGCATCTCTACAACAGGGATAAAAATCAAAGAATCACAGCTGGTGGGCATGTCTGGGAAAGATGAGCAACAAAGTCAAGAGTCTCAGTACAGAAGTCCACCAAGATGGCTGAGGGATCCATGTAGCCAAAGTCATATTGGATCGTGGTACCAAAATCACAGGTACCAAAGTCAGAAGGGATCATGATTTCAGGGTCAGATGCTCTAGGCATCCGCAGTGTTTGCACGTCGATAAAAGTCAAGGCTGTGGGAGGATGAATGGGCGTGGTCCCTGGTTTCAGTGGGTATCAAGAGGGTACACACACCTACTGGGATTCTTGTAAATTAAAACAAAAGGTTGAACAGAGACTTGTGGATAACACCAGAAGCAGAAAGATATTATTATGAAAGAATATCCTTCGAAGAGAGGAAATGGGACAGAGCCAAGAGATGGGCTAGAAGCTCAATGGCACCCTGGTCCCCTGGGTTGGGGCCCTCATGGCTTGTTGTTTAACATGCACTTTATCTGTCACATGTCAGCCTTGGTGGAGAAGACTCTCCAGTCTCCCTCTTTGCCAAATGACTTATGTCATAATGCTAATTTTACATTACAAGGTGATTTAATGTGTGGGGGGGTGTGTAAGTGTCACTGCACGTGTGTGGAGGCCAGAACTTGTGGGAGTCAGTTCTCTCCTACTACCAGGTGTATCCTGGGGGAACTTGAGTCTTCAGACTTGGAAGTCATTTTGTAGCCATCATATGACCTCACTCTCCACCCTAATCTCTTGCCAAGATGAAGAAACATAAGGGAGAGAGAAAGCCGGTCCCTACAGGCTTGATTGAGCAGGGTAACTTGAGTCGCTTGAGTAAATAGCATGCAATGTGGTCTACAACCAGGAGAAAAGCTGGGCAGTTTCTGCAGACAATATCCTGAATGAGGGCTGGGTGACAGCCCAAGGGCTCTCAGAGAGCACCTGGAGAGGTACACATAGGAGGGAATTCTGCAGAGGGGACAAAAAGATCATTAGGAGTCACAAGGGATGACAGTGTTGACAATATGCTTCATGCCTTTCTTCCATTCTTCACCACAGCTGTGAGCTAGGAACCAACATTTTCCCATTCTAGAGATGGCAAAACTCAAGGGCAGAGCCAGGAAGGGCAAATCTGGAATTTGAAACTTTAGACTATATCCTTAGTCAGGAGCCAGAGCCTCAGCCCCTTGGAAAATCAGTGTGGCTGGTAGGTCAGCCATAGACCCTGAGATATAGAAGTTCAAGGGGCCTAGGAGGGTTCTTTAGAACTGCAGTAACCAAGAAGTACTCACAAAGTAGGCAGCTTTCACTCCTAACTGGAATACCATTTTGCTTGAGGACTGATTAGAAGAACTCTGTAGTGGTTGTACTGGGCCAGCCACTCAAAGGGGCTGCCTCTGTCACGATTGAGCCCTGCTGCCCAGATGTGCCAGCAAAGACTGGACTACTGTTCACCAGGAATGTCAAGAAAGGACTTACATAATCCCTGGGGGGTTGTTTTGTATTTGTTTTGGGGTTTTGGGGGGGTTGTTTTTGTTTTTGTTTTGTGAAAGCAGGATGGGAATGACTTTTGGCTGTTTACTGTTTTCTCAGCTCATATTTTCTTTCCTCTCAGCCGTTAAAGATAGGTTCCAAACTAACCTAGAATCTATTTATTGAGTAAACTTCTGAACCGTAGTCATTTTTGTCCTGCAACAAACCTGCTTTTAGCATCATCAGACTTGGAGCCATGAACAGGCAAATGCACCAGCGAAAGTGGGCTGACTCCTCCCCCAGGCTCTGTAAGCCTTAGTTATAGCTGTGAAGTGTTTTGAGAAAGTTGGATTCAAGTGCTAGAGAAAGCACAACATGCCTTTATTGCTCATCTTGGAAAGACCACAGTAGTGAGCTTTGAAAAAAAAAAACAACAACTTTTGCTGACTAACATAGTCTGTAGATAATGAATATGGATATTGTCAATAGTCACCTAGAAGCACGCTTCCTTGTCTACATTTTGTTCTCTCCAGTCAATTTCCTACCAAAAAAGGAAACATCCCTAAACCCCTGTTTGTTTCCAGCAAAGAGGAACTCAGAGGAATTGCCTGGAGGGAATTGAGCCAGGAAGAAACTCTTGCCTCCTTTACCCTTTGTTCTAGTAAATCATCCATATTTTCACCACAGTTTCTTGTAACTAAGAGTATGCAATGCAAATAAATAGAAGCTGTTGCCTCCATGGTGCATCTGTTGAATGGCTCTGGTGTTCTTTTAGCAAGCTGACCACAGGTCTCCCAGGGAACATGGCAGACACTGCACACATGTGCCCTTGCTGGCAAAGGAGGGCTGCCAAGAGACCCCACCAACCTACCCAGAACAGGACATGACACAGAAAGGACCTAGTGACTACATCCCCTGGGGCATAATGCATCATTATGACTGGCCTGGGGCTTTGGGCCTCAATCTTATTGTTTGTTTATTTGTCTGTCTATTTGCTTAAAAATCCCTATATGTAGTCACACCTCTGGAAAATTTAACCAGAATTTTAGGATGGAGCACAGGCCCCACAGAGTATCCACAAACTCCATTAATTCCAATGTATGATCAAGGCACAGTCCACCACTAAGGGTTCTGAAGATGGAGACACGCCAACACCAGCACCCCTCAAAGCCCTAGGAATGGGGCTGTCTGCATTTACTTGTGATCACTGTCCTCTTCCTCAGCTTCACTGATAGTGGTTAAACCGTTCTTTGCCTACCAAGCTCTCTCTCTGCAGCAGCTCCATACCCCACTCACCTCTACACTTCTGTTCACCCCCTCGATAACAAAAGGACTGATCATTTTTCAACAACATGTCTTGTACTGAGTGAGTGTCCAGTCACCATGGTAACAGTGAGAGCATTGACATGGCTGAAGTCCCTTTCTAGCTCAGCGTAGACAGTTGTTCTCAACCCGTGGGTCGAGACCCCTTGCAGGTCTAATGACCCTCTCACAGGGGTTGCCTAAGATCATCCGAAAACATGGATATTTACTTTTCGATTCATAACAGTAGCAAAATTACAATTACGATGTAGTATCAAAAATAATTTTATGATGCGGGCGTCACCACAACATGAGGAACTGTATTAAAGGGTTGCAGCATTAGGAAGGTTGAAAGTCACTGGCATAAGAAGAATAGTTCGGTACACTTCAAGAGGGAAGCAGGCTGAGCCTTAATTACAGTACTCCTGCAGCCTGGATAAACGGGGCTTGGGGGTGTCCACTTGGGAGGAGCACTTTTGTGATTAGGATGTTTCCTTGTGTGTAGTTTCCTGACATGTAATCCACACTATTCGAAGGAGGACAGTCCAGATTGGGGGGGAGGAGGAATACAGTTTTGGAAGGTTAGTGACAGCCACCACACACGTCATTCCCACTTGTGCAGTCTCTGCCATGCAAAAAGGGGTCATATAAATCAGAGTTATACAGGGAAGGGTAGTCCTGGCTATTTAACGTCCAGTCCTGTTCAAAGGGTGAGATCACCCGGCAGACACCTAGCACTGGGCTGCAGCTCTGTGTCATCAGGCAGACAGCAGTCTGCGGCCAGCAGTTTGGGTGGCAACTACCATTATTACCTGGATTATGCCTGTGAAAATTCCCAAGGAGGGATTTGCTCCACCTCTGGGTCTCTTACTGAGGGCCTCCCCTCCATGCTGAACTTTGCACAGCAGCTATGGTGAATTTGCAGAGAAGCCATGATCCTGCGGTACTCACTGAATGAAGCCTCTCAGTAGCCCCGTGCTGCTTTTAAAACCAAACTCACACTGCAGTCAGGAATCCAGGCACCTACCCTTGAAGAAGGCTGTGGCCCTGGACAGATGTCTGCACCTTTCCTGACTCCGTTGCTTCCTCTGCAAAGGCACATTTGTTCCGATGCTGCTGCCACTCACCTAACTCATTCACTGTTGCCGCTCACCTGACTTAGTCACTCTTGCAGCTCACCTAACTCATCAAGGCACCAAGATCTTTTGCCTCACTCTGCCAGTCTCCTCACCGCCAATAACTTCCCTGATGCTAGGTCCAGCCAGCTCCTCCAGTTACTCAAAAGCCAATGCTGTGTCTCTAGGGAACTTCCCACCCGCACCGCCTAGTTTTATTTTTGTTGTTTATTTTTGAGAATTTCACACGTGAGTAGGGTATTTATGTAATTTCCATCTTGCCCTTTCCCTATTCTAATTCTTCCCCATCCCCCAGCCCCTGTCAAATGTATGACTTCTTCTTTAATTATTAAAGAATTATATATATATATATGTATGTGTGCATGTATAGTGTACTGAGTCCATTTAGTATTGTTTGTATGCACATGTTTAGGGCTGTCTACTTGGGACTGGCTAGCCATCCAGGGGGTTTGTCTGTGGAGAACAGTTTCTCTCCCTCTCAGCAGCCACTGATTGCCTGTTGCTCTTTATCTAGGGCCTTGTGAAATCTTCCTATCCACATTGACATGTCAACTGGTGCTGTCACTCCTGTTTTATTCTGTCACTCACAGCCTATATTAGTCTGCTGAGGCTGCCAAACAGTGCAACCAATTAGGCGTGAAGCAACAGGCATTCATGCACGCTCATTTTCCTAGAAGACCACAACCAAAGAAGGACCCTGCGATCCATGGGTCCTGTTGCTTCACTAATCAGGAAAGAAGACACAGAAAGACGAAGATGAGGAAGAGAAAAGAGGCTGCAGATAAAGGAGAAACAGGAGAAAGGGAGAGAGATGAGGAGCAGGAGGGGGAGGAGGGAGTAGTGTAAAAACTGATGACATGACCGTTCAAAGGTACGATTAAAGGGAAGGATTTTATTGTAGATATGAGGGAGAGAACAACCAGAGGCATCTGGATGAGTCCAGAGCAGAGAGAAAATAGTAGACTGAACATGGTCAGAGGAATGGACATGGTCATGGATGGGGGAACGAGAGGACCAAGAGCAGAAAGTAAAAGAGAGGGAGCAAAGCCAGGCTAGCAGAGTTATAAGGAGAAAGGAGTAGCTGGTGGAGGGATGCCTGTGAACTGGAGACATTTAGGATGTGGAACAGGATGAGCCAGGATGCCAGCACAGCTCTGATATGTGTAACAGGTACTTGTCACACTGAGGGAAGCTGGAAGCCAGCATGTGTTTGACATACTAACAGGCACCATGGATAGCCATTGTCCCTTCTGCCAAGAATAAAGAAGTGGCTCCTCTGGTCCAGAGGACTGGCTTCACAAGTTCCTGAGGAATGCTGGCTTTTGTCTACCAGTCAGAATTTGGACCTAACAAGGAGCAAGGGCACAACATGGACACTAGGCTCCGGGAGGAAATTAAACCAGAAGGGTTGCCACCGAAACCCTGTGAACCAAGCTACTACATTTCACCTGGTTCTCCTAATTAGTCAGTGTTTGCAACGCTTTTGAGAAGAGACAAATACAACATTATGTGCTAAGTAGTATTAATTGATAATATTAGTAAGCTGAGTGTCATGACACACACCTGTAATCACAACACTCGGGAAGCAGATGCAGGAGAATCTCCAACTTTAAGACCAGCCACACCACCTGGCAAGATCCTGATTCAAAACTGACAAAAGTCGCAGGTTACATCTGCAGAACTTCTGTGTGTAAACTAGGCTCACCTGTGCAGCGCTTGGAATCGATGTATCACATTCTTCAAAATTTCTTTCTAGAATCTTATAAAGCTTCTTTATTACTTAGAAAGCCTCAGGGTATACACAGTGGGTGACCCTCCTACATCAATGCTTTCCTACATCAATCATCAATCAAGAAAATGTCCAGACTTGCCTACCGGATAATCTGCTGGAGGCATTTTCTCCATGAAGGTCGCCTCTTCCCAGGTCACCAAATTTGTGTCCAGATGATCAAAAATACTCTCCTGCACATTAAGCAAAGACTCACTGTAGATACGCCCATTCTCAACAGCCAGCTACCAGAGGGGCTGTGTGAGAGTGGTAAGAACCCATGAGCAGCTGCTGTGGGAACCTCAGTCTTCTCAGACGATGAACAATCCCTCTTCTAAGTTCCAAACTATTAAATGACAACCCCCATTTAACTCATTCTAGAGTTGCTTTCCTGGAAGTTCCCATGCCCTTATATTTTAAGACCATCCAAAATATACCGCATGCTGGCACATCAAGCAGGCTTTCACATTCAGTATTGAAGCCCAGATCACCATCGCCAAGATGCTTATACTCAAGAACTTCATGTGAGGGTGATGTACAACACCATCCCTAGCATTTCCACTGCTAGCCCCACCAAAAGTCAGCAGAACTCCTTACCATATAATATTCCAAAGTAAGGAAGTGCCCAAAACATTTTCTGTTTTATTTGAAAGCCAAATTAGAAACAACCCCATGAGTGGCATGGCCCCTCTTAAGAATCATAGATCTAATTTTACATTCTTTTTTTTTTTGCAAATGAAGATATTTTGTTCACAAAGAATATGCCCAGCATCACAGATCAAATCTTGGCAAGCAAGAAGTACATAGGAGTGGAGGCAGCTGAGTGCCTCCTGTGAGCCAGGTCTTGTCCTCAGCTGCTTGCATATCTGTGCTGACCTGCCTAACACATTAACACCAAGCAGATGACTTTGCTACTGGAGTTGTTGGGTCAGAGCTAGGTCCCAGCAGCCCTGATGAACTAGGTTCACCAACCTGTCCTCAAGCCATATGGTGACTTGAATGAGAAATGTCCCTCATAGGCTCATGTATTCAAGCACTTGATTCCCAGCTGGTGGCACTATTTGGGAGGACTATAGAAATTTTAGGATGTGGAGCCTTGCTGGAGGAAGTACATCAGTAGGCTGTGAGATTTTATAGCCTTGCCATGCTCCTGCTCCTTCTCAGCTTCCTGTGTGTGATTGAAAGCGTGATTAGCCAGTTTCCTACTCCTGCTGTCATGCTTTCCCTGTCATGATGGACTTTGCCCCTCTGGAACCATAAGCCAAAAGAAACCCTGAGTTGCTCTTGTCAGAATATTTTACCACCGCAACAGAAAACTAACGACTACAATGGACAAGTGAAAGAGACAAACGGACAACTAAAAGCAGAAAGGAGAGATGTATTCAGTGTTGCAACACTGAGAAGGAAAACAAAAAGATTGAGCCCCTCTTCCAAGTCCATCTTCAGGGTCCTAGCATGAGATCTAGGTTTAAATAGATGGCTGTTTGAAGGTATGCATAGCTAAGCAGCCCTTTTCAGTGGTCCCAACATCAATATTCAGGGCCTCAGTCTTTCCTGTGAGGTGTTCTAACAAGTTGTCAGACTGTGTGAAATATCTTTCTAGGGGATGGATTCTCCAAGCTGGCACCAGGGCCCCAACTTTTTCCTTCTCCCAGCATGAGATTCCTAGAGAAAATCTAATTCCTTGAAGTATGGTTGAAATTACAAAGAGAGGCTACACCCATCTTTTCAGACTATTTTCATTCTGGTCAAGACTTTATTGGCCTGTAAAGAGCTAAGACTGAAGCACAGAGAAAGGAAATGACCTATAGCAGGTATTAGAATAAACCAGCTTCTGGGATGATTATGAGACAAGGGGCAGGCTTCAGGCTGTCATATGAGAACTGGAAGGGAGCTCAGAAGGGAGAACACAGAAATGGAGAGGCACAAATGACAGCCTCATTGCACCTGTTCCTGAGGCAATGCCCAATGTGTCTCCCAGTCATGGTTTGCTTCTTACCTTCTTTCTTGTGTTTCTCTTCCAGACGTTCATGCCCAAGTCAATGCTGCACTGGGTCCCACTGGGCCTTTCTTAAAAGGACACACACTCATTGCTCCATGTGTTCCAGGATCATCCACTAAGTCTTCTGTAGTTCTTTTCCATCAGTGAGCCTTCACTGTAACCCTCCCGTTCAAGATGAGTGGCTTTCTGGCCTCACTGGACCCCCGGCGGGTGCAGTGGGGGGCTGCCTGGTATGCGATGCACTCTCGGATCCTGCGTACCAAACCAGTGGAATCCATGCTGGAAGGGACTGGAACTACCACAGCACATGGTACCAAGCTAGCTCAGGTACTCACCACTGTGGACCTCATCTCTCTTGGAGTCGGCAGCTGTGTGGGCACTGGCATGTATGTGGTGTCTGGCCTTGTGGCCAAGGAAATGGCAGGACCTGGTGTCATTGTGTCCTTCATCATTGCTGCTGTTGCATCTATATTATCAGGTAAGTGTCTAAGGGAGGGATGTCCCATGTCAAGGTTGCTTGCTGACATGGTTGCTGCTCATTTCACTCTTTCAGAATATCTATTACAACATTTGTTTATTTGTGTGTTGCGGGAGCACATGCCAGAGCCTGTGTGTGGAGGCCAGAAGACAACTTGTGGGAGTCAGTTCTCCCCGGCCACCAGATGGGTCCTGGAGATTGAACCCATGCTGACAGTGTGAGCAGGAGACACCTTCCCACTCAACCATCTCCCCAGCCTCTTCTAGAACAGTTGGTAATGAGCTGCACAAAGGGGCAGTGAATTGGCTTATTTGGTTTTTCTGGTCTCCAATACTGCTAGGTAGACAGGGGACTAGGTTTCGACCTGATTGTAATAGCTTCCGTTTTCTGTGGTTTTCAGTATAAGCAACTATTCTGATGTCCAGGCTCTGGTCTCCCAGCTTCTCCCTCTCTGTTCTGCTAGTTACTCTATTTCTGTTTTAATGCTGCTTTTCCTTGGAAGATGGGTTGGGTCTCCTAGCAAGAGGAACAGAGCACACAACCAGCATAAAATAATAGCAAAGGATGTGCAGAGTAACAAAACAGCAAGTCAGTTACTTGGACATGACTGGGATTTGATCAGCCTCAAGCTGGCACTGGGAGGCAGAAGCCAAGAAAAGGGATCTAGTGCTATTGGAGATATACAACACTTTCTGCCTCAACAAACAAACCCATCACCTACAGGGAGGGCAGCAGCCCCTCTTGCCCTTGACCCAGGGTCACACAACTAATTCAAAAGCGGGATGCCAAGGCCTACACATTGGTAGTTTGTGGAATGACTCTCCTATTGCCTTTCTCCCTTTTCTTCATTTTCTCTAGAGCTGTAGGCCATAGTATCTTCCCAGAGGACCACAAGTAGGTCAATAGACAACTTTTAAAAAAGAAGAAGAAAAGATAAAAGGAAAGGAAAGGAAAGGAAAGGAAAGGAAAGGAAAGGAAAGGAAAGGAAAGGAAAAGAATAGCATCTTGGAGACCACAGCACAAAACATGAGATTTTGCTGGGCATGGGGCTACTGATTGTGTGTGTCGGCTGATGTATTGGCAGTGAGTGTTTGGGCTGTTCAACTGTTTCAGGCACAGCATATCTAATGCAGAACAGGAGTGTTACGATAAATCTTTCTGCCATAAGCCACCCGAGCCCTACCACCACATGGGCGGTCTCCGCCAGCCACCTGAGTTCTGCCGGCCATGTGGATGGACAAAATAACACAGAGACTTGTATTATGTACAGATGCTGCTTGACCAATGACTAGGATTCTCATCTGTTAGCTCAGTCTTATTTATCATAAATCTATATATTTTATAAGACTTATCTTATTGGACACCATCCATTGGTGTCCTCCTTTGCAGGTGGGTGGATCACATGGTGCCACTGGAGCAGGAGCCAAGGGGAAAAGGGGAAGGAGAGGGCTTCCATGTGCTGTGGCCCCTTAAGAGCCCATGCCGAGTCATCCTGACCTCACCTTGACCACGCCTTGACAGGTGTGGTCAGGCACACCTGTAGCCAGCCTCTAACAGGTGTGGCTTACTGTCCCCTACACAGGAGTTCTGTGACTTGTGTCCAGCATCACATGAAAATCCTACAGTACCATTCCTCACTATTAAATATTAGTATTTAGTCTCCGTCCATGAAGTAATAAGACAGATTACAAACAGCAAACTCAAAAGTTTACTGGCTGCTACCTGATGCTTTTCATTTAGTAACAATCCACTAGAACCAAGCCTCACAGTCAACTCTACCCAACCCCTTCCCTGGAATCACCCTTTCTTCTGCATGAAAACGCTAACAAACTGGATTTATGCAGATTAAAGGACTTCTGTCCCTTCAAAATGAATGCATTGCTCACATGAATGAATTACCTAGCTGCTTGAAATAAGTAATGTGACTTCAATTCTTCCCAAATTGTATTGACAAAAATGATACATCACTGGTTTATGGCTCTAAAAGGAATATCATTATAGAAGTGATTAGAGATGGCATAACAAGGGGCAGGCATCCTGCTAGAGGGTTATCCTAGTGTCATTTATGTTGCTGTAATAAAATACTCTAGCCTGAAGCAACTTAAGGTAGAAAAAGGGTTGTTTCAGTTCGGTCCAGCACTGTGGGTGAAGTCACAGCAACAGAATCTTGAAACAGCTGACCACGGACAGGAACAGGAAGGAGATAATGCATCCGTGATCACTTGCCTGTTTGGTAGTGCTCAACTCCATTTTTTCTTCTGTGGTCTTCAACAGTTCAGGACACCATCAAGGGTACAGTGCACACCCACAGTGGGCTGGGTCTTCCCACATCAAATAACTTAAAGACAATCTCCTGTGGACATGCCCACAAACCAACCCAATGTAAACAATCCTTCATTAAGGCTCTTTTCCCAGGTGACACAGGGCCATAGGATAGACACCTAAATCCCTGCCAGTTAATGAGTACTGCACAGCTTTCCCCAGACCCCATTCTAGTTGGGTACAGTGCCCAGGCTGAGATGACTCCTGTATGAGGGAGGCAAATCATCCCTCACATACAATTGCATCCTGGGAGCCCATCCCCCACCTCAGTGCTCACAGCACTGTATAGTATCTACTTCTTCATCACTGGAATGGAGAGCTCAGAGCTATCCAGCCAGTATGATGCTGGAGCCACTGTGCACCAGCTCTTTGCAGCCCTGATAGGCCACACCACTTTACAGCTTTACAGCCAGTGATATCACACTGCAGACCTGAAATCAGCTGTGCTGGGACTGCATTTTTGCTGCCATTGTTTGCCATGGAATTGGTTGTTTAGCATTTCCCAGCCTACTCCTGGCCTGGCTCTACCACAGACCCAGATGCCACTCGGCACCTTTTTGTCACTACCACACCAGGCGCCAGAAAAGAAACACCTGCCTCTCCCCCTCTCTCCAGATGGCCCCATCCATAGCATCTTTCCACGCTCTCTGACTCATCTGCCTGCTGAGGTTAGCCAGGATCCTTCAGAGCCTCAGCCAGAGACAAAGCCAAAATAATTTGTGCCAATATTATCAGATTTATAATGAGTTTTTTGCAGTCAGGTCCGGCACTGCTGTGCTCTTTGGTCACAAAAGCCCTCTCCCCACAATCTCGTTTCCCTGCCTCTGTCATCCCCATATCACTTAGCACTTAACCAACCTCCCCACTGCTCCGTAACAATAACCCAGTTCCCCTTCATCTCCCCACTTAGTATACTTGTTTCCCCTCTCCTTCTGGCCTCATTAAAGCCTGACTGTACCACTGTGTTTGTCTCCAGCAATAGTTACCGCTTGGTGATAAGAATGGAGTAAAGAGGAGGCTAGAACAACAGAATTTAGCTTGTCCCAAGCAGAGAGAAAAAGAACAATGGGATTAAGGGTGCTTGCAAAGGAGAAGCAAATTGCTCTGAACACCAGGGAGGCTGAGGACAGGAACCCATGAGAGTGATGGTGTCCATGGTGACTTGTTGGATCAGGAGGGTGAATGCGCAGAGTCCAAAGATGTTCTCAAATGATATGTCACAGTAAACTCCATTGTTTTGTATGCTAACAAAAATCAGTAATGATAAATAGAAAAGGGAAAATAAGATCTATGGAAACTGCAGATTTTAATGAAGTCTAGAAAATACTGGGATAAAAATGCTAACACAGTGAGGCTAAAGGCAGGAAGTGACATCAGAGAGGGAAATGTGTGAAATATAGAATCTGAAGTGATATGTAACCAGTCAGGCTGATTTTAGACTTGGAACCCGGTTAAGCTGCTAAGAAGCTGTGAAACTTAAGGCGAGCACTGGATCTTCTCTAAGCCTCAGTTTCCCATTTTGAGAATAAAAAATATCTTTATTATAAAGTTGTTGTGAGATCTAAATGAGATACCTACCAAGTGCCTGGTACAATGCCTAGCACACAGCACTAAGTAAGCTATTTTGTCTCAAACTCTATTTTAGGTACCTGCTTGTAAAATATAGTATTTTTTGGTTCACTGTATCTTTGTGAGCTAGGTGTATTATTCTATTTCTATTACTTTAACTAAATACCAGAATCCAGCTTTTATATACACATACACATAGAGAGAGAGAGAGCTAACATATGCAATATATATTAGCTATATATGTATATGGTTGTTTATCTTGAAGTGTTGGAGGTTCAAGAGTTTAGCACTGGCTCTAATTTGGTGCCCTTCCAACTACATCACATCTTGGTTAAAGGCGGCCTAGGATACAAGAGGCCTTGTCTCAATTTTTTTCCTAGATATTCTAGATGCAAATACTTCATTAAATATGTAGTTTCATTTTATTGAGACAGGGCCTCATTATATAACCTTGACAGGCCTGGAAGTCATTATGACTGGTCTCAAACTCATAGAGGTCCACCTGCCTTTGCAACCCGTGTTGGAATTAAAGGTACAAGATATCATACCTGGCTTTAAATATGTATCTTTATAAATGTTTTCTCCTAGGTTGTAGTTCTTCCTTTAATTTCTGTCATTTATATTTTAAAATACTGGTTCCAAAGTACATGCCCTGAAATTCTAATTCAGCTGGGGCTGGGTGGAGTGTCCTGGGGCTGGTGTTTCCTTACAATCCCAAGTGTCTCACACATAGCCAGGGTCTGGAATTTGCTGTGCAAGAGGAAGTAGGGCCCACCTGCTGCAGCCAGGACCCACATGGAGAGGGAGCATGCTAAAAGGCGTTCTGTATGACCAGCAGACTCTCAGGAATTTTTTTTTTTTTTTTTTTTTTGGCCTCGTAGCTCCATTCCCCATGCTACACAAGCCTTTGTGGAACATGAAACAAATGGGACTCTAAAGCTTCTTTCTCTCCAACTTACCATGACCCACAGGTCCAGTAACTTCCCCAGCTCCATTCTAGCGTGGTCACTGCCCTCTAGCCTGTCCCAGGTGGTGGACATTTTATCAGAGGAAGCAGCTGCTACCCAACCTCTCCTCTTTTGTCCAAAGGCCTTATCTGCGTTTTAATAACTCCACAGGCCCTGTGCCTGCCAAGCCTCCAAAACCCCTTTTATGTTATGTTTTTGATAAAAGAAAAGTATGATTTTTCTTCCTGGTTCTTACCTATAGCTCTGTGGAGAGTAGGTGGAGGCAGCTTGTGCAGTTTCTAATTTACTTGGCTGCAGATGGAACAAAGCCAAGTTATTATGCCCACAGCGACTGGCCATTCAAAGTCTGAAGAGATGCCCAAGAGCCTGAGGAGGGGAAGAGTGTCAAGCTTAATGGGTTGCTCCCTCCTAGGCTTATGTTTAGTTCTATGTTCTCACAGGGCTAGGGAGAAGCTCTGTCAGTCAATCCCTAACACTTGCTAAATTGGTAAGGTTAGATGTCACTCTGTAGGCATGGATGAAGCAGTTCAATGACACAAGAAGATACACATCTTAGTCACACAGTGGAGACGGAATGAAGGTAGAAAACCAGATGTGCACATAATGAGTGAGACAGACGAGAGATTATGGGGCTCTGGGCTCTGACAGTGAGAGTTAATGCTTAGAACAGAGAGGGCTTGGGTGGCTGAAGGACAGTGAAGAAGAGGAGGACAAGCCCCTCTATCCAAGAAAAGACATGGAATTGATGAAAATATTTGAAATAACTTTAGAACAATGGTTTTGACAACATAGTTCTGGAAACAGAATGTGAGGATCAAGAAAGAAAACTAGCAAAGAGGCCCACACAGAAGCCCTGTGGATGCTGAGCTCTTCTGTGGGCACAGTATCCTTCCATCCTCACCTCCCTGCAGGAGGCTGACTTCATCCTGCTCTGGGAGAACCCAGAGCCACAGTCAGAAAGAACTTCCTGCAAATCCGAAGCCCTTTAGTGAGAACCGAACTCAGAAGAGAGACCGGAGACCCAAAGCTCTTCCTTTAGAGTCTTGAAGCCAGAAACTTTCACAATCGAAATGGATTGATGATTTGTTACCAGTTCCCACTGATCATTATAAAAAGACAATTAAAAGCCATTGAGATGGTTCAATAAGTAGACACCACCACTAAGCTTGATGACCTGAAATTCATCCTTGGGATCTATGTGATAGAAAGAAAGAAGCAACTCCCACAAGTTGTCCTCTGGCATCCATACAGGCACTATGGCATGCTCATGTGCCTAGAGAAACAGACAGAGACAGAGAGATGTTTTTTAAAGCCCAGGATATTGAATGCATTTTTCTTAGCATTTTAGCATGTGGCTTAGCATTAGGCCTAGGCAGACATGTCTTCACTGTAGCACACAGCCATGTGTGGCTGAGTGTAATAATGAATGTGGGCCAACACAAAACAGAAAATGAGATATTTTTTGCAATATTTTGTAAATCAAATTACGTAATTTTTGTTTGTTTTTTGTTTTTTGAGGCAGGGTTTCTCTGTGTAGTTTTTGGAGCCTGTCCTAGAACTCACTTTGTAGACCAAGCTGGCCTCAAACTCACAGAGATCTGCCTGCCCCTTGCTCCCAAGTGCTGGGATTAAAGGTGTGTGCCACCAGCATGAACTTCGTACATGACAACATCATGGTACAATGTCAAAGGTTGGACATACCTGCACAGTGGTGTATAAGGTATGCCTCCACCATTCTTAAGTGTTCCAAACCTCAAACCTGTCATCAGGTGTGCCCATAATGATGGGAGAGACAGAGGGTAGTATGGAGAGCCCTATTGAGTGTCTGTCTTGCTGTCCTGTTCCCAAAACCATTCTTTCCTCGAGCTTGGACATTGTCTCCTTGTTAGGATAGGCTGCAGTATCATGGCCAAGGTTAGAGAATCAAAGTATAGACACAAATATGGATGCTTATACATATACAGATTCTGATGAGTTCCCATTTCATCTGTTAGCACAATAAACCATTTTCACTCCCCCAGTGAAAAACAGACTTGGGGTGAACCAGGAGAGATGGTGCTCAGTGATCCCTTTTCCATGATCTCAGGTCACATCTACTCCATGGACTTGCACTTGTCAGTTTCCTATAATACCTCTGGCAGTTTTTCTTCACCACACCAGCATGTGAACGGTAGGCTTTTAAGAGAGTGGTAAGGAAATGCATGAGCAAATGCACACCTGCCCCAGACCTAGGGCCAAATGCATACCTTCCCCTGTCCAAGTACTGTGCAAACACACAGCTGTCTGAAATCTTAATGATGGTAGCAGCCAGTCCAGTATCTGAGAGTCTCTGGGAACTGAAAATTGGTAAAACCCTTGCTAATATCAGCCTTCATTATGGCTGCAATGTTTATTGAACAAAAGACACAGTACACCCTCCCACCAAATGTATTAGCGGTTCCTGTTTATGGTCATCATAGTAACTAAACTCTTGGAGGTTTTTAATGTGTCTGGCATCAGTTGTGCAGCAATAACAGAATCCAAAAGCAAAAAAAAAAAAAAAAAAAAAAAAAAAAAAAAAAAAAAAAAAAAAACCCACACTGCTGAGATGGATCAGGACATTTAAGGCACTTGCTCTCAAGCCTGATGACCTGAGTTCCCTCCCTTCTGGAAGCAAAGAATCAGTCCCCAATTGGCCTCTGACCTCCACACACATGTAGGCACACACAAAAGATAATATTTATAAACTCCACTGAATAAACACTATTATAATATTCATTTTACAGATAACAACATTGAGTTGTCCCAGAGATGCCAGGTGACTTAGATAGGGCTACTTTGATCCGCTTGGCTCCTGAGCCCATTCTCTGCAAGCAGGTTGAATAAGACTCACCTTCCCAAATCACAAACCTAGCAGGCACAGAAGTCTTCCTACCCTGATCTCTGAACACAGCGCACAGCTCTCCTCATGCTACTGACTAGGAGGGAAGTTTTGTGGGTCAAAACTTCTATTAAATTGGGTCATGAAAATGTCTTCTGTCACCTGTCAGCAGCAAAAAGAAAGGTACTGTGAAGGTCATGCCTCTCTGCTGCACAGGACTTGATTGACAGCCTTGGAGAAGGATGTCAGTTACTAATTCAGAGAAGGTATGTGCATCTCAATAGAAATTTGCACATTTCTCAAACTGCTGATGGTGAAAAACCAATTTCCTCCAGAAAATCCAGGAAACTTGGGCTTCTTTTACATCTTCTGCAGCCCCTAGTAGAATGGACAGTACAGAGGCAATAGGACAGACCACTCTGGGTTCAGCATGGTGGGAGCTGCTGCTGAGCATCGGAAAAAACTCTGAGACAAAGGGCTTGACATCTATGCATAGCAGCAGGATGGTCACCTGTGAAGCAATTCTCAACACGGCCAAAGCCACCCAAGCCTGGGACAGAAGTCAGGACACAAGAGACCTCATTCAGCTCTGCCCCTCCGCAGCTCAGGGTCCTTGGACAGGTCACCCAGATCTCAATCTCTGTCCCCCCACCCCACCCCCGACGATAAAATGAAGAACTTGAATGAAACCACCTGTAGTGGGAGTTAGGATGAAGAAGAACTGAGGGAGAGTGAAGAACCCCTCGTATCCCCACAGCAAATTCCCAGCCCTATCTATTTCATAGCGTCTGGAGGCTAGGTGTAAGTAGTCCTTGCACTTGAGCCATCTTGATGCAAGCTCAGCTCTGCAGCTTACTCCTGATGTAACTACCAATTGTACTTAACTGAGAACATCCCAAACAGGTGGGAAGTTACAGGTGTGCCAGAGTATTAATCCCTCAGCATTCGGGGAATCTAGGAAATGACCCCAGGTTAGTCACCTCTACCTTCCTTCCCACAGCCACACAAATTCGAATTTGTGATGTGGGAAAGATGATACATTCGAGTAACCCATCTAGATATCAGATTCACCATCTTAATGAATACAATAAAGGTTTCAGTAACATAATCATTTTGAGGATTATGACTACATATGCAAACCCTACACAGAACTATGGCCAGTAATATTCACCTTTATTGTTGTTATTACCACTCTAACCTGATGATGTGAGGGCCCTTCTTAATGCAGAAGAGCTGGCCAGGGTTCCAAATCTGAACCCCCCCCCCCATCTACCCCTACCAAAAGACTCAAGAAGAAGACTTCTTGTGCATGTGTCTGCGGGTAGACATAACACAAAAGGAATATACTTTTATCCTTGAAGGTGTCTAACCCAGAGGAATTATCTTTTCTACAAGGACAGGCCCCTTCTAAAAGGGAAAATGAACTGGGTCCCATAGCAAAGGGATACCCAAGCATACAGAACAGCAAATGGCCATGGTATAAACACCTGAGAATGGAAGCCAATGATTAAGAGTTAATGCCAAAGTTCAGTGGCCAGAACTTTGTCGCCTGGATCTACTGGCTGACCACAGAAACTCCACAGCTTTGATGGTCCAGTCTATCAGCTTCTAACATTGGCCCACTCCTTCTGTCACTTGTGCCCAGGGAATAGCCCTAAGTGGTCACAACCACCCAGGGGAATCAGAGAGCTTCCAGCACATTCCATTTGCATTATGCAGGAAATGAGGACATCAAAACAAAAGAAAAAGGAGTGGTGGGCAGAGCTTCGTAAAATGGCTACACATTGGTGGAAGTGAATTAAGAAAGCAACAGTGGAGAAAGGAACAAATGCAGAGCAGTAGATGGGAAGGACAGATTTCCATAGCAGCAAATAGGACGTGTGTAACTTGCAAGACACAGAGACCCGTGAGAGGCTGCCTGGGGCATGGAGATGGCAGTTTCTAGGTACTAATGGAGGCAAATGCCACAAAGTAGAGGGTGGCATTGGCATGAAGAAGAAGAAGGAATAACAGGAAACTGAATGGGCCCTCCATCTGCTTTCTTACTGATTACATCCTCAACTGTGCTGTACGGAGAGCATTGACTGACTACTGCACATGATAGACACTTTGGGATAGGCTCACCACTGGCCATCTGCACAAATATGGCCAAAAAGTCCCTTCCAAAGTAACTAACATAAATTCATAACATAAACATTTACATGTGTGGATATTTGTAAGGGAACTCCTGCAGAGGACACACGGACTATTAAAATCAAATAAAAAGCCTTTCCAGCTGGCCAGGAAAGGCAGAGCTCACCCAAATTGTGCAGCCCTGAGACTTATAGCACAAAACCCACATTCTGGGTTAGCAAACTTCAGTTAGCAAGACAGTTAGCAAGAAACAGAACTGCCAAAGCCAAGAAGCAAGGTTAGTACGTTTAGGGACTTCCCCAGCCACACCCCACATTGGCAGGTGGATTGGGTCTGTCTATGGTCCTGTTTTGCCAGGTGTTGCTGCCTGTGTACTGGGTTCCAAGGGTTTCTCTCAAGGCGTCAGATGTGCTGAGGTGCAGGGAGCTTGTTTGCATTAATGTGCAAGCATATCTGTCCTCAAAGCTATTCACTCTTTCTATTTTAGAATACATTCACCGAAAACATTGACTATATTCATATATCTTGAGACATTGATTTTTAAAAGGCCCAGCTTATAATTTCTTATTTTATGTGTGTGTGAGCATGTGTGTAGATGTTTGTGTGTGCACAAGTGCACATCTGTGCATACAGGGAGGTCAAAGGACAATTCCAGTTTGGAGCTCTATCTACTTTTTTTTTAAGATAGGGACTCTCACTGATCTGGAACTCACGGAGCAGGCAAGGCTGACCGACCAGTGAGTTCCAGGAATCCTCTTGTCTCCACCTCCCCACCACCATGTCCAATTGTGTGTGTGTGTGTGTGTGTGTGTGTGTGTGTGTGTGTGTGTGTGTGTGTGTGTGTGTAAACTGTTAGTATAGTATAAATTATACTAGCAGAGCCATCTCCCCGGCTCAGTCCCTTAGACTTAAAGAAAATTAACAACATAACCAATTTCTATAGTACGTGGATACAGAATACCTGCTCCTTTGGAACCATTGCCCATATCTTAATCACCAACATTCACGCAGCTGAATACTATGAATGTAACCAACAGCACTCTTGATGTCTCACTTAGGGAAGTAAAACACCATCTTCATAAGCCACCAGTGTGTCCAAGGGAGTCACATTTTCTCTCTCTGTCATTCCTTCATTCAAAACTCAGCAAAAATGTGCCACTACTGTGGCATTTAGCAGGGGCAGTCTAGTCAGAAACAATCTATCAGATTCCTGTAGGTTAGACTTTTGGGAAGAGAAACCCAACCTGTGTCTGTCACCTGTGCCAGAACACCCTGTGGCCACTGTTCACAAGAGGCTCCATTCCTCCAGTCCCACAGATGAGCAGGTGGCAATGTTCCCACTTGAAAATACAAAATTGGTACTTATACTTCCTGAAGCTCAGAGGAGTATGGAAAGGAAAGGAGGGCCTAGAAACCCAGCGCAGCAGATGGAGCTGCTCACCTGCTGTTGCAGAAGACCTAGGTTTGGTTCCCAGCCCATACATCACGTGACTCACAACTCTATCTCCAGGCCCAGGGGATCTGAGGCCTCTTCTGGCTGCCCTGGGCACCTGTACAGATGTGCACATAAACTCATGCAGGCACACACAGCCACACAGCCACACAAAATAAAAATGCATGGCTCTTTTTTACAGACAGGGGAGAAGGGAGAAGTTAGGTAAGGGAGGTGGCCGGAGCAAATGGGAGCAGAGTCTGCAGCAAATCCTCACATCCACACCACCTTCTCACAATGCCACAGAGTCTCTGCCCTCCCGTGCAGCTCTCCCCGCATGCTGTCCCAATTTGAAGGAAGTTGAAAAGTCAAGGGACTTGGGGATGATCCAAGTTGAAAGATTGGCTGTGGGCTATTCTCCCTAGATGTCTGCTGGGAAGGTACCTCTTCACAGAGTGGTGGTCTCACCTGCTCCTCAGACATACTGAAGTACAAGATGGGGGCCATCGACACTCCAGAGGCAGGGGCAGACAGGTCTCTCTGAGTTCAAGGGCAGCCTAGTCTACATAGTGAGTTCCAGGACAGCTGGGGCTACATAGTGAGACCCTATCTAAAGGAAAGGAGAGAGGGAGGGAGGGAGGGAGGGAGGGAGGGGAGGGAGGGAGGGAGGGAGGGAGGGAGGGAGGAAGGGGGAAAATGGTCCTCTCCTGCTCCTCAGAAGAGTGCTGAAAAGTTCTTGGGGAGAAGATAACCAGCTATCACCACCTTGACTCCTCTTTGTCTTTCTGCCTGGGCCTTTGTCGCCCAGTTGTTAAGAGTCACCTTGACAAGGAGGAGCAGGTCTCACAAAAAGAGATTAGCATGAAGTAGATTTCTCTTACAACTTCTCAAGGAGGGCATGGAGCAGAAAAACTTTTTATTAAAGACATGAGACCCAGGAGGAAAAGGCTCCAGGTCTGTTTTAGAAGTGTGTTGTGCAGAAACAGCCTAGTCTAGAGCCTAGAACGATCTCTAATGCCCCTGCCAGTACTGAGTCTGGCATTGTCAGCCATGAACACTTGTGTGCAGTCTCTTAACCTCCCTAAGGCAAGTGTTCCAACTCTCCAGGGGCTGATGACCAAGGCACTCCCTCACCTGTAAATAACAGCTAAAGAGCCAGGAAGGATACCCACCTTATTCTGGGAACCATACATGTGTCCATCCAAGACACAAAGCCACCTATACAATAGACACCATTGCCATTTTCCGGTTGGGGAAGCCAAGGCTCTGTAAAGAACCAATGTGAGCCAGACGATTGGCTCAGGGAACAGCTAAGCCTCTGAGCATCCTTCCATTAGACACAACCAGTTAAGCACTGCATCAACCGTGACTACTACCATAGCACAAGCTAACTCATCATATGGTGGAAACTATACCTCCGGTAATCTCCAAAATATTTCCTTTTTTTTTTTTAACCACAATAACAACTAACTTTTATTTTGTGCTTTCCATCAACTTCCCATTCTTCATACTGTTTTTTTCCTCCATTTTTTATTTGAATTAGAAACAAGATTGTTTTACATGTCAATTCCAGTTCCCTCCCTCCCTCCCTCCACCCCTCCAAAATATTTTCACAAATGGAGATTTCAAGAAAGAATAAGCAGATAGACTATTCATGCACTTAGTGAACCAATTATTCAACCTGACCTGATTTGGGTGTCAATTCTCTATCAGGATAGCTTGTTTCCTTCTTATTTAATTGTAGATATATTGGTGCCATGGTCTGGGGGATGGGACTTCGGGAAAATTCCGTTACCTACCCATCTTTAATTGGAGTACTATCAGGTTCAATAACTGATTATGTCAGGCCGTCCCTGATTGATGGTGCCGGCTGCCCCTGACCTGATTTGGTAGAGATTCATAAGTCTCTTCTCTGACACGAACAGAGGCATTCCCAGACAAATTGCTTTTCTTCCAGACACATTTGTAAAAATTGCTTGGGTTTCTGTGACAGGCAACACGGTGAGCGAGCAAGGTTGCCCAGGTAAGAGATGGTGGTGGTGAGGTGATGCAGCCTGATGCATCACACCTGAAGAGAAAACCTGCAATTTTCTTGGCTACCCAAGAACATCAGGAAGAGAGCACGAGGACCAATTCACTGGGTCTAGCCCCATGCAATTTGAGGCTAGAAAAGTATTTCTCAGAATCTAGAAACCTGCTTCTCAAAGGCGACAGCTGGAATAGGGACACTTCATCATGTGCCATCTGAAATTCAGTGTCGTGGAGATAATAGATGTTTCCAACAGAAGTCATACCTTATTTCCCTCCGAAGTTCAGTAATTTCTCCTCATAACCCAGTCCCAATTACATTTCAAAAGGACTAGCCACCTGGTGATATATACAGTATCTCAGCCCCACTGAAAAAGTTCCAAAGAAACAGATATTTCATGAAAACTAAGAAGACAGGTGACATCCATCCAGCAAAATGCTGTATTTGGTGAGGACATTCTCAAAGACATGCTCAGCAGCAAATCACACTGGTGTGATCCAGTGGTGGACTCCCTCCTGAGGTAGGAGCTTGGTGGATGCTTAACATTAAGCAGGAACTAGATGGAGAGGTGAAGAATCACTGAGTCACCCCTCAGCCCATGCTACCACCAAAATGCAGCCCAGCAGGTCCCGAGCCTGGAGAGCTAGAAATTCTTCAATAAACATTTGCATTCATGGGCCATCGAGAGGACTCAGTGAGTAAAGGCACTTACTGCCAAGCCCCACACCCTGAGTTCAGTCTCCTGGAACCAAATTCAGGAAAAAGAGAACTGACTACTGAAAGTTGTGTTCGGGCCTACACACCCCCCCACACACACACACATACACACACAAATGTTTAAGGTCATTTCAGAAATTCTGTCATAATTTCCAGTAAAAAATGATTTAATAATTTTTATGAACTGGCCACCAACTCAGGAGAAATTTGTAAAATCAAACATTCTACTACATAATCCAAAGTTATACTAATTTGATATTTAGATGCTGAGGAATGATAGTTGGAAAATACTTTAAATTTTTATTTTCCATAATTAAGCCATTGTTTCTATAAAAGCAGGAAATTTTATGTACACAGTAAAAACGATGCAATTCATACCCGTCTTAGTTAGGGTTTTATTACTATAATAAAATGCTGTAACCTGCCTGCTTTCCTATAGAACCCAGGACCATCTGCCCCAGGACAGCACCACCTACAGTGGGCTGAGCCCTTCCACATCCGTCACCAATCAAGAAAATGCACCATAGGCTTGCCCACAGGCCAGTCTGGTGGGATCACTTTCTCAATTAATGTCCACTCTTCCCAAATGACTACTTCATGTCAAGTTGACATAAAACTAGCCTGCACAATAGCATATGATGGCCTCTATCAGAGCCCAGATGTTTTAGATCATATTAGTTGGCTTTGTGTGCCTTCTACACATATGTAAATGTACAATGCATATTGTGTGTCCAGAACCAAGGCTGAAGTGAAGTCATGCCATGCAACCCAAGTGAGCATGGCTAGGTTTCAATGCACACTTGATCTTGAATTAATTTGGGACCATTATACGTACATACAGAAAACTTTCACCGTTGTCAGATTTTCATTCCATTATGCAACCTGTCCTAATTAGCTTTAACTGTCAACTTGACACAGCCTAGAGTCACTTGAGAAGGGAATCTCAACTGAGAAACCATCCAGAACAGATTGGCCTGTGGGAACGTCATGGGGGATTGTCTGGACAGTTTATTGATGTAGGAAGGCCTAGCCCACTGTGGGAAGCATCATTCACTAGATAGAGTCATTGGCTGTATAAGAAAGCTAGCTAAGCATGAGTGGGATAGCAGGCAACATTCCTCCATGGTTTCTTCTTTGAGTCCCTGTCCTGACTTCCCTCAGTGATGGATTGTGACCTGTAAGGTAAAGCAAACCCATTCCTCTCCTAAGATGTTTTTTTCTCAGCAACAAAAAGGGAAAACTAGTGCACAACCCCATATAGGCTATGAGACAGCTTCAGAAGCTGTGCAAAAGATTATAAAGGTCCACCAAAAGGAGGCTGTGTTTCTCTTGTTCACCTTTCATCTCACATCTAACACAGATAGGCAGAGATGTCACTTTCCTGGTTGACCTGGGTAAATACAGTGAATGAATTGGAAAACTATCAAGATTGATTGTTAAAATTTGATTACAGACCCAGCATTATCATTAAATGAACATATAAGTTCATATTTGTCATGTCATCTACAACTCAACAACCCTGGTGAGCAATTGATAACTGTTATGGTTTGAACGTTCTTTATAGATTCATGTGTTTAAACTCTGGGTCCCCAGTGCTCTTTTGAAAGGCTGTAGATCTTTTGGGAAGGCAGGCATGGCTGGCAGATGTGGTAGGTCACTGGAGGCAGATAGGCCTTTCAATGTTGTAGGAAGATGTGCTGCCCAGAGAACACTCTACTTCCTGGTCCACTGAGATGAAAAGGTGCCTCCAGCTCCCACCAGCACACATAGAGCTTCCCCACTCACCATGAAGACCACACTCCCTAAGCACATGCTCACCTCTCTGGGGCGCCAAAGAGTATCTCATAAATACTCAGCAACATGGGACCAGCTCTATGTTAAAGTCCTTCCCAAGTCAACAGTTGTTTCAGGGACAGGACATCTTCATTGCTTGCAGGCTGTATCCGTATTGCATGCTAGAGCACCTGATTTAGTCACAGGCAGCTGTGAATGTTGCACAAAGTGGGAGAATTACGAAGTACGATGTTACTTGGGAAAATGCTGAGTTGAGTTAGCTGGGAAGCAGATTGGGAAACTAGTCAAAGTAAGCTAAGTACATGCTGGTGGGGAATCCTCCCATGTAGCATGACTGGCATTCAGGGGCCAAGGACAAGCAGTTTTAATCCTTCTGGGTAAAAGAACTCCTGTGAAAGTATTTGTACACCCCAATCATTTTCTTTGATGAAATGTAGAAAGAAAATACATTTTTGCTTCTTACTTTTTTATTTTTGACAGTGTTATACATGTATATATAATATTTTGATATCATAATCATCCCCCATTCCCCTTTTTTACTTCCCACCTCTGTTGACCCCCATTTTCCCACCTAGTCCCTGCCTACTTTCATGTCCTGTGTGTGTGTGTGTGTGTGTGTGTGTGTGTGTGTGTGTGTGTGTGTGTTCTTAAGGAATGGTTTACTCACTTAAAGGTTCTGGGTCAAATGCTTCTTTGGTCTTGAAGAGCTACTGACTAGGACATGTAGCTGGCATGATTCTGTAAAGTCTATCATGCAACATGTCTGGTGGTATAGCTAGCTACAGAACTCCTACTCTGCCAGCAGTGTAAGTGCATAACACCTACAGCTATGTACAGATCAGAATACTTGATAAGCATAATATATGACCCTGTTACTGGCTTTTGGTTTATGATGAGCTACTTCTTATCAATTTTTAAGTTTTACTCCTACTTATAAACAGAAACATTTACAGTAAAACAGAATGCCACACTGCACCAGCAGTGCACACAGCCAATATTCATTGTGTCTCTTCAATTTAGCATTTTCCTCTACATTTGGTTAGCCCCAGATTGTTTTGTTCATCATGACCCTAGGAATAGTAAGCTATATAGTACTTATTTGTTTGGATGTATGTATCATTGTGCCATATATAGGTTTATAACCTAGGTGTGTAGCAAGCTATTCCAGCTAGGTTTGTGCAAGCACATCACAGTACTCACCCAGCAAGGAAATCGCCTAATAAAACATTTCATAGAACGTGTCCCCATCACTAAGTGATGTGTGGCTATACATAAACTTTTGAGCATTGGTGCTAACAGCCCTGAGATTCCTAATCTCTCTCTTAAGATCGTCAGGCACCAAGATATTTGCTGATCTTCAGAAGCCTGCTGCCTGTTTTGTTTGTCCCTTGCAGGTGTATGCTATGCAGAGTTTGGAGTTCGAGTCCCCAAGACCACAGGATCTGCCTACACCTACAGCTATGTCACTGTTGGGGAATTTGTGGCATTTTTCATTGGCTGGAACTTGATCCTGGAGTACCTGATTGGCACAGCAGCTGGTGCCAGTGCCCTGAGCAGCATGTTTGACTCCCTGGCAAACCACACCATCAGCCGCTGGATGGTGGACACAGTGGGAACCCTCAATGGCCTGGGTGAGATTTCGTCAACCTCTCCCCTAACATGCAAAATCAGGAGATGGATAGATTCCCCTTTAAGAATGCAACTTTGAGGCTAGAAAGATGATTCAGTGGGTAAAGTACTTGCTGGGCAAGCTGAGAACCTGAGTTTGGTATCCCCAGAACACACACACACACATATCCCAATTTGGAAAACTATGTCAAGGACTTTAAATACTTCCTTTTGATTTTTACAAGGCAATTCTTCAATCTAAGGAATTATTTTAATTGTCATGAATATGTCATACAAAAAGACTCTCATCCCAGTCTTATTTTTAAATGATGTGCACTCCTTATCTGAGATGCCTGGAAACAATTTTTAAAACTTTGGAATATTTACCTAAACATAACAAGATACTGGGATTGGTCATCAACACCCAGGTCTAACATGAAATTCACTGGCTTTTCATATACCTCTTCAACACATAGCCTGAAGATAATATTATTTAATATATTATACAAAGTTTCATTGTATGCGTGAATCTTATCACTTGGGGAATTGTGGAAGCCACTGAAAAGGTTTAAGATTCCATAGCATCTCAAATTTTGGATTTTTAGATTATAGGTGTTCAATTATAATTTAAAAAATTCTTCAGTGGAACAAGTAACCATGTAAATTATGGATATATATTATGTTCCTGGCAACTAAAAAGATGACTAAGGAGGACATCACAAGGACTATGTATTAATATGTAATGTAATGTTACATATCAAAGAACACAGGCTACACTGTTCATGTGTACTGCCACTAACTGTATGAAAATAAAGCTAGTGCAGCCAAAGGAACTGGGGAAGCTTCACCAGTTATTTCATTGTAAATTTTCTTCCATTTTTCACAAATAAATGTTTTCACTTCCAAAAAAAATCTTTTCGAGACAGGGTTTCTCTATGTGACAGCCCTGGCTGTCTGGGAACTCACTTTGTAGACCAGACTGGCCTCAAATTCACTGGGATTAAAGGCAAGTGCCACCACTGCCCTGCTCCAAATAAAAAAAAAATTAAGGAATAAAATGGATTCCAGTCCAACCAACATCCACAAGGCATACTATTACTGAACGAGAGCTGAATGGGTCAGGGGTCATCTGACAAATGCCGAGAGACAGACCATCTGTCACTTGCTACCAGCTCTCTCTCCATCCTAATGCCTGGTGTGTATCCTTCCATATTCTCAGGGTTCATAGTAATAGCTGAAGAGAGTTTGGCGTCTTGCCTCAGAATTTCCCAAGACAGCTGGAGATGGAGATCAGCAGTTCAGTGCTTATGTGGTTCATTTGAAACCCAGAGTTCAATCCCTGGAGTGTGGGGGTGGGGGAGAAGAAAAAGAAAGAGGGAAGGGAGAGGGAAGGGGGGAGGAGAGAAAGAAAGGGGGAGGGAGGGAAGACTCCAAAAATAATTCTGAGGCTATGTCAAATCATTTGACTTCATTGTACTTACCTCAGAAAATATTTGACAATATGCTGACCAGGGCTGAAAGGTGGGTCAGTGGTTAAGAACCACTTGTGTTTCTCCTGAGGCCTGAGCTTAGTTCCCAGCATCCATGTCAGGTAGCTCACAACCTCCTATAACTCCAGCTGCAGGGCATCCAAGGCCTGGTACCTGCACTCATGTGCACAGACTCATCCACAGGCACACCCAGAGAGGGACACACAATTACAAATAATGAAAATAGCTCTTCTTTTTAAATTGCTGATCACTCCAGTGCCACGATGACTAGAATAAATACCATAGCTGTATTCTGATTTCATAACATTTAAATTCTGAAATGACCTAAAATCATTCATCCGTCTCACTCACTCCAGAAAGATGAGGCCATGTGCCCAAGGCCACACTGTGGGCTGCTGGCAAAAGTACAGCTGGAATCCAGGCTCCCCAGCTGCCGAGGTAATGCCTCTTCCTCTCCGTAGAGGGCAGGCGTCCACTGGCCGATGGGCAGACCAAGCCAGCAGGACTCGTTCTTGTAATCTGTAAGATTTCTATCCAGTGTCACAATCTTTCTTTATTATCAAGTTTCAAAATGTGCACATTTGAAAGCCATTTTAAGAGTTCTCCTCTGTCGTTTGCAGTGTGGGGTTACAGAGAGAAAATCCCTGGTGAACAGATCCAAACTTCCTCATTTGCAAATAAACGCTTATACCTACTTATGGACCATACAATGACATGTGTGTGTACACACAGAGAGCCAGACAAACAGAGCCTTCGCTGCTCTTTCTGACAGACTAACCCACTGGGAGTCATAGCAATGCAGATTCAATGGGGTAGAGTGAATCCTCAGGGCCCTTTCTTCTCTCTGGACAATACTAACCATGTCTTTCTCCTGTAGGGAAAGGAGAGGAATCATACCCAGACCTTCTGGCTCTGGTGATTGCTGTCATCGTGACTATCATTGTGGCTCTGGGGGTGAAGAACTCTGTGGGCTTCAACAACGTCCTCAATGTATTGAACCTGGCAGTGTGGGTGTTCATCATGATCGCAGGCTTCTTCTTCGTCAACGGCAAATACTGGGCTGAGGGCCAGTTCTTGCCCCACGGCTGGTCAGGGGTGAGTTCATTCCCAGAGGCTGAGGTGCCTTCCATGCTGGAACAGATGCATGTCAGGAAAACATCTTCTTTTAGTTGGGAATGTCCGGAAGAAGTCTTTCGATTTTTAACTTGTTTGCTAGTTTCACGGGCATGGGCTGAGACCCCAGTCACCACAATAACAGATTAGATGTGGTGCTCTCTCAGCATGCCTATCTCCATGGTAATGCTGTATGCATTATCTCATCCCATCATCACAACAACCTTCGGCAGAAAATATTCACAATTGGGACTGAAAGATGAAGGCATCCCCACCCAGAGATGTCCAGTGACTCCCTGGCACCGTGCCAGTGGCAGAATCAGAACCCAGAGCCAGGAGTATTAGATCCAAAGACTGTGAAGGAACAGCCCGATTCTGCTAAGAGCAGCAGCCATGCATAGAAACAGACAAATTAGCAAAGGAAGCCAGGATGAGGGAATGAATGGGAAAGGGCCCAGTTCTGCCTCAGTGTAAAATTAGGGGGAAAACCATTTATAATCAGACTCCAATATCTAACCCTAGGAAGAGAGTCCTTCTGGGGTCTGAGAGCAGTGGAGTGACAGTTTTAAGTCCCATCTGAGAGGCACACAGTCTAGCTAGTGTAGTCTGGGAGACAGGAGGGCAAGCTTGGCAGAAAGGACATCTTCAGATTCCATCCCCAGGACCTGGGGATGGTAAAAATGTAAGTCAGGGTGGCAAGTTCTTTATATTATGGGTGGCTCTAAGTCCCATCTGACTTTTGTCTACAGTGTTGCTAGAAAATACTTATTTTGTGGATTTAAAGGAGAATATTTAAAGGAGAATAAATCCAGACCTTTTTTTTTTTTGATAGTAGAACATAAGTCAGAAATTTTCCAGATGGCAAATCTCAGAAGTTCCCAGGTCCTGTCCTCTCATTTCACAAGTGAGTGACTATTCAGAGGCCCTGAAAGCCAGGGCTGCCCATGCTTGGGTAGAACATAAGTGCAGGACCCTGCTCAATTTGCTTTTGTAGATTTTGCTTAGACTGGTTTTCCTCCAAGATGTCCAGGGATCAGAAATCACTCTTGGAGAACACTCAAAATAACTTTTGTTTATTCTAAGCTATGCCATGCTACTTGGTGCAGAGAAATAAGCAAGTCACTTAAGCCAAAATTGTGAGTCTTCTACTAATCTGCAGGAATTCCACAGAACCATGAAGCACATCCCTCCTCTCTGAAAAGAATAAATACCCAAATTGGTAAGAACCAGAAAGGGGGACAAAGAAGCACTGTTGGATCCCGAGTCTACATTCCCTTATGATAGAAATTGTTATGATAGATGGTTCTTTTCCTATCACAGAGAAACAACAAGTTATAAGAGTGGAAACAAGGAATGTCTCCCAGACCCCAACTGCATTCTTCTTGTAACTCATGAAAGTGTTCTCACGGTTTTCTCAACACTGTGAGAGATGACTGGGTCGAGGACTTACTGGAAGATGCTGGACACAGTTCACTTCTGTGTTCTCAACTCTTCTCATTATCAGGGGAGGAGACAAACTTTCACCAAATTCTTGCAGAAAAGGCTGCCCTCTCGGCTGCCTTTGTGTAGTACTCTGAGAGTACCTGCCTGCCTGCCATGCTAGGTACTGTTCTATCAATGCTGTCCTGCTCTTACAGCCAAACTCTAAAGCAGGTGGTTTTTATCCCCACCATACACTTGGAGAACACAAGGCTCTGAGGGGCTGATCTCACTTCACTTAGTCAGGACAAGGGCTGATGTTCCTGACCAGGGCTGTATGGTTCCCAGGCCCTTTCCTCTCTTTTTAGTACCCTGTGTATACTGTGCTGACCTCTCCCCTCTAAGCATTATTAAAAATAATAATGATGGTGAGGGCTGTAGAGAATGCATACCAGGTAAATCACTTGCTGCATAGGCAACATGCATGAAGACCAAAGTTTGAATGCTGTAACTTACATAAATGCCAACCATGTAGGCATGGTGGCCCAACAGTACTTCCAGCTATTGGAAGGCAGAGACAGGGAATCCCAGGGCAAGATGGCTGGCTTGGCTGACAGATCCTACCCTAGTGATGTCAAGACTCTTGACATCAATATTGGACCTACACATATGCCTTCACTGATGTAAACACACATGCAAAAAAATACAATAACAATGATAAGATAACTAATTTTACACATTTTCTTTAAACTTTCATGAAGAATTAGATTACTGGAATTTTATTTTTACATGGATGGGTGTTTTGTCTCCATGTGTGTCTGTGCACCATGTGCCTGCAGTACCTGCAGAGGCCAGAAGAGGGAGCAAATCTCCTGCAATTGGACATGTGGGTGGCTGGGACTCAAACCACATCCTATGCAAGAGCAATTGCTTTTCTAAACTGGAGAGCCATCTCTCCAGCCCCTGAACTGGAACATTGGAGCTGAAAGAAACATTAAGAAATAGCAAGTTCATGTCTTTGCTCAGACTGAATGTGCATCACACACACAGTAGCTCAGCACACTGTGAGGACTGGAAGGAATAAGGGGACTCTGTGCAATCACTCTTTCATAGCTGTGAAGAAAGTGGACACATCTTTTAGCCTTTTCTTCCCTCTGATGCTCTGTTCTGGAGTCTTCATTCTCTTTGGGGTGTCTTCTTCCAACTCAGGGATTCTTCACCCTTTCCCAATCAAGGTGCCACTGCTTCAAGAAGGAGTCATCAGACTAGCTTTGGGCGCCCCGGTTTATGCACCTGGATTATGCCTTGCTTTTATAGAAAGAAAAGAATTAGGTGTAAAGAAGAAAAGGAACAATGACTTTCCTCACATTTAACGTTCTCTTTGTAACAAGCTCTTTCAAATGCATGTTTAATTTATTCTTCATAGGAGCCCTGGCAACAGCAACGCTCTCCACTTTTAGGTCGAAATATCCAAAGTTTTATTCAAGATGACAGTGCAAGTAATCAATCTAGTGGAAATTGAATTCCAGTCCTAGGTGAACCAAAGTCCATATTTACTCCACCATCCCCTGGTTTAAACCCCTTGAGACCACCCAGCTTTGTTTAAACCTCTGGCCATGGACCTCACCTAGTAACTTGAGTAGCCTTGTCATTGGCCACCAGAAAAGCCTAACTAGGGATTTGGATTTTAAATGTGTATCTATTATCCCTGAAAGAAACAAGTGTATGTCCCTGTGCTGTGAAAACAGAGTATTATCTGATCCTGATGGACAGTGTGTGAGCTGTTGATTTTCCCTCCTGCTCTCTGCCTGGCCTTGGATTTCCACATAGTACATTTGCTCCCTAGTGAACAACCTGGCCTTGCTCTTTCTCAGCCTGGGTTTCAAATCATTTTTCTTGTCCAGCAAAGCCACTGTGAATTTAAATCACATACTGCAAAAGTCCGGCACCTTCTCATGACTCCATCATCTACCACAACAACAGTAAAGGGATCCCTACTTGTATCTAACAAATGTCAGCAAAAATGTCTTCTTGCTTGGCAGCTGCATGAATGTCTATGCTGCTTAGGGAGCCCCTGAATCCCACTGCTAACTAGGGAACTAACACAGATTTCCAGTAACTTGGGGTGTGCTGTGCTTTAGGTAGAAGGCAATGAGGAAATGAGGTAGGATACCTTAAGGACACCATCACGTTGGTTTAGGCACAACTCACAAGTGCCATGAAAGGGTTAATGAACAACCAGTCCTCTGCAATGGGGCCCTCACAAACCTCTTCCAGCCACCTCCTTCCAAAGAAAATAGCTTAAGGAATGGTTTACTCACTTAAAGGTTCTGGGTCAAATGCTTCTTTGGTCTTGAAGAGCTTAAGAACAACAAACATTTTCCCCTATATCAAGTGACTCTGGCCCTCAGTTGAACCCCTGCTTCCATCTGCAATTCCTCAGTCCCTGGACGTTGTTGGATGTGTGTGCCCTTTATGTTATTTGTTCTTGATGCTATCTTATGGCTTTTCTTTAACCAAATAAGATATTTTACCAGCACAAACAGCTCCCAGGAAAATAGTCCATAGTAAGAATTTGCAAGGAATTCTGAAGGCCTCCAAAGAAAAGCTATTATTTTCCATAGTCTCCTTGTCTGAATCCATTTATTGGAACCTATTAACACATTCCACTGTCACTGTGGACAGGCTGCTAATAGAGCTAGAGCATGAGGGTGGTTGAAAATGCTATTAACATTGTCATTTTGTCTTGTCACCCTGGCAGTAAATTAGATAACGGGGTCTAGTCACTTTCTGACGTCTGAAGCTTCTCAAAACAATACATGAAGCCTACATCATCTTAATGCCTGACAAATATCATAAAAGCCCCGTGGAAGGGGCATAGCTTTTAGGGACCCTGCACACTGAGTAGCAAGCCACTCACAACAGTGCTAAGCCAGTAAGAGCCCTCCATGTGGTGTGATGTTTCTCTGCAGAGCTGTTGGCAGGGTAAGCCCATTCTGAATCATCTGGACAAGCATGCGCACAGACTCACCACACATAGGTTTTCATGTGTTCATTATGGTATCCCAACCATAAATGCCACTGGCCAGATGAGATCTGGAGAGAGTGAAGGGGAAAGCAGCTTTTGTGATCACACCTCCTCGCGGCTTTGTTTTTGAGGTTCTTTGTACTCACATTTGTTTGCAAGAAAGAGGGGTGCAGTGGAGGAAGATAGAGAGAGAAGTATTCTAGTCAGATAGTCAAACATAATGGGGTACACCCATAATCCCAGCAGCTCAGAAACATGGGTAAGTAGGTCATGACTTTGAGAGCAGCTGAGATCACATAGTGGAGACAAAATGAAAAACTAACTCAACTAAACAGTTGATCATTCTGCTGATTTTGTCTATGTCACCTGTCTTATTAGGCTGGAATTTATTTGACCTGTGTGTTAGAGTCACCCCATTTCTCTCCTTCACCCTAGTCTACCTCCACTTTTTCTATCTGTCTGTGGTCCAGACTCCCTCCTTGTTCAACCTGTAGGGTTTGGTCAATGGGAAATATTATCAGACAATCAGAAGATGAAAAGAGCAAGGCTGTGGTGTTAGCTCCTCACTCCTGCCTGGCCCTGGCTCCTGCTGGCCAGTCTGCTCCCCATCTCCAGCTCTCACTGGATCCAGGAAAACCATTCTGCCCTGGACTCCTTATAGATGACAATGGTTGCCTCAACTTCCCTAGTTGAAGCTTTGATCCTGCCTGGATCCCTCAGCATCCTTGCCTATATTTCCTTCATTAGTTTCATTTTTCCCCCACATCTGTGTTAAATTCTGGTACCTGTCGAATGCAGAAGGACTCTCAAATGCCCAGTCTTTGCTGGATCTGGTCATTCTTCAACTATTACTGCTTTGTAATTCTACATATGCAGATTCAGACTAAACTTCAACCTCTTTACAAGTGTATTTCCCTCTTCCCAACTTGATTATAGCTAATTTTCTATAATTGTCATCTTTGCCTTCATTCATTTGGAAAATAGAAGCATTTGTGTTTTACAAATAATGTAGATGCTTATTAATATTATTCACTTTATGACTATAATCCAAAATACACTTGTGGTCCTTTGGTATCCCCAGGAGTTCAAACACCACAAGGCTAGGCTCACAGTGCTTGTCATGGTCTAAGTGGAGGCGGGCTTTGTACCCTTGGGTTATATCTGCCCTAGAAAAGTTTACAGTAGTACTGATAATAGTACTGATAATAAAAGCTCGTATTCATTGAACACATATCATACTCTCCAACATAATTTACCTTATTTAATTTTTGAAACAACCTTGTGAGTGAGTTATCATTCCTATCTCCATCTTAGTGATGAAGAAATGATCTCCAACAGATTAGAAACTTATCTTAGGCCACCCAGCTAGTTTAGGACACAACCAACTAAGGTCTGCTGCTGGTATACAAAGTCCACACCCCTAGCAGACCTAGTCACACCTGCATGCATGGCTCTGTGGTTTCCACTGGAGCACACAATACTTATTTCATTTCGTCCATGACATGGCTAGTCTTCTCAATGCTTTCAAAGGGATGGAGAAAGTGATCCTCCATCACATCCTTCCGTTTATCAGGTCAGCCACCCTCTGCTCCCTGGTACTCCTCATGTAGCATGGCTCACACCCCTCTCACCTTCTAAGGGAGATTTGCCTCAGTCTACCTGGCTGTTGTACCAGTTCAGAGAAAATTTAAAAGAGGTGTGTGTGTGTGTGTGTGTGTGTGTGTGTGTGTGTGTGTGTGTGTATGCTATGTTTATGTGTTTGTGCATATGTGCACTATATATATGTGTATATATGCACACAAACATATATATGAAGAAGAAGGAATTTTTTTAAAAAAGAAAAATAAGACCTACCTTAAGGCCTGGCTTTACTGTGATTGAAGCAGCTTCACAAGGCTGCAATCCCTGCTTGTGTTCATCCTTGGAAACCAGTAATATTCTCCAGACAAGAGAAAATGAGCATGCATCCAGACCTCAAACCTGTTTGCATGATGCAGTTGCCTTATCTGGCAACTGACAGCACTTTGCATATCCTGATGTGAAGGCTTTGCTGGAGGGTAAAGAGGTCTGTTCTCTCTGGGAATAACTTGTGTTCACTTGATTTCCTGGAGTAGAGCTTGTTTCTTTAGTTTCTTGTGCTTTGAATATGGTGAAGCTTATGGATTCCCTTAGTAGAATTAAATTTCAAATGAAGAACCTAAGTACACAGAAATTTTAAAGCAGTTCTATTAAAATGTAGATATATATATATATATATATATATTTAAACTATGTCATAATAACAGTATACTTCTTCATTAATATCTATATCCAAGAACTACCATATTTATGATATAAACCATAATAAACCAGCATAAACAATTTTCAAGATCTCTGCAAAAGTCTCATGATGTGAAAATGTCTGGTTCTATCAGTAACAAAAATAATCAAAAGAAATCCTAAAATTTCGTTAAAGGCTAGTGAATAAAATGTGATTCTTTTCCAGAAAAAAATCACAAATTTCCCATAATACCTCTAAGCCCAGTCTCAGCACTCCTAGGATAGGAGACTGGAAGCTGACACTGGGAACCTCCATAAAAACTGCCTCATGATACAGATGGACAAAGATTGCTCTGGGCTGCTTGAGAAGATCTTCATATTTGTTTTTACTGGTTCTAATATCTAGCATTTTGGTTTGGGATTATGAAGAAGTCCATGGGGAAGGTTAAAAGCTAACACTTGGGGCTAGAATGCATTTGGAACATGCTTTATAAACTACATGTTGGAAAGGGGGTAGATAATCCATTCTACACACACTCTGTCCTCCTGGACCCCCATCAGAGCTTGGAGTGTGTGTCTTTATCCAGAAAACACCATCTGTCTTCTACAAGGGCGTCCCAACTATTTACAGAGGCACATTTTCATTTTCAGTTGATAGTGAGACTATCAAGGCTAGGAAAGCTCACATAAAAGAAAGTCACATGGTCCCCAATGGAAGGGTTTCAATGACATCTCTACTGGAGTCCCAACCACCCTTGGAGTCACCTCAAATCCTACAGACAGACATCAGCAAGTTTCTGGGGAAATGGCATCCCCTGCCCCAGGTGCATGCCCCATACCCATCTGGGTCATTCAAATCCCAAAAGGAGTCAAGCAATCATCTCCCCATCTTCCCATTAAGGCTCTAGAAATCCAAAGCCTGCATGGCCTCCAATCTAGACATTACCCCAGAGGTGATCTATCAGGGCAGAATAATACTGTGTGTAGAAGTATATGCATCTCCCCCACAAAAGGCCAGCAGCTCACATCCAATGTCTCCATGATGGTCAAAAGTACCTTTCCACACTTCCAAAACTCTCTTACAAGAATTTACATCATAGTTGAGTACTGATATGGAAAAATAAAATATAAAGTAAAGTAATAACACAACAGAAGGGGGTAGCTCAGTGGTAGAGAACTTCACTAACATGACTGAGGCCCTAGGCTCAATCCCTACACACACACACACACACACACACACACACACACACACACACACACACACACACAAGACAGCCTACATACTGACTTTTTTCAAAAAGGATTTGAGTATGTTGACTAACCCAATTTTTATTTGGCCATAAAATTCTCCTCTATATTTAACACAAGAGGAAATGCCCAAGTCATACAGAAAAGTAGAGTATATGAGAACTTGGGGTTTCCACAGTTCCCTTGCAGCTCTGGAGTAGCTGCAGAGCACTGGGCGGTTCTGAATACCACATTTAAGCCATGGTCCTGCCCTCATTTTCTGAGTCTGACAGATGTCATCATCTTTACAGGTGCTGCAAGGAGCAGCCACGTGTTTCTATGCTTTCATTGGCTTTGACATTATTGCCACCACTGGGGAGGAGGCCAAGAACCCCAACACATCCATCCCGTATGCTATCACTGCATCCCTGGTCATCTGCCTGACGGCGTATGTGACCGTAAGTACCAAATGCTCTTCATGACCCTTTGTATTTTATTGTAAATGGTGGCTGTCTCTGGGGCTCAGAAGGTTCAGTATTGTAGTACAAGTACAAGGACATGAGATCAATCCTGAGAACTCACACAAAAAGCAAAAGTCAGGCATGGTTGTATGTGCTTGTAATCACAGCAGTGGGGAAGCAGACAGACAGATCCCTGGGGCTCACTGACCATCCAGCTTCACCTACGTAGCATGTGAGAGACCCTATCTAACAAAAAAAAAAAAGGTAGCCAGTACCTGAGGAATACTTAAGGTTGTCCTCTGGCCTCTACACAATTTGTACACACACTTATATTGCCACTCACACATTCATACACACAGCAACAGCAACAAATGTGGCTGTAAGACTATGACACCTCCTCTCTAAGAACATAGACTTCTCCTTACTCCTTGTTGATACTTGCATGGTGCTTCCTTGTGTTCTCTGTAGCTCTACCTATCTATGACAAGAAGAAACTCGGGACCTCAAAATGTAGGGAAAGAAAAACCACAAGCCCTCACCTCAGCCTGTGCCTCTCAAGTCTCAATCCCTACACTTGCCTATGCCTAGGGACAGTGTGCAAGGAGTGGGCTGTCGTCCAAGCAGCTCAGGTCATAGGCTGGCAGTAACGGGTGGCCTCTGTACAGCCTTCAATGCTCTTCTGTCTTCTGGGAGCTTCCCGGCAATGGAGAGGCAAGGCTCCCACAGAGGGGGCGGGAGAACACACTGTCCTTGGGAGACACTCTTGCCCTGAAGTCTGGAGAGAAATGCAGTTCTTTTTCAGCTCAGTCTCCTAACACCACCTCAAACTTATCCTTGGGGTTTCCCTCAGAGTGAAGCCTCTAGCCTGGTCTCCTCAGGATGTGCGCACACACACACACACACACACACGCACACACACACACACACACACACACACACACACACTTCTAATGTGTCATTCTAAGTTCCCATAGCAGAATTTCTCTCACAGCAATTGTTAGCCTCACCCAACATCTTCTTAGCTCCTAGAGCCATCTGGCCAGCCACCAGGACATGGATACTCCTGGTCCTGAAAATCTATCTGGATCACCACACTCAGGAAAAAGATAGCATCCAGGGTAGATGCCCCCCACCAAAGATTGTCATATGCTAATCTGAAGAAACATGTCTAATGAACTAAAAGTCATGGCTTTTAAGAAAGACTCTGGATGGGGTATAGCCTATCATACTAGCCAGCCCTTGTTACCCCAAAAACTCATCTTTAGCCACTACCTATGGAATCCAGACCAAATGACGAGGCAAGATGCAAAACAAGATTGTCTATTGATAGAAATTCAGTTGCCCACCCAGATATTTTGTGAATGGGCAGTTGTCACTCTGTGAACACACACTCAAGTAGCTTCATATTATCCAGACCCTGATTATCCTACATGTGAGAGAGGTGGCAGGGCAGGTGCAACATGTCTCCTCTACCCTGTCTGTCTCCTTCCACACTTCATCACCTCCCCTGCCGTAGAAGTAGACCCTGGCAGCATGCACACACAGTGAAGTTTACCATCGTGGTTCCTTCCTTAAATAGCACTTTATAGATTACACAGTACTCTTGAGCCTCTACTGAGCTGGCAGCTTCACCCATACTGATCTGTGTGGCCAGAAGACTCTGAGATTTTCTATGAGAATCAATCACAAGCCTCCAGCCACTCTACTGCCTCCTCAAAGGCAATGTGACAAGTGATACATTCCTGAGGGCCCCTATCTTTCAGACTACACAGGCCTTAGCCATGCCTCAGGGACCACTTGGTCTTGTACCGGTCAATAAATAGTCACTGTACCACCAAGGTGCTGGGCTGCCATGGCATATTCTGCTGTCTTCCCTGGTGACCCATGGCTTCCCTAGGGGACCTTGGTTCCTGAGGATCAGGCAAAGGAGTGGTCTCATGTGACCTCCCCTCTCCATTTCAGGCTTTCAATTCCCTTCTTGGTATCAGAGTTGGGTTTTTTTTTTTTACATGCCAGAGGAAGCCATGTGTGCCTGCTGCAGCCATTGTTTAGGCCCAATGTTAAAGAAATCAATTTTACAGCAGATCTTTGGCATACATAGATAGGAAAACAGGATCCCTACAGGAGTCCCCAGACAAGTGTACTCTGGTTAAGTAGACACAGTGGCTTCACAGAGCATGGTTAGATCCATCCTGAGGCCATAGTTCTCTGTTGAACTGAATGACCCTCAGCACTAAGCCAGAAAGAAGAGTCAAAATATTAGTCCCTATTGTGACCCCATAAGCTCATTGTCTGTGGGAGTCTCAAATACTTTCAGTGTTTTGACCTGTGAAGCTTCGAGTGAGGAGGACAGATCAGAGCCAATAGGGTCCTGAAGAAATAAAAGAAGTAAAAGCCTTGTCCTGGTGGCATAGCCTGGTGGATAAAGATGCTTGCTGCCAGACAGACAACCTGTGATAGATCCCCACAATCCATAAGACAGAAGAGAACTGAGCTGCCCTAAGATGTGCTTCAGCCTACACAGATGCACACACACACACACACACACACACACACACATATGCAAACACGTGCATGCACACACACATACAGGCATACATGCACATACATAAACACACAGGCACGCACATTCGAGCACACAGGTGTGAACGAACACACATGTGCACACACACGTACACACACACACAGGTACACATACACATTCAAAAACACAAAAATTCTTTATAAAAAAGAAGTGGAAGAAGTGAGATCCTTGTCCTTAAGGGCAGGGCACTTGAGGCCCTGGTCACAGCGCCTTCCATCTGGGGATGTTTTAGGGTAGACCCTTCACTGTGAGGCTTGAAACATCTGTGGATTTAGCCTCAGACAGAAAAAGGCCTCGGAGACATTTGGGAGATTATTTGATCCTAACCACTAAAAGCAAAAGTGGGGAGAAAATATGGAGGCCAACTGGACTAAATAAAAGTCACATGCCAGTTAATGGCTCCAAACTACCACAAAAGCCTCTGTTTTCAGGTTGGGGTCGCCCACCTGTGCTGTCTGTCTCCTCTGCCTCCAGCCTGTCTTCTTTTGTCTTAACAGGTGAGCATGATCTTAACTCTGATGGTGCCATATTATGCCATCGACACAGAGTCCCCTCTCATGGAGATGTTTGTGGCCCATGGCTTCTATGCTGCAAAGTTTGTGGTGGCCATCGGGTCGGTGGCAGGACTGACAGTCAGCCTTCTGGGCTCCCTGTTCCCCATGCCCAGGGTTATTTATGCCATGGCTGGTGATGGCCTGCTTTTCAGGTAAGGGTCCCCAGGAAATGTGTTCCACTCTGCTGTTGCTATCCAGAAGGACTGACTGACATGCATGGAGAGTCGGTTTGATGATCATCTTTCCTAAAGGCTGACAACCTTGTGAAAGTTTGGGTTTAAAGAGCTCAGACTCTGAAATGGACTCTGAGTTGACTCTAGGTCCCTCAGTACAGAACCAAGGGATGGGAGCCCTTCTCCCTCCTCTGACAGGCATTTCCCTTGTGGGAGCAGAGGGTACTTTCAGAAGGAAGAACTCAGAGGCATCTTAGGCTGCCCCATGAGACCTGGCTCCTTTCTCCAAAGCTCCCATGAAGCTGAAATCATTCAACAGTCAGAGAGGAGATAAAATCCTCTAATGCTGGCATGGTAATTGTTATAGTAACTGTCATTTGTGAGACAATTACAGACATGGGTGCCGCTGGATGTTCTGTGTACTGTGTCCACTTGTTTCTCAGACACTATTTGGGATGCGCATAGCAGGAACTAAAGAGGTAGAAAAGTCTTGTCCCAAACCTTTTGGTGGTGGGACAGAACTTGAAACCAGAACTGTCTGGCTCTAAAATCAGGCTTCCCTTTTTAATTGTGTGAGAGTGTTTTTGCCAGCTTGTTTCTATGCACTACATGTGTACCTGTTGCTTCCAAAGGTCAGAGTAGAGCATCAGATCCCCTGGAGCTGGAATTACAGATGGTTGTTATCTGCTATGTGGGGGCTGGGAACTGAACCCAGGTCCTCTGGAAGAGCAGCCATGCTCTTCACCACTGAGCCATGTCTCCGGACCTGATCCTCAGACTTTTTTCACAGGAGCAATACATTTGAAGTTCCAGCCTGTTGGTAGCCATGAAGTAGTCTGTCTTCCACTGACTAAACGGGATGCACCCTTTTACTTGATTCCCAGTGCTTATTGTGGGAAGTCAAGCAGCCCACGGAGGTGTCAGGAGAACAGGCTCTGGGGCTTTATTTCTGCCACTAGCTGTCACTTCCTGCTCCATTTCCCTGGCCAATTCCCTGAGTCTACACCAGGTTAGAGCAGCTGCTTTGGGGTGCTGGGTAGATCAAGACGGGCTGATGGTGGTAATGGTGTAACTACTTACAGCTTCACACACCCATAAGGTGGGTTGCTAGGTAGATCAAGACAGGGGCTGGGACAGTGATGGTGTGAAAACTTATAACTTCACGCATCTATAAGCTTTTCCTGCCATAAAAACAAACAAATAAACAAAAAACCTAAGAGGAAAGATGCCTGTGGGCCCTGGCACACTTAACAGTTCTATGTGGCTCACGGGAAAGAAATAATGGGGAATGGAGGAGACAGAGCCAGGAGAAGGGAGAAGAGGGGAAAGGAGCCCCTTGAAGGCTCATGGGACTTGCTGCAGAAGGGCCCATATTTTAACCACACTGGTTGGCTTTCTCATCTTCAGCTGGACTTGAGCCTGTGCTTATGAGCTTCTTAACTGTCATGCTGTTTTACCAACTCAATCCCCATACTTCCATTGCAGGACAGTATGTCTAAAGTTTGAAAACTTGGGGTATCTTTTAAAGTACAGTTGGCTGAATGGACGTCACCTCCAAAACTCTGATGTAGTAGAGTTTGTGAGAATATTCCTTCCCAGCAAGCACTGGTGATGCTGCAGATTGACAGGTCTTCCCAGCTTCTATGGGCTTCCATGTGGATTTCTGGCAGGCCCCCTGGATTCTGGATTCAGTCAACCCTTCCTGTCACAATAATGAATAGGACCCCTTGGGTTTTTCGGTTTGATGTTATTGTTGTTTAAGGCTTCAAATAAAGGAATTAAAGTGAATTCTCTAATGATATCACGTGAGCTAGACTTTGGGACTAGTGTAGCAGACAAGTTAATGGGAATGGCAGGGCCAGGAGGAGCTATCCTCCTAACATTGCAGGTCTAACTTGCTGGTATGCTAGAATCTGTCACCATGGGAAGTGTGACTCCCAGCCTCTGCTTGCCCCTTCCCTCCAGGTTCCTGGCTCACGTGAGCTCCTACACAGAGACACCAGTGGTAGCTTGCATCGTGTCAGGGTTCCTGGCCTCTCTCCTGTCACTGCTGGTCAGCCTGAGGGACCTGATAGAGATGATGTCCATTGGCACACTCCTCGCCTACACCTTGGTCTCTGTCTGTGTCTTGCTCCTTCGATACCAGCCTGAGAGTGACATTGATGGTTTTGTCAAGTTCCTGTCTGAGGAGCACACCAAGAAGAAGGAAGGCATCCTGGCTGACTGTGAGAAGGAGACTTGCTCTCCTGTGAGTGAAGGGGAAGAGTTTTCCAGCCCTGCCACCAACACCTGTGGGGCCAAGAACCTGCCATCCTTGGGGGACAACGAGATGCTCATAGGGAAGTCAGATAAGTCCACCTACAATGTCAGCCACCCCAACTACGGCACTGTGGACATGACCACGGGCATAGAAGCTGATGAATCAGAAAACATCTATCTCATCAAGCTGAAGAAGCTGATTGGACCCCGTTACTACACGATGAGAATCCGCCTGGGCCTTCCAGGCAAAATGGACCGGCCCACAGCAGCGACAGGGCACACAGTAACCATCTGCGTGCTCCTGCTCTTCATCCTCATGTTTGTCTTCTGCTCCTTCATCATCTTCGGCTCTGACTACATCTCGGGCCAGAGCTGGTGGGCCATCCTTTTGGTTGTTCTGATGGTGCTGCTGATCAGTGCTCTGGTGTTTGTAATCCTGCAGCAGCCAGAGAATCCCAAGAAGCTGCCGTACATGGCCCCTTGTCTCCCCTTCGTGCCTGCCTTTGCCATGCTGGTTAATATCTATCTCATGCTGAAGCTCTCCACCATCACATGGATCCGGTTTGCAGTCTGGTGCTTTGTGGGTAAGCAATGTGCTCTGGAGGCTTGGGCGTCCCCCTTTTAAGGTCTTGAACAGGCTTATCCCAGCATTATGCCCTAACTTGGCAAGATAGCTCCATTCTTAGAGAAACCAGGCTGGTTCTATAGACCTATGCTTTCTTCATGGTTCAATAAAGCCAGTTACCCCTGTTCCCCCTGATATACTTTTGGTCATTGGTCCTAGAAGGATGATGCTAATCTATCCATTACTTCATTAAATGACAAATTACTGAAAGATCTTCTTGTGGAGAATAATTAGTGCCAGAAAAGGTTCAATTAAAACGAATACCCATTTTTGAAACACATAAAAGTACCAGAGCAAAATATGCTAGGATGTCGGGTGAGGTTGGCTGGAATCCTCTTAGACACTAAAAATTGTGGTAAATTATTAAAAAAAAAAAATCCAGTGATCTTAATTTAGCCAAATTAAACTAAAAGGTCAATCACAGTCTATTTTTTTTTTAAATAAACAAAGCCTGAGCCAAAGGTGGATTGGGGCATTATTTTTCTGACACAGTTTTATCACAGCACCATTTTACACGTCTCAGTTCATTCTGGCTTTTGTAAATATTCAAGATTTTTCCCTGAGGGCCTTGTGTTACCCTATGAAAGGTCAATGGAAGGTGTCCATTGAGCCTTCATCTGTCATTGATGAGTGACCTAATTCTGTTAGAGTCTTCATCAGTCACATCTCCTAGTATAAACCACACTGTGCTCAAAACTCTCTTTCACTGACTTTAAGAAGCCCCAAGCTTTCTTAAGAATTCTAGTTGACTTTGTGGTCAATTAGCATTGCACTTTTGTTCCATATTGATCATTTCTGACCTTTGCTGGTGTTTATGAGGCAGCTGGGAATGGATCACTATAACTTGAGAAGGACATCTAAGCAAATTTTAAAGTTCATTTGTCACTGTTCTTCAGTCCTTGGTGGCCCAGGGGGTCTCCTCAGGAGCTTTGTAGAGCAGGAGAGTCACACACTAAGCATTTCCTGCCTAAAGCAAGAGGCCAAGCATGCATCAGTTCATCAGGTTCAGGTGACAGACACTCACATTGATTAGCAGCCTGTCCGTTACTTAAGGCCAAGGGATGTAGGTATCCAATGTGTGCCTAGAACAAAGTACCTGTGGGGTGGGCTCCATAAATGTTTCTCAAATGATTGTGAAGTACTTTTTCAGAGGAGAAAAAAGTGAGAGTGGTCAGAAAGCACTTGGAAGAAATAGGATGTGTGTGGGGCCGGCAGAAAAGTTTAATAAGATGGAGGGAGGAAAAGCAATAAGCAAAAGAAAAGGCAAGTTTCTCCCAGAGGTTCTCCAGGACACAGTGTATCCTCCCAAAACTTTCTGTCCTGACCTTTCACTCCTCTGTTAAGCCTTAGGGGGATTTCTCGAGAGGACCCCACTGGCTTATCAAGATTTCTCCATTTTTATACTTTATTAGCAAGCTCTCATCTCTCTTTACACACTTTTCTACTGTAGCTAGCCAATGGGAAGACAGCCCTGAACAGAAGTGGCTGGAGTGGGTAAAGGATTTTAGCCATGTGGCTGTCAAGTCAATGAAGACATAGATATCAATACATGTGGACAAGTTCATCGGACAGAAAAAAGGTAGAAGAGCTTCTGTTTCCAGAAGAGGGTCACCCACAGCCAGTCCCCACCCCGTGAGTCACATTGCAGGTAGTGTCAGAGACTATTTACATGAGCTTTCTAGAATACTTTATAGTCCTACTCTTTCCTTTAAAAAAAAATCCCTACATGGAAATCCCATGGTTTCACAGATGCTTTTGCTTAGGAAGACACTGTAGATGATTTTTTTCCTTATTTAAAAAGTGAAACATAGAAAAGAAAAGAACGTTGATTCTTACATACAAATCCTGTGGCTGGTAGAAGTAATTGACAACAATATAGCTATATTTGCAAGTTATTGTGAGGAATTTGTCTCACTTTTCAATCCTCATGGCAATCTCCATTGCACAGATTAAGAAATGGCGCCTCTTGCTTACAGATATGTAGCCAAAATCTAGCAGAGCCAAAGCTAGAACTCTAGAAGGTTGGATGCAGAGTCCCTTATCAGGGCCAAGGTATGGATTGGTGGTAGAGTTCTTGCCTAGCAAGATCTTGGGTTGATCCCTAGAGCTTCTTAAATTAGAGACCCCCATCACAGCTTCCGTGTTAAACATGTGGCCTATCACCACCTCTGTCCCTCTTGATTTTATGAAAGATCCAAAAAGATCCAAAAAGTCGGATAATACCAAAGTTAGTGGGAGAATGGATCCTTGATTCCAGTAGACCTACAATTCAGTTTTGGGGCTCTAATCATCCCACCACTGACCTCTGAAAAGCTTTCTTATTTGATGTGAATGCTTGGTGGGCTAAAACCTGACAGTGGGTCCATATTCCTGGGCATATTGTCTCTGTGCAGGACCCAAGGCCTGGGCTAACAGTCTGCTGGGCTGTTCTGAATGCTTAATAATTTCTAAGCAAGACACCCCATGTTTTCCTGTTGCACAGAGATTCACGAACTTATAGCCAACTCCATATCATATCTGGGGTTCTTGTGGCACCAAAAGGTCTCTCCCCTTTGGCATCTAACAATGCCAGTTCAAATGGGAGCCCTGTCCCAGCCTTGAACTTTAAGTTTAAAAACTTCACCTAACTGCATTGAGCCTGGATCATTTGATCGATCATCTTTGAACTGATGGCTGCTGGAAGCATAAATGAGAAAATGATGGAGAAAGTCATAAATCCTTTTCTCTTGTTTTCCTTTTAAAGCTCTGAAGTGACTCATTGTCCACCAGCTTGTGACAGGCTGGCTCTCACACAGCAGAGCACAGTGTGAACCATCCCCAACTCGGGCTGCCCCACTTGTTATCAAGCAGCGGAAAACTCCCTGAGAGCCTTTTGCAATCTTGCTGATAGCACAGGCTGCAAACTCCCCCCAAGAAGCTGTTTCTCACTGACCTAGCAGGATGCCACACTGCAGAGTGGGCTAGCTGACATCTGTGCTCACCCAGAGTCAGTGCACAGCCCACCAGCCACATTTGGGATTGCTAATTCTTCCAGGCACCAGCTGCCGGCCTATTTCCTACCATGACTTTTGAAGGCAGTGAGTTTACTAAGTTTCATCCAGAACAAAGATTGCCAACTCTGGCTACAGATCAGAACACTCCGGGTTACTTCTGGAACATTATAAACACAGGCTTCCCCCACATAATGTTATGATTCAATTGATTTCAGTGGTCAAGCACAGAGAATTATTTTAGAGCTCTGCCAAGGTGTTTTTAATGTGCAGCCAGGTTTTCAATAATCTGTAATCTTCTAAATCAATACTTCTCAAAGTGTCATCTCAAACCAGCAGGGCTAATATCACAGTGGACTAGTGAGGATATAATTCAGGACTTAACAAGGACTCCAGGAGATTCTAATTCATGCTCAAATCTGAGAGCTATTGTTCTAGAGAGAAGACATGATCAAGCAGGGAAGGTAATTTAATTGTGAAATCTGTTTTTCAAAAACAAAAAAAGTATATCCATCCCACAGCCTCAAATTGGCTTATAAAAATATTTGTGATCTTCCACAATTACCATAGATATTCCTCCTCTGAATTTCTGAGGCTGCCAGACATCGGCTGCTTCTTCAGCTTATGCACAGGGTAACTTTCCTAGGAAGAACAGTAGAGATATTTTTAAATGAAGTTTCTTATGAAATCAACTGCTTCTCAACAAAACGTCCATGGTTAAAGCTGAGTCATAATGAGATAACATTCTGGGACACATTCTTTTATCCAGCTTTCCCTAAGTGAATCTTAATCAGAGGGTTTCTGTAACAGTGTTTCACTGAGCTTTGACCTTCAAAAGAGCATAACTTAGAGTGTAGTGAAGCCCAAGCATTCCCTGTGCACACTCCCTCTCTTTAGACAAGAGGAATGATACAAGCAATAATTAATTGTCCATGAATCCCAACAAAGTGAGCACCAAGCCATCTTCAGTGCCTTTTCATCCCAGTGAATGTAAACTGGTGAGAGCATCTCCAGGGGTCGGACACTGTCTCAGGAACTGTGGAAGCACCAGGGTGAAAGCATGGCAAAATGAGATTCTCCAGGATCTCTTTTAGACCTGCCGTCCCCTGAGGGCTCACATTAAAAACTGTCAGGGAGTGGGAAAGGGTTAAAAAAGGCAGCTGGTGGTGGCACACGCCTTTAATCCCAGCACTCAGAAGGCAGAGGCAGGCATACCTCTGAGTTCCAGGCCAGCCCAGCCTGGTCTACAGAGTAAGTTCCAGGACAACCAGGGCTGTTACACAGAGAAACCCTGTCTCAAAAAATATCAAAAAATGGGGCAGGGGGCCAGGCGGTGGTGGCGCATGCCTTTAACCCCAGCTCTCAGGAGGCAGAGGGCAGAGGCAGGTGGATCTCTGTGAGTTCGAGACCAGCCTGGTCTACAAGAGCTAGTTCCAGGACAGCCTCCAAAGCCACAGAGAAACCCTGTCTCAAAAAAACAAAATAAAATGGGGCATGGGGGGGGAGCAACGGGGGGGGGCAGGGAGACAACTATCAGGTAGCCTAGTTCACTGGTACCTTTACCATGAGAACAGCCATGTTTTGTTCATAATTTGTTCAGTCTCTCTGAGGAAAATGAAATTTCGTTTTAAGGTTCAGAGAGTGAGCAGGACTTGGGATCTGGACAATGGGCTTCATGCCTCTTATGCCAGGATATAAATACTCTTTTCTTTTTTCCATTTGTTTGTCCGTGTTTGTTTGTTGAGGCAAGGTTTCTGATATCCAAGACTGGCCTCAAATTCTCCATGTGGTGCCAGAATAACCTTGAACTCCTGACCTACTTGCCCCACCTCCTTAACACTGGGGTTACAAGCATGGTGAACCACCACACTTGGTTTATTCAGTGATAGGAACCAACCTGGGGGCTTTGTGCATGTTAAGCACAATTGAACCTCGTTCCCAGTCTCCAAAATGTAAATATTATAAAGAGAAAACATTCACCTTTCTGGTCTTTGCCTGAGCTGCCATTTAAAATACTATTGGAAAGTAATAGGAAGCAGCCATTTTAAAGGGAAAAGTTGAAGGAAAGGGTGCTAAGATATCCAAATGCTTGACAGCATGTTCCATAAATCAATCTGATTGACACGCTTCGTGGTGGCAGGGATAAAACAAACTGCAATTCCACATCAGTCTTGCTCAGGAAATTGAGAACCAAGTCTTGAAGGCCTCACAGGGATGGCAATAGCAGGGTGATGCCGGAAAGGAGAGAATATGGAGAGGAAGTTTGTCACAGGCCCTGTGCCTACAGGCAGGAGCTACTGCTCTGGACACAGGAAGGCTTGAGCAAGGAGGGGCGAGGAAATCAAGAGTCTTTGCCACCAGAATCAGCCAAAAAAAAAAAAAATGGAAGGAGAAAGAACTGTAGGAGAGGTGGAGGACCCTGGAGCCAGTTTGTGTGGTACATAGGGGACTGAAGCTGCCAATCCTGAGAGCTTGGCGTCTGCTCTTCACCGCTGTTGGTGAGATCCACCCACAGGTGTAGTTGTCATACTGTGATTGCCGACTAGCCTTCCACAATGCAGACTCCATTCTGAACCCCATGGAGGTTGCCTGTATTTGGTCCTGATAAAGCAGACTGCTGTGAATATTCTTTTACATGTCTTTGGTGAGCATTTTTCTTGAGTTTCTGTGTGATGTGGGACTCCCAGTTCATAATATTGGATTTCTCTCTCACTGTATCAGCTGTCGTAGCCATCACACGGCTCAGAGGGTCCCCAACTCCGCCTCATCAACAGATGAGACCTTGAGCACAGTCATTTGAATTCACAGGGATAGAGCCCCACCCATCGAGCCTGCTCTTCCTGGCACACCACATCAAACAAACCTCACTGTTATTACAAACGACAGGGTTCATGGTGGTACGTAAAAAAACAATCGGAAGAGTAGGACTTGGTGGGGATTGTGGTGGGTGGAGTAGACACCTTCTCATTACCATCTAGTCTCCGTTCCTGCACTGGCAAATGTCTGTTTTGGAAAGCCGATCCCAGAGTAGTCAAAATAAAAAGCCCTTTGGGCATAACTGAGTACCTCAGCTATCTGCAGTGGGCAGGGCTTCCTGCTGGAAAGTGCACCCCAGGAGGAGGCTGCTCCACCCAGCTGAGGTCAGGTGACCCACCCCTCTTCAGCCTGAGCACTGAGCTTCATGGAGAAGCTCCCTTGGGACTCTAGAGATCAGAGGCCCAGAGTTCAAGGCGAGTTTGTGCCTGTGACGTTGGCAATCTGTGTCATTGTTTATCACCCACTCTTTGCAGGGTTGAATTTCCTTCCAGATCCCCCCCCCATAGGATATAGGGGTGACTCCCCAGAGCCTTAGCCAGGCCTTTCTCTTGAAAGTTTGGAGCCTGTGCTTGCCTTGCGCGGGGTGGAGCCACATAAATTGATCAGTGTTTAGTTAGCTGGTGCATGGGCACTGTAGCATCCTGAGGCAAGTTCAATGGAGTCTCTCACCTGGAGACTCCTAGGTGGGACAGGAACAGCCCTCACCTTCTGACCAGAACAGTGAGTTTCAGGGCTATTTCAATGGCTCGTTTGTTGTGTAATTCTTAACTTTTCTAGGCTGCTATCTGACACTATACATATTTTCAAAGAGCTTTAAGATCACAATATGTCTTTTTTTTTTTTAACTGATGCTCAGGATTTTTTTCTTAAATACTTATTTATCTTTTATGTGTGTGGATGTCTTGCCTGCCTGTATGACTGTGCACCCTGTACCTGCAGTGCCCACAAAGCAGGGTGTCAGATCCTCTAGGACTGGAGTTGCAGATGGTTGAGAGGCACCATTCGGGGTGCTAGAGATTGAACCCAGTTCCTTTGGAAGAGCAGTCAGTGCTCTTCACCGCTGAGCCATCTCACAAAGTATCTTAGTAATAAAGAAATCCCACTCATTTGCTGTAGGCATGAGTCTTCATCTTGTCTGAACCTCCCTCAGGTACATTCTCCACCAGGGAACTTCCATCTTCAAAAGAAGCTAAAGCGTCCTGTCCATATTGTCCTCCACTGATCTTTCAAGGGACGCATGGCCATTACTTTGTCATATCATATTGTTCACCTTGCACCTGTTGCAGAAATGCCAATAGACCCACGTGCTTACCACTGACTACTCCCTGCCCTGTCCACCCAGACACCCCACCAGGACCCACTAACTGAGAAGACATCTCCATCTTGGCAGCAGAGTCTCCAGGACCCTGTGACCACACAAACACTGCCTCCTCTGCTCTGCTTGTCACACCCGACATTAGGTAACTGATGATAGATAATCCATGCCATTGGAAAGCAACAAGTCGGGTACAGAAGAAGAAGCAGCAGCAAATATTCAAAGAAAACAACTAGCAATCTAATCCCATATATACATACATACATAACTTTAAATCTAGGTTCTGCATATGAGAAAAACACATTGTCTTCATCATTCTGGGCTGGCTTTTTCATGTAATACAATAATTTCCAGTTGCATCCAGCTTCTTACAAGTACGATTTCATTTTTTAAACAATCTCATAAAATATGTGTATGTACCACATTTTCTTTATCCATTTATTTCTTGGTGGACTTCTCTTGATGGTCCTAGCTATTGGGATCAGTATAGCTGCCAACACAGGTCCTCACATATCTCTATGGTGTATTGACTAGGAGTTATTCAGGTATGTACCTGGGAATGGGTCCCAGGATAATTCTATCTTCAGTTTTTGAGGAACCTCCATACTGACCTCTATAATGGCTGCACACATTTCCATTTCCCCACATCCTCACTCACCAACATCTGTTGTCCACTATTTCCCTGATGATGGTCATTCTGTCTGGGATGAAATGGAAACCTCAAAGTACATTTAATTTGTGTTTCCATGCTGGACAAGGATACTGAACACTTTAAAGTGATTCCTGGTTATTTATGTTTCTTCTTTTGAAAACTATCTAGTCAGTTCATTTAGTACATTTGTTGACTGAATTGTTTGGTGGTTTGGGTGCATGCTTTTGTAATTCTTTATATATCCTAATACTAATCCCTTGTTTGATTACAGTCAATAAAGACTTTGTCATTTTGTACACCCACTTCAGTTTTAAGCTTGGTTCTACTTCAGGCTTGAGCCAATAACCAAACCCACCCTCAAAGGAAAAATCTTTGCCATCTACAAATTTTTACAAGAGAATATAATACCAGTCTGGAGACAGCTCTAAGTAAAAACTCCCCCAAACTACTTAGAACAAGGATGGCATCATTAGAATAAGTGAGTGGTCTAATACGGTGGAGAATTTTTGCTCTATGTGTATAGTAATATGAGGATTTTTTAATACTGGCATTATCAGTTCATGTTTTAGAAATATTACTATTCTACTGATGCTGAAATACTTGCAAACCGCCTAGAGTAGGAGGGATTTGCTCCAGTGGAATCTGGGGGAAGGCAGGGTGGCACAGCTGGATGAACACAGCATTATTCTCTATACTTCAGTATATTTTTGGAATACTTCAGAACAGACAACTCAAAATCTCTGAGGATGTGGCTCAGTGGTAGAGCACTTGACTGATATGTTCTAAATCCTAGATTCTACCCCCAATACCACAAATAATAGTAAAATAATAATGTTCAAGAATGCTGAACTGCCTCCCGCTAATAACTACCTCATCTTCATGCCCCAGAATCTTTCCTGGTAAATGGAAGCAGAACGAGAAGGCAGATTCCCTGAGCCAGGGAATGGAGAATGTGTGTCTGTGTCTGTGTGTCTATCCGTGTCTCTGTGATTCTGTGTCTGTGTGTTTGTCTGTGTCTGTATCTGTGTGTCTGTCTCTGTGTGTGTCCATATATATATATATATATATATATATATATATATATATAATATATGTTTGTCTGTGTCCCTGTGTCTGTGTGTACACATGAGGAGAGTATGTAGAGGCCAGAGGTTGACATCCTGTGTCTTCTTTGGTTTTGCTCCTTAACTTTTATTGTTTTTATTTGATACAGACTTTTATTGTTTTTATTTGATACAGACTTTCTCACTAAACCTAGAGCTCACGAGCTTGGCTGACCTGACTGGCCAGCAAATGCAGGGATTCACCCAGGTCCATCTCTCTAGCACTGGGAACACAGCCATGGATCACTACCCTCCCTGGATTTTGCATGGGTACAAAGGATCTAGACTTAGGTCTTCATGTTTGTTTGTCAGACACTACCAATTTACCCAGCTCTCCAGTCCCTAACCAGGAGATACAGATTCTCTCTCTCTCTCTCTCTCTCTCTCTCTCTCTCTCTCTCTCTGTGTGTGTGTGTGTGTGTGTGTGTGTGTCTGTGTGTCTGTGTGTCTTTGTGTGTCTGTGTCTCTGTCTCTGTCTTTCTCTGTCTCTCTATCACAGGACCTAGGCACACAGTGCTATATGCAGAGTAGTTGAGATGACTCAGGATTCCCAGAATTCCTGAGATTGCAAAAACTACCTTAGGCATCATTCCCCATACCAGATGAAAAGAGAAGTAGAAACACAAAGCCCTGATTCCACATAGCAGACCTTCAGCTCGATGTTTACTCTGCCACACAAAGCCCTTGTTTATGTGACAGATGGTAGTTCAGGCTTCTCTCTCTCTCTCTCTCTCTCTCTCTCTCTCTCTCTCTCTCTCTCTCTCTCTCTTTCTCTCTCTCCCTCTTCTCTTGTCCCCTCTGTTGTTTTGTCCTCTCCACTTTTTCTCTTCTCCCACCTTTTCTGCTTCACAGCAGTCTTCCCAAATTCACTAAACGGGGGTGGTGGGCAGAATGTAAGATGCTAGAGGATGGTTCAGTCCGTCCGAGCAGGCGGCCTGGATACACGGCCAGCCAGCCAGTCACAACACAGTGTATATTAGAGACGAATAACAAGGTTTTGACATTGTAGGGGCCACAGCAAATGTGAAAAGGCCCATTAACATATCTGAGGCAGATGTGTATTACAAAGGACTGGCACTCCCAAAGAACACGCATACATAACTCTTACTGAATATTTACTGCAATCAGTGTCTCCGCACATCAGCTTGGGGAGAGAAGCGTGAAAGATTGGATGTGCAAAAGACTTTCCTCACACAGAAGCCTGGCCCTGCCCCTTTCAGACCCAAGCATGACACCTAATGTTCCCCAGCTTTGGCTTTTCCTGTAAATGCCATCATTAGATGTGTTGGTAATCTGTAGTTTTCTCTGGCTCAATTATCTGTGTTGTTAGAGCAATTTCACCAAGTCCCAGAACAGGAACCTACCCAACACTCACATATCTGCTCTGGGAGAAAGGAAGGTATGCTAGAACAAATGTCACCCAGTACCTGAGTCTATTGACTTGTGTAGAGGCAGGAAGAGATGCTAGGGAAATAGAAAAATGTTCAGTTCCATAGGGAAATGAACCATCTATAAAAAGGTCAGAGAAGGAATTTAAAAAAAAAAAAAAAGACTAATGTAATAGGAGTAAGTGGCAAGATTTGGCACCTGCCTGGATGATGAAAATTTAAGCAAAAGAGGTGTGCTATTGACCCACCTGGTCACCTGCAATCCTTCTCAGTTCCCAGGCATGCTCTGAAGGCATTCTCCAAGCATGCATGCTGCCCTTTGAGACGTTTGAATGGGGGTCTGGTTCCACACAAGAATAATAACTATCCTGCATAAACACCTCCACACCCCCACACACAATAAAGAGTAAAGACACCACCACCACCCCACCCACCCCACTACCACCACCACCCATCCCCACCCCCCACCACCGCTCAAAAAGATCAACCCGCTATTTGAGCCCAAATAGCTACATCTGCAAATGATTAACTCCAGAGTTTATTACCAATTAGGACTATAAATCTCTGCTTACTTTGGCTCCTGCAAAGCTGATTTCTGTGAGAGGAGGGGGACTGGAAGGAACAGGGAGAAAGTCAATTGAGACAAAGAGGAAGAAATCTAAGCTTAAAGAGACACACTTCAGATTCAAGAGCCAGAGTGGGAAAGGTGGCCAGGCTTGCCTTCTGAGCAAACAGCTGAGCAGATGGCCCAGGGTCAGTGGAGACAAACGGGCTGAAGCTACCCAACAAGGAGTGTTTGAGCTCAGTGGCCAACCCATAGCTGCATTTTACCACTAAGTTGCCCAGTAATTACTCTGACTCTCAGGGGTGGAGCTTGGTTTTGTTTGAGTTTCAGTGTGTGTGTGTGTGTGTGTGTGTGTGTGTGTGTGTGTGTGTGTGTGTGTTGAATGTACTGAATGTGTGTGTGATATATGCACACATGTGTGTTGAGTGTTCACACCTCTTCAAGAGCCCTTAGGAACCAGAGGAATCTGGTGTCCTGACCTGTATCACTCTCCACCTTGTTCACATAAGTGACAGTCTTTGATTGGACTCCAAGGCAGGCTTGTAAGCAGCAAACCCAAGCCGGCAATCCCCCGCCCCACCCCAGCTCAGCATGGGTACAGGCACATGCATGGCCACATCAGCCGTGTTGGGTTTTTTGTTTTTTCAATGTGAGTACTAAGATGCCAAGTTGGGTCTTCATACTTGTGTACCAAGCCCCCTTGCCACAGAGCAAGCCCTGCTTCTCATGGTTTACAGAATGGAAGGCTGCAATCGTAAATCATAGGCCCAAGAATGATGGGGACTGGATTTCACATTCTTATAATAAATAGTACCTGTGACGGGTGACACTATAATTCTTGCCTTTCCAGACCCTGAATTTCAAGGGCTTTTCAAGTTGAAAAAAGAGGCTAATGTGCTATTCAAAAATACAGAAAAGAAACATTAGTCGTATAAATGCTATGTCTTGCCAGAAAGGTGAGTTTCCTTTCACAGGAATGAAGTTAACACGGAGATGATACACTGGACTTGTGTTCATCGGGAGGTCTTGTTCATTCATTTAAAAAACATTAAGGGCCAGGTTTTGGCCAAGACTATAAACTAGAACCAACCAGTGCAGATAATCTCATGACTAAGCTGTCTGGGAGTCCACACCGTAGAAAAAGCAGCTTAGGGGTCAGGAACAGATCATTCCATTGGTGAGTGTGAAACAGCAAGATAAATCAGAATAATATATGTGTGTTGCTAAGAGGTGAAATAAACGGGTCGGAGCCTTGCATGGAGTTTTGGGATAATAAAATATTCTGAGAAGGTTGAAGGCAAATCCATAACCAGTAAGGGCAAAGTGTTGTCCTTTCCACGGAAGTGGTTCAGTGTAGTCAACCTGCCACCAGGTCGCTGGCTGGTCACCCTGGGGAGTGGTGTCACATCTGCAATCCATATTGGTCTTTTCTGTTGGCAGACCTGGCACTCAGAAGCAGCTGTAGCCAGGTCAGCCTTGGTGAGTGGAAGTCCATGCTGTTGAGCCCATGCCTAACCCAACCCCCGTCTCTGCCACCATGGCCACTTGTTCAAGGGCCATTGGGCAATGACAGAGATGGCTGGTGACAGAGGCTGACTGTCCACAGAATGGGTCATCTTACCTACTTGATTATTGAGTTCCTCCTCAGCTGAAGTCACCTTTTGATGAACATTTACATGGACACACATATATTCACATCCTTTGCCCATTTGCAGAGATCTCTCCACACACTTCTTCCCCAGATGTCTTTCTCACCAATTTTCCCATCATGCTCTTTCCAGATCCCTGACCATCCAGCCAATCTATTGGCTACAACCCATGAATCAGTGAACAGTAGCAATCTTGACCCAAAGGCAGCATGAAGAGCGAGTCACTGGACCTGGCTTAGGCTTTTGAAACATCAAAGCCCATCCCCAATGATGCACTTCCTCCAACAAGGTCACACCACCTAATCTTTCAAATGGTGCCACTCCCTGGTGAATGAACATTCAAATCTATGAGCCTATGGGGCCATTCTCTTTCTAACCCCCATAGGACCGAATTGCCAATCTGTAAATACTAACCAGAACAGAAGATGCAAATTCCTGGCATTAGCTCTGTGAGAATAATGATAGGTGCCCACTGGGAAGGTGAAGGTTGAGGTGACTGAAAGGCCAGATGCTGTCTAAGGAGGCAGCTAGCTCTCACCTTCAGCTAAAACCCGGGAGTGCCAGGACACTGTTGTCAGAACCTTAACGGAAGCTGTAAATGCAGGCTGTTTTATGCAAGCTTTCCTAAGCTTATTCTGGGTTTGCTGTTGTTTTGTTTTCATTTTCTGAGACAGGTCTTACCATTCTGACCAAATCTGTGGGTGTGAGGGGGACATAGAGGCTGTGCTTGTTGGTGGGAGGTGTATGTTTGTACCCATGCACATAGAAGCCAGAGGTCAGCCTCTGGATCTTTCCTCAGAAGTCACTCTCCTGAGATTTGAGACAGGGTCTTTCACAGGGACCAGGGGCTCGCCAGTTTTAGCTAGGGTAGCTGACCAGTGAAGCACAGAGCTCTGCTTGATCCCACCTCTCTAGAGCTTTGATCATTAGCTAGGCCACCGCAAGGGGCCTTTTTAGGTGGTCTCTAAGTCTGGAACTCCTCTCTCTCTCTCTCTCTCTCTCTCTCTCTCTCTCTCTCTCTCTCTCTCTCTCTCTCTCTCCCTCTCTCTCTCTCTATTTCTCTCTCTCTCTCTCCAAACCCCATAGTCAAGTGTGATCCCAGTGCCCCCAGGGGTCCTAAAGCAACAGCTTAATTCGTTTGTGCTCTCCCTTCCAACAGGTATGCTCATTTATTTTGGGTACGGCATCTGGAACAGCACCCTGGAAATCAGTGCTCGAGAACAGGCCCTGCACCAAAGCATGTACCAGCGCTATGATGTCGATGACCCCTTCTCCGTGGAGGAGGGGTTCTCCTACGCCACTGAGGGCGAGAGCCAGGAGGACTGGGGTGGGCCAGCTGAAGACAAAGGCTTCTATTACCAACAGATGTCAGATGCGAAGGCAAGCACCCGGACGAGTAGCAAAGCGAAAAGTAAAAGCAAACACAAACAGAACTCTGAGGCCCTGATTGCAAATGATGAGTTAGATTGCTCTCCGGAGTAAGGCTAAAGGCTCAGGAGCCTAGAGAGGGTAGGGCGGGTTCTCCCTAAATCAGCCTGTGTGCTAGAAGCTGGAAACTTCCTCCGACTCTCATTTCACAAACCCAGCCTTCCCCCACAGTCCGTTCCCAGGCATAACCTGTCATTTGCTATTTTTGCTCTTCAGGAGAGTTCTGTTGAAGGATTTTCCCGGGGGGGCCTTAACTGTGCCCTTCTCAAAAATCAAAATCAAAAGACTACATGAAATTCTATATTAGTGAGCTGTCCCCACCGATGGCAGCAAATGTTTGCCTTGCTGGATGGAGCTTTCTGCTTCTTACTAAGACCAAGATCGGAGGAAGCTTCCTCCAACCCTGCTGGGGCTACAGGCCCTTGGGAGAGGAACCACAAAGGTGGCTGTGGGTGTGAGGCAGCTCCCGACCCCCCCAGAGCAAAGCTGGGAGCTACTCCCCCAGGGCTGCAGGTCAGGCTGTTTCAGGACTTTCTCAGTCAACAACACTGTGTCCTTATATCTCACCTCCCCCAAACTATCCACAGAGGAGACCCGGGCTTCTCTTTACTCGCCAAAGTTCTTACAGTTTCCAAACTATAATTTTAGGATCCAGAAAAGATAGAAGACTCTGAGACTATACCACCATGAAACAACCATGCAGACACAATAGTATAGTGAGATGTTCCATCAAAGTTTCACTTAACTTTGAAAAAATCTCAAAGCTCAAGAAAAAATTAAATAAAGGCTTAGATAACCATCTCTTGAGTAGAGGTCAGAAAGGCACTGGCAGAAATGAACTATCTGTCATACATTCCCTTACACTAGACTCTAAGCTCCTGCCAATACGGCCTAAGGGCAGAGGTGGAGTGTGATTCCATGCCTCTGATATTCATGGAAGAAATGGGCTATTTGTTTTATAATCCGATAAAAATCTTTGCAAGGAGAAGTAACCCAGCCACTGAGATCACGTTGCAAATCCTACTTCATATTTCTAAAATTATAAAACCTGCAGGTTTCTTTTTTAGCTAGGTGACTGCCTGATAGGATGTTGCTGCTTTGGAAACAGAGGTGTGGAAGGCCAGGTCCTTGGGCCATCTAGCTCAGAGAGATGGCATTCCCTCCCAGACCTCAGTTCTCTGGGCTGGTTCACTTTTACAGCTCTTTCCTGTCAGTTCCCAAAGCACTTCACTGAGGCCAGAGAAATAGCTGCCTGGTGATGTTTAAATACTGGCCACCAAAGGGATTCCTAAAAGAATTTTCTCCAAAACAGGATAGATGAATTTACAACAGGAAAAGCACATTGCTTCAATACCGTGTGTATTGAATACATGTGTATGAAAACAGTTTTCCTCATACTAAGATTGGTGTGAGAATATTTTGGAAATGGGGCAAAAGAGCAATCCCTTGCCCTCTTCTCCTCAATTTAGCATCCGCCAAAAATTTTCATGGATATCAACTAACATTCGCATCTTTTCTTCCTTAGTCCGAAGCTCATGTTTTCTTGGCATGCACTACACTTACAGAGAAGGCATGCTTCCTGTTGAGCTAACTAGCTTAAATATACCAACAGTTAAGTGGAGGCCGTGAGGAGATCTGTAACTTCAGCCCTTGGAACTTAGGAGACAGGGGGTGCAGCTCTAGAGCCCATGACAGATGCAAGGCTTCAACAAAACAGATAAAGATCAATTGAAACTATTTTTTAAGATAATGCTTTTAGATAAGTTGCATACCATGCTCTTAGCCAATGTATGCCATTGCATTTGAATAACTACATTTTTAGATCTTGTTCATCACTCCATATTAATTATGTGGAGCCCTGGCTTCCAGTAGTCACTGTATCATCTGTCTGACAAAGCTGTTTCCTCTTGCCTAAACTTACCCATCACAGCAGTGCCTGGCCTGCAACAAACCACCCTGGAGAATTCACTGTAAAATAATTGTGAGTTGTGTTTAATAAAACTAAGTTTTAAACTGGCATAGGATGCAAGAAATCTACCTAGTTTAAACATCTGTTAAGCTGGGTCCACTTCTAGATAGTTGGGGTGATGTTCTCTTCCTTAGCTGTGTTTAGGAGAAATATTGATACAAAGTGACAAATATTAACTTGGGTGGAGAGTTCTGTCTTATTGATGCTGTTTGGGTATTAAAGTAGCAATGGTCTGAAGGCAAGTGTGTGCTGTTTCTGCAGCATAAGAAAGCATAGGTTTTATTAATGCCATTGGTGTTGATTCTGTGCAGACCAATGAATTATTCTCATTTCGGAGCCATTCTTCTCAGTTAATAGCTTTAGATGTTTTTAGGCTTGCGCTCTTCCTTTTTTCTAAAATTGTTGGGGTTATCATCTTAACTATCTTGTTTTTTTTTAATATATATGGTTTGGAACATTTTCTTAGGTACACAGCATGTTTTCACAATGTTTCTTGGCTCCTATGAAAGAGTCCCGGTTTCACAAGGAAGTTTTCAAATACCATCATATCTGAACATTGTATTTGTGAGACTGGATTAAAAGTAGGATTACTTTATAAATAATTATCTTAGGAAAGCTCTTCTGGTGGGGGTTTGGTGTGGGGGGGAATATATAATTTTGGAATCAATAATTTAACATTTTTAAATCATATTCTATTTATTTATCAGTCCTCTGCATCATTTCAGAAAGATTGGAGGCAGCTATTAAAACACACGTGCTCCACAGCAGAAGGGAAGAATACAGTCAAAACAGAAGGAGAAAGGGTAACTCAAAGCCAGGGGTGTGTGACGTGCACAAGTGCAGAACTCTCAAGGACTTTGCTAAGTTTTCCAATGAAGAACACCTTAGAAAGCAATAGACTTGTAAGTAATGACAGCCAGTACTGCTACATGATAGAAAATAAATAAATAAATAAATAAATAAATAAATAAATAAATAAGCCTTTCCCACCGTGAGGTCAGAATGTTAAAATATCACAGGCCACTGAAGTCTACAGAAAAGCTCTAATGCTAGATTATACTGCATGTGCCCAATGGATACTAGTTACCAAGAAACAGCTGCTGAGAGGTGGTGGTGCATTTAATCCCAGCACTTGGGAGGGGGAAGCAGGAGGCTCTCTGACTTTGAGCCCAGACTGCTCTATAGAGCAAGTTCCAGGACAGCCAGGGGTACACAGATAAACCCTGTCTAAAAAGGGAAGGAAAGAAGGAAGGAAGGAAGGAAGGAAGGAAGGAAGGAAGGAAGGAAGGAAGATATATTTCCTTCCATACAGCCTGGTTGAGTGGGGGAGAAATGAATAAATGAATGAAAATGAATGAATAAATGAAATAGAGGAAAATAAACTATCTGCTCAGTAGTTATTCATAGAGTGCCTATTGTATGCTATGGCATATTCTAATGCCATAATAAGTGAAAGGCTCAGTTCTTAAGAAATAAGATCTAGAGGGTTGGCCCAACAGCTCAGAGGATCAAAGGCTGCCTAGCAACCTGGAACCTGCATAAACATGGAAGACATGACTCCACATACCTGTTCTCTGACCTCCACATGGGTGTTCTGGAATGCATGGGCACACAGGTGCACGTGCGCGCGCGCACGCACGCGCGCGCGCACACACACACACACACACACACACCATGCACACACATGTAGCAATCATAAACAAATTTTTGAAGAAATTGAATATATTTAAAATAGTATCAAAGATGGAAGATGGAATGGAGATAATAACGTGCTTTTGGGTTTAAGTGTGGGAAACACTTCCACACTTTGAAAAGATCAAAGAATACAGTATACACATGTGGAAACAGCAGAGTCTTAACAAGATAGAAATGGAGGAGAGGCAAGACACCCAGAGGATGGCCAAGATGCAGACTGTGACTGAGCGCTGCTCTCTGAGTGTTTTGTTCTTTGCCTTCCTCCAGGAAAAGCAAGGAGCTGGTTTGGCTGTAGCTATCCATAATTTATGTGTGAGTCACATGTGACACAATAAGAGTAATATGCCAGGAAAGTATGGGAGAATCACTCACAGACTCCAGTGACAAGTCCGCTGGTTCTCCACGAGTGGGAGTGGGGGTGAGTTAGGCAAGGTGGACTTGAGAAAAACTGGGCAGCAGCAGCATTGCCCAGGCAAGGATTGAACAGGACACACACACACACACACACACACACACACACACACACACACACACACACACTTAGCATAGTAACCAAAAAACTCCATACTCAAAGCAATGCACTGTTCTTCCTTCCTTATCAGATTTTACGTTACCTGAAGAAACACGTAATCTTCTAACACGCAGACATGCAACACAATTTTTCAACCGCTTTATAGTTTCCAGTAATTCCTTTCAATGACCAAATCCACTACTTCTTGTATCTATCTAATCTGAATAGAAAAACCTCTGCTCCTGGCTTGATCTAAATTGAGCTCTAGGCTGGCTTAGACTAGAGGGAGAAGCTGAATGTTGGAATTATACAAAAAATCCAGGTCCTGAAAGTCCTGTGCCTTCCTGCTGGTCGTAATGCTACCAATGCAGTCACTATTAGGAAATAAGACTGAGAGATGCCTGCCCTATTGAAAGGGTTGAGAAATTTAACACCCTTAGAATCGTGCTTGCTGGAAATCACATTACCAGGGGATCCCTCTCCGAAATATATGAAGTCATAAATAGAATTTCCATCTCTCTGTGTGTCCTCCTGAGAGACTAGGGAAAACTAATGTCCCATTTGCCACTGAACTTTTACCCGGAGCCTGGGAGGTCCCTGAGACTCAGCCACAGGTTGAGTCTCCTATCAGAATGTTCTTCCATATAGAGTCAAAAGTCCCTGGATCAGTTCCAGGGAGCCTGGGGGCAGTGGTCCACACTTGGAATCCAGCCTCCACATAGGGAGTGAGCCAGTCATAGCTTCCATTTCCCATGGAGCAAAATAAGGAAGAAAGCAAGGAAAGGTGCCCCACCGTTGTGCGCCATTCTCTCCATTCTCAAGTGTGTTTCAAAAGACTTGTTCAGACAGGTGTTTCCAACCCATTTGTATGAAGCCTCTGTCAGGCCTGATCCCGGGTACTTCTTTAATTCTCATTATTTGTTTATCTTCAGAGAGTCCCTTTGGAGACCCTAAGACCAGCAGTTAATCAGCAGTGACCTGACCATGAAAGAGTCCAGAGTTTTAGTCAACATCATTTCAGGCTAGAAACAGCATCCCTACCCAAAGTGTCCACACCAGCAGGGCCAGAGGCTGTTTACCCCAGGGTCGTCACTGCATTTCCAGTTGGGAATGGTGGCATGTGAAAGAAAGACCCTGCCAGTCCTATGCCCTGCTTTACTTTCTCCAAGACATTAGAACACAGACCATGTCATTTGCTTTTGCTTTGATGTTTTTTTCCTCAAAAGCAACTTTCTTTCTGAAATGCTCTCTTCATCTCATCGCCTCTCTCCCTCTGCTTCAGCAACTATCGAATTGTTCTGAAACACTTGGACACTTGCCTTTTGCCAAAATTACTTCTCTAAGAAATACAGAATGTGGGGCTGGAGAGATGGGTCAGTGGTTAAAAATCCTTGCTGATCTTCCAGAGGACCTGAGTTTGATTGCAAACACTCACATGGCAGCTCATAACTACCTGTAACTCCAGCTCCAGGATGTTCAGCACCCTCTTCTGGCCTCCTCAGGCACTGTACCCATTTGCACATACTCAAACACAGACACAACACATACACATAATTTTTTAAATAAAAATAATTCTTTGAAGAAATATGGAATGTCCTCTTTTCCTCTTTAGGGCTTTAAGCCCAAAGGGATTAGTGAAAATTCTAAGTCCATCAGAAATGCATATGTTTCCTGCCATATCGCTAGAATAGTGTTGAGATCTCTCATCAATACATGCATGGAATCACACATCCTAAAGGAGACTTCCAAAAAGACATCGTAGTTTTGAAGTCTCCTGATCACCGATGGCTCTAATCTTTCACTCTTTCTGAATATTTAGTGCATGTTGGATCACATAAGGAAGAAAAGTAGCATTGTGTTGGAAGTAGGAAACAAGGGCAGCCTGGATTTTTATGTTGAAAACCTCTTTGTGCTCTTTTTTGTTCCTAAGCTTTCCTGACATTAACACTGGTGATAGTGGCTAAAGGAAACTGTGGGTCGTGTGAATTTTGCCAGAAGTACAGACTCTGAAGGACTGTGTTCATTCTAGTTTTGGGATAATGTCCTGGTCTAGGGACATCCATTGAGTGCTCTTGGCAGTTGCTGATATACTTACTAGTCATGCTCACAGTCAAGAAGTTGAGAATTTACACTGGGAATCATAAGCACCCCACTTTCCAAAGCAGGGACGCTGTTAATGTTATAAAAGCACCTAAATACCTCAACTATCTGGGCTGAGAAAAGGAGCTGCAGGCTTCCAAGAGGGCAGCTAATGTCCTCATTCCATGTAGTCACAACAACAGGACCCCACATTGTAGTTTTTCTCACTGTGGAAAAGTAACATGACCATTAAATTCATATCCCAAAGTTATAAATACAACCCTGTAAATTCACTAACTTGTTTCAGTTTTGTATGGTCCTTAAAAAGTACAACTTGCATTTTGCAGATGGTCATTTCTGGTGTGTTCTCTGCTACTTTCTTTTTCTGTATGAAATTGCTGTATTGTTAATGTGTGTTCGTTTTGTGGTTTTTAATTCCCATTGGTGCACTGTACAATGGGGTGTTGTAATGTACCATGAAGAAAAGGATATGCAGATGTACTATAAAGTGTGTTTTATTTTCAAATGACTGTGGTGTTGACAATATTTTGATTTATCAAAGTACAAAGGGAAAGTTATAAATTTACCAAAATGTGTATATTTTAATAAATGCATAAAGCTTTATTGTGTGCCTTTACATCTAAATTTTTGGTTATTAAAAAAGTCAGAAACAAAACTGTCTTGCTGCTAACTCAGTAGTGTAAAGCTTAATTCTGAGGACTACCAGAAGAAAGGGGGAACCCGGCACTCCTCTGCTAATTAACGTTGCAGTGTCTTCCATCTCCAACATGGAGATGAGTAAGTGACTCTTGGTTTACAGGTTTCGATTATCCTTTGAAGAAAAAATAGAGAAATGGCCTCACTTTAAACTGCTCACATTATTGTGAAACATCATTTTCAGCATTAAAATATTTTTAAAATCACAGCTAATCGACTAACAACATAAACTTGCAGAAAATCAGAGCTGTCCAATATTTAAGTTCACTTTTCTCCTTGGAGGAGGGCACAGAATCTCTGCTTCAGCTGACCTTCCAGGAGAGCCTTCCTTGGTCATTTTCTGTCTGGACCCTTGCTTATGACTGCATCCTTCACTGTCTCATCCCCACTGCCACAGCTGCTGCCTCCAGTATGAACCTGAGATTAATATGGAGCATTCCATTCACTTTTCCTATCCATTTAAAAAACAAATTAGGAAAACCTGGACTGCCCACCATCCCAAACCGGTCACCATGGCATAAAGCCACCATAGTGGCTTAATATTGTCTTTTTTTTAGACAGGGTTTCTCTGTGTAACAGCCTTGGGCGTCCTGGAACTTGCTTTGTAGACCAGGCTGGCCTCAGACTCATAGAGATCCACCTGCCTCTGCCCCTTGAATTCTAGAATTAAAAACATTTGACACCACCACCAGCAATGTTGTCTTTTTTGATGCCACAGAATTACACCTGATAATGATTTAGGCCTGGTTACATTACCTGTAATCCCAGCACTTGTGAGATGGAAGCAGAAAGATCAGGTGTTTGGGGTAGTGTTGAGCTACATTACAAGTTCAAGGCCAGTCTGGGCTATCTGAGACCCTGTCGAAAGGGGGAAAAGGGATAGGGAGATGGTCCAGTAAGTTCAGATCCCCATCCATCATCCATGTAAAGCTGGACATGTCAGTGTGCACCTGCAACTCCGGCATTCCTATTAGATGAGAATATTAGATGAGAAGCAGAAACAGGAGAATCCCCCAAAGTCCCAGATGCCCAAGGGCCAGCTAGCCCATCATATGCAGTGGTAAATGAACAAAAGATCCTATCTCAAATAAGGTGGAAAGTAATGAGAGACACTCAGGTTGTCCTCTAGCCTCCACACATGTAGCATCCATCACACATACATGCACAAGAGATGCATGATCTCATATGGAAGGCAGAGGTGAAAACTAGCATGTTCTGTGTCTTCAATAGCCATGGCTGCACACTCACTATCTAGACAGCCCCTGGACAGGTATCCTCTAAAGAGGACAGGACCATCTGGTCACAGTCTGACACTGACGTCAGTTGTAACTCTGCTGAATACTGGTGCCTCTCCACTCAGAATCGAAGCCTTTGCTAGTCCACTTTAGAACCCATTGCATATAGTCCTGAGACCTGAGAGGCCAGATGCACTGCTTCAGGCTCAGTTATGCAGCCTTCTCCTCTTCCAATAACGCACTGTAATTTCTGAGTTCTGTTCATGGAAGCTTTGAGCCAGTATATACCAGATTTTCTTAAAGATGATGAATAACATTTCATGCAACCATTATTTAAACTTGTAAGTAACCTAATAATGTTAGGATGTTAGTAAAAGGTAACAAATATTAACAGCTAATTTTTCACTAATTTTTTATTTTTGATTGTATTATATTTTACTATCTATGTTCCTGAGATTATTCATCTATGTGAAGGGACTACTAGACAATGATTTCACCTCTCTCGCTAACTATAGTTCACATCACTAGCTTGAAATTAACCATGGTAGGAGTGGTCACACCATGGAAATTGACAAATATTTTTTTAATGTCACTGGCTTTTATTTTTCTAAAGGAGCTTATTATACACACATTTAGCTGCACATCACTGCTCACATCCTTTCCTGCATCACTGCTAACATCCTTTCCTGCAACACTGCTCACATCCTTTCCTGCATCACCGCTCACATCCTTTCCTGCAACACTGCTCACATCCTTTCCTGCATCACTGCTCACATCCTTTCCTGCATCACTGCTCACATCCTTTCCTGCATCACTGCTCACATCCTTTCCTGCATCACTGCTCACATCCTTTCCTACATCACTGCTTACATCTTTACCTGCATCACTGCTAACATCCTTTCCTGCATCACTGCTCACATCCTTTCCTGCATCACTGCTCACATCCTTTCCTGCATCACTGCTCACATCCTTTCCTGCATCACTGCTCACATCCTTTCCTGCATCACTGCTCACATCCTTTCCTGCATCACTGCTTACATCCTTTCCCACTAAGTATACCACTTGCCTGCCCACTGTTGGGGGTTTCCTTGCCCCACTCCAGCAGCACTGTGGGGAGGGTTTGAGCAAGTTTTTCCACCCTACCTCTGTTTCTCTTCCCCTCCCCATCATAGGGTGGGAATAGCAGGTAGGCTTTTCATCTTTAGGCTGACTAGACCTCCCTACTGCATATTGTCCTTCTTCTTGTCACATAACTGGTAGAATGGTGACCCATTTTTTTTCTACCATGGAAAAAACTGCAAATAGTATCAAAAAGAGGTCATGGGACATCTTGGCACCAGAAATTATCAATATTTAAAATTATTAGATTAATATTCTAAATTACATCCTTGTGGATCTCATACAAAGAAGGATATTGTTAAACATGTTTGGTTTTTTTATATTTTTATTTTTCGAGTCAGGGTTTCTCTGTGTAACTTTGTAGACCAGGCTGGCCTCAAACTCACAGAGATCTGCCTGCATCTGCCTCCCGAGTACTGTGATTAAAGGTGTGTGCCACCAACACCCAGCTGAATAAGTGTTAGAGTGTGCATAGATTGGACTTTTGTATACTAATCAGCAGAAATGTAAACTGTTGTAGTTCCTATGTAAAATAATATGACATTACCTCCAAAGTACTTCATAAGGGAATTATCATAAGAACCACAAATTACATAGAATATGCTTGCAAAAGAAGTAAAAACAGTGTCTTACAGCTGTATGAATACCCCTGCTCACAGCTGTGTTATTCACAATAGAAAACCATGAGTGCAACCCAGGTGCCCATCAGCAGGTCTGCAAATGTGGCAAATAATAACAATGGAATTTTCCACATTCAAAGAGTAGAAAACCTGACACAGGTCACAGGGTGAACTTTGAAAACATTACATTAACTGAAATGAGCCAGTCACAAAACAGCATGTGCTGTAGGATTCCACTCCCATGGAGTACTTAGAGTAGTCAGATAGAGAAGTGGAACGGGGCTGCCAAGAGCTCTGGAGGGCAGTGGGAGCTTTGGAGGGGTATCTGGAGGGCAGGGGGCTCTGGTGTACAGTGGAAGCTTTGGAGGGGGGCTCTGGAGTGTGGGGGGCTCTGAAGGGCAGTGGGGCCTTTGGAAGGCAGGGGGCTGTAGTCTAGCATGTGGAGTTTCACTTTTGCAAGATGAAGCATTCAGGAGGGAGTACTGCTAAAGCCACAAAATAATGTCTTTGATGCCACTGAATGATGCTGAAGATGGCAAATTTCATGCCATGTTCATTTTTCCACAGGTTTTTTTTTTAAATCAATGTCAGAGCTGATTCAGAGGCCACTGCTACCTTAAACCATTACTTTAAAACTATTGTTAAAATCAAATGTTTCAGGGGTTGAGGAATGGCTCAGTCAGCAAAGGGTCGGCAATGTGACTGTGAGAACCTGAGTTTGGATCTCCAGCACCCACATAACAGCCCGGCATGGCAAAGTACCTGTAATTCTAGATCTGTGGAGGCAGTGACGGGGGGTTACCCAAATCATTGAGCTCCAGTTCACTGAGAGGTCCTGTCTCAAAAAATAGTAAACAAATTAAAATTAATAATGTTGATGATGATGATAAGGTGGAGACACAGTATATCAGCCTTTGTCTATACATCACACATACGTACATGTGCACACGCATGCACAATTGTATGTTCCATTAGAAATTTTAGAAATTCTCTATTCCAAACATTATATTGACAGTTCTTCTGTGTTCCAATTGTCAACAGCTCACTGTCTCACAGTCTATCTTGCTCTAAATCACCTTCTTCTTCTGTCTCCCCTGGCCAGGGTAACTTCTCCCATCCTCATGCTGGCCTCAAATAAACCCACTGCAGCAAAATGCTGACCCATGCAAAGTCAAAAAAATATCCCCAGGCCCCATTCTATGACATAGAAATCCCAGGTCTCCAAGCTTTTATTACACATGTGTCAAAGCTGGTATTCAACCATCAAAGTCATTAGAATGTTTTTGGAAAGGAATGAGCCTTCTGTTCATCAGTTAGCTGGATGACATCAGTACTGTGGCAGGCTTTCTTACAGAGAAGGGAAATAGGAATGATTTGTGACTCTCATTAACCTCAAACACTGAACAGGAATGCAGTTTGGAACAGAATCCAAATTCAATTCTGGTGGCTGGAAGACAATGATTAAATTTCCTCCCCAACAGAGATACTCCTCATGGGGTGGGGTAGGGCAAAGAAAACAGGGAAGAAAAGGTTCCTGAAAGTGAGCTTTTCCTTGTCTATGAAGCTCTGTTTCCAATGGAGTCCCTTGAATGGACTACGGTTACATTTGTCCAAAAACATTCTAATGACTTTGATGATTGAATACCAGCTTTAACACATCTGTAATAAAAGCTTGGAGACCTGGGATTTCTAGGTCATAGAATGGGGCCTTGGGATATTAATATAATGTCCTTGATTTTTCAACCCACTCTGTCTTCCATCTTGTAGGAGAAGATTGAGATTATGCTATCTGACCTAGAAAGAGAGGCAGGCAAGTAGAATCCTTTCACGTCAATCTGGGAGATTTAGGGCCAGTAGAGAAAAGTCCTTCTGCCCTGTCTGCTATCTGGGGCTGGACTCTCTCATTGGAAACAATGTCTGTTGGTCCTTGGTAAAAAGAGATCTCTAAATGTCTCTGGCTAACTGCCACTGTCACACAAAGAAGAAACACAGTGTCTTAACTCATCCATAGCAAGATAAGAGTGGCTGATATCATGCACTCCTTCTCAGCAAACAGTTTGAGTAAGTGTTGAGCAATGATTACTGGGTCTCTTGGGTGTAGGGGCAGAATTTGGGGGAATTCATGAAAAGAAAGTGGCACCTAAAGGAGAGGTCAGGGTACCCAAAGTTAGACGTGGCTCTATTTACCTTACAATCTTGCCCAGAGATATACCAGCCCTAATCTGAAGCCCCAGAGACCTTTTTGAGGTAACAAATAGCTGGTGGGGGACAAAGAACTTTCAACTGTGATTCTTGGACCAGCTGTCCATCACTCATGACAAACCATATAAACTTGACTAGACACTCCCTCTCTGTTTCCTCATCCTGAAACATGCTGACCCAAGATTTCTAGCTCTCCAGGTCACTGCCAGCAGAATTGTACATGTTTCCCCTGCTTCCAGTGCACAGCCTGTGCTGCAAAATGCACGCCAAAGCTATTGGTTGAAAAAAAATGAATAGGTAGAAGCAAAGTCTTCGCTAACCATTTAGAGTTTCTTGCTGTGCTTTTGTAGAATTGAGATTTTTTCCCATCTTTCCACTCGAGTGTCCAGCAGCTTGTATGTCTGACAAACCCCAGGTCCCCTCTATTCCATTCATAAACTGGTCGTGAGCAAATAAATAGAGATGTGGTGGAATGTTTATACCAAAGGATATATTTATTATCACCAGGAAAAATGCAATCAACCAGGTCTCAAAATGAGGGGTGGGGTTCAAATTAATTAAAGTACAACAAAATAACTCAAGACATCTATCCTTTGACAATCCCCATATGGGATGACTCTTAGGTTTCCTTAAAGGTACCAAAATCACAGATGCTCAAGTCCCTCATACAGAGTGATGTGGTATTTGTATATAGGTTCATAAATTCTCACACAGACTTTAAATTATCTCTAGATTATTTACAATGATGAGTACAATGTAAATGCTGTATAAACACTTGTCATATTATAACGTTTGGGGGCTAATAACAAGAAAACAAGGCTGTACTCGTACGGTACAGTACAGATGTCTCTTCTCGAGTACTGCCAGGCTAGTTGAAAGGAGACGCAGAGAGCCCATGGTGTCACTCGTGTCATAACATGAGGATCCTTCATTCAGTGTGTTAAATTCTAAATGTAGGATACAATGACTATATAGAATTTGAAAATATGTGTGTTTTACATAGTTTAGAAAGGTGTTTAGGAGGAAATCACACACAAGATTGGCCAATAGTAACCCTGAGAAGTTTGACTGGGTCTGGTTTTGTATTTTCTCCTTTATACTTTTTCTTTCCTTCAAAGGCACATTTTACTTTCATAACTAGAAATAAAATCCAATTAATTGTATTCAATTCAATTGATTTTTATTGGTCATTGTGTGTGTGGCTGTAGATATGTAGATGTCAAAGAACAGTTTTCCCAAGCCAGCACTCTCCTTCCACCATGGGTTCCAACCCAGGTTGTCAGGCTAACATGTCAAGTCCCCTCATTTGCTGAGCCATCTCACAATGATGGCCCTGATTAACTTGGGGCTGCTAGAAGTTTCAGTGATGTTTTGTTTTGTTTTGGATATTTGCTGTGTCCTTAACAGACAACCAAGGGGTCATCCTGGTCCCTCCCACAAGTAACAGAAGCTGTGTTCTCAACACTATACTGACAGCCCTCCCCACATCAGTGATGCAGGTTAAGGTCCTTCATCCTTTGTGGTTTGAATGAAAATGTCCCCCTTAAGCACATATATTTGAACACTTGGTCCCCAGTTGGTGGCACTGTTTGGGGAAGTTTACTAGGTGCCATCTTCATGGAAGAAGCATGTCATGGGGTTGGAGGGCGGCTTTGAGAGTTAAAACTTAATGCCACTTCCAGTTTCCTCTCTCTGCTTTGCGACTGTGTTTGAAGAGGTGCGTTCTCAGCTTCCTGCTCCTGCCACCATGCCTGACGCTGCTGCACCTCCCCACCTCTGTGGGCTCATATCCCTCTGTAACTGTAAGCTCTAATAATCCCTTCTTTCTGTAGGTTGCTTTTGTCATGGTGTTTTATCACAACAGAAAAAGAAATAATACAATCTACTTGAGCAAGAGGTTGCACTCATTCAGCTTGGATGCTTGGCTCACAACTACACTGGGAGGGCAAGTACCACTTAATGATTAGATGATGAATGGATGATAGGTGGATGGATGGATGGATAGATAGACAGACAGACAGACAGACAGACAGACAGACAGACAGACAAATAGATAGGTACTTTTCTCAGTTAGGAAAGAAAGGTGTATTGGGAATTTCTGAAAATATATTCACCATTGTTATAGCCCAGATTCTACAGCCATAGACTTTTACAACATTGACTTCTAAAGAACATCATGGGGACACATCCTCCTTCATCGCATAGTCTCACAACATATATCCCAACATACACAGCAGGTTATGTTGTTTAACAAGAAAGATACACCCATAGCTGTGGCATTATACTGTCTCACATTTGTGCAAATATTTACGTATACCTGGAAACCCTAAGATGTTTACAATGTTATAAAGCAATACATGTTAGGAGTTGTAAAAAGAGGAGCTACTATCATGTGTGGCCAGCACTTAACTGAAATTAATGATGCAATGCACAGCTTTATGTTTCTAAGTTCTGAACACTAAGGTTTCTTTGTTATAGATATTAGAGATAAATTTAAAACTCACAGTTTTATTTAATATTTTAATTTTATGTATATGTATGTTCTGCCTTTGTTATTCTGTGCACTATGTGTATGCCTGGTACTCATGGGGAGGAAAAAGCATGGAACTGCCTGGAACTGGAGTTATAAATGATTGTGAGCCACCATATGGGTACTGGGAATCAAACCCTGATCCTCTAGAAGAGCAGCCAGTGCTTTTAATCACTGAGCCATCTCTCCATCCACAAGTTTTAAAGGACAACTGAACATGTTTGTGTATTTCATTGCAAATAATCAGCTTAGTACTTCCACCAAATATAAAACATGTTCTGATTTACTTTTGCCCTGCTCTAGTAGTCCTGCCTGACAAAGAACATACCAAATAAGTATTTGGTAAATTAGATTGAAAAGAATTTCATCTATACTTACCAAAAATGATTTTCAAGACATCCATATTCTTCATGCTTTACAAATGGTATATGTCTTTCACTATGGTCAATCCTTTATTTTAATCCCCGGTGGTCCCTAAGGCTGTCAGAGCAAAGCCTCATAACCAGCATCCCTTCCACCCAGCTGGTCTCCTCTGACCCTCCCCAGGAGTCCTGTTTTCTGGACCCCACACTCCTCAGTGTAAGTATGGTCACCTCCCCCTCTGTGGCTTCTCAAATCGCTGTCATTTCTCTGTCAATTCAAAATAGTTCTACCCTTCAAATTCCTTTTAAGTGTGTCACCTGGCTTTAAATTTCTAGGATTTGTCCTCTGAACCTCCCTCTCTACCAACCACATGCCTCGTGCTCCATGGAACCTTCTGCGTCATGTACAATCATATTTTACATGTCAAATCAGTTATTTGCTTATGTGTCTCTGCCTCTATATATCAAGTGTCCAAGAAGATATGAAACATGCATATATTAGAACAATTATCCTAGATTATTCCTGATCTAAATGTTAAGAAAAAGTTAAAGTCATATATTGCCACGAGGCAATAGTGGTGCACACTTTTAATCCCAGCACTCAGAAGGCAAAGGCAGGAGGATCTCTGTGAGGTCAAGGCCAGCCTAGTCTACAGAGCAAGTTCCAGGACAGCAGGGCTACACAGAGAAACATATCTGGAAAAACAAAAACAACACAAAACAAACAAAAAAAATGAACATCCAATATCAGGTAGGATACTGATATAAAGTATAGCCAAGATTTAAAAAACCTACTACATAAAACTACATAAAAAAAAAGCAGTTTGCATTACATTGCATTGGGTTGTGTTGTAGAGCTTATTACAGATTCTGTAGGGGGTCACGCAACCATCAAGTCACATTTCTATGGGCCTTATAATCAAGGAAGAAGATCCCCATCAGCCAGGAAAACGGACAGCACCACAGTCACTCCTTAGTCAAAACATGGATTTACATGTGTACTTCTGTACTCTGTGTACACACATCTGTGAGGAAGTTCCCGTGGGTGCTGGAGTGTGTGCATGTTTTTGCATGTGAACATGGAGGCCAGAGGCTGACATTGGGTGTCTCTTCAGTTACTCCCTACCTTATTTTGAGTCATAGTTACACACTGACTCTGGTTCTCACTGGCTGATTACTGGTAGCCAATGAGCTCCTGCAATCAGCCTGTCTCCACACACAACTTCTGGCACTGGGGTTGCAGACATTCCATCACAGCTAGCCATTATACCCTAGGATCTGATCCAAATCCAGTTCTTCATGTTTGTGCGGGAGGCATTTTGCCAACTGAACCATCTCCCCATGTCCCAAATATGAATTTCTAAGAAATATTGTAGTTGACACAGCAATTGTGCAAATGTATGCATAGGACATGGTATGAAAATGTGGCACATAAGATATGGTAAATGTAGATCACAAGTACCCTTTTAAGTACACTTCACTATCATTTTTATTAAACTAACCCCAGAAAAAGGTGCTTTGAAATACTCTTACGAAGACACCATTACAGTAAAAATAGTAAAGGCAAAAGTACAAAAGTTTGCTACTTGGTGGGAATTTTAAAACACACTAAACATTGCTAGTCTATGAACTTGTAATAATTAGTGAGAAAGCAAGATATAAAAAGAGTTTGTGTCGGGCTGGAGAGATGGCTCTGAGGTTAAGAGCACTTGTTGCTCTTCCCAGAGGTCCTGAGTTCGATTCCCAGCAACCACATGGTGACTCATAACCATCTGTAATGAGATTTGGCGCCTTTTCTGACCTGCAGGAATATATGCTGCAGGCAGAACACTGTATACATAATAAATAAATAAATAAATAAATAAATAAATAAATAAATAAAAAGAGTTTGTGTCATCAATAAACAACATGAAACAAAATTTAAGTGTTGCTTTGTCTTTTCTGTTATTCCAATATTTTGTGATCATCTTATACCATGCATAACATTTGTATAATTAAATACAAATGTGCAATTTGTATGTAATTATTCATCTAAAAATAACTAAACATAAGCATACACCTCTAGACAGAAGAGATAGCTAACAAAAGTTCACATAATGAAAACGTGGTAAGGTTAACTAGCATAGATTTTTAAGATATCTATAAGGAAAAGAGACACTAAGGAGAGGAAGAAATGGTTATTCTTTGCCATCCATTGGATTTTAAATCACCTATACCCCTATCTGGGAGGGTTTTTCCAGAGTGATTTAAATGAGGTGGGAAGACCCAACCTTAATGGAAGTGGCACCCCTTTTGTGAGCTGGATCTCAGGCTGAATAAGGAGGGAAAGGGGACGCCAACTGAACACCAGCCTCCATCAGTCTCTCTACCGATTGCAGACACAATGTGGCTGGCTGCTAAGGCTCCTGCTGCCATGCCTTCCCTGCCATAACAGACTATACACAGAAACCATGAGGCAAAATAAATCCTGCCTTCCTTAAATTATTTGGTCACAGCAGCGAATTAAGTAGCTAACACAGGAGGTAATCCCACTGTTTTATTTCATAATAATTGTAGGAAAAGAAATCCTCTAAAATTTTATCAGCCTAGAGTTTGATCTGTACTACTGAATAAAAGATAACAAGAAGTTACACATATATTCCATGTAAGAAAGTATATATAGGGGAAACATTTTTCGAAAATATATCCAATGTGCCATTTTCTGGAAAACCCTGTTTATTAAACAAATTCATCTTACCAAACAAAAGCACATCTAGTAACTCTCCTAAGAATACACTAATTGGACTGATGTGAAATAAGCTCAGGTATCTACCTCTAAATCTACTGCAAATATGTGACGAGCCCATACAATAAAACCTAGGATGTTATGGGTCATACTATTCCTGTATCCCTGAATGGTTCTTTTTTACCTGCGTAATAAATGACAATGTGAGAGATAATTCCAAAGCCTGGAACAATTAAAATGTGTACTTCTGGGTGGCAGAAAAATCAAAATAAGTATTGAATTCATGGATATGATGAAAGCCTATGAAGTCAGAAAATGCCCAGCCAATAGGGGAAAGAACACAATGTTGGGAGCCATACAGCTTGGCATGAACCTTTAGGCCAAACTTGGCAAGCCACTTGGTTATAGAACTGTCTTTGATTATAAATGGCTTCTAGAAGCATGAGCACCCAGAAGAAACAACATGACCCAGACGTCAATCCTTTGTTCCAGCCACAGGCCCACTTACCTAGGCAACCCTCCCTCGCCCCACCACTTACCTAGGTAACACTCCCTCACCCCACCACCCATGAACTTTTTACCCTGCCAATATCCTCCTCCTATAGTTTTCTGACATCCTGCTTAAACTAAAACCTGGCTCTTGGCCTCTTTTCCCTTTCCTCTTTACCCCACTCTACTGACTATATAAGCTAGCCTGGGAAAAATAAAATTTGCCACCTGATCAGAATCCTGTCTTGTGGTCATTCTTTCCATGTCTCTTGTCCCCATTCCCCTCTCTGGACTTCTTGCCCTAGGTTGCTGTCCTGTGGTTCGGGACAAGTACAGCACAAGAAGAAATTAGAGGCATTTTCATCATTTATCATTTTGTAGCAATTTAGTGTTTTGAAGATGAGATGGAAACATGTTTAGTTTTCTTCTGGCTGATCCTGCAATGCTTTTGTTTCCACGTGATGGATCAGAAGATGGATGCTTTTGAATTGACTTCACTCATCACTCTGTGCAGAAAGCCTGCAAAACAGTTAACTGGGTTTCTTCAGTGAGACTTTCGCCTGTGAATGGCTTTTCCAGGTGTTAAAACCTAATGAGATGGCCAGATGAACAACTGATGGGGTAAAGTAACTAGCCTGCATGAGACAATTTGAGGACAAACAAAAGGGAAAGCTACTCTCACCATGGGTGGCAAACATACGGAGCTTGTTAACTCCAAGTGACAGGCTAGCTGGAACATTTCAGGGTTCAAGGAGGGTTCAGAGAATCTGTGAAGAATAACTCTCCAGCTTGCTAGAAAGAAAAGCATTGGATTTGGATGGGGGAGGTGGTCTTTGAGGAGGGTACTTATCCGGCCTCTGCCCTACCCAGAGGGCGACAGTCACCCAGATAGACACAGCCAGAGATGCTTTAGTTCTTTTCACATCAGAAGGACATTCCCAATCCTGACAGGACCCTTTGATGGCCACCTGGGTTCCCTGTAATGCTCTCTCCTTGCCCAGGGAGGACAACACAGTGCTAAGAAATCAGATCCCTGACTCTCCGGCTTTTCCACCACATAGCCACTTTTCAAACAGCAAACAGAGGTCCTGATGCCCTCTGAGAGTCTTCCAGGATTTAAAAATCCACTCAGAAGGATATGCTGGCCTTGTGTGCTCTCAATGTTTAAGCCCAAATTGCTTAACTTCAAAGATTCTAAAAACCATACACTGTTCCTAAAGGAGGCTTATTGAATAATCAGAATGTTCAAGGACTTCCAGCTAAATGACTTCTTACTAATAAATTTTAAAATGAAAGGAAGAGTGTGAGTGGGAAGGTGGCTCGGTGGTAAGACAGATTATTATGCAAACATGAGGACTTGATTTCCAATCACTAGCACACATACACATATTCAGCCCAGCGTGACTGGGCATGCCCTACAATCCCAGGGCCTCTGAGGTGAGAGCAGAGACAGTGGATCTGAGAACTCAGAGGCCAGACAGCTTAGTCTAAATGGTCAGATTGTGACTCAGTGAGAGACCCTACCCCAAGGCAATAAGGTAAAAAGTAATAGTAGAAGTCACTGGATGGCCTACCCACATGCAAGTACCATGCACATACACACACCTCATAAGCTCCCTCGAAAGTCCATGTACTTGCTGACTTTGCTTGCAAATCAAACCCACAGCCTGAACACTGTCCCGTTGCCACTAAAGTCTCGGGGAAAGTGCTGAATCGCCTATAGCACTCCTAGCACAGGGGCTCCCATGTGACTCCAGCATTTGAATAAACCATGACCTCCCCCATTACTCAGTCCTCAAAACCTACACCCTTGGCTAGCATCCACCCTTCTTGAGAACCCATGTGTGGAGTGGTGTCAAGGAGTATGTTTGCTCTCTCCAGAGCCAGGATCCCACTGCCCTCACACTGTGGAGAGGCCTGCCCTCTCCTTATTCCCAACTGATGACAGAGGTCTTTGTCTAAGAATGTCAGTTTGGTAGACAAAGAGATGCAGAAATTAACCCTACACCTAAAACTAATATTTTATGTCCAAGGGTTTAACACTGGCCTCAAACCTGTGCTTCCAGCAATAGCTTTCCAACAGGATTCACCCTGCTTCCTTAGGGAAAACTCTCACTGGGCTAGCATAGCGGTTGGCACCTCGGACTTGGTGGGGGGTGCATCTTTACTGTGAAGAAGTTTGTTCCACTTCTCAGGGTCTCTGTTTTCTTGTCTGAAAAACAGATACACTAATAAACACCAGAATATGGGACTTCTTTTTTTTCATGTATTTATTTATTTCTTTATAGAGTATTCTGCCTATGTGTATGCTTGAACACTAGAAGAAGGTATCAGATCTCATTACAGATGGCTGTGAGCCACCATGTGGTTGTTAGGAATTGAACTCAGGACCCTTGGAAGAGTAGCCAGTACGCTTAACCTCTAACTAAGAATTGCATACGTAAGTGCTTGTCTAACAGGCATGAAGCTCAGGGCTCCAGACCTATCACCACGTAAGTCAGGCTAATGGCACACAGTTTATTACCAGCACTCAGGAGGTAGAGGAAGGAAGGTCAGGAATTGCAAGTCATTCTTCATTATGCAATGAGTTCAAGGCCACCCTGAGCTACCTGAGACTCTATAAAAATAAAATATAACAGGAATTGCTAGTGGCTCGATGATAGAGCACTTGCCTCAAATGCATGAGTCTAAGTTTAATCACCGATACTAGGGAAAATGAATTAATGTCTCTGAGCTGTGTATGCTGTCTATGGTTTTAAATAGAATCGTTCCTGTGTCCGTCCTATGACGACAATCCTCACTGCTTCCTTCTTGCTCCTTCTATTCGTATAAACATGATTCCATTTCACTGCATACATCACGGCAGGGTGGGAGCCAACCTGAGCATAAGGATACTGGCTCTTACTGGCTGTAATCCTGGCTCCCTACTACAGCTCCCTGAGCCACTCCCATTTCTTCATACTGCAAGGAGAGGACACCTCCCCCCCAGGGAACTGTTAAAAGTTGTGGCTTAAGGTGCAAATGTCCCTCAAAACCTAGTCTCTTCTTTTTACAGACTTCATGAAAATTATACTGGGCATCCAGCCAGCTAGCTAAAAGACTGGGGCCAGCTTCACAGAGAAACATCATGCCAGTCTCAACATCCCAGACACAGAAGGAGCCTGCCCTTAGCTTAAAGCTCTGCTGTCAACCTCTGGAACTCACTGATAATGACATCACTGAAGTCAGCTGATCTCTCTGGAGGAAATTGTTGATGTGACCACAGGACTCTCTTCCTCTCTGTCTCTCTGCGTGCGTGTGCTCCGTGTGTGTGTGTGTGTGTGTGTGTGTGTGTGTGTGTGTGTGTGTGTGTGTGTAAATAAAGGCCCTACTTGCAGGTAGGTACCATTCATTCACAGTGCCCCATGAACATAGAACCAGGTGGACCCTGCTGGATAGGGAGTTCAGCAAGTTCAAAGCTAAGTGTACATTGTGTCTCTGACTGGGTAGATGCACACTGTGTGTTGGGGTTGGGAGGGGCCACACTTACCACTGAAACCAGAACTTCTTTTAAGAGTTCTGAGAAACACAAATGACCAAGGAACCCAACACATCCTTACTTCTTCTAGTTTACTGTATTAGTCAGTAACTTTACAGTGAAGGTGGTGACACAGAAGGAAAGAGACAAACATTTCTTTGCAGCCCAGTCCTTCCTGGATCAGCAGGAGCACAGTTTGTGTACACTGGGGAAATACTTTTTAAGACTTATTTTACTTTTCAAGGGGTGTGTGTGTGTGCATATGAGTGTGTGCATGTGAGTGTGTGCATGTGTGTGTGCATGTAAGTGTGTGCATGTGAGCATGTGTGCATGACAGCATGTGTGCATGTGAGTGTGTGTGTATGTGAGTGTGTGCATGTGAGTGTGTGCATGTGTGTGTGCATGTAAGTGTGTGCATGTGAGCATGTGTGCATGAGAGCATGTGTGCATGTGAGTGTGTGTGTATGTGAGTGTGTGCATGTGAGTGTGTGTGCATTGTGTACATGTGAGTGTGTGTGCATGTGTGTGTACATGTGAATATGTTTGCATGTGTGTGTGCATGTGAGTATGTGTGCATGTGAGCGTGTGTACATGTGAGTATTGTGCATGTAAATGTATAAGCATGTGAGTGTGTGTATGTGAGTGTGTGTGCATGTGAGTGTGTAAGCATGTGAGTGTGTTATGTGTGTGTGCATGTGAGTGTGAGTGCATTGAGCGTGTGTATGTGAGTGTGTGCATGTGAGTGTATGTGTGAGAGTGTTGTGCATGTGAGTGTGTGTGCACGTGAGTGTGTGTGCACGTGAGTGTGTGTGCATGTGAGTGTGTGTGTATGTGAGTGTTGTGCATGTGAGTGTGTGTGCATGTGAGCGTGTGTGTATGTGAGTGTGTGTGCATGTGAGTGTGAGTGCAAATGCCAAGGCAGGCCAGAAGAAGGTGTGGGACCCTCTGAAGTGGGAGTTACCGCCTGTTGTGAGCTGCCAGATTTAGGTGCTAGGAACTAAATTCCAGTCCTCTGCAAGAGCACCCTTAACCACTGAGCAATCTCTCCAGCCCTGGAAACATCTTTTACTGAGATACAAGCCTAGCATGGTGGCTCTTACCTTTAAGCCCAGCACTTAAGAAGACCAGGTACAAAATAAGTTTGAGGCCAGGCTGCATTGCATGAGACCCTGTCTCAAAAAGAGGTCCAATTGTTATTGTAATATTTTCATTGTTCCATTAAAAAAGCAAAATACAAATACACATACAAGTGACTAGATAACAATTGTCACATTTCTCTGCTTGGGGTAAAAGTTAAATGCTCTTTTGCTTTATGTAAATTTTATATTATAGCTGGAGAGCTGGCAAGTGTTTGAGATGACTTGCTGCTCTTGCTGTGGACCTGAGTCTGGCTCCCAGAAACCACATCTGGCATCTCACAACCTCCAGTTATTCCAGTTCAGGAGATCTGATGCTCTCTTCTGGTTTCCAGTGGTTCCCATGCAGGTTACATGCACAGACATACTCACAAACAAAAGTAATAATGAATATTTCTTCTAAAATGGTATTGCACAATATGAAAATTAAATGGCAAAATTCATCATAGTATGTATTTGTCTTTATTGAGAATAATATTAAATAGTAAAAACACAGTAAGAGAGAGGGGGCATTTTTAAAAGGCAAAGCATTATGCTTTCATACCTATAATGGGGAAGTAAAAAGCATCCTATATTTCTGTTTCCTCAAGCTAACAAGCCTTGGAAGCAACTGTATTTCCTCAGCCTCATTTGCAGCTAGGAGTGGTATGGCAACATAACTCGAGGAGTCCTGGGAGGGCCGAGGAGATTGTCAGTAAAGTACCGGCCTTGTAGCATGAGGGCCTGAGTTTAACACCCGAAAGCCACGTGAAAAAGCCAGGTGTAGTGGTATACACTTGTAATCCCAGTGCTGGGGAAGCAGAGGCTTCCTGGCCAGCCTAGCCTACTCAAGCAGGCTCCAGGACACCATGAGGGCCTACCTAAAAAGAAAACATTGGCAGACAGCACCTGAGGAATGATAACTAAGAATATCCTCTGGCTTTTATTTAGACAAAAACACGCGCGCGCGCGCGCGCGCGAGTCCTATGGTAACGTCAAGAATTTCCCCCAGAGATTTCAGACATGGACCTTTGCCCCTCCCTCTTCTTGGCCCTTCCCACCTGTAGTATGAATGCTGTTGTCTTCTACTGAGAATCGCCTCCTGGGATAGATGAATCAGTGGTCTGGAAGGAGCTGGGATCCCTGATGAACACTTCTAGACTGGACCTGGGCTAGATCACATGATGGTGCTCTGTAAAATGGATTTCAGGAATGTTTCATCCAATGGTGTATTTGGCCCAAGTGTCAGTCAGTGCCTAGATGTATGCTACTACTGTCTGTTAATTGAGTGGCTTTTAAAGCAACTATGGAAGGCCCCATTCTTCTTCGTATCTGCCTTTGGGGAGATACATCCTTACACCAAGCACAGTCCCCAGTATGGGGGGCCATTGCTTCAAGTTCCTGCTTCACACTGCCTCCTGTGCCTGACTGGGGGACCAGCTAAACCAGCTGTATTTTCATTGCACAGCTGCAACAGAAGCTGAGCTCGGACACCTGGACGGTGATTTTTTTTATTATTTTATTTTATTTTTGTTTTTTTTTTTTTGAGACAGGGTTTCTCTGTATTGCTTTGGATCCTGTCCTGGAACTCTTTCTATAGACCAGGCTGACCTCAAACTCACAGAGATCCACCTGCCTCTGCCTCCCAAGTGCTGGGGTTAAAGGCATGCACCATCTAGATAAACTAAAGATAGATGCCTTCAACTAATTTGCAGCCCTAAAAAGGAGCACCATGCTCCTCCAGGGGCTTCATCAGGAAACCCAAGGAAGCCTTAAACAGGCACTTCTCTGCCAATACCTCACTATTTCTTCATGATTAAACCACTAGCCTAGCAGTGGTGGTGCACGCCTTTAATCCAAGCACTCAGGAGGCAGAGGCAAATGGATCTCTGTGAGTTTGAGAACGGCCTGGTCTATATGAGAGCTAGTTCCAGGACAGGCTCCAAAGCCACAGAGAAACCCTGTCTCAAAAAAAAAAAAAAAAAAACACTAGACCAGAAAATTTAGGAATTGTCTGAAAAATGTGCAATGTTGAAGTCAGTGTCCATGCGTACATCAAATGTCATACAGTTTATCTGTAATCTGTCCAGTGATGGGTGTTTGTTGTGTGATTGCCCAGTGTAGATTCAAGGTGAAAGCCACAAGGCACTGGCAGTGCCATCACTGATGACTACAACCCTAAACTGAGCTATTTCGAGGCTGAGGCTGTTTTTATGTGTCCTTTTATAACTTATGGTCACTGTGTGGCTGTCATGTGACAAGTGATCATTGCATGGTTATTTAATCAACAAAAGAACCATAAATCAACAGTATAGGGCTGGGGAGACAGCTCAGTTGATAAAGTGCTTGCCTTGCATGCAATCTCAGTTTAATCCCTGGAGCCCTTGTTTCATGTCCCTAAGTGGGATATCTATATCAATCCCTATCTCCAAAGCTCAGAGAACATCCCAGAAGAGAGGACTGTAAGAATGCAAAAGCCTGAGAATGGGAAAGAATTATGTGAAATACCGTCTTCTGGACATGACATAGCCAGTACATGCATGAACTCACTGCAGCTGCAATTGCCTGCACAAGATGAAGCCAACACCAGTCAACATCCAATGTGCAGCACTAATTGGACCCAACGAGTTAAAAAAGTAAGGGAGAGCATGAAACGGAGGGAAACATGCTGGGGTGAGCAGGAGGGGAGTAGCTGGAAGTGAATATGATCGAGATATATGTTTACATGTCAGGGAATAGACTAAAAATATTCTTTTTTAAGCAATGGAGGCTGGAGAGTGGCTCAGCAGTCAAGAACACTGCTGCTTTTCTAGAGGACTGTAGTTTAATCTGATTCCCAGCACCCACATGGCCATTCACAAGCATGTATAACTTCTGTTCCAGGAGATCCACTCTCTTCTGATCTCCTTGGACACCAGGCAATTATTGTGATACACACATGCAGGCAAGAAAGCACACATTAAAAATAAATGAATAATTTTAATTTTAAAAAAGTTAAAAACCTGAATTTGGAGCAAGCAACTTGGCTCAGTGGGTAAAGATGCTTGCCACAAAAGCTTGGGTTCAATCCCTGGAACCCACATAAAGGTAGAAGGGGAAAACTGAACCCTAAAAGTTGTCCTCTGACCTCTCATGTGTTTTGTCACACACACACACACACACACACACACACACATATAATAATAATAATAATAATAATAATAATAATAATAATAATAATAATAAATGTTAATTGTTTAAGTGGAGTATAGCCAGGCATGGTGATGCACACCTTTGATCCTAGCATTTGGGAGGCAGAAATGTGAGGATTTTTGTGAGTTCAAGGCCAGCCTGGTCTACACAGCAAGTTCCAGGCCAGCCAGGCTATATAGCGAGAACCTGTCTTATTTGTAATTTCAGTGCTAAGGAAACAGAGATGGGCAGATCCCTAAGGCCCAGTGGCCAGTCAGTCCAGCCATCTTAGTGAGTTTCAGACCAATGACAGACCTCATCTCAAAAAAGAGATGGGTAAGCGCCTGAGCAATAACACCCAAAGTTGTCTTCTGGCCTCCACATTTGTCTTAGTTAGGGTTACTATTGCTATGACAAAGCACCATGACCAAAAGCAAGTAGGGGAGGAAAGGGTTCATTTGTCTTATACTTCCATATCACTCACTGTTCATCACTGGAGGAAGTCAGGACAGAAACCCAAGCAGGGCAGAAACTGGGAGGCAGGAGCTAATGTTGAGGGCATGAAGGGATGCTACTTCCTGTAGGGAGATACTGCAGCCCCGTCTCCTAGGAGCTAGGTACAGGTGTGCTTGTCTGTCGGGGCGTGGTCAGGGGAGGTTCAGGATGCCGTGTGGGGAGTTCTTAAGGGGGCCCGCAGACACATGGGAGCTCTTTCTCTCTGGCCTCCCTAGCCTGCTGCCTCTGGGCACGCTCTGGCTTATGCTTGGTCGGTGTTTATCTGAATAAAGTTATCTTAACCTTACGGACTACGGATCATCTTCACTCTCATTATAACATTCTGTGTTGTTCCTCATAGTTTGCTCAGCCTGCTCTTTCATAGACCCAGGACCACCTGCCCAAGGATGGCTCCACCCACAATGGGCTGGGCCCTCCTCTATCAATCACTGATTAAGAAACTGCCTTACAGCAGGATCTTATGGAGATATTTTCTCAGTTGAGGTTCCCTCCTCTTAGATAACTTTAGTTTGTGTCAAGTTGACATAAAGCTATCCAGGACAACATGCATGCACCCACACAAACATGCACACATAGATACACAGATACATACACATAAAATATAATCTTAGCAGATGCTCACAAAACCTATTACAATGACCATACTTTTAAAAGACTGTGAACTTTCAAACACCAGATAAGCGAGATCTCAAATCCCTGTGTCAGAAAGCTAATGTGATCAAGAAACAAAATGAAGCCATTTCTGACACCACACACTGCTTATTCAGAAGCTTTTCTTTCTGTGGGGAAGACAGATCAGGGGGATTTTTTAATTAATGTAAACTTTGTAGATTTACTGAAAATGTAAATGGCTTTAGAGGAAGAGTTTGTCACAATTCTGCAGGATACAGTCCTACAGAGTGTCCTTTGTTTAGTGTTTGATTAGCCTTCAGTGAGGTCATGGATTGACAGCAGCTGGGGGTGGGGACAGTGCACAAGAAGTTAAGAGCTTGAATTAAACCATTGGGTATTGGTAAGTGTCATGGACACTTACTATTTGGATTCTCTCAGCATCTCCATCCCCTTTCCTTGGGAAAAAAAAAAAAAAAAAAAAAAAAAAAAAAAAAACACCAATTCTTTTTTTTTTATTTTGTTTTGTTTTTTAGGGGTTTTTTTCCTTAAGATTTATTTATTTTTATTTGTTGGATGAGTATTTGCACATGTGTGCTTGGTGCCCACAGAGGCCAAAAGAAGAAACCTGAACTGAATTTGCAGATAGTTGTGAGCCACTGTGTAGGTGCTGGGAATCCTCTGCAAGAGCAGCCAGTACTTTTAACCACTGAGCAACCTCTCCAGCTCCCCGGAAGAGGTTTTTAACCGAATACAACATCAATTAACCACATGTTGTGGCTTATACACAAAATCCCAGTAGTTGGTAAAAGGTCTCAGATTGTGAGAGACGGAGACAAGATGACTGCTGTGAGTCTCCAAGCCAGAGTTTCCTACATAATGGGCTCCAGGTTATCTGGGCTGTAAAGTAAGACTCTGTCTCAAAGCAGTAAGATTAGGAGGAGGAGTGGGGGAGGGGAGACGAAGGAGTGTAGGAGGGGAGAAGAGAGGAAGGAGAAGGCAGAAAAAAAGGAAAGTTACAGCATCTCACCTGAGACCATATGTAATGACAGTCTTCATTCTCTACTTGACTGGATTTAGAATCACCTAAGAGGCACAGCTCTGAATGCTTGATCTGGAATCACCTAGGCCTTAAGTGGCCATCTTTGATAAGACAGTTCACTTGTATGGGTCAGCCTACAGGGTACTCAATACCTTCATGAAGAACAAAAGACCCAAAGTCAAATGAATGGTTCTACACCACAATTATCAGCCAACAAAGCTCTGGAATTATTCAGAAAGACACCAACTGAGTCCCAGGAACTTTCACCAAAGAGGCACCCTTGTGACATGCGTGTATAAGGACAGCCTGTGTTCAGCCTAGGGAGGATGGCCACCCCAGGTGTCACATTGGATCAGCATCAACAGAAGATCTGTTAGAGATGAAGAACCCTGTCAGTGATATGGCTCAGTGGGAAAAGTGCTTGCTGCCAAGTCCAGCAACTTGAGGTAAATCTCTGGGGCCCATGTGGTGGAAGGAGAGAACTGGTCCCCTGTCCTCTGACTTCCATATGTACAGTATAGTATTGTGTAACCACACACATGCAAATAAATGAAAAACAAGAATTTCCATGCAGACTGTGCATGGGGGGATCCCATCCCGGCGGTCCAGCCCACCCAGAGACTGCCAGGGTCCTAGTCCTTTTCTCGGCCCATGGGGCGAGATAAGCGTGGGCCTGTTTCTGGCTGCCTTCCAGTGCTCAGAGCCACCTGAGGCCTGGAGACTGTGTACTGGGGAGCCCATTCTGGCAATCCAGCACACCCAGAGACTGCCAAGGCCCCATTACTAGTCATGTCTCCACCCACGGGAAAAGGAGAGCTATTAGAGTATTGGACCTGCTTGCACCCACCAGAAGGGAACCTTGGACCTGTACCCACCAAGAGAGGAAGATATTCCTCCTACACCCACTGGAAGAAGGGATGGGAAGAAGACAATATAAAAACACATTCAACAACAGAAAAACCAATATGACACCACCAGAGTCTAGGGACTCTACACCAACAAGACCTGAACACAGGTAAAGCAGAAGAAAATGACCTTAAAAACAACTTCATAAAAATGATAGATGCCCTCAAAGAGGATTTGAGAAAATCCCTTAAGAAATGGAAGAACAAACAAACCAAAAAATACAAGAAATCAATAAATCTCTTAAAGAAAGCAAGGAAAGACAAGAAAAAAAACAAACAGATGAAGGAAACAAACAGTTCAAGACATGAAAACTGAAATAGAGACAATAAAGAAAACACAAACTGAGGGAATACTGGAAATAGAAAAGCTAAGTAAATGATCAGGACCTACAGATGCAAGCATAACCAACAGAATACATGGAAGAGAGAATCTCAGGCATTGAAGGTACACTAGGAGAAATAGACCAAAGAAAATCTTAAGTCCAACAAATCCCTAGCACAAAATATCCAGAACATATGGGACACCGTGAAAAGACCAAATCTAAGAATAATAGGTATAGAAGAAGGTGAAGAAACCCACATCAAAGGTTCAGAAAACTTATTCAACAAAATCATAGAAGAAAACTTTCCCAACCTATAGGAAGACATGCCAATGAAAGTGCAAGAAGCTTGCAGAACACCAAATAGAATGGACCACAAAAAAAAATTCCCTCACCACATAGTAATCAAAACCCCAAATATAGAGAATAAAGAAAATGTTAAGAGCAGCTAAGGAAAAAGGCCAAGTAACATATAAAGGCAAACCTATCAGAATTATACCTGACTTCCCCATGGAAACTCAGAAAGTCAGAAGGTCCTGGATAGATATTCTACCAACACTAAGAGATTACAGATGCCAGCCCAGACTACTATACCTAGAAAAGCTTTCAATTACTATAGATGGAGAAAACGAGATATTCCATGACAAAACCAGATTTAAACAATACATCCCCACTAATCCAGCCCTACAGAAAGTTATGGAAGGAAAACTCCAACCCAAGGAAATTAACTACAACCAGAAAAACATAGGCAATAGATAATCCCACTTTATCAACAGCCAAAAGAAAAAAGGTGTGGAAATCCACACACAATTCCACCACTACCAACAAATCCAAAACAAACAAAAATGAAAAATCAATGGTCATTAATATCCCTCAATATTAATGGTCTTAACTGGCCTATAAAAAAAAGACACAGGCTAACAGAATGGATACAAAGACAGAATCCATCCTTCTGCTGCATACAAGAAACACACCTCAACTTCAAAGACAGATGGTACCTCGGATTTAAGGGTTTCAAAAAGATTTTCCAATCAAGTGGACCCAAAAAACAAGCTGGGGTAGCAATCCTAATATCTAACAAATTAGACTTTAAACTAAAATCAATCAAAAGAGATGAAGGAGGTCACTTCATATTCATCACAGGAGAAATCCATCAAGATAAAGTCTCAATTCTGAACATCTATGCCCCAAATACAAGGTCATCCACATCTGTAAAAGAAACATTACTAAAACTCAAATCACACATAAAACCTCACACACTTATAGTGGGAGACTTCAACACCCCACACTCACCACTGGACAGGAACACCAGACAGAAACTTATCAAAGAAACAAAGGAACTAATAGAAGTTATGACCCAATTGGGTTTAACAGACATGTATAGAACATTCCATCCAAACACAAAAGAATACACCTTTTCAGCACCACATGAAACTTTCTCTAAAATCTACCTCACACTTGGCAACATAGCACTCAACAGGTACAAAAAATGGAATAACCCCCTGTATCTCATCAGACCACCATGCTTTAAAGTTAGAATTCAACAACACACATTGCAGAAAACCTACAAATTCATGGAAATTGAACAATTCGCAATTGCACCATTCCTGGGTCAAGGAAGAAATTAAAAAATTAAACACTTCCTAGAATTCAATGAGAATGAAGACACAACATACCCAAACTTATGGGACATTTTAAAAGCAGTGTTAAGAGGAAAGTTCATAGCCCTAAGTGCCCACATGAAGAAACTGGAGAATAGTCACACTAGAGAATTGACAGAATAACTGAAAGCTCTAGAACAAAAAGAAACAAACTCACCCCAGAGGAGTAGACACTAGGAAATAATCAAATTGAGGACTGAAATCAATAAAGTAGAAACTAGGAAAACAATACAAAGAATCAATGAAACAATATACAGTAAGCCAACAGCCAACATCAAACTAAATGGAGAGAAACTCAAAGCTATTCCTCTAAAATCAGGAACAAGACAAGGCTGTCCACTCTCCATATCTCTTCAATATTGTCCTTGAAGTTCTAGCTAGAGCAATTAGATAAGAAAAGAAGATCAAGGGGACACAAATTGGAAAGGAAGAAGTCAAACTTTCATGATTTGCAGATGATTCAGTTTACATAAGTGACCCAAAAACTCTACCAGGGAACTCCTACAGCTGATAGACACCTTCAGTAAAGTGGCAGGATACAAGAGTAACTCAAAAAATCAGTAGCCCTACTATATATGGATGATAAATGTGCTGAAAAACAGAAAAACATCACCCTTTACAATTGCCACAAACAACATAAAATGCCTTGGGGGTAACGCTAGCCAAAAAAGTGAAAGACCTGGATAGCAAGAACTTTGAGTCTTTAAAGAAAGAAATTAAAGAAGATACCAGAAAATGGAAAGATCTCCCATGCTCTTAGATAAGTAGAATCAACATAGTAAAAAATGGCAATCTTGCCAAAAGCAATCTACAGATTCAATGCAATCCCCATCAAAATCCCAACACAATTCTTCACAGAACTTGAAAGAACAATTCTCAACTTTATATGGAGAAACAAAAGACTCAGGATAGCCAAAACAACCCTGTACAATAAAGGATCTTCTGAGCCGGGCGGTGGTGGCGCACGCCTTTAATCCCAGCACTTGGGAGGCAGAGGCAGGTGGATCTCTGTGAGTTCGAGACCGCCTGGTCTACAAGAGCTAGTTCCAGGACAGCCTCCAAAGCCACAGGGAAACCCTGTCTCAAAAAACCAATAAATAAATAAATAAATAAATAAATAAATAAATAAATAAATAAATAAAATAAAGAATCTTCTGGAGGCATCATCATCCCTGACTTCAAGCTCTATTATAGAGCTATAGTCCTGAAAACAGCTTGGTATTGGCACAACTCTGAGATACCATCTTACTCCTGTCAGAATAGCTAAAACCAAAAACACCAATGACAGTCTATTCTGGAAAGGATGTTTAGAAAGAGGAACACTCCTCCACTGCTGGTGGGAGTGCAAACTAGTACAGCCACTTTGGAAATCAGTATGGCAACTCCTCAGGAAAATGGGAATCAGTCTACCACAAGACCCAGCAATTCCATTCTTAGGCATATACCCAAAAGATGCACATTCATACAACAAGGACCATGTTCAACCATGTTCATAGCAGCATTATTTGTAATATCCAGAATCTGGGAGCAACCCAGAAGCCCCTCAACTGAAGAATGGAGGGGAAAAATGTAGTACATTTACACAATGGAGTGCTACTCAGTGGGGAAAAAAACAATGGAATCTTGAAATTCACAGGCAAATGGATGGAACTAGAGGAAACCATCCCAAGTGAAGTAACCCAGTCACAAAAAGACAAACATGGTATGTACTCACTCATATATGGATTTTAGACATAGAGCAAAGGAGTACCAGCCTACAATCCACACCACCAGAGAAGCTAGGAAACAATGAGGACCCTAAGAGAGACATACATGGTCCCCTGGAGAAGGGGAAAGGGACAAGATCTCCTGAACTAATTGAGAGCATGTGGGGAGGGGAGAGGAAGTTAGGAGAAAGAGAAGGGGAGAAGAGGAAGGGAGAGGAGGACATGAGAGCAGGAAGATCAAGTCAGGGGAAGAATAGAGGAGAACAAGAAAAGAGAGAACATAATAGAGGGAGCCATTATAGGTTTAAAGAGAAATCTGGCACTAGGGAAATATCCAGAGATCTACAAGGTTGGAGAAGGTACCTTAAATGCCCTTCTCTGATAATGAGATTGATGACTACCTAATATACCATCCTAGAGCCTTCATCCATTAGCTGATGGAAGCAGAAGCAGACACCCACAGCTAAACACTGAGCCGAACTCCTGGAATCCAGTAGCAGAGAGGGAGGAGTGACGAGCAAAGGGTCAAGACTAGGCTGAGAAACCCTGACCTTAATAGCTGACCTTAACAAGGAGGAGCACACGGACCACAGACGTATAACCGGGAAATGAGCATAGGACTGTTCCAGACCAACTGAATGAGGATGTCAGTTTGGAGGTCTGGTTAATCTATAGGGTCTCTGGTAGTGGATCAGTATTTATCCCTAATACACGAATGGACCTTGGGAGTCCACTCCACATAGAGGGATAGTCTCTCAGTCTAGACACACAAGGAGGGTCTAGGCCTGCTCCAAATGATATGGCAGACTTTGAAGATCCCCATGGAAAGCCTAACCCTCCCTGGGGAGGAGAAAGGGGATGAAATAGGGGGTCAGTGGGGAGCAGGGAAAGAGGAGAGGGAAAGGGAATAGGGATTAACATGTAAAACAAGCCTGTTTCTAATTTAAATTTAAAAAGAGGGAAAGAATTTCCATGCTGTTATTTTTAAGAAATGCAGAATCTCAGGTCTGACCACAAGCATTGATCAGAATTTGCACTTGAACAAGACTCACGGCTGAGCTACAAATAGCCAGAGAGAAAGGAAGGGGGAGGAGAGAGAGAGAGAGAGAGAGAGAGAGAGAGAGAGAGAGAGAGAGAGAGAGAGGGAGAGAGAGAGAGAGAGAGAGAGAGAGAAACAGCCATAATTAAACAAAAGAAGTCTGGGATGTGACAATGGGTCACCACTGCTCTGGAACCTCCCTGGATGTGATTCTTGCCCTCCACAGTCCTCTAGGAATGGCTTCACATTCCCACATTTTTCATTTCTAGAAGGGGACATGAAGCAGTGACAAGTGCCCCCATCTCCACTCACTCTTCCAGACACAGCCGCAGTGCCTGAGCTCTGGGTATACATGAGCTAAAGAAATATAGATTCCTCAAGAGCTGCTATTCAAGCCACGAGCAGCATGTGCCAACGTTCCTCCCACAATCCCGCTACAGTCTCCATGAGCTGCACATCTGGCTGTCACACACTCTTTTGTGGGGCCATCTCAAAGGCTGCACTGATGCTGCCCATCCCCAGGGCCAGTCCCACAGTGGCCTCCCTGTCCTCGCAGTGTGTGATGTCATGAGCACAAATGTCCTGCCAAACATTTAAGATGCTGCAGCTCACTGTGTACATTGTATAGAGAAACACTGACACGCAGGTTATTTTTAATTAAAACAAGAAAAGAGGCATGAAGAGACAGCCGGACCTTGTTCTATTGTTACACCAAGCCACCCAGGCAGCATGGATGTGTAACTTGCATTCTCCAAGCTCATAGGCTTCTCCTTTTGTCCCAGCCTTGTCACCAGCACCAGCATCTCCAAATCCAGCACTTGCCTGGAAATATTCTCGGCTGTAATTTTGTTCCTATCAAGTTCTTAGAAAGCATGAACAGAACTGGTTTCTTTTCAATGCAAGATTGATTCCCTCCTGGCTGGAGAACTGATGGTCTCACTCTCAAAATCATCCTGTCTCCAGTGACCATCAAAGAGGGGACAAAGGACAGGATTTCTGCACCCCAGAAAAACATGAGAAACTGTTTTCAATCCACTGTTTCTCCGAGTGTGTTTTGGAGGTCACCCCAGCAGAGTGGCCACAGTACACACCCAAAAACATCTATGCACTTGGCTCTGGACTCAGAGAAGAAAGTTAATGCCTGACCCCTTGGAGTGATGGGGTTTTTAGATGTAGAATAAAGGCTTTATGTTTAAGTTGGCTTAAGTCCCTTTCTGTTCTGTACAGTGACTACCTGACTTTCACAAGCCATATAAACATTCCACTCTGTTTCCTCATCCAAAGAGCGGGGACTGTGGGAGGATAAAAGATAGAAAGCTCCTGCAGGCCCAGGTCCCAAGACCTTGGGCTCTCTGCTCCCTGTGGTTTAGGTGGACAGTATATTGAGGCTGCCATTTGGGGTGTGCTTGTGGGGTCCCCACATGAATTAAGATTTGCCCTGACTGTTCAAAAGTTGTATTGGCCACATTCTAATGGAACTCAAAGAAAGTAGATAAAATAAATTTTAATTCCTTCTAGGATCATAGAGACAGAACCTATTATTTTGTAGCTGGGCTAATTAATTCAATGACCTCCAGCCCATGGCTACTTGCCCCTTGAAATATGGCTGATCCAAACGGAGACGAACTGTAAGTATAAAACAGTTGTCAGGTAGTTACTGTACCAGAACCCAAAATCCTAATACCAAGGGAACATTGTGGAGAATCTGATAGCTGTGAACATACTGAAATGAGAATAATTTGAATGGACTCCGTTAAATAAAATATATTAAAATTCATTTTACTTGTTTATCTTTAGCCTTTTTAAAATGTGGCTATCAGAAATTTTCAAGGCTCAGACATGGCTCACTGCTTCCTGTTGGATGGTGGCATTTTCAAAGATCATCTAGTCTCCTACCACAAACTGGTAACACTTCAGGCCTGGCCTACAACATGTGCTCCTCCATTAGTCAGGGAACATCATCAAGGAGACTAGAGCCTCATTTGCAGCAGCCTCGGAGGAAGATCCAGGAGAGAAAAAGTACAAGTCTCCAGGACAGAGAACCCCTGCGCGATGATGCTTCAGACTGGTTAACACAGGAGGCATCCGGCTTCCTGTGCCCTCTCTCTCTGTTTGTCCTTCACGCTCATAATCCTAAAGCCCTGACAAGGGCAGGGAGGCAAAGGGTGTCCTCTCATATGACTCGGCCTTACAAACACTGGATCCTAACAAATCAAACGTGTTTGTTAACATGGCGGAGGCCTTTTCTGCATAAGTCACTTAGAAATCGTTTCCACTGTGGTATCTGGGTACAGGCATTTTCAAAGAGAATGTTTGTTGATCGTAAGGATGCATTACCCTCGGTAATGAAATTAGCGTTTTCAGGCGCTCTCTCTCTCTCTCTCTCTCTCTCTCTCTCTCTCTCTCTCTCTCTCTCTCTCTCTCTCTCTCTTCTCTCTCTCTTCTCTGTGTGTGTGTGTGTGTGTGTGGTGTGTGTGTGTGTGTGTGTTGTTGTGGGGGGGGGGGAGCACATGTGTGATGGCACATGTGGGAGTCAGAAAACAACCCTGGATGTCCTTCCTCTCTTTCAACCTTACTTTCTGAATCTGGGTCTCTCGGGTTCACTGCCGCTCGCTGATCCACAAGCTTCCGGTAACTGCCCTATCCCTGCCTCTGCCTCCTGACGTGGGCACACTGGGGTTATAGTGCTATTGCCTCCAGCTGTTACTCCAGCTGTTATATGGCTTCTGGAGCCTGGAATTTGGACCTTCAGGCTTGCATGGCAAGCACTTTATCCACTGAGCCTTCTCCTAAACCTGAATAATTTGGGAGAAAAAGCCAAAATATATTATAATCGGGTCTCTTAGAGCAATCTCATAACCTGACAGTTTCTGAACTAGAAAATAAGTAAATAAAACTGCACTTAACATGTCTTTGTCCGAATTGTCTCATGCATGTTTGGACAAAACACATCTAGATATTACAACTAAAACCTAATAAAATGAATTTATTCAAGGCTACCTTGAGGCTTACCCAGTCTTTTCATTGAGTGTTTGAAGCCATAGTTGGGCTGTGTTATGCTTATGACTTGGCTCTTGTGACTACATGTTTACCCTGACACAAAGACAAGAAAGTCACACTTAAGATACCTAGAGAACAGTGAGGCTACATTTTCATGATCATGCACTACCACAGTGATACAGCCAAATCCATCCAAAATCATCCCTGCCCCCCCCCAGTGTGTGTGTGTGTGTGTGTGTGCGCGCGCGCGCATGCGCGCGCGCCCGCTCCCTCACTCATGTGCACATTTGTGTGTACATGCAGGTACCCATGGAAACTAGAGGTTAAAGCCAGGCATCTCCCCCAGCCACTCACATTTTTTGTGGTCGTTTTTTGTTTTTTTGTTTTTGTTTGAGATGGGATCTCTCTATGTAGCACTGGCTATCTTGGAACTCACGTTGCAGACGAAGATGGACTCACAGATATTCCCCTTACTCTGCCTCCCACATTCTGATACTAATGGTGTAAAATCAGGTGGTGGTGGTGCATGACTTTAATCCCAACACTTGGGAGGCAGAGGCAGGTGGATCTCTATGAGGCAGCCTAGTCCACACAGGGAGTTCCAGGACAACCAGGGCTAAACAAACAAACCTTGTGTCAAAAAAGGAAAAAAAAAAAAAAAGAAAGGCATGACCCCCCCCTTGTCAGGCTCTTTACTTAGCTGACTATAACTGAACTTAAGCCAGTTCTTAACCACCGTAGCGGCAGAGCCCACTCCCCAACCCCAAATGATTTGTTCTGAGTCGAAGATCAGAAGTCAATTTGCTGAGTTCTGTTTTGTTCTTAATCAGTTGATATTCTGAATACAACAGAAGACTAAAGACCAGTTTGGGAGACACTTTGTTATTTTATTGCATGGATTTTACCTGAACAAAATGCACCAACCCTGTTTGGAGTGTCCTGAGTCTCGGATACTGACAGACCATTGAGTTTACACCCAGGAAGCCAAATTCAACAGTAAAATCTATGTTAAACAACATCGCTTCAAGATTGCTAACAGAACAGAGACAGAGATGGAAGGGGGAGAAACACTTTTCAAATGTGTTAATTTGAAGCACACACAACTGTAGAATTAAAAACTACAGCATACAAACCTGGAAATCGTGGATGGTCAGTTAAAGTTATAATCTTCGTACTGTTACTTACTGCATATTAAAGCCAGTTTGGTTCATTTCCTTCATATTGGTGAATTGAGAATTTCAGGAAACCCATGGTTATAAAAAACGATCAATCTTGAAAAAGTATGTACAGATAAATGTAAAATCACAAACTAAGAAAGAGTCCCAACCCCACAACTTATAAAAGGGAGGTATTCCCACAGAGGGAATGTTCCCAAGTCCCTCCCACATGTGTTCCCAAGTCTATCATTTTCTATCTCTTATGTGTAAGTGGCCTTGAAACTGAAGAGGGAAGATGAAACAGAGAGGTGTCTCTATGAGGCTTCCATTGTCATCGGTAACCGTTGAGCAGTGTATTTTATTTCTCTCTCAATCCACACCCAAGTCAGCAATGTTCCCAAGACATTTGAATTTAAGAGAGAAACAAAATATTTTTTTAATCAACAACAATGGAATGCCCAAGGAAAGGGCTAACAGCGGGCAACACCATGAAAAAACTATGTGGGCATTATCTGAGCTAGAGATTTGTTTTAAGAACCGAGAAGCAGTGGGGTGGGTGGGGTGTTACTACTGCAAACCACTAGTCAGGATGCTTTCTAGACCTTTGGCTTTAGTGCCTGGCAGAGAGTGGGCTTCTCCCCCACTGTGGCGAGCAAACCCAGGGCCCCAGGCCCAGCATCTACAGCACCTCGGTGGGCAGCAGAGCAGCCCTCTTATACGTGGGCACTCTTGGCATGCGTTGGTGAGCTGGAGCCAGAAGAGTAATAGAAACGGTTTTCTCCAAATGACTGTGCATCCCCGGAGCAGCAGACAATAACACAGCCACCCACCAGGCACAGCACAGCACCGATCCAGCCTGCATACAGTGAGTAGCCAAAGCTCACGATGGTGATCTCACGGTGGGCGCACACGGGGAACCAGATGGTGGCCACAATGGCGCAGAGAGCTGCAGAGACAGGGAGAGAGGTTGAGTGGGCACAACCATCACATACCAAGTGCACTGGTCAGACAAGTTCACTCCACAGATATGGATGGCCCTTCCACTCAACTCCAAAAATGCCAATACACAAAGCACTGCTCATTTGGCAACCTCTGCCCTATAGTTGACTTACAATAGGCTATGTCCAATGGTTTTCTGGTCCTTGTTTTTCTCAAAAGGCAGCAGAGACAACACCCTTGTAAAGACTTAATATAACCATTTAAGTCCCAAACTAATGTATTTGTTTTTACTTACACATCGTGTTACTTTTAGTTACTTTTAGTTTAGGTTCCATTTTTGTGTGTGTTTGTTGCTGTTGTTTTGAGTTTTTCAGGTCAGGGCCTCCTGTAGTCCAGGATGACCTTGAACTCATTATCTAATCATGTCATGTAGCAAATAACCTTGAATCTCATCACCAGAATTCTGTGGTTTCAGGCATGAGATAATACAACCAGTTTATGGGGTACTAGGGATGGAACCCCATGGTTTGCCAGGCATACTCTATTAACTGAGCCTCATCCCTACCTCTGCATTTACAATTCTATTATTATACTTACCTACTCATATTAGACTTACGGCTTTCTGTGTCTATTGCTCGCCCCATGCTCTGAGCTCTGTGAAGGCAGGGGCCATGCCTTATTTATGTGTAGAAACTCAATGTTCAGCTCAGTGTCTCCTGGCTGAATGAATAAAATAATCAGGCTCTTCAAAAATGAGAAACAAGATGGTATCCATCTCAGTTTTCCACACCATTTTCTTGAGTTATCAATCCACATTACAAAGACCAGGATGAGTTACTCTTTTTCTCTTGCTGGAGTGAACATTGCTAGGATCAGGCAAGGGCCTGCATTTGTGCGATGTCATTCATAGTCACAAAACACCAACACACAAATGAACAGTTCTTGGGGTAAAAATAGTTCATCTAGTGAAGGTTTTTTTTTTATATTTTAATTTATCTACTACATGTGAGTATGTGTATCAGTGAACACATATGTCATGGGGTGTGTGTGGAGGTCAGAGAACAAGTTTCAGGGGTCCACCATGTGGGTACAAAGGATTGAACTCAAACTGTCAGGCGTGGAGACCAGTGTGTCTACCTGCTGAGCCTTCTCGATAGTTCAGATTTTTTAAAGGGATTAAACATTTAGTCTGGCTCTACCAAATAGGGTAGCAACAAGCTACATAGGGCCATTTCACTTATGCCGTGGAGCTAGTGAGATTGAAATTTTGATTTTTTTTTTAATTTTAATGATTTTCATTCAAATGGTCACATGTGTCTAATGATTATTTTACTGGATGACACAACAACCCCATGGTTCCCTTTAGTATACTCTGATTTCTCTCAACCACAGCAGGACAGATATTTTAGTAAAAATCTTAACTTGAGATGGCCGGTTAGAGTTGCCAGACATGACACTCATCAGAACAACAAGATTTCCAAGCTGGCATCCTTAAAAATCATGAACAAGTTCAAGCTATAGCACCACACACCGGTCCAACATGTGCCACCTGGGGTGCCCTTGCTGCTTTCAACGCAGCAATCTACTTTTCTGGCTATAACTCAAGCTTTCTAACTTAACACTATCTGACCATGGAGAGGAAATACAGTCTTTCTTTAACAACAACTGTAAACTAAGGATTCAAGTCTTACCTATTCAGAAAGATTTGAAATTATCTCATCACATTTGTCGTGTAGTCTACAAGAGCTCTTATTAACAATGGACTAAATTCACCCCCTGAGCAAGATATAGATACACAATAAAAAGAGGCCATTCCTAGTCTTAAAGAGGACACAACCAGCCACCAGTAAAAGTTTTTTAATGCCCAGTCACACTGAGAGGATCAGGAGAAGGATAGAGAAGTATAAGGGGGAAAAGGTCTCATTCCCAAACAACTAATTTGAGTCAGTGCAACCAGTCTATACCATAAACAGCTAGCTGGTTTCAAAACACTCCATGCTTCAAATTAAGTGTTATTCTTTTGGGCTACTTTGTATTTACACATTGAACACCCATGCACACTCACACACACACAAGCACTTACACCATTCCTCACCTTTCTGAAAACGAAGAACATTCAGATTCACTTTAGCTTTAATACAGTAAGACCAGAAATGGTCTCCAATCCATTTAGAGGTCCTTTATTTCCTAAGCATAGATAAAGCAGCCAGGAAGAGTCAGGCTCTGTGTTCTAGGATTGATGGCTGATTTTGCATGTATTGGAGATGTTAGATTTACTCTATGAAACTCACTAGACAAGGGGGAGATGCCTATACATTTATATAATGACCACATAGGACTGGGCACATAAGTGGGTGGACAAATAAAAGACAGATAGATGGACAGAGAAATGTAAGGTAGTCTCATTTTGGTTCTGCTTTCCCCTGTTTATACCCCATTCACAAATAGTGAGAGTCACAAACTCACAGTTTACCTCATTAAAATCTTCCCTCTTTCATAATCCATGCAAAACAAGGCAAATGAGCACCCGCAGCTCTTTCCTTCCTAGCAGATGGATGAACTCAAAAGAAAAGCCACATCAAAACCGCTGAGAAATGACAGGCCACCACACATGAAAGAGAGTTAGAGACCAGCTTGCGGTGACCTCTGACTGACCTGGAAAGAAAATGTTTATAGACACAAACAAAGGAGAAAAAGAGAATACACTCCATGTCAGTAGTAGTTTTGGGCAGGTGAGGGGGTGTGGGGTGCTGACTGACCAGTAAAGTTAAAAAATACAAGTCAAATCACCACCTCACTGAAAAATCTAAAGGAGTGATAAAACCGCAACCACTGTTGGCATTCTCAAAGGCAGAGGCTTGCTAGGCCTGTTTCCATCTGTATACCTGCCATCCCACCCCCAAAAAAACAGGAGTTTGAAATGGCCCTGTTATCTGGGAAAAAATTAATAGGTTTTTATGAAAAATCACAGTCACCCATAAGGAAAAGAAAGATAAATAACCAGATGTCTCCTTCTTTATTTATGACAGAATTTGTTTCTAAATTAAGTCTTTAAGACAAGGCAGCAATTTCACTCTCAGATCTTACTCCCTCAGTAGAAGCCATCCTTAACTCGAAAAGGAAGGAGCAGGACTCTGCAGTCTGTTCAGGGAAAGATAAGCTAACAACTAAGGGAGGGGGCGGGGAAGAGAGAAGAAAGTTACGCAGACACACACCAGATTTGGCCCTCTCATAAGTAAAACCTCTTCCTTGTTAAAGAGTAATAACATTAGCCTGTATTAGGGACAATTTTTAAATAATGAAATACAATGTGTTCTTTAGTTGACAGGACACATCTTTGCTAAAAGTTTATGATCTATCTCAACTAAACAAAGTATTTAGGAAGACAGTTTACAAAAGGGAAATTAAAGTGTATCTTTCCATCTTTTTAGAGGTTAAATAACATAGTAATATTCAGAAATTAAGTAAATAAGATATACACAACCTCTTAAGTATGTATGTATTAGGTGTAGACTGGATAGCAAAAGAAAAGTAAATGTAGACTGAGAAGGTTCAGTAGAAAAAAAGCACTTATTGCACAATCCTGAGGACCTCAGTTCAAGTCCCCAACACCCATGTGAAGATCTGGGAATAGCCACTTGTGCCTGTAACCCCAGAACTGGAGAGGACAGAAAAGGAAAGTCACTGGAACCTGCTGACTTCCGGCCTCGCTCCAACTTGAGTGAACCCTGTCTCAGGAGAATAAGGCAAAAAGTGATAGAGTACAACTATGGTTCTCCTTATACCCTCTCAGGTGCACATCACACACACACACACAACTCGCACACACATGTGCACACACACATACCACTCACACACACTTGCACACACACTCACACACATGCACACAAAGAGGAAAAAGATATGATGAAATTAAATAAAATTAATGCAGATGTGTCCGAATTTTTAGGTAACAAATGAGAGAAAAATAGAGACAGAAAATGACAACAAAATGTGGAGAATCCCCAGACACTGGCATCTCTTCTTCCATGATGTGCACTTGAGTGTACAGTCTTTGCTGCATCTACACTGGGTACTAAAGGGACTTTTTAAAGCTCCATTAAATGACTTGAGTGTTCTGACTGTAGCCTCCTCGGTAGGCTGAGATAGTTATGAGAAACATCTCTGGCCTTGGGCGGCAGCGGCGGCGGCGGCGGCGGCGGCGGGGGATGAAAATGTTGAAGAATGGTGGGGAGGGGTGAGCTGAACTGCACTGGGATGTGAGTTTGAAGCCCACATATGGGATTGGGGGGGATAAAGGAGCAATAAAGGAACAAGTAATATTTCTCAGTGAACCGTGGTGTTTATTTATTTGTTGTTCTTTTCCCATGTGGATCTAGAAAGGCTTGAGCTTTTCTTTTCTTTTCTTGCCTATTGTTTCCTAAAACAATGGCCATGCTCCCACACAGTGATTGTCAGGAAAGCCTAGCATTTACACTGTCATCAGTCAGTGGAATATTCAAGTCCATTATTTTCCTGGCCAGCTTTCAACACTGACATTTTTCCTGTTGTTTTTATCACATGCTTCACCATCTACTTTTCCCTACAGCATTCTCAAACAAGTCTCATAGAAGTTTAATCTTCTTCTTATTTATTGTTTGCATATGTGTTGCTAGGGTTTGAAGCTATTCCCCAGTTACTTTACACTATGCCACATATCCAGGTGCTTGTTAATATTTTTCAAAAAAGGAAATAGAAAAATCACAGAAAGGGTTCACACAGTATTTGTGTGTATATAGTAAACAAGCCCGGAAGGTTTCTCGGGCTGTTCTCCTCTGCCTGGTTAAGAACCTCACTTTTCAAAAAAGAAGACCCTCACTTTTCCCTGTAGGAAAGCTGTAAGTATAACATGCAGCTCATCTCACATTTGCCCACACCCTTGATTCTAGTACAATCCACCACTAACCCGAAAGTTTGCAGCTGAAACAACTTTGTCCACCATAAATAAAGCCACCAGGCCCGGATGTTTAAAGGGGAGAAGAAAAGATGAAAAAAGTCCCTGAGGAAGCTGAGCACCGGTTCCTCCCTGCCCACTCCTGAGAGACGTCCAGCTGAAGGGCTTTCTGCTGTGCAGCAAGAGAAGAAGGAACCTAATCAGAACAAGGAGTCAGGGTTCCTTCATGACGGGAACAGTGACCGTCTCCATTGTGGGCACCCACATTCTCATTTCTATGGAGAACCATTTCCACTAAGTCTGGATGCGGTGATATTTCCGTAAGTGCAATATCATGCCACTCCTCTCCAGCTCTGTGCATAGACATGACTCTTGCAGAATGCACACGTAATTAGGTTGGCTCTTCCTCCAGCCAACAACCAGAATCATGGCAACCACGACCTACTATGTGCCAGATAGCATGCTAAATATTTCCCATACTTCACTGCTGTTCTCACTAAGCTGGGAAGGAAGCTCGGCTGTTGAGAGACAGTAGCTGCCCCAAGCAACACTGCTGAAAGGCAGTGGCATCCTAGTTCAGGGTGGTTGGTTTGACTACAACCGACAAGATGAAAAACCTTAGGGCCCAGGGCCTTGTACCTTGAAAACTGACAGGCTAGATCCCCCCCCCTCGGCCCTCCCCAGCTCTCAGGCATATGTTGTTCTTTGAACACTGCCTCTGGCTTGAGAAGCCACAGAATCAAGTTCCTATTCCTTCACATACAGAATTAGAAGACAGAGCTGGCCAGAAGGCAGGCTTTCTTTCAAGCCTTCAGAAAAATAGTCAGAGATTTTCAGGGCCAGAAAGAGCTGAATCATGCTCAGTTTCCACATCAAAATCGGCTGTGACACTGTTCCGGCTCTATTTCATGCTCAGCAGCCATACTTCAGCTGAGACATCATCAGTGACCCCCCAGGACAGAGCCTGGGCTCAGGACCAACTTCTCCCCAGAGAGTGAAGAGAGGCAGAAAACATCCCAGAGCTACACACAAAGGGAGCCTTCACACTGAGGCTTCTCCCACCCATCCCCAAGGGTGGGAAACAAGGCTCTTGTGACTGGGGGTGAGAAGACATGAAGCAGAAACACCCTTGAAACAATGAGCCAGCTACATCCAGTCAAGACAAAATGAAACCAGAAGGCCAGTGGAGACCTGCTGAGAAAGAAATCTGACAGCAATCAGAAAAGGCAGGCAGTATCAAAATGTGAGGCTAAAACTGGACTGCACACTCCTCCATCCCATTCTTAGGGTGGGCTCATGCACCCTAAGGTGCAACTTCCTTAGGCTCAGGTTTCTTTTTGCCCACAGACTGAATGGAGACAAACAGGGACTGATAGAAGCACACCCTCTCTCTAGCCCCACCTCACTCTCACTCTCCTCAGCTATCAAACTGTCTTCCTACCTTCAAAAGTAGGGAAAAACTTGGGCCAGTGAGATGGTTCAGTGGGCAAAGGAGCTTGCTGTCAATGCTGGGAACCTGAGCTTGTTCTCCAGGTCCCACATGGTGGAAGGTTAGAACCAACTGGCCTCTGTGCAGGTGCACACATATAAATAATGTTTTTTAAAAAAAAAAGTAATAAGGATAAGACAAAAAAAAACCAGCCAGGTGATAGTGCACACCTTTAATGCCAGCACTTGGGAGGCAGAGGCAGGTGGTCTCTGAGTTCAAAGCCAACCTGGTCTACAGAGCAAGTTCCAAGACAGCCAGGGCTACATAAACTCTGTTTCAAAAAGAAAAAAAAGATAAGAAATGCCAATTCATCTGAGAAGTTTCAAACCACTCATTGCTTCCCCAAAAAACTCAAAAACCAGAAGCAAAACAAAGCAAAAACCACAATTTGCATCTATTCACTTCATTTGCTCCTCTCCTTCTTGTAGACTGGTCTGCAGTTGTTGAAACATGCTGTCTCACTTGGAGGTATCCTGGAACTCTTATGTGAAAGGTAAGGAAAAAATGTAATTTTTTTTGAGACAATATATCTCATGTATCCCAATGAGTCTTATGTATCTCAGGCCATCCTCATTAACCAAGAGGATGACCTTGAACTTCTGACCCTCCTGCCTTCACCTTGTAAGGGCTAAGAATACACGTGTGCTTCTTGCCAGCATTTATTTTTGCCATACAGGAGACAAGACCCTCAGCAGGGAGTCAGATCAAGCTCCTGTGTACAGGTGTGATGAGCAAAACTGAATGAGCACTTCCTCAGTTTAGGTTGGTCCTCCCTCCAACCCATAGCCTGTCACCTCTTCAACTCCCTGGATTCCTATGCTGTGGGAAACCCCTCCAGTGTGACTTAGGTGTCTTCCTCCCTGTATATTGCATACAAGCCATTTTAAGGTGACCTGCCCAGACAACATTCCTTTTCTTCATCATGGTCCCCATTGCCTACCACAGTGCCTGCTATACTTGATTAATGAACATTTACTGAACAAATATTGATCCATCGCCTACTGGTCTACCTCCACACACACACACCTTTTCCTTTATGCTCCTCTTTCTCTGTCCTTTTGTTATATATTAATTAGGCTCTCATTTCTTATTGAAGTGAGAATCACCCTGGGAGCCTCCTAAAAATTATCTTTCCTGAACTGACCTCCAGAAAGTTCTAGTTCCAATTGATCTGCTATGAAGTCTGCAAACAAGTCATTCTAAAGGGATTATACTGAGGATCCTGCACATGAGGCTCCTTGTGAACCCCTTCCTTCCAATTTTCTTTGAGTAATCATTTCTTGTTAACCTACTGGCTCTTCTCATAGATGTAACTTAGGGTCCTGCCTAAACTCCTCTGGAATATGATCTAAAGGGACACAGATTCTGGGTTTCTCTTGACTTCTTTTCACATTTCTCTTGAAGTAACAACTGTAAGGTCTGAGTTCCTTCACATTCACTAGAGTTGGGGGCCAAAGAGAAAGCCTACCCAGCAGGATGAGGAGCACCCCCGCCAGCTGGGCTCGCCTGTACTTGGCCACTCCAGGCTCGTGGCCCATTCGGATGCAGGGAAGAACCGTCAACAACAGCAAGATGGCTGGCAGACCCAGAACTGAGGCAGCAATCATGAGGGCTCTACAAGCTTGCACGTAGCCTGGGAACAAGAGAACAGAGAGAGTGGGTTAGACTGGGGATCCTCTTACTCCTAAATGCCATGTCTCATGAATTCAACACCACCTTCCTCCTCCTCCTTGTCCCCTCTAAGACTTAAAATTTGATAAATGTCCAAGATCACCGCATTTTCAACTTTTAAAAGAGCTTGATGAAAACAGCAGTGAGTGTGCCAGAAAAACAGAAGCAAGATAAGGGTGAAGACCACTTGGCCACAGTGGAGTGGCCAAGCACTTACTTACATTATTATCACACCTTGTTAAAGATTCAGCTAGAAACTCAAATGCTCAAAAGGTCACCTGTGATGGTGGGTTGTTGACACCAGTCTACTGCGACATCATCTGTCTGTGGAACCTTAGCAAGTCAGTTACTTACTGCATCTCACTTGTTTGTCTTCGGAGTGATAATTATAATAATAAAGGCCCTCCACCTCCCTAATAGAATTCCACTGGCAATAGAATCCACAGTTCAAAGAGTCTTTAGAAAATGTTCTATGCTAAGCACTGAAAGAATTGGCAGCAAATATTACTGACATTATTGGCCTGTATTGATGCGATACTTTTTTTTTTCCGGACAGGAACTCACCATCGTCCTTACAATTCTCTGTCTCATGATGCCCTGCTTCAGCCTCCCCAGTGCTGGGATTACAAGCATGAGGCATCACACTCAGCCTGGTGTGGTGCTGCTGTCTTCAGTGCACTGTGTGATTTTGTCCTCAGTTCACACTGGGTGTGACTATGTGTAGGCATGACTGTACTGTAAGCTAAGACTAAGACTTCCCCTCTCTCCCTCCTCCCCAGAGGCTGCTATCCTCGAGACTCCATCCCCTTAAATGGCCAAGTTCCATTTCCTGCCTTATTAATGGTTCCTGGGCATGTTTCTCCACCGGTGGTCTGTCAATGCTTAAAAGGTGTCGCTCCAACCCTGCAGATTCCCATAGACATCTATCTTAGTCTTCACGCCCCCATAACAGATGGCATAACTATCCATGAAGGAAAAGGTGAGTTGATAGAGAAATGCAGAGCAAAGTTATCCACACTATAAAATTTCTAAGTGAGAACTTTGTGAAGACACAGACTGTAATATGCACAACATCATGTAAAATAAAGCTGAATGGACACCAGGAAAATTTCACAGATTTAAATTTACTGTTTACTTTTATGTCAATTATTGTTTCTCATTGAAACATTCTCCCCACTTAAAAAAACAAGTGTTGCATTTATAAATGATGGCTGTCTGTTTTGCTTCATTTGTTTAGACAGAGTTAGAGCTAGTGGCCTGAATGAGGCTGAGCTAATGGCAAAGTCAAGAACTGACCCTAACTCTTTTCCACATACCAGGAACCCATGTCAGACCCAGCCAACCTCCCTTTTGTGCCAACAGGCAGCACCAACACTGCCCCTTAACAAGGTATGCTACATGGGCTCTCTTCCAACCACTGGCCATCTCATCTTAAGAATGAGATACCCATGCTGGGAGGTAGTGGCACATGCCTTTAATCCCAGCACACGGGAGGCAGAGGCAGACAGATCTCTGTGAGTTCAAGGCCAGACTGGTCTACAGAACAAGTTCCAGGATAGGCTCCAAAGCAATACAGAGAAACCCTGTCTTGGGGGAAAAAAAAATGAGATACCTTATCAGGTATCATAGACTTGTAGATCCCAGGAGGAGCCCCCAGAAAAGTCTGAAGCCCAGCCCCTCCTGGCAGCTGGGAAAAGAGCCAGGGCCTACACAAAGGCAGCACTCAACTAAAAAACTGATGCTCTGAAATTCATGGCACAAGGCTGTCCACGTGCCACAGTCCCAAGGCCATGTCTGGAAATCAGAAATTGGAGATAGAGGAGTGACTGCCCCCACCCACACACAATGGGTAAGGTAAGGAAGCATAAAACAATTAAGCTTCTCCACAAAATACACTCCCTGCCCCCAGCACGGCCTGTGTGCTCTGAAAACAAGCCACTTGGCATTGAAAACTCAGGAAATGTAATTCCAGGGGAAGGAAACAAAAGGATTTTATACAGTCAGAAATCTCTACTGCCATGCCCATCTATTAGTAGAAAAGACATTTGCCATGTCTGACCCATGTCTACCAAAGCCAGCATTAACTAAAGCTGAATCCACACCAGGGTCCCCTAACACCTGGCCTTCCAAGTGTCCAAATGGAGAAAGGGGCAATGAAAAACAGGTCTGACATGCACTGTACCCTCCTACTATGTGTCAGAGGCAAAGTGTGGGCCAGGAGCAAATGCAAATAGAATTTAAAATGTAATAGGGGTGGGGGTATAGCTCAGTCTGCAGAGAGCTCACCTAACATGAACAAAGTCCCAGGTTGATTGCCAATACCGAATCCTGGTATGGAGGTAAAAAGTTAGCAGTAAGGGAGATGGGTGGAGGGTGAATTCCAAATGTGCTGTCTGGAAGAGAGGGGGCACTTGGGCTGTTAAAGGGGGCTACAGGGTCTCTGGAAAGCCAAGTACTATGGAGAAGGCACAAATTCAGCTGCTCTCAGACCAGTAACTTGAGGGCTGATTTCTCCTCATCTTAAGAACTGGCTGTCTTAAATTCACACATCATCAAAGGCCAGATGGATCCAGGCAAACTCACCTAGGTGACAGTAAATCCACGGGCATGACAGAGTTCTAGCAGGAATCTTTAAGTGGTGTTCACCGCCTCGCAAGTCATCCAACTGTCCACAGGTTTTTAAACTGTTTCCACAAACTTTCCCATAGCACCCAAAGGGAGATGTTCCCTCCCAACCTCCCTCACCCAGTGTTTCAGAGGCTCGTCAATCCTCCCACACACTCCCCGAGGACACAGCTGCAAGCCCTGGACTCTCCCAGGGTGCTGGATCTTCTCAATACCCAGCAGCCTGCTCGGAGGAACTGGGGAAGGGTGTCACCCTAGCAGGGGAGGGGTATCACTGCAGCCTGCTATTGAGGGACGCTGGGACCCCAGGTGGTAACCAGTCAGATAAGACAGGTCCTGAGACCTGAGAGAACCAACTGAGATTCAGTCATCTGGCCAATCTAGACAGTCCTTGAATGTGAACCTAAACTCACTGGGATGGCTCTGAGTCCCATACAGTCTCAGAAGCTTGGCCTATACTTATTTGAGGCACCAGATTGCTCATACTGTGTACTTTCCTCCTCAGATCTACAGACTGATGCTAATCAGAAGACTATCAGAGAAGGCAGGGGCCAGCCTTCAGGATCTTTGGTCAATTAGCTTGGGAACCTGGGATGACAAAGTAATGGATTAACAAGAGTGAGTTCCTACCATGTGTATAGGATTGGATTCACTAAATTCTCAAAGCCATTGACCAGTGTTACCAGTGGCCAAATTGCCTTTATTACCCCCATGTTCCAGATAAAGAAACTGAGGCCGACAGGTGGTTGTTCCGGGCTAATTCTCCTACAAGATGGGATTGGAGAGGTCAAAAATGTACCCAGGGACTCTGAGTGCCCAAACTTCTGAGAACCCTGTCTAAGACCCCCATTTCTGGTCCATCCTGCCTCTGAAAGCTGTTTGCAAGCTCAAGGTCCTTACCCGGGAGGATTAAGATGTCCACCAGGGGCTTGCAGTGGTAGAGACCAGTGGCCATGACGCAGTCGGCCCACAGCCCCTTGGAGCCCAATTCATCCATTTTTCGGCAGGTTGGGATGGTGTAGCTGCAGGTCACCACCCAGTCATTGGTAGACGTGGTGACGATGATGCCGATCCAACCCACGAAGCTTGTGACAAAGCCCACCACCTGCAGGCACGTGGCTACCATGGTGGTCGCAGCGACGTTCACCCCTCACAGACTGTGCCTCTTGCACCGGCCAGGACAGGATCTGCCCTAAGTTTGTCCTCTGCCGCCCTCGCGAGCCTCTGGCTCTGGGACACTCGAGGTGGAGCGGGAGAGGCTGCGAGCGCTGCTGCGAAGACAGGTGAGCCGGCGGAGACAGCAGCGCTGCTGGGCAGCGCGCCCCCGCCCCCTCTTTAAACTCGGTGGCCCCGGCCTGCAAGCGCCAATCCGCGACAACCCCCGGCCGAGCCGGCCAATCGCGAGCCGGCTCCGGAACGGGGGTGTGGAAGGGAGCAGGGGACAGGGAGGGGGCAGCAGGCCGCCCCGCGGGGCTGGGTGACGCACGGTCAGTGCTGGAAAGTAAATCAATACCATCCCGATGGAGATCTGCAGAGTGCAAGGGGCGCGCCCCGCTCCTGTTGTGTTTAGTGAGCATAGTCTCTCTTCTTGAAGCCTCTCTCTTGTCTCTGTGGTTGGGTTTTCCTCTTCAACTTCTACCCACTCCCAACTCGTTCCCTATTCCCAGCTGTAAACTCTTCCAAGGGTACCCAGTACAGTTTCTTAGGGCAGTTTCCTAAGGAACCGAGGGGACCAGCACTCCCATGTCATTACAGGAAAAAACTGGGAGACGGCTTAGTGGGTGGGAGCACTTGCTTCACATGCACAACCGAGAACCTGAACCCCAATCCCCAGTGCCCCCCCCCCGAAAAAAAGCTTGGTGTGTAAAAAAGCCTGAGGAGAATCTCTGGGGTTAGCCGACTGCCACCCTAGCTCCAGGTTCGGTGCTATTCTCTGTCTGAAGGGAATAAAGTGGATGGCGCCAGAGCAGAGCATGGGACATCCTCCTAATGCCCAGCACACATACCACATGCACACTCCATAAGAAACGAATAAAGCAATAAAGATACTCTCCTGTGGTGGCAAACCAGCCATTAGCTCTGGTCACGATAACGGTGACAATAGCTACACACAGTACTGTTATTAATGCTTATTATGTACATGTATTTTTATGTTACAGCTCATTGAATTCACACTTTGTAGTAGGAACAACAGTCAATTCCACACAGAAAAAACAACCCCCAAAAGGGTTAGTTCCTCAAGTTCACACAGCTAGGAAGGAGAAAAGGAAACTCCGTGGGTCTATCTCATCACTGTCCCTGACTGTTCCTGGGAACACATCCTGGTTATCACTTTCTGAACGTTTCCAAAGAGCTTGGTGTTCCACTTTTGATACATTAAAAGCGAAGCACTCTGCCCAGATCACAGTAAACAAGTTAGCTTCTTTTCTCCACTGAGGAAACCGCCAGCCCAGATTGAGTGGGAAGCGGAAGCTATCGACAACCACAGCCTGGCAGCCCCCTTCTCTATGTGCATTCAGATAAAGCCCCTTGTGTGCTCCTCGGGTGGAAGGAGGTACTGGGTGGGAACCCAGGGACTTGAGCATGTCAGACAAGTGATCTACCACTCAGTTATAGCTTCAGGCTTGCATAGTTGTAAATCTTGAAAGCGTTTGGCTTCTCTTACTGTATGTTCTGAACTAGTCTTGAAAGTATTCTTGTTCTAGTCATCTGGGCCACTTCCTGCTCACCACCTATTCTATTTAAGATGGTGAAGGATTTCAACAAACACAAAAACTTGGTGTTCAACATTCTGAAGACTCAGATACCAATCACACACCATTGGTATCAGAGCCATTCCCATGCTGGAGTCACTGAATGTCACCAAGTCTTCTAGGGTTACTGGCCTTGAGGAGACAGTGGACTATCACTTAACCTGTGTGACTCACAGGTTCTTGACTTTGGAATGAGAATGGTAAACACTTCGTTAGTGCTACTGTGGGCTCAGTGGGATAACCCTACAGTGCGATTGACACGGGGCTGGTACTGTTGACAATGTCAGTTACTATTTATTTGTGCTACCTGGCCAGGCTGCACAGTTCTATTCCTGGCTCCACTACTACTGCCTATGGGATTAAAACATTTCACATTGCTTTTTGTAATATAATATTTGTATTAATTCCTTGAGAATTTCACAATGTATCTTTTTAATTACATTTTTATTTACTCATTCTGTGTGCATGTATTTATGTGTGGGGGAATTGCATGGCACATGTGTAGAGGTCTGAGGACAATATGCTAGAGTCAGTTCTCCCCTTCCACCGTGTGGGTCCCAGAAATCAAATTCCAGTTTTCAGGCTTGATGACGGGTGCCTTTACCTGAGCCATCTCACCAACCCTACTTAATGTTTCTTTAGCCTCCTCGAATTTGTAAAGTGGAGGTAAACATGGAACCTACCTTATAGCTCTCTTTATGAGTATGTAAGTCACTATACATATAGAGCTGAAAGTAATGTCTGGTACAAATACTCAATAAACCTGGCTACTATGTTACAATATGGTGCTCAGAATTCTTGCTTTTGCATTCTTCTTGCATTCATAAAAGGTGAGCATTTGCACAAACTATTTTGTAGGACTATATCCTCTTTGTGAATGAAACATCAATTCTACGGAGTGTTTCATCATGGGATTTATTAACCTGGATGTTATCAGATATTCTCTTACAACACCCAAAACTAGATTTGTGCTAAGTACAATATAAGATTTAAAAACCCCAAGCACTACAAAACTAGTTATGAAATTTATGTTCTTGGGACCCCATTAGAATTAATGTTCTACACATGATTGGTCGTTGCTCAATCAGAGTTGAGCAACGACCTGCTTACCCACAGGTCTCACACACTAGTGTAAACAAACTCTCTCTCTCTCTCTCTCTCTCTCTCTCTCTCTCTCTCTCTCTCTCTTTCTCTTTCACACACATCATACACACACACACACACACACACACACACACACACACACACACACACGCAAACACACATTTGCAAAGTCAGATTTCAAAACTCAGGCACAAAGTAGTAAAATGGCTTGCTAAGCTGTCAAAATTTCTATCTTGGAGGACAACACCCAGGGTACACATTCCTTCTAGAACAGTCCCTTCACCCACACGACTCTCACCATCTTCAATTGGAAATAAGAAGCATGAATTTTCCCCCTAGGTGTATCGTGAAGATTAAGGTACCATATAGCACTTGAAAATGTAAGCTACAAGACACTAAACAATTACTATTATCATTTTCTGATGACAAGTACACACAAAATGCTCCCTGGGGAGGAGGGGGGGCGGCTGCACACATATAACATGGCTTTATAAATTAGGCATGAGTAAAAAGATTATCCACTCCAAAGGAAGCCAGCCAGCGATTGAAGCACAGAGACCAACAAGTGGAAGAAAGCCCTGAGAATCCTTCACTAGCCATAGGACATGGCTTCGTGGGTACCAGATGCAGAGGATGCAATCCCATGGCAGGGCTCTCTGGGTTCCGGTGAAAGCCAACCAGCTCTATCGTGGTTTTGTTTTCCTTTTTCGATTTATTTTATTCGAGGTAGGGTTTCTCCCACATTCCTTACTGTGACTGCATCCCAAGTCTTCCCTGTAATAGGGATCTGACTTCCCACCTAATACAACTCAATAAACCAGCATTCCAAGACCCTGGAAATCCCAGGCAACCTTCCACCCTGACCGTGAATCTAAGTCCAACCATACCCAGAAAGTGTCACCAGTGGGTCCCCAGACTATCCCATCTCGGCTTGTTTACTCATCGAAACCCTGCCATGTCACCTCTCCACATTCCCACGGTTTATCATGGAACTGGAAAGTTCTACAGGAGTTTCTGTCCTCTAACCTGAAGATATTTGAAAGGGAGTGTTTAGAAGACCAATTAGTGCACTAAAGCTCAGACTTGCATGAAAAGAAAACAGCTTCGTTAATTGTTAGCCTACCATTTACACATGACATTGGTCATTCAGTTAGAAAGCTGGTTTAACATGAGGCTAGGGCTTTTGCTAGCCCGCATCAAAATGCTTATGCTGAGAACTTTGGGTCAGATAAGTGTGCTCTTAGCGCCCACTAGTGATTTTGTTGTTGCATAGGTGTCCAAAAAAACCAAAAAACTGAAGGGAGGGAGTTATGAGATAACCCGGTGATGGATTAACCTAACCTCAACTTCACACATGTCAAGTGGGTGATAGACTTAACTAAAATTTGCATTTTTCTGGGACAGTTTTTTTTTCATATGCTAAAAATATGCATCTCTTTAGAAAATACAAGATGTGTATGAACCCACTTCTCTAAGACTACAAATTGTCTTGCATATGTGTGTGGAAGGGTGGGATCCCATGTGTGTGGGTGTGCACATGCAAACACCAGAAAACAACATCCAGTCTTGTTCCTTGGGCACCATTCACCTCTTACATTTTTGTTTGTTTTCAGTTCTCACTGGCCTGGAATGAAACAAGTAAGCTAGCCTGGTTGACCAGCTAGCTCCAGGGGTTTGTCTGTCTTCACCTTCCCAGAGATGGAATTCCCAATGCACATCACCAAGCACACATTTTTGTTTAACGAATTTTGTTTTAAGTGTGTGTGTGTGTTCCAGAAGAGGCCAGAAGAAAGGATCAGAGCTCCATGAACTGGAATTGTGGGTCATTGTGAGCTGCCTGATGTGGGTGCTGTACCTGCTCTTAACTGCTGAACCATCAACAACAAAAAGTCAGCCTATTTTTTTACATAGACTTTGAAGATCAAACATTCTTGCTTCTGAGTAATCCATTAACTGAACCAGTCTTAATAGCATCTATTTTTAAATGAAAAATTAATGGTAGATTTTAATATTTGGTAATACAAAAACTTCACATGCATTTTTTTTAGAATTACTGTAGAACAGATTCACAAGTGTGTCAAAAGAAGACTTAAAACGTTAAATGCCCCATGCTTTCAGGATTTTGTCTATTGTGTTTATCACTGAAACCTGAGGCACCTATGAGGACATTCAATACATATTAATCAAAAGACATAGAAGAAGAGATTGCCAGAGCTCCAAAGCCTCCAAGTCCCTAGGAAGGGAATCTGAAGACACTGTGTGCAGACATCAGAAGGAACCCGCCAGAGCTCCAAAGCCTCCAAGTCCCTAGGAAGGGAATCTGAAGACACTGTGTGCAGACATCAGAAGGAACCCGCACTGGTTTAGGGAATGGGCAAAGGTGAAGTCTAGCCTCTGTGGTCCCAGTCATTTACCTGCTGTTCTTAGAGCTTTTCCAACCGAAGAGCTGTGACTGCTTGGCCTGTCGTCAAAACCTCTGCTTTTTTCCGGTTGCCAACAGCCTCTTCTGTAAACCTACTGGCAAAGAGTGACTTCCACACATCGCTTCATCTAGAACAGCAGACTGCTGAAAGCCAGGGACCATCATGCACACCTGCAATCTCGGCTAATCAGGAGGCAGAAACAGGAGGGTTGCTTAAACTGGGGGATTTGGTAACATAGTAAAATCCAATCTCAAAAATAAATAAATAATGTTTTTTAAAAAAATCAGCTACTAGGAACATGCTCACAGCTCTATTTCTGGGCCTCCATCTTCAATTAAACCAGTTCTTCAAAAGCCTTCATTTTTATTTTCTAATTTTTTTCACATACAAGTACAATATATTTTTATCACATCTACCCTCCTTCCTCCCATATTTCCCAATATTTCCCTCTCAAATTTGTGCCATCTTCCACATATGCCTGTATGTGGAAGGATAGTTAAGGTAGAGCTAACTATGTGGGCATGGGCCACCCATCAAGGGACTTGTCCTTAAAGAAAACAGACTCTCCCTCAGTGGACCTTGTAAGCTCTTCCCCACTGTAGTGGTTTGAGTGATGATGGCCCCCATAGACTTAGAGGGAGTAGCACAATTAGGAGGTGTGGTGTTTTGGGAGTAGATGTGATGTTGTTGGAGGAACTGTGTTACTAGGAATGGGCTTTGAGGTCTCAGATACTCAAGCCAGGCCCAGTATCTCACTTTCTTCCTGCTGCCTGCCAAGCTGAATGTAGAACTCTCCACTACCTCTCCAGCATCATGTCTGCCTGTGTGCTGCCATGCTTCCTGCTGTGACAATAATGGTCTAAACCAGCCTGGTCTACAAGAGCTAGTTCCAGGACAGCCTCCAAAGCCACAGAAACCCTGTCTTGAAAAAAACCAAAAATAAAAAAAAATAAAAAATAAATGCACAGGGGGACTGGAGAGATGGCTCAGCGGTTAAGAGCACTGACTGTTCTTCCAGCGGTCCTGAGTTCAATTCCCAGCAACCACATGGTGGCTCACAACCACCTTGAATGAGATCTGGTGCCCTCTGCTGGCATGCAGGCACAAGACTGTATACATAATAAATAAATAAAAATAAAAAAAAATAATGGACTAAACCTCTGAAATGTAAGCCAGCCCCAATTAAATGTTTCCTCATAAGAGTTGTAATGGTCACAGTGTCTTTTCACAGCAATGGAAACATTAACTAAGACACTCATTGATGCTGGAAGGTTGACTGGTGTGGTCTTGTGCAGGTCACGCAGACAACCACAACTATTGGGAGTTCATGGTTCACATCCCACCCTGTCCAGAAGACGCTGTATCCTTGAAATCCTGCCTACCCTTCAGCTTTTAGTTTTTGCCCCCTGCCACTTGCAGTGTTCTCTGAGCCTTGAGTGTAGGTATTGTCTTATGCATGTCCTATTGGGCTGAACACTCCACAGTCACTTTGTGGTGCTCTGTAATAGCCTCTGTCTGCTGCAAGAAGCTTCTGCAATAGGGGTGAGAACTGTACTCAAGAAAGCCTACAGGTGCAATTTCTGGCCCAGAGCCCATTTTTATCCCAAACTTGCCTTCCTTCCAGTTATACACAAGTGAAATAATGACTGTGAGAAACAGCTGGCATTTGGGGTTGTGTCCTTTCTGTGTTCTTCAGACAGCTCATTCTTCTTCCAGGAGCCTGAGAAGAGTAGGGGTGACGGCATGAGTTTCAGCCATGAATCACACTTCCTGATTCCTTAGTAAAAGGACTGTGTCAACCCTACACTGGAGATCACATTTTCCTAAAAACATGACAATAATGAAATACATGGGTGTTGGATGGAAAATGAGAAGACAATCTTTAAAAGTCCACTATTGAGTATGGTAGCTCAGACAGTAAGAACGAGCATTGTCATTTAACCATGTGGGACATTGGTATATGACCAATTTGTCAATTTTCAAGCCCTGTGTGCATATACCCATGCACACACATAAACATAATTTAAAATAATAAAAAGCTGTAGCCTCTGAAAAAGAGAAGTTTTGTTATCAACACTATTCAGCTGTTTCATTTTGTAAAGAGCCAGAGGGGAAGCTTGTGGTGTCTTTTTCTGTATCTTATTTCATTTTTTTTTCCAAGATCAAGTCTCATGTTTACCAGCCTGGCCTCTAACTAGTACTCCTGCTTTCTCAGACTCTCTGTGATAAGAATACAGACATGCCCACCATGTCTGTCTTTTTCTTTCTGCTTCTTTTTTAACTTTATTTATGTACATTGGTGTTTTGCCTGAATGTGTGTCTGTGTGAGGTTGTCAGATTCCCTGGAACTAGAGATAGAGACAGTTGTGGGCTGCCATGTGGGTTCTGGGAATTGAACCCAAGTCCTCATAAAGAGCAGTCAGTGGCTCTTAACAGCTGGGCCACCTCTCCAGTCCCCTTTCTGTTTCTTACATAAATAGTTTTCTTTCTAGGTTATCCTGAATGGGGACATGCTTGGACACCAAGCACCAAGGAGACATTGCTGTGAGATGGTTATGAACACTGGGTTGAAACCCTGGCTAAGTCACTCAAATGACATATGTAGCCTTCTCATTTTGTGATTAGTTTCCCACCAACAGAACGATATTGTTAATAGTAATTATTTCATTGTAGCTGTAAAAATTGAAGGCACGGTTTACATTCCAATTAAGAGTCAGTTAAAAAAAAAAAAAAAAAGAGGAATTAAAACAAGAGATGGATAATGGGCCCGTAACACGGTATAGCAGCTAAAAGCATGTATTACCAAACCTGATGACCTGAGTCTGATCATGGGATTCATATGACAGAAGGAGAGAGCCAATCCCTGAAAGGTGTGTGTGTGTGTGTGTGTGTGTGTGTGTGTGTGTTTGTGTGTGTGTACATGAAATATGTAAAATGCTTGGAGCAGTAGAAGGTGATCAAGAAACATTAGTCTTTTTTGTTATTGTTGTTTTGGTTTTTTTTTTTTGTTTTTCGAGACAGGGTTTCTTTGTAGCTTTGGAAGCAGTCCCGGAACCAGCTCTTGTAGACCAGCCTGGCCTCAAACTCACAGAGATCCACCTGCCTCTGCCTCCCGAGTGCTGGGATTAAAGGTGCATACCACATCCAGCTAAGAAAAGGCCTTTTAAACAGCCAAGATAAACCTCTGCTAAGATTTAAAAATCTTTGGTGTTTTAATCCTAAAATTAAAAAACCTTTGTATTTAACGTCACAGAAAATAATCTTTGCAAAACTTAAGTTGGCCACTGGAGGGCTCTCACAGACTTCTGTTGCTACTAGATAAAGAGGACTTTTAACTTAAACCAAGGAACGATAACAAAATGCCACCAGCCACGCTGGCATTCCCTTCTCCAGAGTAATCTGGCAGCATAGAGCAGAAGATTAAGGTACACCTGTTCTCTGACCCGGCTCCTCTAACTTTGTCTAAGAAAATGTAAAAATACTCAGGGTTTGTTTTTTTTTTTGAGATTTACATTTCAATAAAGTGTCAATTAAGAGCTATATATGTTGTAAAATATGCTCTTATTTTTATGTGTACATGTGTGAGTCTATGTTCATGTGTGCACATGTGTGTGCCCATGGAGCTCTGGAGCTAGAGTTGAGGCACCTGGGTGCTGGGAACTGAACTCTCGCCCCTGAAACAGCAGCAATCACTCTTCACCACAGAGCCATATCTCCACCCCAATTTCATCATTTTCAAAGTACACACTGCTACAATTCATTTCAATGTAAGGGTACAACTGGAGGCTTTTAAAATCCATATACATATATATGGAAAATATACACTGAAATTTAACAAATAATTCCTTTGAGTAGTGATTTGGGGATGTTTTGTTCTCCATTTGTTGTTGTTGGGTTTTTATTTTGGTTTGGTTTGGTTTTGGTGGTGTTTAGGGGGTTGTTTGTTTGTTAGGGGGGATTGTTGGTGGGGGTTTTTGTTTGGTTGTTGTTGTTTTGGGGGGTTGTTTGTTGTTGTCTTTCAAGACAGGATTTCTCTGTGTAGCCCTGGCTGTCCTGGAACTCTGTTGACCAGGATAGCCTCAAATTCAGAAATCCACCTGCATCTGTCCCCCAAGTGCTGGGATTAAAGGTGTGCCTGGCTCTCTCTTGTTTTGTTTGTTTGTTTGTTTGTTTGTTTCTTTAGACATTTTCCCATAAAAAACATAAGTTTTTTGGTGGCTCATGCCTTTAATCCCAGCACTTGGGAGGCAGAGGCAGGAGAATCTCTGTGAGTTCGAGGCCAGCCTGGTCTCCAGAGTGAGTGCCAGGATAGGCTCCAAAGCTACACAGAGAAACCTTGTCTTGAAAAACCAACCAAACAAACAAACAAAAACATGAGTTTTTAATAAATAGGAAATTCTTTTAACTCTTTTTAAGTGTAAATTATCTTAGGCATTTATAAATATCTGTGACTGGTGAGAAGGCTCCATGAGTAAAGCTACTCTTCCTCAAGCCTAATTAATGACCAGAGTTTGATTCCTGGAACCCTAATAGTAAAAGGAGAGAACTGATTCCCACAGATTGTCCCTTGACTTCTAGATAAGTGTCGAGTGTGCACGCTCGTGCGCGCGCGCGCACACACACACACACACACACACACACACACACACACACACACCCTAAATCAATCAATGAATAATTTGTAGTGTTTGTTACTATGCAAGTCTCTGAAGAGACCCATATCCTCAGATATCATGCAGCCATCTTTTTCCTCCTTACCTAGGGGTAAAAGCTAGAGTACTAGGCACATTAAGCAAGTGCTCTACCACTGAGCTGTAGTCCCAGCCCTGTGGTCACCACTGAAATGCAACCTTCCTCAACAATAGGAAGGACATGGTTCAAAACCTGAGGATGGATCTAGAGAGATGGCTGGGCAGTTAAGAGCACTTGCTGCCTTTGCAGAGGACCTGAGTTCCGTTGCCAGCTCTCAAGTCCAGAAGTTCACAACTGCCTGTAACTTCAGCTTCAGGAAACCCACACCACAGACACCTGAAATCACACATACACACCCACACACTGACACACACTGACAGGCATAATTAAAAGTAAAATCCACCTTTAAAAATAATACTAATGATATGCAGGGCATGAAGGCACATGCCTTTAATCCCAGCACTCCGAAGGTGGAGGCAGAGTGAGTTTGAGGCTATCCAAGGCTAATAAGATCTTGCCCGCCCCCAAACACACACACAGAAAACAAAAAAACCCTAAGGACACAAAATCACACAAGCCCTTCATACTACAACACTGCAAACAACCCATTTGTGTAGACCACCCCCCCCAACGTCCATCTCATCCAGCTGGCCTCAGGCCACTCCTCATGGAAGGATGCCAAGTTTTCCCATCCTCGGCCCTGCATTCCTAGCTCTTCACTGTGCTGGAAATGGCTTTTTTCTGCCATTATTTTCCACCCATTTAAAACCCAAGAATCTCCTACAAAATGACCTTCCTGCTCCTTCCAAGTGAGCTCTAAAGTGTCCTCATAGAACTGTGTAAATTCTCCTATTAAAATATGTCTTCCAAGCTGTGGTGTACACACCTTATATCCCAGCACTCTGGGAAGCAGAGGCAGGCAGATCTCTGTGAGTTCGAGGCCAGCCTGGTCTACAGAGTGAGTTCCAGGTCAACCAAGGCTGTTAGGCAGAGAAACTATGTCTTGGGGAAAAAAATGTCTTCCAGGCTAGGGTGATGACTCAGTGGGTGAAATGCTTGTTGTGCAAGCATGAGGACCTATATTTGGGTCCCAGCATCCATGCAAACGGTTGACAGATTCTGGGGGATTGCTGGCCAGCCAGTCTAGCCTAAACAGTGAGTTCTAGGTTCAGTGAGAAACAGAGCTTATCTCAAACACAAGGTTGTGAGAGATAAACGAAGGTACCCAGTATCAACCTCTGGCCTCTACATATACATGTGCAGTGCTGGCAAATACCTCCACACACATTACACACACACACACACACACACACACACACACACACACAGATTTACCTCTATGTTCGGCACTGTAAGATGTTTCATAGTAAGTGTAATGCTTCATGTTGCCCCATGAGACCCTGATCTATCCTCACACAGCAGCTTCTGCTTAGAGTGCACTCATCAGTGTCTCCTCCTTTCCCTTGACTCTCCCATCTTTTGAGGTGAAGTGACCATATTTACTCAATCTTACCGACTCTCCCATCTCTGGAAACTCAATTGGGGGGGGGAGGGGGGTCCTCTTGAAAGTTTCCCGGCAGCTATGCTGAGCTGGTAGACTCCTCCACTTGGTGCCCTGGAAGATCACGGGACTTTGTTCAGGTGTCTGGGGTTTCCTCAAAGGCAGAAGCCTGTCTGACTCATTCCTACAAGCCACAGAGTGGGTGTCAGGCCAGAGCAAAGCAGTCGTTGTTGTCTGAGTTGAATCCAGGCCTTTACACCTCTCCAACAGAAAGATCCGGCTTTGATGTGTCAGATCTCTGACTGTCAACTGTGATCTTTTGAGGGTAACTTTCCCCTTTTTTTCTTTAGAAAATAATCTAAGATGACCCCTAACTGCCCCACCTCCTGTCACTCAATCCTGTGTGATACCTCTTCTGTTCATTATTCCAGAGTTAGTGTGACCAACCTCATATGACAAAATGCCTTGAAAGGCAAGGTTACAAAGGCGCACAATTAAACAGGACAGCAGTGATGAAAATGGTGGGGTAGGAAGCTGTAGCCCCTGGTTTCCCCACAGAAACAGGGAAACAAACAAACAAATAAAAACTTGTCAAAACCAGCATTTTCAGTGCTTTGTGAAGCAGTGAAAATTTTGCCGCAGCTGAGCAAACACACAGCCAGGGAGGGAAATGTCACCTTCAAAATGACAGGGAAGCCCTGAAGAAATGTCACATCTGGCCCATGCCCCTGCCCATCTTGGCAGCCATCGTCCAGTTCCTTCTCAAACCAGAGAAGGAACACACCTTATTTGAAATGTACTGTGTACAACTGTCATGATCTCAGACCCGACACTTAGAAAGTTCTCGTTAGAGGCTATTTGACCTCTCATATAGGCCCACAAGGGAACTAGAAGTGGGGTGACAGCGGGCATCAATTCCTGTGTGATACTTGTTTCTTTAGGACAGTCAGGGACGTGACTCTTTGTAGGCATGTTAATTACTAAGGTGTGCCTGTGTTACCTAACCCTTCTCATTGTGGTGCAAGAGACAAAGATAAGAGAAACTGAATCAGCAGCTTTTACAATGTACTAAATCAGACCCCCAAAAGATGCCCGAAGCGTCCCAGTCACTGGCCTGAGCCACACTCACCTGACATTCCAGGAACCTCAGAGCCTGCGGACATATCACCCCACCTGTAAGATCACACACCCCCCAACCAGAACCGGCATTCATTAGGGACTGGCCTGTGCCCTCAAGCAGTAAGGACTTCTTTCCTCAAAGCAACCTGTAAAGCTGGATCCGAGATACTGATCAAGCAGACCCACCTTGACCAAGGCCACTTAGCTACCAGACAAATGGCCTAAGGCTCAACGGGGGGGGGGAGGTCACTGACCTCTTTATCTGTACTTCCCAATTTTGCAATAACCATTAAATCTCCCTTCTGCAGTGCCTGGGAAGATGGCTCAGTCAATACGGTGCTTGCTGCATGTGCAGGAGGACCTGAGTTCAGATCTCACCCATGTCAAAAGCCAAGTACAGCAGTTCCAGTCTGTACCTCAGTCTGTACCTCAGGAGACAGGAGGATCCCTGAGGCTCAGTAGCCATCCAGTCTAGACAACTTCAGTTAGCTTCAGGTTCAGTGTCTAAAAAAACTAGATAGAGAGTGATTGAGGAAGACACCCAACACAAACACAAGCACATACTCATAAATAGGTACACGCGCGCGCACACACACACACACACACACACACACACACACACACCCCTTCACTCTCCAATTTCTAACCATTTTAATTGGTGTGTTTTCACAAGTGTCTGAACTTAGTCTACTAGGCCTCCTAAAGCTGGGTTTTGCTGTAAAGTTCTAGGTTATGCCTCTCTGGGTGGATGTTAGATGGACACTGCATGCAAAGGACACAAAGTAGACTACATGCTCAGAGATGTCTGAACAAAAATGCTGCTGGTGCCGTGGGGCTGGAGATGCAGCCTGCTTAGGAGAGTGCCTGCCTAGCATGTGCAAAGCCCTGGGTGCAATCCCCAGCACCACATAAACTGATATGTCCCTGTAGCTATAGCACTCGGGAGGTAGTGGCAGAATCATAAATTCAATGTCATCCTTGGCTTCATAGCAAGTCTAAGATCATCCTAGAACACATGTGACCCTATTTTTTGTTTTTTAAAGACTACCTAAGGACTACAGAAGTTGGAGAAAAATTATTTTAGCAAACAGGACATTCAAAGGAACTGTGTTTGTAAAGGAGTTTGGAAAACAACACGCATGCCCAGGCAAGACACACACCCAGAAAAGAGTTGAGAAAGCCTGGAGTGTTCACCTTGGATTAATCCCAAACCTAAAGCAACTGTAGGCTGACCTTTAGGATCTCAGCAAGACTAGCTGAAAGTTGAAGGAGTGTCCAGACGGTTCAGCTGCAAAGACTGGGGGACGTAGCTGGGCATTTCTTAACCCTGTTTTGGTTTTCTGTATTTCTTTTTCTTGTTGGATTTGTGTTTGTTTGTACATTTGTTTGTTTCCTTCTTTCTTGGTTTAGCTCCTGTTCTTTAAGAAAACCCATCAAAGCCTTAGTTAAACATGACCAAAATGATTAGAAACTCAGTGACACCCATCACACCCCTACAATAAATAATCTTTACAAAAGTAGTCTAGGGGAGTCTCAGAACAAACAAGCCAATGTAGCCCTTAACAATTAAAAAAAAAAAAAAAAAGTCAGGTGGTAATGGTGCATGCCTTTAATCCCAGCACTTGGGAGGCAGAGGTAGGTAGATCTGTGAGGTCAGGGCCAGCCTGGTCTACAGAGCTAGTTCTAGGACAGCCAAGGCTACACAAAGAAACCCTGTCTCAAAATAAATAAATGGGACTTGTTCCCTAACTAGAACTAATAAAATAAATAAATAAATAAATAAATAAATAAATAAATAAATAAAACTAACAAATCCTGGAGAAAAGGGTATCTGATTTCCAGAGCTACCAAATTATAATTTTCACATACCCAGATGGAAACAAAATTCATCAAGACATACAAAGGAACAGGGAAATATTACCCATTCAAAAGAGCAACCATATGCCAGGCATAATGGCTCACATCTTTAATCCCAGCACTCCATAGGCAGAAGCAGGCAGATCTCTTTGAGTTTGAGGCCAGCCTGGGCTACACAGGGAGACCCTGTCTCATAAAAGGAAGCAGTCACCAAAAAATCTCTAGAAACCATCCCTGGAGAAACACAGATATCAGGTGAAGACTTGATGTTATTATTTGATTTTTCATTCCTGTGACTGGAAGACCTGACCGGAAGGATGTAATAGAAGGGTTTATCTGGACCTAAAGTTCAAGGGACAGCAGTTTATCATGTGGAGTGGTAATGTCATCGGGAGCCTAAGTTGGATGGGCACCCTGTGGCTGTCATCAGAAAGCAGGCAAGTGGGGCTGGCTTACAAAGACCCACCCCAATGATCCACTTCCTGCACCGAAGCCCCACATCCTAAGGGTTCCTTCCACAATCTTCTATAACAGAGCCACCAACTGGAAACAAAATGTTCAACCATATGAGTTCATGAGTGCATCACATATTCAAAGTACAACGAAGTTAAAGCACTAATTTGTCCATGCAGAAGAAACTAGACTTGTAGGTGGAATGGTTGAAATAAGACGATAAAGAGAAACAAAGAGATGTGTTTGGATGCAAAGGAAGGAAGATGGGAAGAAGGAAAGAAGGTGGAGGGAAGTGTCCAGAGGGGGCAGAGGGCCAATAGCAAAGCTGTCCTCTAGAATGAAGGAGGAAAGAAAACCTGCCTCAACAGGAACCTAAGGGCCTTTATCACCATCAGACGACTAAAAATGCTAAAGAAGTTCATCAAATGGAAAGAAGATGTTTTATACAAATGAAAATATGAAATTCACTGGAAAGGACACTTCAAATTCAGTATACTCAAGTACTGCAATGGTGGCATGTGTTGATTTAAAAAAAAGCGCAAAGCATAAAACTATTAAAAATAATAAAATCTTCAATGATTTGTTGAGAGAAATGCAATATAAACAATGCAAATGTGTTATCAAAGACAAAATGTATGTGATAGTTAATAACTTAATCAAACATTCATTTTTAAGAGTTTTGACAAAGACACCCTATGTGGGTGGATGAAGCTGCACCCAACACTCATTAAGCAAAAAACACAGTGAAGGGTGGGCCACCTCCCTACAAGTTTTTACTAGGGAGGCCCAGAGGCTCTCAAAAGAATAATGTGGCCAGTTGCCACTGCTATTGGTTGTCTGCCAGACCTTGATGGTATGACCCTATTGCTGAGGACACCACATACTTTTGTTTCCGGACATAGAGAAATCAAGCTTCCTGACAACTGGTCAGGAAACTTCCTCTTTACCAGCTAGCCCTCATAGTGCCAGAATATGCTATGCAGACTACTGGAAGATAATTGTCATCAAAGTCTTCACTGTGGACCCTGTCTATAGCAATTCTAACTACCTAGACAAGATGAACCAACCCACTGGTGCATAAATGGCAAGATTGTCACAGAGGTAACCAATCTGTTTCTGATTAAATTTTTGGCCTACTCCACAGGCAGAAAATTCACATCTGGTACTGTAAGCCAACCAAAACCCAGTGGCTGGGGAGGAGATAGGCCTGGGGAAACTACTGATGTGTGTAATGTCAAATTGCTTCTAAATAGCTATGTTTATGCTCACAGATTATTGGCTTTGGCCAGAGAAGCTATCTCTCTCTCTCTCTCTCTCTCTCTCTCTCTCTCTCTCTCTCTCTCTCTTCCCTCCCTCCCTCCCTCCCTCCCTCCCTCCCTCCCTTCCTTCCTTCCTTCCTTCCTTCCTTCCTCAGAATGGTGACTGCAGAAACTAATGACTGGTTAAAGTACTGATAATAAGTAACTGTTGAACTCCAGTCATAAGAGACATCCAAATCCATTATTACCCCCTCTAAGACTCAATGAGCATGGCAGAAAAGGAAACAAAGAAAGAGGTTGGGAAGCAGTGTAGTGCTTTCACTTCCAGGCCCAGCATGGCTGTCGAACTCTTGAATTCATGGCAGTTGTGATTACCTACACAGGCCTCACAGGTTTGTTTGTTTTTTAAGATTTATTTATTTTTATGTGTGTGAGTGTTTTTCCTACATATCTGTATGTGTACCATACCTCTCCCCAACCCCTCCTACCTACCAATATAACTTGAATGTAATGATTTCAGTTTTCCAATAAAAAGACACAGAGGGGGCTGGAAAGCTGACTCTGGTTAAGAATCCATGTATTGCCACGAGGCTTAGCTTACCTGGTAATGCCTCAGCATGTTGTTACTCCTTCAGCAGCATCGCAACTCCTGTCTGCCCACACTTCTATAATTCTCCATACCCTGCCTATACTTCTTGCCTGGCCAATCAGCCAATCAATTTTCATTCATCAACCAATAATAGAAACATGTACAGAAGACATCCCTATCAGTGATATAGCTGGGTCTTCAGGTAGATTGATTGCTAATTTTCTGAGAAACCGCCCCCACTCCCACCAGAAATGGAGGGTGGAAGGGGAGAGAGGAGAAGAGAAGGGAAGTGGAGAGGAGAACATGAGAGAATAGGAATGTGAAATTGGGGGGAGGACAAAGAGGGAGAGCAAGGAAAAAAATACCTTGATAGAGGGAACCATTTTGGGATTAGCAAGAAACCTGGCACCAGGGAACTTCCCAAGAATACACAAGGATGACCCCAGATAAAACTCTAAGCAAAAATGGAGATGGTGCCTAAGCTGGCTTTCCCCTATAATCAGATTGAAGACTACCATAATTGTCAAACCTTCCTTCATCCAGTAACTGATGAAAGCATATGCAGAGACCCACAACTAACTACTAGGTGAAGCTCCCAGAGTCCAGTTGAAGAGAGGAAGGAGTGATAATATAAGCAAAGGTGTCAAGACCGTGATGGGGAAACCCACAGAAACAGCTGACCTGAGCTAGTGAGAGCTCACTGACTCCAGACTGACAGCTGGAGAACCTGCATAAGACCGAACTAGACCACCTGAATGGAGGACACAGAATGAAGCAGAGCAGGAGACCCACACCAGATGCTTCCCTGCTGGCACCCAATCTCAGATTTCCCAGCTCCTAGAGCAGCAAGGACTCTTAACCTATGAATCGTTCATCTCTCCAGAACCAGATCTTTCTAGAAAAAAATACATATCAACTTAATAGCACTTCCACTGTTTAATCTATCCAGCTCTCAGCATCCAGTTACAACAATGAAAATGAAAAAAAGTATGATAAATAACATTTAAAAAGAGGGAAGGGCTTTCCGCCGACCGACCCAGGAACTAGAGCCCTTATCCAGTGGCTGATGGAAGCAGAGACAGACATCCACAGACATACACTGAGCTGAAATCGGGAATTTAGTTGAAGAGAGAAGGGGTCTGTACCAGGTTGGAGAAACCCACAGGAACAGTTGGCCTGAACAAGGGAGAGCACATCGACCCCAGATGCTGTCGGGGAGGCCAGTACAAGACTGATCCAGACCCCTGAACATGGATGTCAATAAGGAGGCCTCTGCACTCCAGGGAGCCTCTGGTGGTGGATTAGTATTTTTCCCTGGTGCAAGAAGGGACTTTGAGAGCCCATCCCACGTGAAGGGATACACTCTGGCCCTGGACACATGGGGAAGGGCCCAGGACCAGCACAGGAAGATTTGGTGGACTTTGCAGAGACCCCATTGAGGGCCCTACCCTGCCTGGGGAGTGGAGGATGGATGGAGTGGGGGGTAGGCTGGGGGTGGGGAGGGATGAGGGTGAGGGGAGGGAGAGGGAGAAGGGACTTACATGTGAAACTGACCTGAGCTAGTGAGAGATCACTGACTCAGTTCTGACAACTGGGGAAACTGCATAAGACCAAACTAGACACCCTTAATATAGGTGATGGTGGTGAGGCTGGGGCAGTATATAAGGAAGTGGGTCCAAGATCTCACACTAATGCACAAACTGACTTAGTGGAGCCCATTCTATATGGAGAGATACCTTACTCAACCTAGACACAGAGGTGTGGGGGTGGAGAGGTGCCTTGGTCCTGCCTCAAGGAGATGATGGGACAGACTTTGTAGACTTCCTAGGAGAGGCCTTACCCTCTCCGAGGAGCAGATGGGAGGTGTAGGGGGAGTAGCTGGGGGAGGAGAGGGAACTGGGATTAGAATGTAAAAAATAAATAAATAAATAAAAAGAATACTGCTACTCTTTCTTTAAAAATGTTTATGAGTCAGCCAGGCAGTGATGGCACACACCTTTAATCCCAGCACTTGGGAGGCAGAGGCAGGCGATCTCTGTGAATTCCAGGCCAGCCCGGTATACAGGACAAGTTCCAGAATAGGCTCCAAGGCTGCACAAAGAAATTCTGTCTCAAAAAACTAACAAAAAAAAAAATGTTTAAGTGTCTACCTGACCCCAAGATGTACCCTCTTTGTAGTCATCTCTTTCATATTCACCCCTCAACCTGTTCCCTCATGTTCCCATGCCTCCCTCCCAGTCCACCCAGGAGATCTCTTCTATTTCCCCTTCCCAGAGAGAGCCATGCAATCCCCCCTTGGCCCCTCCTTGTTACCTAGCCTCTCTGGGTCTATGGATTGTAGCATGGTTATCCTTTATTTAACAGCTAATGCCCACTTATGAGTCAGTACACACCATGTTTGCCTTTCTAGGTCTGGGTTACCTCACTCAGGATGTTTTTTTCTAGTTCCATACATTTGCCTTCAAATTTTCTGATGTTGATGTTTTTGACAGATGAGTAATACTCTATTATGTAAATTAACCACACTTTCTTTATCCATTCTTCGGTTGAGGGGCACCTAGGTGGTTTCCAGGTTGTGACTATTACAGATAAAGCTGCTATGAACATAGTTAAGCAATGTCCTGTGGTATGAATAGTGGATTGGGGGAGGGGAAGAGCTGGGGAGGGAGGAGAATGGGATGAGAGGAGGGAGGAAAAACTGCAGTTGGGATATAAAATAAATTAAATAAAGAATTCAAAAATGTTTCCATGTGTGAGTTTTTCTGCATGTATTTATGTATGCAATGTCTGGGGGAGCCAGAATCCTGGGAACTGGAATTACAAATGGTTGTGAGATGCTATGGAGGTGCTGGGAATTGAACCCAGGTCCTCTACAAGAGTAGCAAGTGTTCTGAAGAGATGTGCAGTCATCTCTCCAGCCTCCATGAATACTTGCTGCTCTTGCAGTAGACCAGAGTTCAATTGCCAGCACACACATTGGGTGGCTAAAACATCCTGTAATTCTAGTTCCAGAAGATGGAACCCCTCTTTCCCCCTCTGGTACCCACACTCTTGTATCTCTGTCTGTCTCCCTGTCTCTCTCTCTCTCACACACACACACATACAATTTTAAATAATATAAATCTTTTTAGAAGAGATAGGGTAGCACAGTGGATAGTGCTTACTCATTTTTACCTTTAAAGACACAGACTGAAGATTTTAAGGATGACTAAGGGAGTTGCTCAATAGTAGACAGAGTATGTGTATAGCATGGCACCCTGATTCAGTCTATAAGGCACACATGCACAGATATGTACACAAGGAAGGAAGTAAATGGGGGAGGGAAAACAAAATTCCATGCATTCAAAAACCAAAATGCAAAAACAATCTTTTCTAACCACAATTGTGTAAAACTAGAAATCATTAACAGGAGAAATTTCAACAACTTCCCAGTTTGTGGGAACCAAATATAGTTCCTAAAATAAAAACTAAACAAACAAGAAGATTCCAATGAGTCAAAAAAATAAATAAAAGGAAAATTCATTTAAGAATTTCATTTGCGACAAAACAGAAACACAGTATGCCAAGACTTATAGCATGTATGCAGCCAAAGTAATGCTAAGAAGGGAAGTTTATGGTGACACAGACCAACATTTAAAAAACCGGTTCCTAAGGTTAGGACAGCAAGAGGCCCAGCAGGTAGGAAGACAGAACATTTATCTCGAGCCTGACAACCCAGCCTGATCCCAGAACCCAGGGAAGGAACCAGCAAACTTGTCCTCTGTCCTTCAAACAAGCACTACGAGGTACACACATACACAATAATACGTGGTTTTAATTTTAAAGATCCCAAACAAACTAACACTCTATCTGGTATCTACAAAAAGATGGCTAAGAGAAGCCTGAAGTTTGTAGAAAGAACAGGGCAATATGGGTGAAGAAGGATTAAAACAGAGACCAGAAAAGCAACAATAAGAGTTTTGGATACCCTCAAGGCTGGGGAGGTGGCTTAGACGTTTGGAGTACTGGCTGCTTTTCCAGAGAACCCAGGTTCAATTCCCAGCATCCATATGGCAGCTCACAACTGTCGATAACCCCAGTTCCAGAGGATCCAGCACCCTCACAGATATATATGTAGGCAAAACACCAATGCATTTAAATGAAAATAAATGAACAATTTTTAAAAAGGTTTGGATACCCTCAAAAGTAATCATTCCTTGTTAAAGAAAAAAAAAAAGAATGAAACTTCAGCTGGACTGAGGAAAAAAAAGAGGAAACAAAATGAAGAATGCATTCATTTCAATCAATACAACAGAAATACAAATGGATGAGCACAATCATTCTATGGTAATAAATTGGACAGCCAAGATAAAATTTATATATTTTTGGACACACTTATCCACCAAGAAGAAATCATGAATAGAAAACTTTAAATAGACCAGTGACAAGAAGACTGAATCATTAAAGTCTATCATCATCAAGAATGATCAATGGTTGGGCAGTGGTGGTGTATGCCTTTAATCCCAGCACTTGGGAGACAGAGGTGGATCTCAGTGAGTTTGAGACCAGACTGTTCTACAAATCGAGTTCCAGGACAGCCAGGACTATTACACAGAGAAACCCTGTCTCAAACCATGCCCCCCAAAAGAATGATCAAGTACTTCAGCCATACACACACACACCAAACACACACCATATACACCCTGTATTCACACACCACACCCTACATACTCATACACCACAGAGAGAGGGGGGGAGGAGGGAGAGAGGGAGGTAATAAATCCACTCAGCAAAGTGCCAAGCTACAAAATAAACATATAAAACTTAATTGCATTCCTATGTCCTAAAAACATGGAATCCTACATGGGAATTAATTTATTCTATGAAGCAAAAAGAATTGTCTAGGGATAACTTTAAGAAACAGAATGATTTGTGGACTGAAAACTACAACAACAAAGCTGGATGAAATTAAAGACCTAAGTGGAGACCCATCTCAAGTTCACATTCCTTAAGATTTAATTTCATTAGGATGGCACTACCACACAAAGCATACCCTAGATGAGTGCAATCCTATCAAAATCACAATCATTATGAAACTGGTATGAATCCAAAGGACATCAAGTTATCAAAGCAGTAAGAATGAAGAAATCTGGGGCCAGGCATGGTGGCACACGATCTTAGCACTGGAGAGGCAGGGGCAGGTGGATCTCTGTGAGTTCCAGGCCAGTCTTGTCTACACAGTGAATTCCAGGCCAGTCAGACCACACAGTAAAACCATTTGGAAAACAAAGGAAAAGAAATTTAGAAGACTCACAAGTCCTCATTTTCAAACTTACTTCAAAGCTCCATGTCAGAACAGGGTATTCCTGGTGTGAGGACAGCTACAACAGAGCCCAGACATATGCTTACATGATATGGCTAAGTGATTTTTTTCAAATAAAGGTATCAAGACCATTTGATGGGAAAAAGAGAGGTTGGGTTTTGTGGTTTGTGGTTTGTTTTCAACAAGAGGGTTAGGAAACTGGCTCTCTACATGTAAAGAGAGAGAAGAGGAGGAGGATGGAGGAATTTTTTCATCATATACAAAAATTAAGTGAAAATTGATCAAAGACCAAGATTCTTGACACTGAGTTTAAGAACAATTATTATGACACCAAAAACACAAGTAACAAAAGAAAAAACAAACTGGGTTATTAAACTTCAAAGTCTACTCATCAAAGGTATGATGAATCATTGGGTCAACCTAAGATGTAGGATGACCCTGGGAACAAATTTCTGTACTTGTCTATGAGGGTATTTCCAGAGAGGATTACCTGAAGAGGAAGAATCCTGAATACAGGCAGCACCAACCCAAGGGCTGAGGCCTCAGACTGAATGAAAAGGAGCAAGCAAGCTGAGCAACAGTATTCGCCTTTTTCCTGATGGCAGCACAACTTGACCAGCTGCCTCAAGCTCCTGCCATCATTCAACTGCACCCTCTAAAAGTGTGAAATAAGCCTTAAGTGGCTTTTGTCTGGTATTTTGTCATGGCATCAAGCAAAGGAAGACTTTACAATGAAAAAGACAAATCAGAATGGTAGAAAATATATGGAAGTCATATTCTGACAAAGAATCAAGATAAAGAATAATGTATGCTCAGTATGCAAGGGGCCCTGGGTTCAGTCTTCAGCACAGGAAAGAAACCTAGGCTGAGATGAAGGACTCATACAATTCAACAACACACAACAGAAGCCAAGTTTTAAAATGAATCAAGGACTTGATGATGTCTCCAAAAATACACAAGTGGCTAATAAGCACATGAAAAAGGGCTCAACATCATTAGCCACTATAGGAATGCAGGTCAAACCACAATGAAAACACATTTCATATGCCTGTGGATAGCTACCGATAAAATGAAAAGTCGCACATTCTCACAAGGATATAGAAGAGCTGGTAGGGTTATACTGCTTTTCTAGACACATAAGGTACACCTGTGGACATTTGCCAGCTTCCTGAATAGTTGTAAATTAACAGCTGAAGCATCCCTGATCTACAGAGTGAGTTCCAGGATAGCCTCCAAAGCTAGAGACCCTGTCTTGAAAAACAAAACAAAAAAAATAACAACAAAAAAACAACAACAAAAACAAACAAACAAAAAAAAGGCACTGAAGCATGACCTTAAGAAATACCACTTGTAAATCAATAGTCAGGTAGCATTAAGTCAGGTAGCATTATTCACAAGAGTTATAAGGAACAAACAACCCAATAGCCATCAGCACACAATGGGGTAAGTAAATTATGATATAAACATGTAAAGGAGTATTATTCAGTGGTAAGAGAAATAACATTTGCATGCGTGTGACATGTAGATACAGAAAGCACACCAACTAGTATAAGCCAGACACACAGGACAAATGTTTTCACTCCATGTAAGTACCAAAAACAGCGAATTAAACACAGGAAAACAGAGGGAGTTGCCGCTCAGTAGGACCAACAGTTTGGAAATAGACTGCACAACACTGAATGCACCTAACCTAGCAGCACTGAATTGCACAGTTCAAGTGGCTGAATGTGTCTATGTGTGCCACAGAATGTAAATTGTGTAGAGTATTACAGCTACTCTATGATCTCTGGGGACTGCTCTTTTGGTATGTGTGTCTTTGTGAAAACCCCTTCTGTTGAGTATGAGCTGGACTCAGTGACCTATTTTTTTTTTTTTTTCCTTGTTTTTGGTTTGGAGACAGGTAGGCCTGGCTGTCCTGGAACTCACTCTGTATGCCTGGATGGCCTTAAGCTTAGAGCTCCACCTGTCACTGCCTCCCAAGTACTGGGATTAAAAGAAAGCGTGTGTCACCACCATTAGACTAGTGACCCATTTCTAACACACAAGGAAAGGAGAGGCAAGTGGCTGAGGGACTTAGAATCTTGGTTATAAGGAAACAGCAGTGTTGCTTTCTTTGCGGTCACTTATATGGGTAAGTCAGGTTTGACACTGCGATGCCATCAAGAGCCACAAACACATCCACATGTGGGGTGCCTGTCAACACCCACATAAGCTCACCTAAAGCAGTCCCTGCAGCACAGTCAAGCTCTAATGACAACATTCATCTGGACCCCAAGTCAAAACACCCAGCCTACCTGATTTTGACTCAGAAACTGGCAGTTTGCCTAAGGTATGAAATAACTTGGGAAAATGTTAAATCAAGGGTTCCAGGGGTTACAACAAACAATCACAAAATGCTGACATTTTCAACACCTGGGTTATTATATACAAGTCTATCATTTATACTAAAACAAATGTTCCATGTTAATCTATACATTATGAGTAAGGCACAGAAAAGAGAAAATGGGGGTTGGAGGGGATAGTTGGGCAGTTAGGTACACTGTTTATTTAAAATTAAAGGAAGCAGTTGATAATGAGACTACCTGAACCAAATCTCATTGGCATTAAAAGCTTTTATTGGGAATATCATCCACAATCTATACAAGTTATGTACAAGGCATGAAAATGGAAAACAGCACAAAATACAATTGAGGTATAAGCTAAGAGCACAGTATGTCATGTTTCAATAAATATAATCCAAAATTTGTAAACTAAGTAACCAGATAGATGAATCTTATTTTTTTTTTTAGTAAAACCATAGAAAATATTTATTTCACGTGAGGTAGAGGACAGTTTTGTGTGTCATGTAATGCAACCAACCACAGCAATTTTAATCATAAAACTATACACATTGGCAAAATTACCAGTTGAATTATGTTCAATATAGTCAATTTGCTTCAGTAGTTGCAGAAGGGACCATTCACTTACTGCCTTCACAGGTTAGAAACTGAAGAATAATTGAAGACTATTACACTGCCTTAAAATTGCCAATATAAGTACTTCCAGCAGAAAAGCTAAAGGCAACTATATTTATCACAAATTCTAACAACTCAAACAATGTCCTAGATTTAACAATTATTTTAAGAGGGTGTTTTCATGAGAATTAAGTGTGCTGTGCTTTCTTTATTTTCAAGTGAGGTATCTATATTGAAGAAAAAAATCTTATAAATTTCTTTTATACTAAACTAACTTTAAACACTATTTTGTTTTCTGGGCTTAATTTTAAAATGTTTTATATTTGATCACTTCCTAATTCCAAAACAGTAACACTATATACATGACATTTAATTCTATTTCTAAACAAGCTTCAAATTGTATTATGTATTTTTAAAAGCCATCTAAGTGGGAAGATTAAAAAAGACTGTCCTTTTAAACAAGATACAATACAAAATACCCATATATGTTTTTCTTCCAATAGTGGAAATGCTTAAGTATCTTACACTAGAAAAAGAAAAAATTAAGTTCTGTTTAAATATCTCAGTTACACAAGGGTAATATATAATGCAGCAGTTCATATCATGTATTGCTGATTGCTTCCATGGAACCGTTAACAAGTACATCCAAGAGCAGGAGAGATGTACAATGTGAACAGTTTGTCATCAGTTGTAATGCCCTGCGCCCTAAGGATTAAATTAGCACAATGGACAAATAAAAACATTCCTCCCCACCCACTCAGAGCATAACATACTGAGCACACCTTCCAGAAGCAGATAAAAAACCCTTCATGAGCAGCTTTGAAGCTGTTGCTAGGGAAAGACCTCCACACATTTCTTACTACTTTTGTTTCCTTTTCATTTTGCTTTTCTGCAAACAAGCCACAGACACACAAAGAAACTGGTTGTTCTGGTGTAACTTTCAAAGGCTACAGGAACCTTCGAACAAAGTGGTACTCACTGTTTCACCTACTTCAGTCTGCTTTATAATTCACTATGTACACATGAATTTTTTCATTTCTCCTTCCCACCCCACCCCTGTACAAAAGATTTTACATATAAACAGGTTATATATTAAATGTTATAAAATTAGCTCAAGAAGCATAAAACATCCTTATCCTCAAAAACACAAGAAATTCAAGCGAAAGAATATATTCCAAAAATATTAAAGCTCAAGCCAAATCTAAGTTGTTGGTCGAATCTTTTGGTGTTCAAAGTCTTGGCTGTGATTGGCAGGTGGTTTCAGAGTCTCCTTGACAGAGGCAGGAGCTCCCAGACTTGGCCCACAGAGAGACTATCACCACCAGAGCAAGCATCACTTACTATAAAAGCTAACACCACCATCTTTCCTCCATTTGCAAACTCTACAATCCACTCCTAAACACAGCTTTTCATTGTAAATGGTCTCATTTTTCCCTAAACATAATATGAAGTTTGAGGAACTATCTGCTTGCCTAGTGAACTTACCACAAGACCTAACACCAAAATAAACTTTAAGATAGCAACCAGCACACAAAAAGAGCATGCATAAAGTAAGTTTCATATGAAAATTTAAGCAGAGGTCACTTTGGGAGTTTTACAGAATTTCAATTGTTTTCAAGCTACATGGTGCAATGTAACTAAAAGTTACTCTCAACAGCAATAGGTATAATATTTACAGTTGATTAAAAATTATTTTAAGGGAAGTTCAGACAGAAAACTATGGCACATCCTTTCATCTTCTGGGAAGTAGACTATGCTAAACTATGTCATGAGGCAAGTTTCATTGAAAGACTAGAAAAATTACATTTGCTATAGTAGCACGGAAGTACAAGTTTTGAGGAAGTCAGAAAAATAAATGGTGTAAGTTTGCCTCCCACATAGCCAAGCTGTGCTATAACTGACAACTAAGCTAAAGCTATTTTACAAATGCCTGTGGTTTTTCTTTCTCCAAATCTAAATAAAATGGCATATATGGTCCCTGTGCAATTTAACATGTTTCTCCTCAAAGAGGTTACAAAAGTCAACACATTAAATTATAAAGCATAGTAAATCCTCTTTTAGGTCACAATATATTTAGAAAGCAAACTCCCTTTTGGAAAGCAGAAAAGTTGCTTTTAGATGAATCATAAACAAAATAGGACTATAAGCAGGTACGTGATAATACCACTGGGGCAATGACAGCCATAACTCTACGTTATTCGTAAGCATAGCTATCAAGTCACTTAACGTAGTGACATAAGACAGCTTGGGAAACATAAAACATGGCGATGATGCTACTGCCACTTTCAGGAAATCTCCCTAAACACACACACACACACACACACACACACACACACACACACACACACACACACACAGAGCCAGGTGTGATGGGGCCCACACCTATAAACCCAACACTTGGGAGGCAGAGGCCACAAGAACCCTGCAATTTGGAGGGTAAACAAAACAAAAAGAAAAATACAATGCTCACTGAGAATTTTCTCCAGTAAATATCAAGCCAAACATCAACTAAGATAAAATTCTCTGGTAAAAATGTCAGACTTTAATGTGCAAAAAAATAAAAACAAAAGTGCAGAGGCTGCCCTTCCCCAAATCACGGAATTCATTTGTCACCTAAAAATTATCTAAAATTCCTGCTAGCAGCAGATACTTTAATTATGGATTATTAACCTATCAGATATTATTAGCTGACTGTAAATTCCTGATTTTAAGATTAAAGAGTCATAATGGTCCATTCGTGCAAGTTTTAAGATAACATTTAAACATATAAAAGTCCAAAATAACCTTCAAGATATTTATATTTTATAATTTAAAAGAAAAAATCCATTATATAAATTTCAGTGAGACCTTTATAAGACTACATACAAAAACTGTACAAGAGGGTTATGAATTACATAGGAACCAATGTACATCAGTGGAGTCCATTTTCCTCATGAAGTACTTTCACAGCACTATTACCAAAAGTTCAGTAATCATTTTAATTTTCTGAAGTCACACACACATATTTAGATATAGCCACTCTTAAATGAAAGACAAATTCCAGCCGCTTCTTGTGTGCAACATCAGGGCACAGCAATGCACACTCCCCCCACTGCATGTTGGGGTGGTGGTACTATCATTCCATCAGCAAAACTGCTCTTAGGAGGAACCTTACTCCACAACCTGAACAAACTAAAAACAGACATGGTATATAAGGAGATTCAGCCGGGCGTTGGTGGTACACACCTTTAATCCCAGCACTTGGGAGGCAGAGGCAGACGGATCTGAGTTTGAGGCCAGCAAGATCTACAGAGTGAGTTCCAGGACAGCCAGGACTGTTACACAGAGAAAACCTGTCTCAAAAAAACAAACAAAAAAAAAAAAAAAAAAAAAAAAAAAAAAAAAAAGAAAAAGGAGATTCTGTAGTAACATATTCTGTAATGAGAAGGATGATACAGGGTTGAGGAACTCTGCATCATAAACATCAGCACTGTATCTAAAATCGAGCCTGAAATATGCATAATAAAACTGACAGATATTTCCCATCACATACCACAGCTTTGAAAAATATGTAACTGTTAGGCTTGCCTTAGAAATACAGGTAGATGTCTACAGGTTGAAATTACATGGGTTATCATCACCAAGCTGACTGGAAAAAGTTCAAAGAAGCATACACTTATCATTTGGAAAGTGGAAAAATTTATGTACTAATATATAATCTCTTCATTTTGCTGCCCTATAAATGAATAGAATGTCTAGCTATCTTCATGCAGATATGGCAAGACAACAGAATTCAATTTCCAAAGTAAGTGACAAACACAAATCCCTGTTGACCAAATACAGATCCATCTCTTCTTCGGCTCCTATTCCTTGGTGGTCTTTGATGATTTCACAATCTGCAACTTCAGCTCTTTTATCATCATCTCTAACTTCTGTCTTGCCTCCCGCTCCTGTCTGAGTTCATCTTGGAGTTCTTGCCTGTCCGCCTCAGCATGGTCTAGTCTTTGCCTCAGTTCTGCCAACTGTAAAATTTAAAAGACTATTAGTTTTCCATCACTTTGATTTTTTTTCCCATTTAATCACCTTACCATGGTTATAAAACAAACTGCCATTTGCTTTTTACAAAATGAACTATTTTCATGCATATCTCAGAACACCTACTTTTGACATCTGACATGTTAGGGAATTGAAGGAATAGGAGTATTAGAGGAATGAGGATGTAGCATACTGTCACAAAGGCTTATAGCAACACTCCGACTCTCCACAGCTGCTATGTTAATGTGCTCATCATCTCCATATTTGTAATAGTAACAGAGTTACTCATGTTTGATAACTTGGAACAAAAGCTCACCTTATCATATCAAAATAACAAAAAAACTATATGGTGCTAGAGACTGAACCAGGGTCCTATCTATGTTAAGCAGGTGTTTTAATATTCAACTATATTCCTAGCCCAAAAAGATGCAAAATTTTATACAGAGAGCACTAGACATTATTAACAGATAACTAAATTACAGAATCCCAATTAAAACTGAAAATAATAAACGTTAAAAAAATATTGAGTGGTGGCACATATGCCTTTAATCCTAGCACTCTGGAGACAGATGCAGGTGGATCTCTGAGTTCTAGGTCAGCCTGCTCTACAAGGCTACACAGAAAAACCACGTCTCCAAAAACAAAGCAAAAAACCCAAAATCTTATTGGAGGCACCTCTCCCCACATCCCCACCAAAAAAGAGGGATAAGAGGAAGAGGGGGAGACAGGAGGGGGGGAGGGAACAAGGGGGAGAGGGAACAAAGGAGGGCAAGACAGCTATCTTAGTGGAGCATATAAAGCTGTGCTATTCTCCACTCTGAAGCCCAGCCTGGCTGAACTAAAGGAACTAAGTCCTTGGAGGCAAGTGTCCGCCCACCCCATGCTGAAAGACTGGCTGGTGCACTCTCACCTGGGCCGCATACTCAGCCTCTTTGTCCTTCTCTAAATTCGAGTCACAGGTGCACTTTTGCTTCATCACCTGCTCCAGCTTCTTCTCCAAGTCTCTCTGCTCCACATAGAACTCCTCCATCCTCTGAGCATGTTCGTTCTGCAGAGACTCGAGTTCTTTCTGCAGATTCTGCTGCTCTTCAGTGAGCTCCTTCATCGCCTTAGAGCTGCTCAGCATCTCCACTTCCTGTAACAAGAGCGACAGTTCTTTATTTCCATATCCTTAGAAAAACATAAGTCACCAAGTATCTAAAGTTTAGCTATGATAGCATGTCTATATAGAAGTGACTGACTAAAGAACTGCTTCTTAGTATAAAATGGAACCACCCCAAGTCCCTTTGCGGTATCTCATTCTGATTTTCTTATTAAATTTATCATAACAGTGACTATTTAAGACAATTTACCATCTGAAGCTGTTGCTTCTTTTGCAGAATTGAATTCAGCTTCTCCTGCTGTTTTACATAGGTTCTCATCACTTCTTCCATAATCTTTCCCTTGTCATCCTCACATGTAACATCTCTGACCAGAAATGGAGAGGAAGCTTCAGCATCGTGCTTGCTTATGTCTCTCACCAAGTTGCAAACAGTAGACTCAGATTTCTTTTTACTCATAGAATTATTTGAGATCAGTGGATCTTTGGAAAGAAAAAAGAAAGGGGGAAAAAAGTATTAATACCACTGGCAAAAAGTTACTGAAACAATACATAAGTGAAATTAACAATTCAATTTATAAATCAACTCAAAAGCAATAAAATACTTTTTTGAGACTAAAAACTTAACCTACCCAGTATAATCCACATCAAACCCCAGCTCCTATTTTCACAGAAACTAACTAGCTCATTCTAAGATTCACATTGAAACGCACGAAATTCAAAATTATTAAAACAATCTAGCAAAAGAGTAATAAATTTGGAGGGCTCACAACCCCCAACTTCAACTCTCCCTATAAGCTACATAAATCACAATGTGGGGCTGGTAATGTGCTTGCCACAAAGTATGAAGACCTGAGTTTGAGCCCCAAAACCCTTGTAAAGCTATGTGAGGTGGCACACATTTGTAACCCAGCCTTCCTAAGGCAAAAAGAAAGGCAGATACAGATGGATCCCAGAAACTCAAAAGACAAACGACAAAGAGACCATCAAGATAAGAGGTGAAGATTAACACCCAAATTGTCCTCTAACCTCCACATGCACTCACACACAAATGTATACATATATGTGTGTATATATATATATGTATATATACACACACATATATATGTACACAAACACATACTGTACATACATATGCAATCAAAATGGTGATACTGACATACGATTAGACAATTAAATCAGCAAAAAATTCAGAGTCCAAGTGCTCACTTCAATAGCATATATGAGAAAAGTAGAATAATTCAAAATTAGACATGGCCTCTGAGTAAGGATGACATACAAACTTGTGAAACATTCCCTATTTTTAGAGCAAAATAAAATAAACGACATGTATGTATGTAAATATAATAAATGAGGCCTATTATTTTCTACAATAACTTAAAAGCTAACAAAAAAAAAAATCAGGTCCAAGCCAGGAGTGGTAAATGGCATACACCTGTGATCCCAATGCACAGGAGGCTGATATAGTCAACATGCAAGACCAGCCTGCGCTACCAGTGAGGATCTTATGCCTCAAAAACTCAATTTCCAAGAACTTAAAGAGTCCAGAAGTACATCCATACTTTCATCAACTGCCATTAATATTGTTCTAAGACAATTCAACAAATGAGAAGCAATACTAACATGTAAAGAAACAAACTAGGCCTGGAGAGATGGCTCAGAGGTTAAGAGCACTGGCTGTTCTTCCCAGGGTCCTGAGTTCAATTCCCAGCAACCACATGGTGGCTAACAACCACTTGTAATGAGATCTGGTGCCCTCTTCGGCCTGCAAGCATACACGCAGGCATAACTCTGTATACATATTAAATAAATCAATCATGAGAGAGAGAGAGACAGGGAGACAGAGAGAGAGAGAGAGAGAGAGAGAGAGAGAGAGAGATAGACAGACAGACAGACAGACAGAGAGAAAGGAAGAAAGAGACTAAAAAAGAAGTGGAACTACCCACAGTATATAAATATTAATTCAAGACCAGGGGGTGGTGGCACACACCTTTAATCCCAGCACTTGGAAGGCAGAAACAGGTGGATCTCTGAGTTTGAGGCCTGCCTGGTCTACAGAGTGAGTTCCAGGACAGCCAGGGTTACAGAGAAATCCTGTCTCAAAATCCACCTCAAAATGGTATAAATATTAATTCTAAATGACCTAAATATGAGATCAAAGAATTAATCATAAAAGCTGAAACCATTAAGCACAAACCTTTCTGGCCTTGGACTAGACAATGCTTTCTTAGGTATGACACCTGAGGTAAGACAGCAAACTAAACTCAACTGCATAAGAACTGCAATCTCATATGCTTTAAGTATCACTAATAAGAAAGTAAAAGGGAATTGTCAGAATGGCAAATCGTATGTCTAATAAGACCAAAATATAAAATGAGCTCCTGGAACTCAATAGGAAAGACAACCCAATTTAAAAACAAGCAGATGTTACGAATTAGACTTTTTTTTTCAAGTAAAATATCCAGTCCAGAAAATCATAAGATACTCAGCTTCAACAATCATTAGGAAATTACAAACCAAAACCACATAAGACACTATTACCATAACCACTGCAATGACTGCATTCAGAATAGACAGGAACAAGTGTTGACACAGATGTGAAGGCACTGAAACTTTCAAAAACTACTGAGAAATCCAGCACAGTGCAGTTACTACAGAAAAATCTAAGTCACTAAAAATCTTAGCAGTTACATGGCCCAACTAAACATATACTAAGAAGAACTGAAAACATGTCCACACTAAAACTTGCATACAAGTTGTAGGTATTCTTCATAATAACTACATAGAGACACAATGCAAAACATCCACCAACTGAAGAGGGGATAAACAAAACACAGCATATAAAACACTTAAGTTCTTAAAAGAAACTGTTCCTACCTACAACACAAGATGAGAACATGCCTAATAAAAACATGCACACTGCCCTTCTTTTTTCTAAAATGTCCAGAATAAGCACATACATAAGACCAAACACTGACAATGAGTGAAAAGAAAAGAGAATAGAGGTGACTGCCAGCAGGTGCCAGGGACTCCTACTGGAGCCATGAAAATACCCTGAGATCAAACAGATGGGATGCTTTTCACAACATGGTGATTGCACTTAAGACAAACTTTTAAGTTCCATGGAATGTCAAAGACACCTGACTTAGTTTTTTAGATTTAGCTTTTATATGCACAAGTGTTTTGCCTGCATGTATGTGTGTATATCATGTGTTTATATGTATGGTGTCTGCAGCGGAGATTAAATGTCCTGCAACTAAAGTTATAGGCAAGATGTGAGCTACCACATGGGTTCTGAGAATCAAACCCAAACCCAGGTCCTCACAAAGAACAGGTGCTCTTTATTGCTGAGACATCTAATTAACTGGGGAGCCAAACAATGCAAATTTAATGATGTATGAATTATTACCATCATAGTTCAATTCAGAGGAAACCGAGTCACAGCAATAACAGCTTAAATCCAGGAAGATGTCGACCTTTATGAAAGTAGTAGTGTTACAGCAAGACTGCCTGACAACCCAAGGATGCTAGATGACTTCAACTGCAGGGCACTGAGCAAAATCACAATGCTCAATAAACCCTGGCAGCATCAACATGTACACCTCTCCAGTGGCCTGTGGCATTTTTAAAGGCATAGGAAACATGCAGGTTTTCTTTGCAATACCAGTCAGCACGTGTGTCAATGCCATCTGTCTGCCCCAACCTTGCTTTACTGTGTAATCAGCACCAGTTCTGAACCTCCTGAACCACAGGAGTTCAATGTTAAATACACTCAGCAACAGGTAAACAGCATCTCAGCTCACAGAAAAAAAGACAAGGAACCGCTAAAGAACTCTACCAACAAAGGAAGGAAGAAAGGGCAGATGAGAAAGTCATGTGCACTGAAGCTCTGCACCTTCCTCTCACTCAGCCTCCACAGGCTGCCACCATTCCAGAAAGCTCACGACTGAAGTGCAAAGAAATCACCCCGAGTTTTCAAGTTAGAACTGTTTTAAAGTAAAAGCTGTGATTATATGGGGGGAAATTACCTTAAATAGAAAAGACTTTCAAAATACCGAGTAAATGAGTTTCTTAACTAGCTATTTTAAAAATATAACTTCTAAATACTTACCTAAACGACTGTATAATTCTCTACTTGTTTTTAAATCCATTTTCTCCTGTTCCTCAAGTGAGACGTCTGGGTAAGACACTGTTTTTTGATGTTTACTACTACCATGAGGCTTTTCTGACTGTTTGGAGATGAACTTACTTGTCTCTGTCTTGGTGACCTCTTTAGACTGGGGTACAGCAGATGTGAGTGACACATTCGGTGCAACCACTTTATCACACATGTACAAATAGTAGCTGAAACAGACAGGCAAAACAAAACACACATTATATATCATGCGTTAAGATAAGATGTGGCATCTTTCTATAAATTCCATTTTCTGGTACTAGAACAATCAATGTAAAAATACAAAGAAAAAAGTCAGCACTTAAGGACAGCAAAACTCTGAGGGATTTTTGTTAAGAGCAATTTCAAAACACTAAAGAGATACTGAAGAGAAAAGGTGAGTCTCTGCTTTCTCCCTCAAAAGCACCTGTGAACCAGAACCAGAACCATGAAACACCAGGTATGGTACCTCACATTTATAATCCCAAGACCTGGAAGCCAAAACAGGAGGACTGCCATGAGTTAGTCTAGGTGACATAGTTAGTACAGGCCTGCTTCCCTGGGCTGTACAGAAAGACCCTTCCTCAAGACATAATAACTACAGCATGAAGTTCTTCACAGAGAGAACAGGATGGCAGCTGCTCTAGGCGCCTATTTTCTTCCCACAGGTAAGCAGTGTTTGACAGTGAGACTGAGTCAATGAGGCGCTCCCAGGGACCTTCTTATTTGCCTCAGAGAGAAAGAACATATTCTTGGAATACTGCCCAGCTACCAGGCAATGCTTCCATCAAAACCTATCTTAGAGTTTCTATTGCTGAGATGAAACACCATGATCAAAAATAAAGTTGGGGAAAAAAGGGTTTATTTGGCTTACTTTTCCACATCACAGTCCGTCACCAAAGGAAATCAGGACAAGAACCCAAGAGGGCAGGAACCTGGAGGCAGGAGCTGATGCAGAGGCCATGGAGGGGTGCTGCTTACTGGCTTGTCCCCCAGGGTTTGCTCAGCCTGCTTTTGTAAAGAACCCAGGACCTCCAGCCCACCAATGGCCCCACCCACTATGGACTGGGAGGTTGATCACTAATTGAGAAAATGCCTTACAGCTGGATCTCATGGAGGCATCTCCTCAACTGAGGCTCCTTCCTCTATGATGACTCTAGCTGTATCAAGTTGACACAAAACCCATAGAGCAATCTCTTAAAATTCTTAATACAGCAGCAATAATAAACTATACAAAATTAAAACGGAAAGAACAACTACTGACTTTTCTCAAAGTTCACATAAAATTGCTCAGTAGGTTATCTGCAAGCCTTGCATAACAAATTTGAAATATTTAACACTGAGAAGATATGGCCCTACACTTTAATCTCCTTTTACATCTCTTTGTGCAGGATACCTATGTTACTACTCTTTTTCTCTGGTTCTAAATACTCAGTATTCTGCCTTAAAATTAAGCAAACAGACCCTCTGTTTAACAGTGCTCTGGAGACTTATTTGGAAACTGCATGATGGTGACTATGTGCATGTGTGAACCATAAAGCAAGACTGACAACTGGGATGCACTTTTATTAAAAAATAAACACGGGATTGTGAAGGATATGGTTACTATAAAATATCCAAGTTTCAAAACCTCAAAGTAAGGCCAGGTGCAGAGGTGCACACTTAGGAAGCAGAAGTAGGAAGACTTCCGTGAGTTCAAGTCCAAGCTGGACTACATAAGGAGGCCAGCCAGGGCTATCTAGTGAGAACCTGTCTCAAACAAAAAACAACAAAACAGCAAAGTAACACACTCTTGAAGAGTCAGTCTCCCTCTTATAGGTAAAAAAAAGAAATTGATTCCTTCAATTTCTACTTCAAAGTAGAAATTTTTATTTCTAGAAAAACAAATACCTAATAAAGGTTACTGCAAATATTAATACAACTTACAGTTCACTTCATTTTAGACCCTGATTTTTTCTAATAAAATATCTAAACAATTTCCCTATAATTAAAAACAAGCAAAAGGTGTGTTCAGTCCTAATGTACTTGTCTAAAACAATTCTAAATCTTCAGAGGTAATCAGTAACAAGGAAAACCTAAAGGGAAGTGACTTAAGTTTTAATTCCTGAAATCATTCTTAACAGGCAGTTGTTAATAAATGAATCAAACAAGCAAACAAACAAATGAAAAATCACTTACCTGGGATGTAAAAATGAATGTGGCTGAGAAACATGTTCCCCTTCCTGTTTTATAACAGGATACCAGGATGGCAATTCCATTCCCGATGGTGCCTCTGTCTGTAGAAGTATGTGGAATGAAAGTTACTGAGGGAAAGATGACTTCTCTTTAATTAGTGTGCTTTTAAGGGATAGAACCCAGGAATTAAACCCAGGGCCTTGACCATGGTATGAAAGCACTGTGACCACTGGACTTCACAGCCATTCCCTGAAGCTAATCTTATGCCCACTTGGCAGGGCCACAGAGCAAGTGTCACATTTTTAAGACTCATCTACTAAGTGTTCTCCCACAGTGCTATGTCTCTCTCATTCCTTGAAACTTAGTGACTGCTCCTATCTGGTCTCAAGTTTTAAAATGGACATTCAAATGGCACGGCCCAACAGAAACAATTTCATACATTGGGAATCAGTTTCAAGTAATTTAACAGGACCCTGAAAGCACACAGTATTGAGAACCTCTGACTCTCACTCTTGCCAGAAGCTAGTATTGTCCCTAGTCAATATCTAATTCCCCAACACAGCCCTAGTAAGTGGCCATCCAGACTGAACGGTAACTTCAAATCCAAGGATAGTTTTACTTCTGTATTTTCAGTACCTAGCACCATGCCTACCATGCAGTATTTGTTGAGTGATTTTGAATGACTGGGTAGCTCAGTAATTCCAGGATAGCACTGTAAGGTTATTGTGGCAAGGAGCTGCAAGTGTTCCATGGCAGAGGATCTGCCTAGGATATGTGAGGCAGTGGGTTCAATCTCCAGCACCAACAAAGAGGAGAGGACAACAGGACAAAGGAGGTGGAAGTAGTACAAGGTTACTGGCCACCTTTCTTGGTATCATTCTCCTCCATGGAGCACAAGGGAAGCTGAACATATTTGGCTGCATTTTCTCTGGTGCACAAATTAAATACTACAAATCCTAAGAAAATGCACAATGCCAACAGTGATAAAGTACTGCAAGTTAATTCTGCCTAAAATGCTGTGGTAAGCCATAAACACATCTAACAAATTATCCTAACTACATGTTAAAAACAATTAAGCACATATTACAAAATGGAACATTCACAAAGAGGCCAGATTTTCTCTCCTAAGCCAACATTTGTGTCAACATACAAATTAGGTTTTCAGGGGGGAAAAAAAGAATATAATTAAACAGAACAGCAGTAATGCTCCTGATCAGAAATACAAATTAGTTATCAGAATGGGAGCCTTTTATCTTACCACTCAATGTGGGACAATTTACTCCTTTCTGTACCTAAACATTAACACAATATGCATCCTATCACTTGGCAGATGGAGAAAGACATCATTTAGTAGTTTAAGACAGCCTTCCTATTTTAAAATGCTTCTACTGCTGAACTGCCCCACCACCATCTACCTCAAAATGAACAGCTGGCACCATTTCACACACACACAAGCAAAGTTTCAGATACATTATTTCAATCCAAAGATTCTTTTTCTACTAGATACCAAAGTAACACCTATAAAAGCAAATTTAAAGGATCCCAAAATATACAGTAAGTTCATTTTTAATAAATGAGATTTAGGTAATAATTTCAAAGTTTCCCTAGACTTCTGCATCTTAACTGACTTCGTATACACAGCCTTGCATAATCAGATAGCCTAACAAATGATGCTTTCGTATCAGTTTAACAATGACACAATTTTGGGAAACTGACTTTGCTTTTTACAAGAAATTTAAATACAAAGCACATTCACCTGCTCAAAGCATTAAAGTCCTTATGAGTCCCAGACTTACATTCAAGAATAAACTTGTCTTCTAAGTGGTACGCTCAGTTTTAATTTTAATAGATTAATATTATACTCTCTAATTTGTAGTGAAAAACACTGATTTAAAAAAATGGGACAATGCTTTAAAATGCTGGTGAGACTTCCAAAACCCCAATAAAAAATAAAATTAAGTCACTTTTAAAGTTTTAAATGCTTTTACTTTTAGAGTATGAGAGTATGTGTTTGTGTGAATAGAATGTGAGTGTGTGTGTATGTGTGTTCTCAAAAGACAATTTTCATGAGACAGTTCTCTCCTTCTACCATGTGAAACCTGGGGACTGAACTCAGGTCATCAGGTATGATGGATGGCAAATGCCCTTACCCACTGTCATTTTGCTGCCCCCACCCCCAAAATTTTTGAAAAGCAGAATTTTTTTTAAAATGCTACAAATATGCCAGGCATCATTGGTGGCACAAACCTTTAATCCCAGCACTTGGAAGGCAGAGGCAGATCTCTGAGTTCAAAGCCAGCCTAGTCTACAGAACTAGTTCCAGGACAGCCAAGGCTGCTGTTACAGTGAACTCTGTCTCAACCTCCTCCCCCCAAAAAAACAAACAAAAAAAAGAAACCCCAAAAACCTACAAATGAGGGTGGAAAGATGACTCAGTGATTAGGAGGACCCAGACTCAATTTCCAGCACCCATATGGTAATCCCCAAGTATCTGTACCTACAGTCTCAGTGGGCCTGGCACCCTCTAGTGATCTCTCTGCAGTCACAGGAGTGCAAGTGATGTAGACAAACATTCAGACAAAACACCTACACACATACAATAAAGGCTAAAAATGCTACAAGTATATTACTATATCATTTTTAAATTCTTGTGTTCAAAGACAGTACACCAATTGGTAAGTTTAACAGTCTTTTTTTTTTGGGGGGGGGGGTTCCCCTGTGTCCTGGAACTTACTTTGTAGACCAGGCTGGCCTTGAACTCACAGAAATCCACCTGCCTCTGCCTCCTGAGTGCTGGGATTAAAGGTGTGTGCCACTACAGGACAGTTTAACAGTCTTAATGGAACACTTAAATCAAAAATAAACTACAATGCACATTAAATGCATATCATTATATAATAAGTTCAACATAAATTGTCAGCAACCTTGCCAAGGACACTACTAGATAACCTAGCTGCTACTGCTTAAGAAATGCCTCCTCAGGTATGAAGTAATACCCTGGCCCTGGGTCTTTATATCATATATAACAAAGACATTTAAGCTGTTAATGAACGATTTCAGAACTATACAAAGCACCTTCTACCAGATAGCTGCCAACAACTTTTACTAAAAGAAACCCAATCCCTCAGATGGTATCCAGTTCCTCAGTGTGCCCAGCATATTGTAAATGAGTGTGTCAACAACTGAAATAAAACTGTTATGAGATAGCAAGTAGCTACTTAGGAGCTTTTCAGGCTTAGATTTATGCCTCACCTGATTGAGAATTAACCTAATGCAAAACTGAAACACTAGGATCTAAGCACCTGTATTAACTTCTCAAGGGCTGATCCCATGGATAACTGGGAGTCAAATTGGTGCCTATTGTTCACACTAAAAAGATCAAACTCCCCACACACCTGACAAAGCCCAGGTGGAAAGCAAAGGCTATTCTTCATTTAATAAATACGTAATCATTATCTTAAATCTTCATGTGAAGTTGGTAGCACAGCTCTCCCTTTGCAACTTGTACTGATAAAACTCTTGTCACGGAATTAACAAAAAAACTAAGAAAATAAAATTTTATGCTATAATTATTGCTATAAACTTTACATAGTAAACATCACTGTCCTGCGCGCCCCCATGGACCCCTCCCACCCCAGGTGCTTGGGATCGACAGTCAAGCATCCAGCCATTGAGCCACATCCTCAGATAGTTAAGCACAGTTTAGTTTGTTTTCAGTCACTGTGACAAAACACTGACCAAAAGCAACTTGGGGATGAAAGAAAGGGTTTACATAGCTTTCGCTTCTAAGTCAGTCCATCGCTGAGGGAACTCAGGACAGCAACTCCGGCAGGAATCAACTGAAGAAGGAAAGCTGGCTTGCTCAGGAATATCTTGCCCAGGGGGTGGCCCTCCTACATCAATTAGCAATAAAAAAAAATGCTCCAAATACAAGCCACAGGCCAATTTGATTGAGGTAGCACCCCAATTCAGACTCCTTCAGGTAACCCTGGCAGCTGTAGCCAACTAGGAAAAGCAGCAATCTCAATGCTGTAACAGTATTTTCACTGAAATACATCAAAAATGTTTAACATATATAAACCTAAGGCTTCCTGCATGTATTGAATGGTACCAAAGGGATCCTCTGGAACTGGCTGTAAATCACCATCTGTGGGAAACCACACCTTCGTCCTCTGCAAGAACAGTAAATGGTCTAACCACTGAGCCAGCTCTCCAAACCCAAAATAATTTTTTTTTAAAATTTCAGGTGTCATCTCTTTCCATGCTTCAACTTTTAACTTCACCGATTCTATATCTGAATTTTTTTTTATTTTATTTACATTGGCATTTTCCTAGCATGTATGTCTGTGTGAGGGTATTCAATCCTCTGGAACTAGAGTTACAGACAGTTGTGAGCTGCCAGGTGGGTGCTAGGAATTGAAGCCGGGTCCTCTGAAAGAGCAGCCAGTGCTCTTAACTGCTGAGCCATCTTTCCAGCCCCTGAAATGGTTTTCTTTTAGGCAGCACATAACTGTGCTATTTTTAGCCAATCTAGTAAATCTGGCCATTAATTGGGGGTGTTTAGATGATTTACATTTGCTGCTATTATTAATCACTGCATTCCATCTACTCTCTTTTTATGAGTATTCCATTTGTCTGCCGTATTCTTTTATAATTAAAAATAAAGGTAAGGCTTTATTTTCCTTAGTTGGAAACACATGCATTTAAAAAATATGGTCTGATTTGGGCTTTCAAATAATGTTCACTATGAAAACAAAAACAAAATTGGCTTTACTGTGTATAATATCCTCAATTTTCTATTTTATTCTGTTTTGTGTTGGCTTTTTATATGCTAATGATCTACTAAAATGATTTCATGCTCCTTCCTTCTGACCTTCTCAACCTGGTTATGTAGAGAGTTAAAAATGCCTAGACACTCACTGTATTTGGTAAACTAACCCTTTCCAGCACACTGGAATGGTACACTCTGCACTTCTCTTAGGAGAATTGACAAAGCCATCTCCCTAGGCATTTTCTGTGGGGCTTACTTCTCTCATGGAGCCCCACAGATGAAAAGTTGTAGCGAAAGGAACTCAAAACAAAAAAGAATATCTAACTTTTTAAAAATCATGTCTTTAAAAAATAGTGCTAACAATTCCATTTTAGGTTAAAAATTAATATATCCTATACTTATTAAAACATGGGCGTACTATTCCCAAAGCATTCTAAAACTTTACAATAAAATCAGGGAACTCCTACTATTAAAAGAATAAAATCACTGGGAGGGGAGGTGGGGGGAAAAAAAAAACTCCGAAAACTCAATCACTATAAATTCCGTATCAAAACCCACTGTCAAAGAAAATGGTGAACCAAACAAACTTTGACCCAATCCAAACAAGACTGTGCTGGGCTCCATTATCCAAAACCTCAAGGTAATCTCAACCAGACTTCGAATGGGCACCATCTCCAAGGGAACCAACTCACATACCTATTTGGGTTGCAGTCTACAAGTATATATAATTTTTAAATGTTTCTGTCTTATGACAGACCTGTTGCACATGTTTGGTAAACGAAGATGTTTGGGAGGAATTCCCATGTATATATTGATATTTCAGTTATAATTCAATACCATCTGATATTTCTATACAAAATGCTTCTGCATTCATTCTTTCATTTGATAAGTTATACTAAGTTGTATATATAAGCTAAATACATTTTAAAAGGTTAAGCCATTATTTAAAAAATTATTCTGCTGGGTGGTGGTGCACACTTTTAATCCGAGTACTTTGGAGGCAGAGGCAGGCAGATCTGAATTCAAGGCCTGCCTGGTCTATAGAGCCAGTTCCAGTATTACCCAGAGACACCCTGTCTTAGGGCGGGGGATATCCTTGGGCTAGGGAGGCTTCCTACCTCAGTAGTAGAACACATGACTGGCAAGGGCAAAGCCTTGGGTTTGACTTCAGAACTACAAAAAATTTTAACACCAAATATTAAAAAATGTACTTGCTTACATTATTAGGGTTATAACAAGTATGTTTCCTAAACATCCAGCACCCTGGAAGAGAGGAGAAATATGTTCCAGATCACTGCAGAAACAAAAATGCAAAACTAAAGGGAGTAGAAGGGTCAATGCTTTTTTCAGGGACAGGTGAACTGAAGCTCAACCCAGGGCTAATACAAGCTAAGCACTTTCTCTACCAACCAGGAGAAAATACTTTTAAGTTGTTTATCTTCAGGGCATCTGTCTGCATCACAGATAACCTAGAAACCAGTACTCCCTTAGCTGCACAAAGTAAAACTACACTATCGTACTAGAGCAAACCAGTCTGACTTTGAAATCTTAGTTGTAATACTTTAAGGGCACATACCACCCTTTTTTAAAAAGAAGTTTTATGTGTTGTGTGTATGAGTGTTTGTTTGAATAAATTTATGTGACTGTTGCTTTCAAAGGCCAGAAGAGGGCTTTAGATCCCCTGGGACTGGAATTACATATGGTTGTGAGCTACCATTTGGGTGCTGGAACAAAAGCTGTGTCCTCAGCAAGAGCCATCAGTGTTGTTCTCTCTCCAGCTCAGCACAAACCACTCTTAACTAGTGATTCAGAAATGGTCAGTCCAGTGTTAGGTGAAGAATCACCTACAGTTGTTACCAGCTAACCAAAAATGACCTCTTCCTAGCTGCTTGAAAATAATCTTCAGGTTTATCTGCATACAAACTTGCCTTAGCCTTGTTCTAAAAGCAGAAACTCAGTGGGTCTGATTCTTATCTGTCTGAATACCAACTTAGGAGGTGAAAAAAAATTAGGAAAACAGTTTTTTTCCATTATTAGTTGTGCATTCTAAAACACAAAAACCTTTTAAAATAAAAAGCACAACAAAAACCTACCATCAGAGTCTGGAAATACCCACTCTACAGCAACACCCAAGCATATCTAAAATTATATGCACTTTTTTACTTTTGAAACAAGGTCTCATGTAGACCTCAATCTCCCTATGTAGCTAAGGATGACCCTCCTACTTACACTTCCCAAATACAGGAACACAGGTGCACCACCCCCCAGGCTTATGCAGTGCTGGGAATCAAACCCAGGGCGTTGTGCAAATTAGGCAAACTCCACCAACTCAACTATGTGCCCAGACCCATCATGCATTTTTCTGAAAGCCTAAGAAAGGGTCCAAAATATTTTAGTTTCTACAAAGAATACAGTTCTCCAAGAACACTTAACCTTACCCCACCTATTCCTAGAATCTAAATATATCTAACTATGCAAATTAAATGTTAGTTAACGCAAATAAGCACCTTGTTGGAATTACTAATATAATTTCTGTTCCTTAAAAGAAGTCACTACATTTCTAACAAGTGCCTATATTTTCAGGTTTCTTTTTATTTTAATCCAAAACCAGTATTTTGACTACATAAACCCTATCAAATTACACTGGTCACAGTGAATATTATTTCCTTCACATAGCAGGTTAAAATATTCAGCAGTCTTCAGGTTAAACAAAAGACTGATTTGATTTCTTTCCCCCCAAGACAGGGTTTTTCTATGTAGCTTTGTAGACCAGGCTGGCCTCAGAACTCAGAGATGCGCCTGCCTCTCCTTCCTGAATGCTGGGGTCAAAGGTGTGCGTCATTACCACTGCCCCGCCTGATTTGATTTTTTTTAAAATGGAGTTTCCTCATCAATTTGGTTTGTCTGACAACTAACAACTAAAATCCCCGGACTCTCAGAATACTTTCCCATGTAAGTATTTCAATTTTTGTGCAGTAAAAAATTGAAGAGCCTGTGCTAAAGTAAGCTCTAATACTATTCCTCAAGTGCAGCTTCGGCTGCTTCAGGAAAATCTACCTTCAACTCATTCTACAGCCACTAGCCACACACCAGGCACATGGACAGGAGGAAACGGTCCAAGTCACTTCCCTCACAGATCCTTAAAAACTACCTCTCCATGTTCAAAGAAGGAAATCTTAAAATATGCAGTTAGCAGCATTTTAAAACCTGCTTAAGCATGTGGTAAATACAAATCCAATTTTTTCTTCTAAAAGACTTGATGAAATTTTCTTAAATTCCCCTAACTTCCTTCAATTCACATAAAATTGTAAACATGGCACAAAACCTCCAGCAAACTGAGAAAAACTTAGACCCTCCCAAAAAATGTATCTGTATTACTGTATCCCACGTGAAGGACAGATTCAATTGTCTCAGTAAGTTTATCTTACAAAACAAGCCCATATGGGTTTTCACCCAAGCACAAAATAGGTGGTTCTAAGAATGCCTATCAAAAGTAATGACGACCAGAGTAAGGGTCCTGTATATAATTCGGCCACAGTCAGACATGAAGGGTAGTGGCCCTAATTAGCTGAGGCTACACAGAAGCATCAAAAGGAGCGCCCTGCACTTTCAAATTTAGGTCTCGAGCAGGAACTCCAACACCACACAAGGAGAAGCTATAGGCAAGTTTCACACTTTGAAGTAATGGCATCAGGTCAATCCTGCTTTAAGTCAGTTAACACTACACCTGAAGAATAAAACTTATCTAGTGGCCACCGGCGAGGAGTGATAACTTTTGGGAAAGCAGCAGGTGACCCCAAGGAAAAGTCTGAGCTGAATTCTCTCCATGTTGAACTTCAGCAGCAAACCACTGTCTTAGAGGACACTGATGTTCCCTCAAAGGCACAAAACACCCAATATTAAATTTAAGCCTCCCTAACTCTGCTGTGAACAACCTTGAGTTACTTAATAAACTTTCTTCTGTTAAACAGAAAGAAAGTGGTATTTCAAAGGGAAACCTAAATAGTGGAAAACTTTATAAAGTTGTTAAAATGTGGCCAATCTTCTATCAAGAATTGAGTAAAATTATACATGAAAAACAGCTCCAGACTAATGTTCAATACATTTTAAACTGTGCTAGGTATATTACATATGAATTTTAAAGGAAGTAAAATATATATATATAATAACCACATCAAGGTTTAACACTTCAAACTGTCTTTCATCCAGGCACTCAAATCTTAATTAGTTATCTTAGCCTACCAAATAGTGCTGTGGAAAGAGTAATGTTAAAATCTCTTTTGCGGCTGGGCATCGGTGGCGCACTCTTTAATCCCAGCACTCGGGAGGCAGAGGCAGGGAGATGTCTGTGATTTCAAGGCCAGCCTGGTCTCCAGAGTGAATGCCAGGATAGGCTCCAAAGCTACATAGAGAAACCCTGTCTCAAAAAAACCAAAAAGATCTCTTTTGCTGATAGCTAGTTATAATAATATTTTGTTATTCTGAAATAGTCTTTATTCTGTTTTTGTCTGTCACAATTTTTCAAAAGCATTCCTTTCTTTTGTATTAAAAATAAAATCCGGAGCCAGGCGGTGGTAGCACACCTTTGATCCCAGCACTTGGGAGACAGAGGCAGGCAGATCTCTGCGAGTTCGAAGCCAACCTGGGCTACAGAGTGAGTTCCATGACAGCCAGGACTACAGAGAAATTCTGTCTTCAAAAACCAAAACCCCAAATCCTGGTTACTAGTACAAACTACTCAGGTAAGTGTCTCGATCTGACTTGAGTACAGCTCAATCCTCTATCTCCAAGCACAGAAACAACAAAAACCACTGGTGTAGCTCTGAAAGGCAGTTGTGAACCATCACCACACCAGTTTTAGCTAGCTGTATCATTTGCAAATGGAGATAACAACACCAAAGTGCAAACTATCGTGAGTTCTAGGCAACAGATTTAGTCAAGAAGCAAGACGTGTGAAAGATTGGCCAACAGAAGCCACAATGCCTCCAAGTCTAGAAAAGTCTTGAGACTCAGAGGCTCATTCTCTTAACCTGTAAAATGGGAAAGATTTACTTCTCTCAGGTGGGAATAGACAGTTTAAAACACTTTATGGGCAAAATTGGAAAACACAACACAGATGGCTTTTTGTTATTAAAGAGTAAGCTGAGACATTGGCTTCATAATACAAAGCTATAGACACAGAATTAAGAAGCCATTACCACTATTCAAAATCACTACTTAAAAAAAGCAAACTTGCCTTTGACTGGGTTCTCTTTCCATTTCTTATGCTAAACTTCTCTTTCATTTCTTCTAAAATTATCTTCAGTTTCTTTTCTTCCGGTGTCCCTAGGTATTTTTGGTTCACATGAAGGTAACAGTGCCACTTGGCTGATTCAAAGCCCCAGTGGCAAGTTCTCTTGTCAGGTGATCTGTGAGAATGCATGACAAATGTCTGGGGTGCAAACATTCCACAGCACTCTAGACACTGGATACAGGGAGCATCAGGCTGGACATAAAACTGAGGTGCAAAGAGACCCTGACATTTGCCCAAGCATTCATGTTCTACTTCAAAGGCACTGCCAGTTTCCTTTAACTGGGCCAAAGAGTTCTTAGCAGGAAGTATGCTACCATTTTGAGGAAAAGTCCGAGGCCGCAGTAGAGCATTACAGAGTCTTTGCGCATCAGTCAATGTGATCAGCCCACAGGATGGGGCATTGAACGGAAGTATTCCTAGGACCTTTAAGATATGAAGCTGGTCTGAAGTACACCTTGAACAATATATGTATAGCTCATCACATACTGTGTTTATTTGCTGGAGTGAAAATTCTCGGAGAACAGAATTTAAGACTTGGGGCAAACAGAGTCTCTTTTCTCCTCCAACTTGAAAACAAGAAATAGACTCCCCTTCCAAAACAGTCTGTGTGAGCTCTGTGGAGCTATCAGAAGGAATGAGAAGAGGGCCAGGAAGAACCTGAGGAGATGGAAGAGGCAGGAACACAGTCGGCGACATGCTTTCTTGGGAGTATCGGGCAGAAAATGCTGCTGGCCCACCCAAAGAGCTCTGACTACTTAAATGGAATTGTGCCAGTGTGTGTTTCAGGCTGGGGTTTAAATTTAAAGTTTCGGGGATGGAAGTACAGTTTCGTTTAGCATGGTCTCTATCTGTCTCCACTGATACATCTCCATAGTCATCCAAATGTTCCTTCTTCACCTTGGTCAGCGTTTTTCCACTGGCATGCATGTCTGTCATCATTTTCTTCACGGGAGGGCTGCCATCATCCTCCATTCCATTCAGTTTTTTATTTGAACCCTGAACTAAGGAAAAATTGGACTGTAGGTTTTCCATGGCTACACTGGTGTTTTAAATAATTAAGTCTGCAATTGGCATGTTGTACTCAGTTTCTAATTTGAAGAGAAAGGGATAATGTATACAAATACTTATGGCTCCCTTAGAAATTTTTTTAGTTTGCAAAGATGAATTTTCTTTCTCGATAGATTTGTGCAACTTTTTTTTTTAGTTATACCTTAGGAGATAACCGAAAATACTACAAAACTTCTCATTTTGTATCTAACAATAAAGAATATAACAATAAGCAGACTTCTGAGGAAAGTCTTGTTTTCTTGAGTTCTTCAGATATTTGTATTAAAAAAAAAAGGCTAATTTCTGAATTCAAGATGAGCAAGGTTTGGTGTAATGGTAGAGTTTGGTGGTCTTGTCTTTTAAGCAAAGCATTGGAAAGTGTATGCCATTACTATATCCTAAAACCACACCCAAACAGGAGTTGCAATGATGCAACGGTTTAATTTTTGCCAAGGAAACCAAAGGGGGGGGCGCTAATCTTCACTGAAAATGGTGGTCTGCTGCTGTGTGTCCACAAACTGAAGACTTGTCTAAACCTCCAACACCAGTAAGAATCTGAACTTCTATAATCCAAAAAAAAAAAAAAAAAACTGCCCAGTTATCTTCAAGGATTACAGTTCATTCTTCTTTCAATTGACCTGGAGAAGAGAAAGGGTGGGGAGAGTTACAACTCAATATGCTCCAGAGGCCAAAGGGTCACTTTAAAACCAGTTTCTTAATCTTAAACTCAGTTCACTTTACCAAAGGTAACACTTGAGTGATTTCCTTCAATCAAACACGAGTTATCTAAAAGAAACTTCATTTAAATAGGAAGCAGCCCAGAAGATGGATAACAGGAACATTAAATAATATCCCTCCGAACAAGGAAGAGCACAAATTTAGAATACAAATAAATAAAACTCAGTACCAGAGGCTTTCTCAACTATGCCATTTTAATTAAAAAATTAGCTTTTATTTCATTTTAAAAAATATGTGGTTCCACCCTCCAAAAGAACCAGATACATGTTAATATACCTACCATATGTAACCAAGTTAGTCTCAAGTGGATTAATTCATCTAGTCAATATAAACTATTTCTGAAATTAAGGAAAAAAAATAAACTTTCCCTTTAAAAGGTTAGTGAATTTGCTTTAATGGAAGCCAAAAGCTGTAAGACTCCATGCCTGGAAATCTCCATCCTTGAGCAAGACTAATCCGGGACAAAAAAGCACAAGGCAGACAGACCTCACAAAGAATGCAAATGGAGGCAGAGTGGGGGAAAAAAGAAATCTTTTTCCACTCCCCTCGGGAGAAAATGCAACGAACGCCGATAAATAAAAACCTTTGCTTTCTAAACTCCCCGCGATTTACGTTTACACAAACCCAAAGGATGACCGCCGAAAGCCATCTAGCCGCCGTACTGTGACTTTCGCCACTCCAGGGACACCTCAGCCAAGGCGAGCCAAGGGAAAGGGCAGGAGGTATGACCTAGCCCGGGGGCGCACCACAGCCCTGCGCCCACGCAGACACCCACCCATCTTCAACCGAAGGGAGGTAGGACAGGAAAGCCGGGGACTCCGGACGTCTGGCGAGGTGAGAGGGGGCAGAAGGAAGTAGAGGGAGGAGTCCTCCCAACCCCCACCCGAGACTGGGATCACCCCAAGTGCCCTCCCCACATCGCCCCACTGCGGGGGCCGCCGATGGAAATCCCCACGCAGCCGGTCCGCGGGAAGTTCTCTGGGGTTACCTCGGCGCCCCAGGGCTGTGCCACCCACCCCCTTCACCTACCCCCGAGCCGTGGCACCCAGAGGGGCGCGGGCAGGCTGGGCGCCAAGCCCGGAAGCCCGCAAGCCCGAGTCGCCGGCCGCTCGGAGCTGGGGCCAGCCCGGGGCATCCCCGCGGAGCTCAGACGGCCGGGGGATGGCGGCGATGACCGGCGTCCAGGTCTCCCGGGTCTCGGCCGCTCGGGTCAAGTGCAGCGCCATCCCCTGCCAGCCGACCCGTCCCAGGACCCGCGAGGCCTGTACACCCGTGGGACCCCCGCCGCGCGCCCTGTGCCCGAGACCCCGCCCGGGACCCCACGCATCCCGGACGCCCCCACTCCGGCCCTCCGCACCCCGGGGAGGTCCAGGGGGTCTGTGGCCTCCCCATCACCCCCGCCGCCGCCTCAGCGTCCCCAGAGGCCGCACGCCCCTCTCGTCCCCTCGAGACCTGCGGCCGCACCTGTGCCCGCCGTCGCCGTCGCTCGCCCGCCGCCTTCGCTGTGCCTTCGCTGTGCCGGCGCCGCTCCGAACCCCACACACATCGCTACACACAGCCTCTGACGTCACCCGGCCCTCGGCCCGCCCACGTCACTGCGGAGACACGGCTTCCCGCAGACGCCGCCGCCGTCTCCGGCCGCCCGGGGGACAGCGAGGGCGGCGGAGGGGGGGGGGAGAGGAGGGAACGAAGCCAGCGGCGCCGCGCGGCCCCGCGCCAGCCAGTCCCTCGGGCGCGCGCGCCGTCTGGCCTATTGTGGCTCCTCCTCGCTGGCCGCGCGGTTCAGGCTGCGCGCTCGCGTCCCTCCAGCCCCGCCGGGGGCGCGCGCCCGGCGGCCTCAGCCGCGCACGCGCGTGCGTCTGTTTTCTCCCCCGCCCCCTCCCCCTACTCCCCGCTCCGGCGCGTGCTCCACGCTGCTGGCTCGGCGCGCCGTCTGGGCGGCTGGCGCACGGCGCTGTCTGCGGTGCCCGGCGCAGACAGGATGTTCCCTCGGCCCCACCCCCGCCGCCCTCCTTCCTTCCTCGAGTCGCCCAGCCGGCTGTCTGGGGCCGCCCCGCCACGCCCGCTGCCGTGTGGAGACGGGCCAGACCCGGGGGCGCCCCGGCCGCTGGGCCGCCGCGCGGCGGGGGAGGGGGCAGGGCGCGGCGGGCTGCACTGTGCGCGACCCCGGCAGCTGGCGCGCCCGATCAGGCTCGGCCACCCCCCCCTCCCCCGCGGCCGCAGCTGGCCGCCCGGCCCCGCCCCGGAGGTGGCCTGCGGGCGGCTCCCCGCCGCGACCCCTGGGGTGAGCCCGCCGCGCAGACGCCCCCGCCCGGAGGCGGCGACCCCCGCGCCGCTCCCCCTCCCCCCCCCACGGCCGCCGCGCAGACGTCGCGGGGCCCTCGCCCCTGTGGGGCCTCCTCCCGCCGCCGCCCTGCCAGCTGCCGGCCCTGAGCCCCGCCTGGCCGCGCTGGGGTGGCCTCGCCCGGCCGCCATCGTCAAGGGAGGCCGCCGTTTCCACCCCGCCGGGACAGACCTGGCTGCCCCAGCTGCTCTCGCCCTCCATAAGTGACCCGTTCTAATTCACTGAGCGCTTTCGTTTGGGGTTTTCAGGTTTTTCTTTTCTTTTTTTTTTTCAGAGACGGTAGGAGGTGGAGAAAGATAACCACTTTAGAGCTGTCGGCTGCCACCTCGGGCGGGCGGGCGGGTGGGTGGGGGGAGTTCCTAGCCAACGTACCCAGGAGAGAGTCAGTTCGAATATTCAAGTCTGTGGAGCTAGTCCGTCACATTTCGAAACAGCAAAGAAATCCCCTTTTCTCCACCCCACCGCAGGACCAGGAACTGAAATAGCGCAGACTTAGGGAACTTAAGCTTCGGCGGCCGCGCACCCCTCCTCTACTCCCCCTCCCCCCCTTTTTTTCTTTTCGCCTAGTTACTTATTTTACCGCTTCGGGGTTACTCATGTTTGGGTCCACATTTGCAGCTGTCCAATTAGGAGTACTTTTGTGCTCGAAGATTTTTCTCCTCTCTTCCCCCCACAGTAGGTCTAACAAAGCTCTTCACCGCCCCCGCCCCAGCTCCTGTCGGTCCCCATCTTCGTACTCCCAGGTCATGCCCCTCTCCCATCTCCTACCCTCCGCTCCTTGACTGCTTGCCTGTGTGAACATGAATAATTCCACAGCACTTCCCATCTGTTATTGCCATAGAGACAGAAGCTCAGCAAAGATAATGATGTTCTGTGCAGAGCCAGTGGGGGGAGAGCAGCATCTGCGAGTCTGGAGGAATAGATGTTCTAACCGCCAGAATATTCAGAGGCCTGCCTGGAAAGCCGAGGTGAAAGCCAGCACAGTCCTGAGACTAAGCACCTGGTCACCTTGCACCTGGCTCTGAATGTAGCCAGAAGAAACAAATTTAGAAAGCAAGATAACTGTGTGTGTGAGTGTGTGTGTTTAAGCCATTCTGAAAGTTCAATTAGTGCTAAGTATTTAGTAGTCCTCTTACCACCCATAAAAGTAATTACTTGCTAGCATGGCCAAAGGCCTAAGAAACAAAATTAGTTGAACAACAGACTTTTTAGAAAAATCAAATACATTTTCTCTCTGTTCTTTTGCTCCCTCCAGGAATCTGTTTTTGAGGGATCTTTGTGTCTGTGATAACACTTGAGAAACATAGTCACAGCCATGTTGCTAGAACCAAGCTTTGGGGGCATTTTCAGCATTATTCTCAATTACAAAATAAAATTCATGTTGCCCTTGAATTCCCAAGGTCTCAGCCTAAAGGTACAGCTTGGTTGTGAACCTAAGCAGAGCTGCCTGCAGAACTTTGCTGCAGATGGGTAGGCCCTTTCTAATCCACGTCTTTGAAGACTACTTCAGGATTTTCAGTACTATCAGTAAATGTGTAAATGTAAAATTAGGGCTGTGGATACAGCCTAGTTGAGAGTGCTTGCTGGCACAGTGTCTTGGGTTGAACCATAGTACTGCATAAATAGGTAATCCTATCATTCAGGAGGTAGAGGCAAGAGGATCAGAAGGTCAGAGTCCTCCTCAGCTATATAGTAAGTGGCTAGCGGGCACTACAAATAGACCGTGTCTCAACAAAAGATCATTTCTTTTAAAGACACTGAAAGCAGATGATGATGGTTCATTATTCCAGAAACAGATCTGAACAGACAGATAATATACAGGTTTTAGGAAAAATCATGGGAGTTGGGGAGAGTTCATTTGTGTAGTGTCTACTATACAAGCATGAGACCTACATGAAATCCAGGCACAGAAGTGTGCATCTGTAACCCCAGCTGAGGTGTGGCTGCTCTTGGCCAACACTTAGTCTGAGTATGGATGAAAGGCTGGAGATTTGGATAAATGACTAGATGCCTGGTTCACTTTCTGAGAGAATGTCTCTCACCTTTATTGTGGAACAGCCTTATATACAAACTTACAAAAACCCCAGGTCAAAGGGTTCACAACAGGATAGTAGTGATCCTAGTGGGGTGAGGTCAGGAAAACAGGAGGTACCTGTGGTTATGCTGGAAAACAAGTCTTAGAGACCCTGTGAGGGCTGGGTTCCAATACTGAGGTAAAACAGATTGGCAGAGTTCAGCCACCACCCTAACTGGATCCATAAGCTCCAGGCTCAGTAAGAAATCCTGTCTCAAAAAGTAAGGTGGAGGGGCCATCTTGTTCTTTCAAAGGACCACACAGTGGTTCACAATGGTCTGTAACTCCAGTTCCAGTGCATCAGATGTCCTCGAGCACCTAGCATACACGTGACATACATATGTACATACATACATACATGCAGACCAAACTCTCCTAAAATGAAATAAGGTGGAAAATAGTCAAGGAAGATGTCTTAGTCTTTGTTCTTTGCTGTGAAGAGATACCATGACCAAGGCAACTCTTAATAAAGTATTTAATTGTGGGATTGCTTACAGTTTCAGGGGCTTAGTCCATTACCATGGCAGGAAGGAAGCATGGCATCAGGCATGGCAGGCAGGCAGGCAGGCATGGTGCTGGAGAAATAGTTGAAGGCTACATCCTGATTCACAGGCAAAGTGAGAGAAACTAGGCCTGGCTTGAACTTTTAAAACAACAAAATCCATCCGCAGTGACACACTTCCTCTAACAAGACCTCACCTACTAATACTTCTAATCAGCTCTGGTCCCTGGTGACTAAGTATTCAAATATATGAGCCTATGTGGGCCATTCTTATTCAAATCACCATAGAAGAAGACACCCATTGTCAGTTCCCAGCCTTCACATGCAGGTATGCACATGCACCTGCACACAAGGAAACATGTCCACACACAAAAGAAAAAAAAAAAAAAAAGTGCCATCAGGTAGTGAGCATTATGGTTACACTTATTGGTAGTCTTTATCAGTGTTGAAAAATTAAGTATTGATCAGAATGCCAGTGTTGTTCTAAGAATTCCAGATGGTGGAGTGGGGCCTTGCCCAGTGTTGTCTCCCATTAGATAGTAAGTAGAAGCAAGTACAGAAAACCCAAAAGGTCTGGGACTAGATAACTTAGAATCCCTTCATTAGTAGTTATAGCTGTCTGGTAATATTGGAAACCAAGACTCTAGAAGCTACAACTGCAAAAGCAAATTCTGTCCTGTTCTATAGCAAAAAGAACAGTTTAGGGTTAAAGGGAATGTTAGGGTTAAAGGGTGAGGTTGGGAACACTGAAGAAGGTAAATAAGAGGCTTACAGCTGGATAGGAGATAAGCAAGTTGACCAGCTAAGAGGCAGGACAGGGCTCTGAGCCAGTGCTGGCAGGCTGGTTGGCTCCTGCCACGTCTGAAGCCCCCTGAGGAACAGACACAAGACATTGTCCTTTCACGTATTCTTCTAATGCAGCTAACTATACAGATCGCATTGTAAGAAGGATGGCTTCTAACAAAAGGCTTCCCACCTATTCCAGAAAAGAAGCCATCAGATAGACAAGGAGCTGATGTGAGGGAACCAGTGAGAACTAGAGCCACATCCTGGTAACTGTGATAAGTGTTAATTATCTGTAGACAGTGAAGGGAAAGACCCATGATAAACTGTAAGCCAGTCATGTAAGAGGGGAAACAGTGTAGTTGAATAAGCAGCTAGCAGACCCCATCAACGTCTAAGACTGGCAACACCTGCAATGTCAGACTAGCAATGCCTGTCAGAACTAATGACCAGAAGTCAAAATGCAGCAAGTCAGAGATGGACAAAGCAACTCAAGAGATGGACAGAAGAGGGCCTCAACTTGTGACCACTCCCTAACTGAGCATATAGGTGTGATGAGCAGTCCTTGATCATCTCTCAGGCTGGGGCAAGGGCAGGGGCTCTTCATTGGCTCAGCTTATTATTAACCAATCTGAGTGGAAATTTCCTTTGTCTAGTTTGTGCCATGAGAAGAAAGAAGGGAGGGAGGGGAGAAGGGACGGAGGGAAGGAAGAAGCACTCACCCCTAGACTGACATCTCAATGGGTTTCCCTCTCTTGCATCCCCTCTAGAACTAATCTAACCTTTCTTGGGTAGCCTCTTGAGCTTCACTTGCTCTCCAGAGCTCTGCTCTCTGGAATCTTTCTTCTTTAACCTTCTTCCTATAATAAAAACTACCGTGTAGGCCTGGTGGTGGTAGTGCACGCTTTTAATCCCAGCACTGGAGAGACAAGGGCAGGCTGATCTCTGTGAGTTCCAGGACAGGCTCCAAAGCTACACAGAGAAAGCCTGTCTTGAAAAACCAAAAACAAACAAAAAAACCTACCGTGAAAACTTGCTCTTCTTACTCTGAATTTCATTCTTTGACTTTGAGAGACAAGAACTCAAGCCACTGACTCAAAGGAAGTTTTGTGTGAGTGACCCTGAGCATTCCAGGACTCTTCGCACCTGAGCAGTGCACACCTGAAACATAAACTCTCTTTCATACTTGAGAACAGCCCTTCTCCCTGCTTCACTCTGACCTAATACTTTGGGGCAAATGCTTCCCCTTTGTCTTAATTTATTATTGCTTTTCTAGAAATCATTATTCATTGTAATATGTTAATCATTATTGCTTTTCTAGAAACCTGTCTAGAAAATCTCTCTCTCTCTCTCTCTCTCTCTCTCTCTCTCTCTCTCTCTCTCTCTCTCTCTCTCTCTCTCTCTCTGTATGTGGTGTATTTTCTGCTCTTTTCCAAAGAGAAGTCATCTGTAGCCTCGAATCCTTCTTCCTCTTCTTCCTTGCTCCCCCGGTGACACCAAAATTCATTGCAAAGACTTGTTTGCAGCAGCACCAGTGCTGGGAGGTCCTCCAACATGTTCTTTTCCATCTTGTTGACTTTTCCTGTAGCTTTTTCATTTATCGATTTATTATGATGTTTTGTGAGAATGATGAACTTTGCCTTCCTCTCAGCATTCCCTCCCTCCCCATCCTTTTCCTTGTACAGTCTTCTCTTCCATATTTGTTCAGTGCTGCAGTGCTCAGCAGTGAGAGATTCCTTCCCATCACTGCCCAGGCTTTCGCCCCTGCATGGCCTCCTACCTCCTATCTGCCAAGTCAGTACTGGATTAACAAGGCGCCAGTTCTTACTGTCATGCCTTAAAAACAAACAAATGATGAAAAGTTAGCCTCTTCTCCCTGGATACTACACAATATGCCTCCCCCCCCAGTTTTTAACTAAACATTATGAAACTAGAATGGAAGAAGGAGAAAACAGACAAGCAATAGCCAAAAAGAGAAAGTCTTGCTAGATGTTAGACTTTTATTATTTTACATGCATGAGTGTTTTGCCTTCATGTGTATCTGTGCATCACACGCAAGCCTGATGCCTGAGGAGTCCAGAAGAGTGCATCAATCCCCTGGAACTGGATTTACAGATGGCTGTAAGTAGCCTGTTGGGGCTGGGAATCAAACCCAGGTTCTCTTAGAAAGAACAGCCGGTGCTCTTGACTACTGAGCCATTTCTCTAGCCTTCAGTGTCTCAATTTTTAAATTAAAAAAATTCTAAAATTAGTGTAGCAGTCACATTAAATGTATGTTATTAATTCCAGGAATTGTATAACTAATTGTATGCACACACATGTGTTCGTGCATGTGTGTAGAAGCCTGAGGTCAACCTCAGGTGTCCTTCATCTGACGACATTCACCTTGTTTTTTGAAACAGGATTACTTCATTGTCCTTTGGCTCACTGCTTAGGCTAGGCTGCCCCAGGGACCCTGTGACCTGGACCTCCCCGGTGCTAGAATTACAAGCACATATCACTGCACTAGTGTTTGCGAGGGGGGGGGGGTGTTATGTTTGTTTTTAGATGGGTTCTGTAGATGAAACTCAAGTCTTCAAAAGAGTTTGTAGAGAAAGTATCTTACCAACCTATCTCCCCATCCCCCGAAATCAAACATTTATCTTTGATTTTTTTAATCTAAGAAAGTGGGGAATTATAATTGGCTCTATTACATATTACCACATACAACATATTACAATATGTCACCTGCAGGTTGAGAGATTTTTTTCCTTTCCTTTCTTTTCTTTCTTTTTTGTTTTTGTTTATTTGTTTGTGCGTTTTTGTTTTTGTTTCCCAAGACAGGGTTTCTCTGTAGCCCTGGCTGTCCTGGAACTCGCTCTGTAGACCAGGCTGGCCTCAAATTCACAGAGATCCACCTGCTTCTCCCTCCCAAGTGCTGAGATTAAAGGCAGAGAGATATTTTCTAATTAATGGAGCTCGACTCAATAAGTAGCTCAAAACACTTCTCATATTCTTCTAAGAAATACTAAAAGGAAGTTGAGGGAGAGTTTAGGTCATCTCCCGAAACTCATCACTCATTGATGGCAAAACAGGAATTAGAACCATATGCACTTGACCTACACCAGAGCAGGTTTTGATTTTCATTCCCTCTTCTTGTTGAGTATGCAAATAAGTGATAAGGACTAATTCATATTAGCCAAAAAGACAAGTATTGAAACTCCTGGGTTGGGCACATGTTTCATAGCTGTCTTAGTAGGTTTTCTCTTGCTGTGAAGAGACACCATGACGACAAAAACTCTTATGAAGAAAACATTTAATTAGGTCTGGCTTACAATTCAGAGGTTTAGTCCATTATTGTCATGGCAGGTGGCATGGCAGCATGCAGGCAGACATGATGCTGGAAAAGGAGCCGAGATTTCTACATCTTGATCCATAGGAAGCAGAAGCACTGAGTGTAGCTTGAGCATAGGGGACCTCAAAGCCCACCCCCACAATGACACACTTCAACAAAACCACACCCCCTAATAGTGCACTCATTCCCTATGAGGGCCATTTTCTTTCAAACCACCACAATAGCTCACAGTGATATGTACCCTTATTATGTACAATGCAATTTTTTTGTGTTTTTGAATAAATTATTTTTTTATTTTATTTTATTTTATTTTATTATTTAATTTTTTTATTTGAGATTTTGCCTGTGTAAAGGTGTTGGATCCTGGAGTTATAGACAGGTGTCAGCTGCCAAGTGGGTGCTGGGAATTGAACCCCAGTCCTCTGGAAGAGCAGTCAGTGCTCTTAACTAGGCTCCTGAGCTGAGTTCTTTGTTATAGATTGTTGCCTCTATCAGATTAATTAGTCACCTAGCAGCAGAGTTCTGCTGTAATGGAATGCAAGATAAGGATGCCTCCATCAAAGGAGGCTAGAGAGACAGACACACTATACAACTCAGTGAAGGACCAGGTCACCTAGTAAGACAGTGAACACTGTGGTCACCTCCCATGGGGTTTCCTACCCAAGCCCTATTTCTCACGTGGTCCCTTTCCCAACCTCTTAAGGCACATAGACATAAACAACAGAGTTTCAAACAGCTAAGGTTGACTGCTGTTGGTTGTTCTTTTACTCGTTACTCTTTGGCTCTTTGGGGGCCTGCCACCCAGCTCCCAAATAATCACACATGGAGTCTATTATTACTAAGGAATGCCTGGTCTCTGCTTGGTTTACTCCCAACTCTGATGGCCTCTTCTGGCCTCCACAGTCACCTGCATGCATGTGCACACACATACAAACACAGAAATATGCAAAAATAAAAAAATCTTTTAAAAATAAAAGAAACATGAATACCCTGAAATATTTTACATGCTATGCCAAAGGCAAAAGAAATGGGTTGTTGTGTTTCATTGGATCTTTTGTTTTTCTCTGAAAAGTAGCTATTGTAGAACCACTATGGGATAACTGTACACTAACCGACCCAGTACCACAAACTATGTTCCTAACTCTTACTCCATGCAGTAACCTAGAGAAATGAATAATGTGATGGTTTGCGGCATATGCCCTCTAAAACTCATGGTGGATTTTAAGCCCATTGTGAGGTGTTAAAAACACTGCAATGTCTATGGGAGGGGATTATGTTTATGTTCGTCACTAGGGATGGGGTATCCTGTGTTTGAACATTGATGGCTTCATAAGAAGAGAGGGAGAAACCAGGAAACACAAATGTATGTCCTCTTGTTTCTTCCCATGTAGTATTCCTCATTGCCTGAGAGTTCTGCCATCTAAAAGGCTATCTTCTCGAGCTGGACAGTGATGGTGAATGCCATTAATCCCAGCACTCAGGAGGCAGAAGCAGGCTGATCTCTGTGAGTTCAAGACCAGCCTGGTCTACAGAGTGAGTTCCAGGACAGGCTCCAAAGCTACAGGGAAACCCTGTCCCTCCCTCAACTGCACCCTCCCTCCCCACCCCACCCCCCAAAAAAAAGAAAAGAAAAGGCTGCCTTTTCAAGCAGATATTCTTGACTGAACATGAGACAAAACAGACATATTACCCACTCCCTGGTACCTCACCTCCCCTGGTAGAGAATTTGCTGTGTGGACTAGACTGGCCTCAAGCCTGCTGCAGTACTCCTGTTCAAGTGTGCTGGGATTAGGTGTGTGCCACCATGTTCAGCTAAAAACCCTTTTTTGTAGGATGTACCCAGCCTGCGGTGTTGTGTTATTAGTGACCCCGAATCGGTTAATGGAGATGGTTTTCTAAGAATTACTAGTAAAACCAACAAAAAGGAAAAGGGGAGAAGGAAAAGACAGAAAGGGGAGGCATAGAGGGAGAGAAAGAAGGTGTGGGTGGGGTTGGTCACTTTTCTGTTTGTGGGTATGCCTGTGTGCACAGGTGTGGAGGCCAGAGATCAATCTTGGGTGTGGTTCCTCTGGTGCCTTGCATCTTGTTTTTTGAGACAGGGTCCCATGCTGATCTGAAACTTGCTGAGTCAGCTAGCCTGGCCTGGCCTGACTGGCCGGGGGTGGGGGGGTGGGGGGGGTGGATGTTGGTGCTAGTGAGATTCCAAGTAAGCAAGCACTACCATGCCCAGCTTTTAAATATGCTTTCAAGGGTTCAAATTCCAGTCCTCATACTTGTATAGCAGACACTCTCTCCTGGGCCCTGCAGAATCACTTTAAAGAATGAAAAGTAGTTTCTTCTCAGAGTGAAATTTAACTCATTGTTTTTTTTAAAAAAAATCCACAAAATGAATGTACCGCTCCGAAGGCATAAGTCAGTCTGCAAGGTCAGGAACGTTATCTCAATTGTGGAAATTCATAAAGCAGGCCCAGTCTCCTCAGAAAGCAAGTTATGTATTTAACTTCCCTTATTCTAACTTCTTGCCCACAAAGCAGCCTTCTGATTGTAATGGGGCTTCCCAAACCACTTGTGCAGGGGGAGATTCCACGTTACAGTTCCTTCGATAACTGTAAACAAGTCCATGACGTGAGGCTTGTGTGTTCACGGTGCTATGAGTTTGGTTAATGTGAACCTTGTCACAGACCAGATTTAGTCTTGTTTGCTGACAAAAATCAGTTGTCTGAACCTACAAGGCAGTAAGCCAGGTTCTAATTAACTCATATAATGCTGGCTTGGTCAGGCCCCTGTCAGATAGCCAAAGATCTCCCCACCAACTCCCTGACCTGTCTCAGGAATGTACCCTCAAGTCAGTGTTTCCTAAAATAGCAGAAGGGGAGACTGGAGGTTCTAGAACTATTCTGGAAGGTTCAAATAAGAGCATAACAACAGGGAGGGACTATCGGATCCATGGGTTAACTAAAATGGATGGCCTTAGCCTCCAGCTACTCGGGAGGCTAAGGCCAGAGGTTTCCTGAGTCCAGAAATGTGTGGTCAGTTGGGATAACATAGCTTTAACCAGAAGGAGGAGGAGGAAGAGAAGGAGAAGGGGGTGGGGGGGAAAGAGGAAGAAACCTTCCTGCCTCAGCAACAGCATTCTTGTCTAGAAGTGCTGGGGAAGGAGGTTCCTCAACCTTTGTAACAAAGGTGTTTGCTGAGACCAGACTTGCTGATAGAGTGGGATAGCCCATGTTTTAAGTTGTGTGGGGGGCATATGTGGAAACTAGAGGACAACCTCAGGAGCAGTCCACCTTGAATTTCAGAGACAGGTTTCTCCCTGGCTTTGAACTTGCCAAACAGTCAGTGAGCCCCAAAGACCACATTGCCTCTCCCTCCAGGGCTAGGACTTCCAGCCCATGCCACTACACCCTCCTTTAGAAGGAAAATAACAATAACAACAAACAAAGCTAACTGGAGTCTGGAGATAGAACTCATGTCCGCATGCTTGGAAGGCAACAAACTCCCCAGGCACACTTTAAATATTTTGAGATTCACTTGTTGTCCAGGCTGTCCACAAACTCCCAAGCTCATCTTCCAGATGTCAGTTTCCTGAGTAGCAGAAAGAACAGGTGTGCATAACCACACCCAGCTGAAGCCCAATGTTTTTAAGTAGAGAGGGGTTCATCTGGTTTCATCCCATTCCACCCGGCTCTACCCCAACAAAAACACCTATTGAGTTTCCAATGCAACATCCTTCAAAATGAGAGTTTTTTCCCCCAGAATCCTCCAAGGAACACATTAAAAATATGAAATCCTAGGATGCCAGAACTTCCAGATTTGAACCTCCAGGATCAGGATGTAGGAAAGTGCACTTTCTGTTTGCTCCAGGTGCTTTTCTGTCCCCTAAGCTTGAGAGACTTCGCATCAAGTGAAGGATAAAGGAAAGACAGAGGGAGTTCTCAGCCTGCAGTTGTACCGGCTCAGGCAGGACACTGGGGCTGGCAGAACTGAAGCAGAGACACAGACTTACCTGAGGGTAGGGGCAGCAATCCATTACACTTATTCACATACTGGAAAGTTAAGTAAAAAGAGCACCTGGAATATTCATTCTCCCCCGAAACACTGGTGTCCTCCCAGCCGTCAAGCTGCCCTTGGAATAGAAAACCTTCTAGAGATAAGAATATTTCCCCAAATAATATTGAAACTCTTGAATAAGTAAGTCCATAGAAAAACAAGGAACAGCCGGGCAGTGGTGGCGCATGCCTTTCATCCCAGCACTCGGGAGGCAGAGGCAGGCGGATCTCTGTGAGTTCAAGACCAGCCTGGTCTACAAGAGCTAGTTCCAGGATAGGCTCCAAAGCCACAGAGAAACCCTGTCTCGAAAAAAGCCAAAAAAAAAAAAAAGACAAACAAACAAACAAAAAAAAAACAGAAAAGAAAAAAAGAAAGAAAAAAGAAAAAGAAAAACAAAGAACAAGCCAGGTGGTAGTGGTGCACGCCTTGAAATCCAGCACTTGGGAAGCAGAGGCAGGCAGATCTTTTGAGTACAAGGCCAGCTTGGACTACAGAACAAGTTTCAGGACAGCCAGGGCTACCTAGAGAGAAACCCTGTCTCAAAAAACCATAAGCAAAACAAAACAAAAGTGTTCAAGCTAAGCTAAATATAAAAAGAAAAGAATAGAACAAGGTTATGAGGTTCAACCACATATGTAAAGTTGATCACCAAAGTGACACTTTGGGGCTGTGGTGTATTTGCCTAGCATATGTGACATCCTGGGGTTGATACCGGTATAGAAAGGAGGGGGAAAGAAAAGGGTAAAACTTTTATTTCCTACGTGTTTTCTCACATGGAAAAAAAAAAAAAAAAAGGAATACCGTATTCATGGTGTTGTTTGGTAAGTGAAATGTGGGTAGAAAATCCAGAAAAATAAAAGGGCTGGACAGATATCACAGTGGGTAAGAGTGGCTCTCTGTGTACATAAGAATCTGAATTCTGATCTCAGCACCATCTAAAAATTCAGATGTGGTCACTCAGATCCCTGTAAATCCAATGCTGGGGCATGGGACAGGAGGATCAGTGGGGCTTGCTGGCCACCTCCAGGGTCACTGAAAGACCCTGTCTCCAAGGAATGAAATGGAGATCGATTAAGCACAATACAGACATCTTCCTCAGACTTCTGTATCTGTACACGTGTATACACCATACACATACAAGCATTGATCAATTAGTACAAAAAATAAAACAGCAAAAATCTGGCAGGATAGTCATCAAAATTAGAGTATTCCCATACCCTTTGAAAACTCAGTAGTTGCACTTCTAGAATTCATCCTAACAAAGTTAGTGGGGGAGCAGCAACACTGGTGGTGTTTCCCAGAGAGAAAATCAGAGATGCACTCATTCAGAACATACCACTCTCAATGCTCCAAACTCCTCTTCTAACAGAAATCACCCTGGCCACAGTCCCTTGCTGAGTGAAGAATGGCATTGAAAGGACCAGGGAAAGGGACCTGAACCATAGGCTGACCAACCTGGCCTTTATGTGTCCCAGAGAGCTCAGCTAAACAGTTGGTACTGGTTTGTTCAGCCAATGAGACTTTCTCTTTATGATCTGCTCAAAAAAGACACTCATCTGGAATTGACCTCTCTCCTTTCTTTGTCTGTGAGGGTGTGTGTTCATGTGAGTCTGTACTCTTGTGAACGTATACACATAGAGGCCAGAGGTCAACTTCAACATCATTTTTCAGGATGTGTCCACCAGTTCTCACTGGACCCTGGCTACCTAAATAGACAGGACTGGTGCCCAGAGAGCCCAAGGGACCTGTCTCCAGTCCTCCAGTGGAGAGATTACAAGTCCTGACATTTTTACATGCATGTTGGGAGTTGATCTCAGTTCTCAAGCTTGTATAACAAGCACTTTACACACTGAGCCATCTCCCTAGCCTGAAATATATCTTTAATAAATAATACATATTTACTAATATACAAGTAAAATAGTTAGGCAGGCAGTAAAATAGTTACTTGTAAATGTGCCTAATACACATGTAAAATTTACTGAGGAAGGTATTAACAGTGCTATGGTTTTACCCATCAACCTCTCCATCTCTTATTAGCAATGATGGGTGCTCAGCCATCATTGGAAATAGGTGTGGGCAATGAGGCCTTCTACTCATGAAGTTAACTGTCCTGGATTTTCACACTCACTCCAATTGGTGAATGTTGGTTCTCTACTCAGCTCAGTTGCTAATGAATAGACTTCCTAACGTAGATAATATAGATGTTTAAAAGCCACATTGGCTCTTTAAAAGATAATAAAAATGTAAAATTAATACCCTAAATTTCCCTCAGCCACTTTGTTGATTTTTTAAATAAATCAGTCTGTCAAATAAAGCACTGTATAATGTTTACCTCTTGGGCTTTGGTCCCCCTCTCTTGGAGTGACAAGGGACAGGCATTCAGTACTCAATATTTAAATATCTAACACGTTCAAAAATAGAATAAACACTACACTACCATAATTTTAAGAACGTGGAAAACTTGCTAATAGATGTTAACATTTACTTAGCTGCAAACAGTTGTCTGTACAGAGGCACACTCCCAGGGCCATCCATGAAATATACACAGTAGCTATCACATCCAGCCAAAGTAAATAGAACAGAAGTGTCCAGTCCCCAACAGGCCTCGGTGACCTCACCAGCAGTGACACACCTGCTCAGTGTCCCTTGAGACCTCTTCCTTAACTTGAAGTTCCTCTGTTGTCCCCTCTCCAAGTGTGCCTTTTTGCTTCCAGAAACTACCAACTACCAAAAACATACCACTGCCATTGGTCAACTATGTCAAACTTCTGTGCTTCAGGATTGGTGTGTGTGTGTGTGTGTGTGTGTGTGTGTGTGTGTGTGTGCACGCACGCGCGCAATCATGACCCACTGGATCGAGCATGCAGGGTGAGGTGGGACCAGAATCAATATCAAATATTTTCCTCAATCCCTTCTCCAAGATTTGTTTTTCACACAGGGTCTCACTATGTAGCCCTTGCTGGTAGAATTCTCTCTGTAGACCAGGCTAGCTTCCAATGCATTGAGATCCTTTTGCCTCTGCCTCCTTGTGGGGTTAAAAAGTCCAAGCCCACTTCCAGGTTTGAAAATCTACCAAAACCCACCAATCTCTGAACATAGAATCCCACCAGTCACCAGATTTGGCTTGAAACCTCACCAATCCCCACCCTGGAAATCTTCACCCTGGAAAACTCCTCCCCTCCAAGAATTCCTACAGAAGCTGCCTCCTGCTCAGTTGCCTGCTGCTTCTCCCCAGCAGAGGCAGCCACCCTCTTGTGTCTCTCCCAGTAAACCTCTTGTGTGAGGTTTGGAATGCAGTGTGACTTTGTGGTATTACTTGGCTCCCCATTGCCAGGATACATTTCCCCTCAGACTGTAACACCTTCATTAGGGAAACCGTTCCTCTCAGAGCTGTAACACTTCCTTTGGGAAAGACTTTCCCCTCAGAGCTGCAACACTCACACTTCTGAGTGTTGGGATTAAAGGTGTGTACTAACATGCAGGCTCCACCTTACAACCCCCCCAACCCCCAGACAGGGCTTCTATGTGTAGCACTGGCTGTCCTGGAACTTGCTCTGTAGACCAGGCTGGCCTCCAACTCACAAAGTTCTGCCTGCCTCGGCCTCCGAAGTGCTGGGATTAAAGGCATGGACCACCACACCAGGCTCCATCTTACTTTTGAAGCAGTTTCTCACTGAACCTTGAGCTCACTGGTCAGTTGATTGACTGACCAGCAAGTACCAGCAATCCTCCTGTTTCTGTCTCCCCGGTGTTGGTGCCCAGGTGTTCTGGGATCTGATTTTGGGGCCTCACACTTTTGTGACAAGAACTTTACCCACTGAACCATCTCCCTAGACCTTGCTTGTGAAATCTTAGCACACATCTGTGGGGAGCACTATTTGATTCATCAAGGATGTCCTGAAGAAAGCCAGCCACTCCTCCAGGCATATTAGTTTCTTGGCTGGAGTCTTCTCAGGTCATCCAAGAGGTTCATACATAAAACAGAGAGAGAGCTCCCACCTGAAGAGGGTTCCCTGTCTGAGGAGGGGCTTTCCAAGGAAAAGCTGTGTATAATTGGTTGGTTGAGAGTCCTCAGTATTCCTTCATTGGGGCTTGTGGGAATGTTTTCTTTGGGTTTTTAGTTCATTTGTTTCTGTCCTACAGGTTCCCAAAGAATCAAGATAAAGCATTTTTCTACAAAGTTCCCTTCATAGACCATCTCCCAGCAACAGTTAAATGTTGATTCTACCCAGGGATGGTTGTATTTCCTACAAATAAATTTTCATTGCTCATTTCATCCACAATTGAGTAAAGAGGGAAATCAAGTGGAGGAGAGAAGTCCAAGGCAGAAGAAAGACAGGAAATGCTGGTTAATGTGTCATTTGTTGGTCCCTCTTGCATGTAAATGTAAGGACAATGTCCACCTCGTAAACACTAAGATGGTTTTGGGGGGTGTGAGGTGGGTATCTCTTGAGACGGTCAAAGGAAGACTTGTAGCATAAGGGTCTCAGAGACAAACAAACAAAACATTGTATTACTATTTCCATTCATGCTCTCCATATAATGTAATGACATAATCTGGTCAAAGTCACTTCAGGGTGGGGAATCATAAAGAGACTTGTAACTGGAACCGGAAAGTCTGCAGACTCTCAGTGGCCTAGTGGAACCTTTTCTTCATTTTATGTGACTCTGGACCTGAATTGTGCCTGTGTCCTTACATTTAAGCTGTCAAAGAGACTGATTGGATCCGAATGTAACTCGCTATGTCAGACCATTGCTATGTCAGAGATCCTTAGACTTTGGGTGACCTCTTGCCTAACCTACTGGATTAACAGGGTCTGGTGTGACAGGCACTTGAGTGTGGAGCTGAGGGTGCCATTCAGCAGTGGAGCGTTCACTTAACTTGCACAAAGCCCTGGTTTTGACCCCCAGCATTTCGAGGAAATTTTTTTTAAAGGAGTTTCTCTGGTGGGAATACACTGGACACATCTGTTTACTGTGAAGGAATTAGACAGAAAAAAGAATTCCTCCAGTTTAAACCGTCAGGTTGCCTTGCAGGACTAGAGTCAGTTCTGAGCTCCGCTAAGCCTCAGACCGACTACACAGCATCAAGACCCTGTATAAAAGGAGAATGTATGTACGAATTTTAAGTTGTTTTGTGTAGTTCTTCAGGCTGCTCTGCTATGAAAATCTTCCAGAGCAAATTCTCCAGAACCATGTCCTCCATGGGGCTTGGTCTGGTTCCTCTACATGGTACACTCAATAAGATATTTTGTCTTGATTATACCAAATTTGATACAGTCAGTCTCTCTGCAAATCCAACACATAAACAATAGTTCCTATCTGGTAAAACCGAAAAAAAATCCTAAAATCCTAAATTGTTTGCAGTAGTTTCAACCCCCACACTTTGCTATTTGTCTAGGATTTTTGGAATACTCTCAGGATTGCCTTTCTGGTTTTGCTCTTTTTTTTTTTTTTTTTTTTTTTTAACTCACATGTGACAGAAGACAACGTGCTGGAGAAGTTCTCTCCTTCCACTGTGTAGATTTGAGGGACTGAATTCCGGTCTCAGTCTTGCCAGCAGGCACTTTCACCTGCCAAGCCATCTTTACAGGCCTCAAATTGCCTTAAATGAGGTGAAAACCAGCTACTCACAGGTGTGAAGAAGCAGGGTTCCAGCCTCTTTCTTCCGCTTGGGTCCTTGCCTTTTGCTCCCATTCAGAAGCCAGGAAGGCCTTCTGTGACCCAGAAATCTAGATAGGATGCCCTTTGCCTGTGTCTAAGAGATGCCCTTTGGAGCCAATCGATGTGGCCGGAGGCCATCAGTCCTGACTGGGAAGCCTGCTCACCACCAGAAGAAATTTCCTGTGCTGGCGGACAACCTTAGTGTACAGATCCTTATCATTAAACCAACACAGTCAGGCTCCCCAAGGGACAGCTTTTTTCCTTGTGGAGCACTTCCTGCCCATTCTTACTGTGATAAGTGTGCTAATTTTTTTATTCCACCTTGACTAGGCACTGGAGTTTTCTAATGACTACTGAAGAGATGAATGCACTCAACAGCTGTACTTCCAAGAAAAATATGGATTTAATTCGAGTATAAATTTATGTGTAAGCGGGATCATGTATTTGGCCAGAACACATAGCCTTGGGCTGTGTTGTCTCCAGCCTGTTTCTGTCTCTTTCTCTTTCCTTATCCTCCTTTTCCTTTTTGTTTCCACCCCTCACCCTGTCCTCCCACCCCTCCCCCCACTTCCTTCTTCCTCAATTAACCTGAATGCTTTCACATAGAGCTTGCTCTTTAATTTGCCCTGGCCCCACCAATCAATCCCTGTCGTTGGCCCAGGCAGACATTTTCATACCCAACAATTAGTATCCAGCCAGCTACCCTGGGTCTTCTTGGCTCCGCATACCTAGGCTATGACAGGTCTCAGAGAGGTCTGGGCACCCATGACAGCATTTGTGACAAGAGCCCACCCTCGGGGTAACACTTGGTGGAACCAGAGTGCTAGGCCACACTAGCTTCTCTGTATGCTGTATCTAGATAACAAGGGATCACCACAAACACAGGCACAGGGCTGATGCTACTTTCAGTGGTTAACACAGTTCTTGTTCAGTGTTCAGTTTCCTAGATGTCTCCTGAAGACTTACTCACTTGTTTGTGTGGGTTGTGTGTTTGTTTCTTCGTGTTTCTTGAAGCTCTTTACCTACCTTCTTTTCTTCTTTTCTTTTCTTTTTTTGTTTGTTTGTTTGTTTGTTTTTTGAGATAGGGTTTCTCTGTGGCTTTGGAGGCTGTCCTAGAACTAGCTCTTGTAGACCAGCTGGTCTCGAACTCACAGAGATCCGCCTGCCTCTGCCTCCCAAGTGCTGGGATTAAAGGCATGCGCTACCACCGCCCGGCTCTACCTACCTTCTTATCCTTACATTTCATTTACTGCAGGAGCTATCATCTTATAGAAGTTCCTACTTTTTAAGTCTAGATAGTTCTGCAGGCTGCATCTTTATGGTATCAGATACCATATTCTGGCCCCTTCTTGTTTTCCAGAATAGTGATGGCAAGAATTTAGAGACTTATACTTGTGGGTCCAGCTCAGCTGGCCAAGTGCTTGCCTGACATTCATGAGCTCTGGGTTCCATTCTCGTCACTGCAGATACTGGATGTGGTGGTACACACTAATCCCAGCAACTGGAAGGTGGAGGCAGGAGGGTTAGAAGTGCAAGGTCACATTCAGCCCCATAGTGATTTTGATGCCAGCCTGGCATATGTAAGGCCCTGTTTCCAGAAAAGGTTAGAAACTTTATCAGGGTTCATGTAGTGTGTGAAGCAAGAATATTTAACTTCAGTGCTCTTGCCTCTCTGTGGGTTACGAAAGACATGTAGTAGCTACTTTGATAATAATCAGTGTGCTCAGGTATGGTCAACCTGAGTCCACTATAAAATTCTCTGTTTTTTAGAGCCGGGCAGTGGTGGCACACACCTTTAATTCCAGCACTCAGGAGGCAGAGGCAGGTAGATCTTTGTGAGCTCCAGGCCAACCTGGTCTACAGAGTGAGTGCAAGGACAGCCAGGGCTACACAGAGAAACCCTGTCTCAAAAGCCAAAACACAAACAACAACAAAAATCCCCCATCAGTTTTCAACAGCAGAATCAATAGTCAATGATGAGCATAACCTGGACCAACTATTTTCCCAGGAGGCAACATCATTTGCTCCTTCTTCACTGATTAGCCAGAATTAATTTTTAAAGTGTCCTTCCTCATCATTTATTGGTTGCTGTAAGCTATAATTGTTCTTGTTTCAGAGAAGGAGACTGCTTGTCTATTTCCTTTTGTTTTCGGGTTTTCAGTCTCTAAGCCTCCAAGAGTGACCAACACAGTTTTTAATTTGGGTTTTTGTTGTCGTTGTTTTGTTTGGGTCTTTTTTGTGCTTTTGCTTTTATTTTTAATATGTGTGTGTGTGTGTGTGTGTGTGTGTGTGTGTGTGTGTGTAAGAAAGAGAGACAGAGAGAGAGAGAGAGAGAAAGAGAGAGAGAGAGAGAGAGAGAGAGAGAGAGAGAGAGAGAGAGAGAGAGCACATGTAGGGGTCAGACAACAACTTAGTGGGAGTAAGTTCTGCCTTTCTATCATGTGGGTTCTCGGACTCAAACTCATATCATCAGCTTTCTGCCTTTACCTGCTGAACTACCTCACAGACCATTGTAGGGTCCCAGACCATGGGATGATGCCCGGAGTTCATGGTAGTCTTTCCTCTCAGCTAGACTTCTCTGGAAACACTCTCATACAGAGGTGCAGAGGTTTGTGTCCTCTGTGACTGTCAAGCTGGCCATCAATTCTAACTATCACATGTGCCCTCAAAGCCTAGTGCCCTGTCATCAGAGAGCTTTCTATGCTTTGCTGGGTTTGGTCCATGCCAGTGACCTGGCTGCTCTGGAGCATGAGGCAAATGGATCCTGAGCTCTGTACCAGTGTGTCAGAGTCACACAATGAGATGCTGTCCACAGAGGGCAGAGAAAGAGGCTTGGGAGATGAGGACTGGTGGGAGAGATGGAAGGAAGAGAGGAAGGCAGCCTTGTCGCCCTGGGACCCCATATGGACTCCTGTCTTTTCTCAGATATATACATACTTTCCTCCTTGGACTCCAGTCATGCTTTTCTCAGCACCTCCTCCACCCTGCAACCCCTCACCATCACCACTTTGGAGAGACTTACAACAAACTTCCTCTCACTGAAATTTCAGAGACCCAGAGCTCACATCTTTTTACTACAAAGAACTGGGGAAAGAAGGCATCAAGAGTAGCCTGAGCCTACCGTTCTTCTTGTCCCAAATGGCAACTTCCTGATTCTTTGCAGTGCTGTATTTACGAAGAGCCCCCTCATTAGAGAAGCTTGCCTGGGCGCTGCTTGCTCCCAGCAAAGGGCTGCAGAGGGAACTGGGGATGCCAGTGTGTCTTTTCTTACTGTAATAGCATCTGTAATGCTTGGCTTCAGTCGTACTTGCTGATCTATATGCTGTTACGGTGACTTTTATTTTTATCATTTATTTATTTATTGGGGGACATGCCATGCACACAAATGGTAGTCAGAGAACAACTTGCAGGAGTTGGTTCTCTCCCTTCACCATGTGGTATTGGAGATGGAACTCAGCTTGTCAGGCTTGGGAGCAAGCACCTTAACCCACTGAGAACCTCATCAGACTGGTACAGTTTCTGTTATAACTGCTTCTTTCCAATTACAATCACCAAATTCTTCTCCCCAACAAAGTGTGACCAGTCGGGCCTTGACCTCATTACAAGTCATTTCTAAGGTGGCAATCTCTAGAGTGGTCTGTGCATAGACCAGGGGTGCACATGAAGGTCCTGGGGTGGTCTGTGTACAGCCTAGGGTGTACATGAAGGTCCTGGGGTGGTCTGTGTACAGCCCAGGAGTGTACATGAAGACCCTGGGGTATTCTGTACATAGCCCAGGGGTGTACATGAAGGTCCTGGGGTGTTCTGTGCACAGCTTAAGGGTGTACATGAAGATCCTGGGGCAGGTAGGGAGAGAGAAGGCCTAGTCATATATTTTCTCTCATTCTTTCCTAATTTTGATTACAGATTTTCTAATGTATGTAAAATATATTTCCAAACATAAAATTATATATTTGGTAGGGTATTTTCAGACTTCTAAAAGTAATAATCAGGGATATTAGAAGGCAATACTTGTCAGCTATCAATGTGAACTCCTTATGTGACTTTAACCTTCCATAAACACAAGTTCCAGCGGTAACTTTGAAAATTTAAATTACAGGATGAGTACACTTAGAAGTATGTATTTAGATTTAGTGTGTTTACTTTTGTTTCTATGCGTGTGTGTTTTCATGTTCCTTCGCAGGTGTGTGATGCATATTGAGGCTGGAAGGCAACCTCATGTGTCATCCCCAAGGAAATGTCCATCACGGGCTTGGAGATAGGATCTCTCCTTTCCTGGAGCTTACCTGTGAGGCCAAATCGACTGGCCAGCTAGCCCCAGGGATCTCCTGTCTGTCTCCCCAGTGCTAGGTTTACAGATGTAGATAACAATGCCCTGGGGATTGAACTTGGTTCTTGAGCTTGAGTGGAAGCACTTTACTGATGAAGTTCTCCCTCTACCCTCTTCCTATTTTGTTTTCCTTTAGCAACTATGCTTTGATCTCCCATGAAAACTCACATCAGACACACATAGCCAGCTCTTTATTTCTTTGCTAACAGAAATCCCTCCAAATTGATGAACTTGAAATATGAAATAAGAACACTACATCATCTTAAACACGTTCCTATTTGCTAGCCACTGCCTTTAGTGCAGTCTGTTATGATCTATTCCCTCTTCTGGAAGCAGCTGGACTCCGTTCACTGGCCACTGCGCTGTGCCTGTGAGGTGTGCCTTTAGAGAACGGGCCAGACAAGTCGGTGCAGTCAGATACCAGGAAGCACACCGTGTCCTCCTCTGTCTCCCGGCCTCCTAGAACAAAAAATGAAGGTTAGCCCTGCAGCCCAGTAGTCCTTCGCCTTCTCATACTGCTCGCTCACCTGAGCCCTGTCTGGTTTCCCAGCATGACTTTCCTACTCAGGCTTCTCTGCATGAAGTCCATCTGCAGTGGATTAATTAAACCCTGCATTGATTTTGCACTTCTGAAAGGGTTGTATCCTTGAAGCCTCTAATATGAGTCAATAGAACATTTCCCCCTTGCAAATGTGAAGCCTGGAATCCTCCCGGTCCTCTCAGGCATCTCCATGAAGGCAACACCCCACCCCACACAGATGCACATCTTGACCTAAAATATAACTTCCTGACTTTCCCCCAAGATCTTGCAGCAAAGAAAAGAGAATGGAGCCCTGCTGCCCTAGGTCATGTTGCTTTAACAGTGCACCCTTTATGCACCCTGGCTGTCTTGCTTGTAGGTTTTCATTTTTGCATCCTGCTAAGTACCTTGAGGCTTTGTTGTTCCTCTTAATTAATTCATGTTTATAAGACACCACTCCGATCACAGTGCTGTGTCAGGGCTAAATGTGAACAAGTGGGAATCCTCACACTGTCCTTCATCCACACGGATACAGTACAAATCCTGAGGGATTTGGATTTGGAGAAGGCTCAGCGTTTCCCCCCTGGCTGCACACACACACACAGAGTTAACATAGTTTCTAAGTCAGGTGAGGCAGGGAGTAAGACGAGAGCATCCCCTGGGAAGGGTGCTGCCTCTGTGACTGGTCCTTACCCTTCCTGAGACACAGTAAATAATATCTAGCTGATCTTTCTGCTGTGGTTTGTTTCTATATGGTGAGTACAGTGTAGCTACATTCCCAACGTGTCTGAGAAGGAAAAAAAAAAGATCCATTTTAAATTATAGCATGTTCAATTAGATGTTGAATAACGCTTTCCCAAGAAACATCTTAAATACCAGTTTCATTTGCTTCTGCTAGCAAAAAAAAAAAAATTATTAAATTTTCTGATGTGCAAAGCATTGTGTTACACATCCTTATTAAGGGTTCTAAGTTCATAGCTGCCTTTACAAATGTACACAGTAAGCCTGGCTTTCTTTTTTTTAAGAAGGCTTTTTTATTCTTTCTTATTTTCATTATTTTAATAAAATTTCTAAACTATGTTGACACTTAAAAAGTAAGAAAACTGATTGTAATGAAGCAGAGGACATGAAGATTTTTATTTTACTTACCAATGAGGATTTATAGAAAATGTAAATAATTTTCCTTTTTAAAAATACAAATATTAAATTTAAGACAAAAAGCCATGTGATGTTTTCTGTCAAATTCACAAAATGTCTGTTACCTCCAAATAACTTACAGTAATGTCAATGTTACTTTGAACAATCCATATCTCATTCTAAGATTATAGCAAATTATACTTTGTCTTCTAACTGCTTTTCAGTGTCAGAAAATCCTCATTGTATTTTGATAACCAAGACTCCTGAATGTTCCAGCAGGATCCTCAGTCAATGTAAATTTACATAATTCATCTTCCACTTGCTTTTCTATAATTAGTGCAGCTGTCACCAGGGAGCCACAGTCTTGTGGGCAGGTAGCTATGGGTACAGCAGGCAAACGTTAGTCAAACATTTCCTTTTAAACCATTCTAACAGTTTTTCCTCTCATTTCAAATGAGTCAGGTCCTGTGAGGAAGAATTGTTTTCTTTTTTAACAGCTTTCTCTTTTCAAATTTTGATGCTCTTTGCCAACTTACAATTTCTTATCCAGGTCCCATTTTCCAGATGACATAAATAAGGCTCCGAAGAATTTCTTCATCGGATCAATGTTTAGGATGTATATATGACATGTCTCATTACAGCTTTCATGTTTGCCCAGCATGGTGATACACACCTTTAATCCTAGCACTCAGGAGACAGAAGCAGGCAGATCTCTGTGAGTTCAAGGCCAGCCAGGTCTACAGAATGAGTTCCAGGACAGCCAGGACTATACAGAGAAACCCTGCCTTGAGCAACAACAATAAGAAGCGTCTGTGTTTTAAGCCAGTCAGGTTGTCATTTTATAGTTAGTTAAGGGCCTAAGGATGTGGCTCAATGGGTAGAGTGCTTGCCTAGCTTATACAAGGCTCTGGGTTCCATCCCTAGCACCACATAAACAGGGCATGATGACACACACCTATAATCCCAACATTTAGGAAGCAGAAGCCGGAAGATCAGAAATTCAAGGTCACCTTCAGCTATGACACAAGGATTTAAGGATACTCTGGGCTACACGAGACCCTATCTCAGAAGATCAACAACAACAAAGTATTTGCTAAAAGTACAGCAGAGCCATAAATACAGTAAGTAACAAGGGCTGGGGTATAGCTCAGTAGTCCAGTGTTTATCTAGCATATGTAAGACCCTGGGTTCCATACCCAGCAGTGAGGGATCTTCAGAATAGATAGTAAATATCTAGCTTTCTCTTTTTCTTCTCTACCTAGTGCTTAAATTGTCTTAAAGCATTTGATCTCACATTTAAAAGAAGAAAAAATGAAGGTAGGTTTGATGGTGCAAGCCTTTGATACCAGCACTGGGTAGGTGGTAGAGGCAGGAGGATCTCTGAGTTCAAGGCCAGTCTGGTTTACATAGTGAGAACCAGGTCAGCCAGGGTAAACAGTGAGACCCTGTTTCAAAATAAATGAATAAATTCAAGGAAAGGAAAGAAAAAGGAGAAAAAAAAATTTTTGTACTCTTACACACAGGTAATACGGTACTCAACACAAATCACCCCTCTTTGGGCACCAAGTGTGGTCCTTGCCAGTAAGTGACAGTCAGTTCTTCACACACCCACTGGATTCCTTACAGTTTATTTCAATCTTGAGAGGATCTATGTGGGATTAAGGTTCAGTCCCACAGGATTAGGGCTCAGTCTCACAAGTCTGATCCCATTTCAGATACCAGTAGCAAGCTCCAAGTTGTGGACCAGGCTTCTGATAGAGGGGATATAAACTGGCTGTTACCATTAGTTTGCTAGGATCAGTCTTATATTGCCATTCAAAACTCAGGCTAACACTTGTGCTTATTTACCAGAAAGGACATTAGAGGTGCACACACAAAGATCTGTGCTTCATCCCAGCACTGCATAAAACCCAGAGAAGTAGGACAGAGACTGCTAGAAGACACCCTAGAAGTTGAGTCAAGAGGGTATGAAGTTCAAGTTCTTTTTGGCTGCATACAAGTTTAAAATCAGCCTGGGATATATATGAAACCCTGTCTCAAATCAATATATAGAAAAGTAAATAAAAATAATGGTTATCAGGAGCTGGAGAGATGGCTCAGTGCTTAAGAGCACCGACTGCTCTTCCAAAGGACCTGGGTTCAATCCCAGCAACCACATGGCAGCTTACAACTGTCTGTAACTCTAAGATCTGACAGCCTCACACAGACATACATGCAGGCAATGCACTTAAGGTAAAAAATGAAAGAATTTAAAAAAAATAATGCTTATCATAAGAAATACAGATAAATAGCCAGGAGAGAGTGGTGCACGGGGCAAGGCCTGTCTTGTGAGCTGGGAGGTATGGAAAGCAAGGCGATCAGGGTGTATTGCTGATGATGTCCTACATACCTTCCAGCACTCAGCTCCTTAGAAGCCCTGCCATATGTCATGGCACAGGCTCCATTATCTTCAGCAGGATTGGTTTCTTCCTTGGACATTGGTGACCAACTCGAGGCTGAGGGCGAGGCTGAAAATCCAGCCCTCTGAACACGCCGCAGGAGTCTGTGACATGACATATCAGAGCAGGGGTAGTTTACCATGAACAAAACTTGTTCCTCACAGTTCAGTTCCCAAAGTCCAGACTTCCAAGATCCCACCCAGGTGGGCTCAGGCAGGGTATCCTTGTTGCATTTATTCTGTAGAGGAAGGGCAAAGAGAAGCCAATTTGTCCTGTGAAAAAGGAACTTGGTGTAGTCATTAGATGAACCTTTTCCCTTGATAATGTCAAGAATTCAGTCCCCATTACACTGAGGGACCAGCTCCCGCCTTTGGGTGGACACATTCAAACCATAGCACACATCTTATTCTTTTTGGTCAGCCAGCCCCAAATCTCTGTCATGTCATTAGCATCGGTTACATCTCAGAAGTGGAATGACTGCCAAAAGTCATGTGCTGAAAACTTGGTCACCAGCCTGTGCAGGTACTGGATGGAGCCTGGAAGAAGTGGGATCTAATGGAAGGAAGGACTTTGGGGGAGTGCCTTTGAAGAGAGTACTGGGACTCTGCCCCCAGTGTCTCCTTCCCAGGTGACCAGACCTCCTCTTCATAATCACCACCATGATATTTTGCCTTGCCACAGACCTAAAGGCATAAGAGCTCTCTGTGCGGGGAGTAAGACCTGAAATTATAAATCCAATAAATCTCTCCTCCTTTTAAATTGATTATCTGAGGCGTTTCATTATCAAGAGGGCCTGGGAAGGTGGCTCAGGGGTTAAATGCTTGCCAAACATCTGTGAGAACTCGAGTTTGGATCCCCAGATGCCACAAAAATTCCATGTGGGCATTGAGGCCTGTCTATAATACTAGCTTCAGAAAGCAGAGATGGGAAATCCCCAGAGTGAGGTGGTTAGCAAGACTAGTCATAGCTGGAAGCTCTAGGTTTGCGGGAGAGGCTCTGCCTCAATGAATAAGGTAGAAGAATAATGAAAACTGATTACTGACACCAACCTCAGGCTGCCATTTGCATGCACACATGTCACCCTTCACTTACGTCCCCCCCCCACACACACACATACATAAATTGGGGAGAAAAGAAGCTTCATGGGCCGAGCTTTGGAGGCACATGCCTTTAATCCCAGAACTTGAGAGGCAGAGGCAGGAGGATCTCTGTGAGTTCGAGGCCAGCCTGGTCTACAAGAGTTAGTTCCAGGACAGCCTCCAAAGCCACAGAGAAACCCTGTCTTGAAAAACCAAAAAACAAACAAACAAACAAAAAGCTCATGGATGGAACTCAATTGTAGAGAGCTTGCCAGCATTTACAGGCCCTGAATTCAATCCTCAGCATCCTAAAAAAAAAAAAAAAAAAAAAAAAAAGGCAAATCAAATGCCTGGTAGAAAGAAGGTCAGATGGCGGTGAGAGAAGCAGGAGATGATGTTCTAGGAGCCTGTCTAAAGAGGCACATCTTGGGCATGGACAGCAGGACAAGGGCTCAGACTCTGAGCACTGCAGTCAAAGGTCAGGCATGTGAGCCAAGAGTCAAGGAGGCCGATGGTGGCTCAATCAGAGACCTGGAAATAGTCAGTGAGGTAGGGCCATGCTCAACAGGCTGGGCAAAGGAAGGAGCTGAAGAAAGAAGTCAGAGTGAGACCTGCAGGGACCTGAAGTGTGGTGCTGGTGGCCTTCTGGGTTGTGACGCCACTGCCCTTCCCTGGTCAGTGCAGGCTTCTCCCTGATTCCACTCAGTTGGGAGACTCTGTTCAGGTGTACTGCAGCTGCAGGACACCAAATTTATGTGCCTCTCCCTCCAGGGCACATACCTAGCTGACACTCCTCAGTCTCTCTTGCTTAGGAGAAGCCCAAACCTAGGTGAAGCCAGTTAGTTCCAGGCCTAGACTGTAAAGCCTTCTTTGGGTATACAATCCAGCCTTTCCACTTCCTGGAAACCACAAGCTGAGAGCCACTATCCTGGACAGTAAAGATAGGAAGAAGCAAGCCTTCATCCCTTACAGGTCTATGTGTCAGCCTGAGAGCACCATCACTCACCCTAGGTCACTCTCAGAGTGCCTATAGGTTTTTCAGGGCTACAGGAGCAGGGTTGTCATAGAGAGAAATGCCACAAGGTACTATCTTATGTGTCTTACATATTTCAGCCTTCCTGGACACACAGAGACTGTTTCCATAGCAATATTGTTTGTCTTTTATTTATTAAATTTAATTAGTGTATGGGGTGTGTGTGTGGGGAAGTTGGTGCACAAGGTGCCATGATGCAGGCTAGAGAACAGGAAAGAGTTCTCTTCGTCTACCATATAGGTCTGGGATCTACTCAAGTAGATCCTGGAGTGGCAGCAAACTTTTACTCATTTGTCTGGCTAGCCTATTGTTTGTCATTTGTTTGGAACATTCGGAAGATCATTTGCCGTGTAGATGGGGTTCGAAATGGCAGTGGGCTCCATACTCCTGGTTTTGTGCCGCCAGCAGCAGTTCAGTGCTCTCTCCTGTACCTATGTGTGTTTCTTCTCCATATAAGGAAATAAAGAAAACAGGGAAGTGGGAAGGGACAATCAGAAGTGACTTCTGTCAAGTCACAATTAACACAGGGGCATTTTGTAGTCTCTCTCCATGTTTAAAAGGAGGTAACTGGACCTTTAAGTCCCAAAGCCCAAGAACCATGCAAGTGTGGAGAATTTGAATTGTAAATACAGCCATGAGGTGAGCTAGCATAGGATGTTAGTTCCAGCGATGCAAGACGGTTTTTAAAGGAATTCAGGGGTGACAAAATTAAAAGAAAATCCACAAATAAAATTAAGGTAATTTCATTTCCCCCCTCTCCTCCTCAACCTGACAGTTTACCCTGCCTGTCATGGCAGTAGAGGTGTAGGTTGTGGTAGATTGGACAATGTTTGTAATCCTAGAACTCTAGGAGAATGAGGCAGGGCGATCTCAAGCCCAGGGCCATGATAGAATAATAGGGGGACCCTGAAAAGAAAGAAGGGATGGATAGGGAAAGAACAGTAAAGGCAAGCAATGAGCAGGGAGGCAGGGTGTATGGGGGTGGAGGGGCTCTGGGTTGGATGGTCTAGGCTATATTAGATGGCACCCATGTGAGAGCCCCTAAAGCCTGGATGAAACCCTATCATTCACTTTGCTTATAGAAACAAGGATGCTGAACCCAAGGTGCAAAGCCACCATTTCCAACCCCACGACCAGCCTTGGAGTAAGTGGAGTACTTTTCTGGGCTCTGTGAACATTGGCCTGGAAGAATTGCACCCCTCCCTACCACCCTCCTGCGGCAAGGTGTTCAGTGGGCAGATGGTATAGACAAAGGCACTGCTTTTGAGAATAACTGTTGAAGGAGGAAACAAATTTCTTCTGGGTCAACATCTCTTCTCTGAGCGGAAATGAAGTATATAGACAAAGGCCAACGAGTAGGAGGTCTTGTGTGCCTCCAGAAGTCATCTCAAGATGTCACTGGAGGGTGGAGACAGAGTGATGGCTCAGTGTTTAACTGCACTGCCTGCTCTTCTAGAGGAACTGGGTTCAATGCTAGCAACCACATGGCAGCTCACCCTTGTTTGTAACTCCAGTTCCAGAGATCTGACAACTTCTGCCCTCTACAGGCTCTGCACACAGATTGTGCACAGAAAGACTTGCAGGCAAAATGCCCATGCACAAAATAAAATGAGAATTAAAAAATAAAGATGTATTTTCAAAAGAAGACACACGTATGGGAGTACCTAAAAGGAGGAGAACTTATATGCAAATCCCAAGAGCCAGCATTGCCCAGATGTTCCACCGGCATCAGGTCCCAGGACAAAACCCTGAGCCAGCATTCCCCAGATGTTCCACCGGCATCAGGTCCCAGCAATTTCTGAGAACCGCATCTAGTGCTGATGTAGGCAACATCTGCCATTGGGAATTTTCAAGTGCATTGATCTGGTTGATGCAGCAAAGGCAATCTACATCCTCAAATAGCTCTTCTTCAAGACTCATATTATCAACAAAACAAAAACTAACGGCTCTTAAGGTCACAGCACAAGGCAAAAGAAAACACTAACAAGGAGTGAAAAATCAGGCTACAGTTTTTTAGGCGTCCCCTTTGCCTTGATTTCCACGAGTTCACCTAGGACACCAGGGCCTTGGCTGAGGTATACATTTGCCTCAGTACTGGGGAATGCCACAAAAACCCACAATGACTCACTTTCCTGGCAGAGGCAGGTCTAGCCTAGGTCAGCATTTCATGTGTGGGTGAAGGCCTTTCCTTTGTGTGGTTTTTTTTTCCCCCAAGCATTATCAAAGTATCCAAGCCATCTGGGTGGTCTGCAGAAACTGCTGCTTCCTCAGCCTCAGCCCAGCTGGAGCAGTGGAAAGTTCCCTGCCTCCCTCTGTTCATGGTGGAAGCATGAGACAGTGGGATCTCTTTCCAAACCAAGCAAAGACATTTGTCATCCACTCATTTGTTCATTCATGTATGGGTATTTCTGGTCTGTCTCTGTGCCAAGCATTATTCTAAGTTCTGGGACTGCAAGAAAAAAGAAAATAGATGGGGCCCATGAGATGGTTCAGCAAGTAAAGGTGCTTGCCGCCAAGTCGGATGACCCGAGTTTGATCCCTGGAATGCCACAAGGTGGAAGGAAAAAGCCAGCTCTCACAATTGTCCCCCCCACCACACACATACCTAAATAAATAAGATAGAATAAGAACATGAGTAAAGAAGATGACATAGCTGCTGTTCTGTGGTGAAGGTGAGAGTTAAGACAATACAGAATTACATACCAAGAGACATTATGAAGAAAAGATGTGTTGACCATACAATGATAAATAGTGGAGGGCTGGGGCTGGAGAGGTGGCTCAGCAGTTAAGAGCACTGGCTGCTCTTCCAGAGGTCCTGAGTTCAATTCCTAGCCACTGCATGGTGGCTCACAACCATCAGTCAAGAAAGAAAGGAAGAAAGATGGAGGGAACTCTAAGGAGTATGGCCAGGTAGGTTTCTCTGGGGATGTGACTCACTTGAAGGCTAGAAGTTATGCTCCTGAGGGAACGGTGGTAAGCATGGTGATGGTGTTAAGGTACTTGGGTAAATGAATGTGGCTGGAGGAGATGAAGTTTGGTGCTTGGATGGTTTGTGTCCATCCTGTTTAGGCACTGAAGTTGTCAGGGGTGGTAAGCCTTGGGGAAGAGCAGTGTGAGTTAGGTACCAAATCTTCCTCAAATGAGATGAAACCGGCAAGAATGGGGCTTAGGAAAGGGTAGAACCATGTAGTAGGAGACTTGAAGGATGCTTCCAACACAGGTGGGGTTACAAACAGTATGCTGGGGGAGGCATACAAACCCTAGGAAACATCCTGAAGATAAACAGCCTCACCCAGAGAGACGGTAGCAACAAAAAGACACCCTCAGAACACACTCAGGGACCAGGAAAGGGCAATGGATAAGTTGGGGATGCAGGCCCTCATTTGCCCCCAAAGAGGGGCCTCTTGGCTATAGGAGAAATGCTAGGAGAGCAGAAAGGGGGGGGGAGTGGAAAGAAGTTAAGCTTGGGAAGGCCTGGGCAGAAAAGAGGCCTCAGGCAATCTGGGCCACTGAGGGTACATCTCAGATGGACAACACAGATAATCTGCAGATGGGCATGACTTCTCCAAGCTACAGGAGAGAACCCAGCACTCACCCACAGGGCACCCTGCTTTCTCAGAGGCCAGTAGCTGCTTCAGCTCTTCTAGCCAAGGGAGTCAGGGTCAGGTGAGGCAGTCAACAAAGGACTATTTCCTTGGATGTGCTCATGCCTGGTGTGGGGCATGAAAACCGTGGCCAGTCCAAAATGTATTTTGTGGGAATAGACACAAGAGGCCACACCATTTACAGATCCAGTGTGGGACAAGACTTGCAGGGCTGAGGCAATTCAGCTCTGGAAGAAGAATTGCTGTCTGAACAGACCCACAGGAATGGGCATCAAGGAGTAAACAAGGCTAAGACTGTGATCTAGCTGTCTGGTTGTGTGTGTGTGCACTCTTGAAGAGAAAGACGTAAGCTTAGAGGAAATTTGAGATGCTTTTTTGAGAGTTAATGGGCATAACTGGAGCCATATTGACAGTCACAACAGTTAGTTATAACTTGGCGCTTCTCCATGTGTACAAGAAGGACAACAGTATATATTAATGCTTGAGATAGTACTCACTCCAAGGCTCAGTATTCTGGAACCAATGCTACTTGCCTGGGTCTTTGGGATTACATGAGAAGTGTGCAGAATGGTTTTTTTTTTTTAAGATTTTATTTATTATGTATACAACATTCTGCTTCCATGTATATCTGCACACCAGAAGAGGGCACTAGATCTCATAACGGATGGTTGTGAGCCACCATGTGGTTGCTGGGAATTGAATCAGTTGGTGCTGTTAACCTCTGAGCCATCTCTCCAACCCTAGAAGTGTGCAGAATGTTAAGAAGTCATACGGCACCGCAAATGCACCTGGGCTAGCCTGTTCCCGGAAGGTGAGCAGTGTCTGGCCTGGTTAGAACTTGGATGGGAGGAAAAATGACAAGGGATGGAATGCAAGTTGCAGTGTCTGTAATGATGAGGGCAAAACAATTCTACTGGAATTAGACTTCCTGGTGAGGTTTAGAGAATTCCTTCTGAAGGGCATTTAAAATGGCATCTTGATCTGAAATATTTATTTTCAATATATCTCAGCATCCTGGTCATTATTGTAACTCACAAAGTTCGTAGCTTCCCCTGCCCCAGTAGGCTGCAAAACACCTAACCAGCAGAGAGGGAGAGAAGGAGAGCTAGCCAGCAGAGAGGGAGCTTTCTGGTATAGCCATACCTTTTCATATGGCAACCATGACTTCTGGGAGGAGCATAGTCCCGTGTAGAGTAACAGGATTATTCAACTCTTTTTATGAACAGATCCTTAGTATTAGTTATGGCCCTAGCCTTCTTCTGCCTGTCTTCACTCTTATATGAACCTTAGTGTCCAATCTTCAGATCTGTGTCTTTGAGTAGTTGTAGAATGCAGAATACTAGAAAGGGACCACTGAGTGGGGAGGAAGAGGAAAGATCATGGAGGAGTAGTAAAACACAGGTCACACGAAGGGGAACAGAGGACAAGGAGGAAGAAGGTTTAACATTATTAAAATTCTCCTTATTATACAGGATTACATAAGGCCATTTTCTCTGTGCCTGGCTCACACTGGCTTTGAACAGTTCTATAGATTGTTTACAAATGTTTAACATGTGCCAGGCCTGGGTCAGTTGTAATCATCTGTAACATTTCTACTTGGGTGGTCCTAATGTATGTCCTTTGGAAAAGTCATGTATCTCTAGCAACTCTGAAAGTCAAATATAAGTCAAACAACAGCAGGTGTGGCCAATAAAACACAAGCCCTGCCCTCTTAGGATTTCTCTGTGTAGCTTTGTAGACCAGGCTGGCCTCTAACTCACTAGATCCCCCTGCCTCTGCCTCTGCCTCCTGAGTGCTGGGAGTAAAGGGATGCGCTACCACCGCTCTCTGTTTTAAAAGAGAAAACTTCCTAAGTGGAAGCAGTTCATATTTCCCACTCATTCTTTTCACAAAGTACAGATCATAAAGTGGTGTCAACAACACAACAAACCTAAACATTTGTTATGAAAACCTGTGAAGGACAAGCAGGGACGCTGATTAAAGCAATCTATGGCACATTTTACAATCAGTTATTTTGGGCAATGAAGTAAATAACCACTTTGAATTGAGGAGTGGCAGGATTGTCAACAGGGTTAGAAAGAAAAAGATCATTTTGCTGGCAGCTGGATTAAACTATTTACTTCCATCCACCATACAAGCATCTCACACTTACAAACAATTAACACAGGGGCCAGCATGGCAGCCCAGTCAGTAAGGCACCAGCGGAGCAAGCCTGGCAGCCTGAGGTTCATCCCTGAAACATACAGTGGAGTCAGAGAACCATCTCCCAGAAGTGGTCCTTTGGCCAAATACGCACTGTGACATGCTCACACTCACACACATGCACATCTACAATAATGGTAAAATAAGCATTCAAAAACCCAGGCAACACTTCTGAAATAATGTGGGGTTTTTTGGAAGGCTTTTTGTTTTGTTTTGATGTGTATGAGTGTTTTGCTTGCATATACATATGTTCACCCCATGAGTGCCTGGTGCAGAAGTGAGAAGGAATCGGACTGCTTTGGAATTGTAAATGGTTGTGAGCCATCATGTGGGTGCTGGAAACTGAACCCAGGTCCTTGACTGTGAGAGCAGCAAGTACTCTTAATACTGTGTCCTCTCTCCAGCTCAAATCATATTGGTTTTTGTTTGATTGGGTTTTTTTCCTGCTAGGCCCAGGGATTAAAACTAGAGTTTCATGCAATCTATAGCCCCAGCTAAAATCAAGTTTATAAGTGACAATCTGAGTATCTGAATTCATGGGTTAAATCTGTAAAGGACATGACTTTAATGTCATGTTACATTTGATCCAGAAACTTCACAATACAATTCGTTGGATTGTTTTAAACTGAATTACTGTGTACATCAATAACCAAAGTCAGATCTAGTTTTCTATCTATCTATCTATCTATCTATCTATCTATCTATCTTTATCTATCTATCTATCTATTTGAGACAGGATCTCATGTAACGCAGGCTGGGATTAGAGGTGAGCTGCCAGGGCTGCCTCAGACCTCCCTGGTTTTATTATCAACGACAAGTATTCTTCATAGGAGAAACATGACATAAATAAACCCTCATATATATTTTTTCATTGCCTGACACAGAATTGGTTCTAGTTCACAGTCAATTAAGATAATATAGAAATTACAATATCTAGATTAAAGAGGGCAAAGAATCCTATTAAAGCCAAACTCTCAAATAACACAAATTTCACTCTGATGAGCAACTTGACTAGTATGTTGACTTTCAGTAAGATCGAGACACAGATAAACACTAATAAATCCTGAACTTCTTGGTCACAGGCCTGCCAGCGGGTTATGAAACTTTTCGCAGGGTAAACTCTGACCATCATTAGGCAAAAGACTGACCCCTAGTGGTGGTGAGGTCTATATAGCATCTTCGTTCTGCCAACCAGGCCCAATGCTGTCCGCCCCCATTTTCTGTCTCCCAAAGGCCCCAAACCACACTGCTAGGGAAAGAACATTTTAATTCAGGAAATATCTCCTACATAAACACATGTGTATGCTCCTTTTTTTTTTTAAGAAAAAAAACCTTTAAGTCAACTTTTTTTGCAACACAGTTGTTCATAATACCAAACAATAAAACCCCTTATTTTTGATATGAAAGATTGTACTTTTCATATCTCGTAGAACGAGTATGGTGCCTCCAGACTTGCAGGCCCACGGTGGAGAGTCAGGTCGGAGGGAACTGTCAGATAAAGATTTACACATCCCTTTTCCAACACACACCAGAACCCCAGGAAGCCTGCGGCTGCAGAGAAAAATCACTCAGCACCACAAGGAACCTGCTAGAGTCTTGGGATCTGAGAGACCTCACCTTCCAACTCAGCAGCCGTGCCAGCAATTCTCTCCATAAATTTATGCTGCTCTCCACCTTGACTGGGAGCCTTCTTCTTTGCAGGGGTATCAGTTAATGTGAACTCAAAATTCGGTGTGCTAAGAATTGTGCTCAGCCACAAAAAAAAAAAAAAAAAAAAAAAAAAAAAAGACATTGGTATCAATACCCCAACTCTACCCCAAGGAGCAGCAAACAATTTATTAGAGAATGTGGAAAGAATGCTAAGGCCAGAGGATGGGAGGAGTGCTGTGAACGCTCTTTTGGACATGACGTGGCTATTGTATTAACTCACAGCTGTGGTCACCTGCCTGTAAGACTTGTACAAGATCAAGCCAGTCAAAATTCCAAAATGGATGGGCGTGGGAGGGGAGGGGGGAGGTGAGGGGCTCACAAGGCCCTACTCCTAGCTGAGGAGCTAGTGGGGTTGGTGGTTGCTGAGGGAAGGGGGGGTGTTCTTTAGGAGTGTGGCTACTGGTAGGCTACTCTGTGCCTCTGTAGATAGCTCCACAACCATTTGCAGATGGGAAGCACAAAAATGGGTTAGGAAGGCAAGTAGGAAGCGGTGCCTGCTGCGGGGAGGGGTCTGGGGGAGGTGCAATGGAGAGTGCAGGGTGGATGATGGAAATACATTGTACATGCGCATGAAATTCTCTAATAATATTTTTCAAATCTCCCAACCGATGCATAAGTTATATTTTAAGCTTAAAATAATGAAAGTTTAGAAAAACATAAAGGCTGACATATTGACTCGGACTTGAGGGCTAAAAGTGTTTCTCAGCACTTGCCTAGTATGTATGAAGCTGTGGGTCAAGCCGTAACAATATAAACAAAAATCAAAACAGTAAAATCGAGTCCAACTATTCAAATCTATATCCTTCTGTACATTGAAACATCTGCTTTAAGTAAAACTCCATTTTGCTTAAGGTTTCTCCAGGCTAGGATACAGCTTAGAGTTAAGAGTGCTTGCTTTAACATGATCAACACACACACACACACACACACACACACACACACACACACACACACACACACACCCTCCTACCTATGAGTTGATTAAAATGTAAAGTTGGGGAGGTTAGGTTAGGGAGCTGGGGAAGATAGCCATGAAGTGATTGCCTCACAAACATGAGTACCTGAGTCTGATGCCCTGAACCACATAAAAATGCTAGAGAGGGGGTTTGGAGCAATGACTCAGTGGTTAAGAGCACTGGTTGCTCTTACAGATGACCCGGGTTCAATTCCCAGCACCCACATGGCAGCTCATAACTGTCTGTAACTCCAGTTCCAGGGGATCCAACAGCCTCAGACCAATGCACACACAATAAAGTTAAATGAAATTTGTTTTTTTAAAAATGCAAGATGTAGTATGTGTTCGTAATCTCAACACAGGGAGATGGAGACAGGAGGATCCATGGGGTTCACTGGCCAACTAGACTAGCCCACTTGGTCAAACTCTAGGCCAATGAGACACTCTAGCATAAAAACAAAACAAAACAAAACAACAAATAGATCTGAGGACCACTTGAGGCTGTCGATGTTAATACCTGTGTACCTATAAGCACACTCCAAATTTCAAAGTTAAATTTCGGTAATATACATTTATTCCTAGTCAATAAAGTCATAAAACTACTCATGAGCACAAAGTTCCTATAAGATTTTCAAATTTTTATTTATCAGGAGGGGACAGTGATGCATGTCCAGTACTTGTATGGAGGTCAAAGGACAACTTTCAGGAATAGAGTCCTACTTGCACCACATTGGATGCCAGGGATCCAATTTCGGTCATTGCCACGGACCGCCTCTCGTGGAGACCACCGACCGAGGGGAACAAGGGAGAAGGCTCAAGGGGAAATCAGGAATCGGCGAGGAAATGACAGACAGACACACTCAATGTAGTTGAATATGCTGCTGCAATTTTACTTCATCTCAAGCAATGCTTATATACTGTTACAATCAGGGAACTTGGCAAGGGGGATCAGGGAACTTGGCAAGGGGGCTACATCACCAGATCATACAACAGAAAGAAAAAGAACAGCAAAATTGTTTATAGATGATCTATTCTCAGCTTCAGATTGTGGTCATTGCCCAAGGACATGATCTAAGAGTTCTCCAAAATCTGTCTTATACCACCAACCACGTCTCTACCCATTTCCTGATTTTCTGGCCCTAGATATCTTTAGATCTCAGGGTCTAAGTCTCCTGTAAAATAAGCCTCATAAAGTTTTTCTACATCATGAAATCTATCAAATCCTTTCTATAAAGTCACTCAGTATTTTAATGCTGGCTTCATGTTTTCTAATACTTCTTTTCTCTCTTCTTTATCCCATATACACCAGGGCTTTCTAGATTTAGCTATTCTTTCCCAGGAAAGGCAAGTCTTTCCAAAGTTGTCTTTTTCCTCATGATTCACCCATCTATTCCCTAAACTGGCCACTTCAGCAAAGGCTTTGATAAACGGTGGGACAGAGTTTAGCATGTCCTCAGATGTTCCTTTAACATCAGCGTAGTTTGCTGGCAAGACACAAGAAATACACAGAACAAAAAGACAAGGAAGAAGAGGCTGCAGTGGCACCAAAGACAGCGGCTTTGAGTTGACTCATCCGGGCATCATGATCACCAGGGAACCGCCTGGGGCTCATCTCCAGGGAGCACAGACCCCAACCCAGCGGCCTTAACCCGCCTTAGTGGCATCTTCTGCTACACAGGCGTGACCGCCGTGGGCGTAGCAGGTCATCAGGCTTGCTGACAAGGGCCTGTACTACTGAATCACCTCACTCCCAATGGTTTTTCAAAACAAGGTCTTCTATCACAGGTTGATCCAGAACTCTTTTTTTGTTTGTTTGTTTTTTCGAGACAGGGTTTCTCTGTATTGTTTTGGAGCCTGTCCTGGAACTGGCTTGATAGACCAGGCTGGCCTCAAACTCAGAGATCCCCCTGTCTCTGCCTCCCAAGTGCTAGGATCAAAGGCATGCGACACCAACGCCCAACGATCCAGAACTCTTAATTTTGTCAAGAAGGATCCTCTTGCCTCCAACTCCTAAACGCTGGGTTACAGGTATTAGTCACCATGCCCAGCTTGTGTTAAGTTTTAAATCTAGCCATGTGGTTCTAATTCTAGAAACCTGGCACTTTCCTTTTTTATTTTAAACTATATTATAGAAAATACTGCAAATAAAAATACATTACACACTGAGATTAACCAGACCCATAGCCGTAACTCCAATGAACTTCTATATTTAGAACAGCCATCTGGAATAGAAATAGTGGTGCTTTAAGTAGGATTTTGTTCACTATCGAGTATATTTTTATGCACTTATCCACCACCAAAAATGAAAAATCCATGACAAGAGTAAGAACTAGAAAAGCACGATTTATATCCACAAATAACTCGTTTTCACTACCTCCAGTCCTTCATCCCCTAATATTTTGGTTCTCTTGTTTTCTTCATACATGCTATACTCTACCCAAACATACACTTGGTTGCAAAAATACATGTTGAATTGGCTAGATTCCACCTCTGATACATTTTTTTTTCTGAGATTGTAACTGAACTAAATATTACAAATGTTGTGATTGTCTGGTGCTCTCCGGGTATATACCCAGGGGTGAAATAATGGGGTCATATGGTAATTCTATTTTTAATTACTTGAGGAATCTCAACACTAATTTCCATAGCAGCTGTATTACTTCTCAGCCCCACCCACAGTGAATAAGGGTTCCTTCCTCTCAACCTCCTCTCCAACATTTCTTGTCACTTACTGGTAACAGCCATTCTGACTGTGGTCAGGTGTTATCTCAAAGTAGTTTTAATTTGCATTTCCCTGACAGGGATATTGAACACTTCTTAAAATAGTTACTAACTATTTGTTTCTTTCTCAGTACTGGGATTATAGGCATGTCACCACCCTTGGCCTTTTTGTTCCTTTTATTTATTTTTACTTATGTGAGTGTTCTATCACCATGTACACCTTCATGCCAGAAGATGGCATCAGATCTCACTAGAGATGGTTGTGAGCCACCATGTGGTTGCTGGGAATTGAACCCTGGAAGAGCAGCTAGTGCTCTTAACCACGGAGCCATCTCTCTAGACCCTTGTTTCTTTCTCAAAACACTATCCAGTCAGTTCATTTGCCCATTTGTTTATTGACACAAAAACATGGAGTCCAACTATTTCAAAGATGTTGCTAAATGGAACGCTCTCTCGTTTGTTTTTTGAGATGGGGTTTCTCTGTGTATCCTTGGCTGTCCTGGAACTTACTTTGTAAATGAGCTAACTCTTCAGATTAGTGGATGCACCTATACCCTAGAAAACACCATATCCAGTATCTTTTAGATATATAAATCCAATTTCTCCAATACTAAAAATAGCAACTGGAATAAATATGCTAGTGTCAGCAGAGCCTGAATTGCCACGTGAAGGTGTCACTCTGTCACATTTCACATCCCCAAATCTCTCATTTTGAGCTGAAAGGAAAAAAAATGATTCAATCAGAAACATCTGGCAGCTTGCCCTCCCTCCCATCCCACTGGTGAAAGCCAACTGCCATTTCTTAGCAGAGTGCAAAACCAATCTTAGTGTGGAAGACAGCACCCATGACCTGAGTTTCTTCTTTATCCAAAACACAGGAAAGTTCTGTGGAGCCTAACCTAAGTCTAAAAAGTGTCTGCCACAGAGCAGTAATAAAGTCAAACCTCATGAGCTTCATTCTCCTGTATGACAGCAACGTTGGCACCATGTGTATTGACTGCATTTCCTTGGTCTTTCTCACTGGACTAGAGGTGAACACTGCAAGTCTGTCTGTTTCCTATTTGTGTCAATGACAGAGGTTCAGCTTTATTAGCCTTACTTAGCAATGTGCTGCAGGAGATCTGTGGCTCCGCCTACTGGGACTACATGGTCTCATGTCTCTGATTCCATTCTTTCTAGAGCAAGTCTAGATCCTAGCTCTACCACATGCCACACTGCTTGGTGTTGTTCAGAAACAAGAAGCCAAAGTTTCAAGGGCTAAGTACCTGTTTTACCTTTCAGGGGAAAGCTAGCTGTCCAGTGACTCAACGTCTCATGCAAAATTCCCCTAAAACTCCAAGGTGCTAGTTGGACTGCCTGGAATTGTCACTAGGACTGAGTGTTAGTGACGCTGACAATGTGATACAGGGAACTGCCTCTAACTCTATTCTAAATGAGAGTTGTAATTAGGATGAACACAAGGGAAGGGGTTTCACTAGTTTCTCGATTTCTGCCAATAAAGTCACTGAAGATATACTCATGGGACAACAGCTGTTACCCAGAGAGAGGAAGTCCCAGGCTTTTGGAACACAATAGGTCAGCATGAACATGAAGTCTAATACAGGAATGGCCTGCTCTGAATGTTTGCATAAGCTTCAGTTCTGTGTTTAGTTGACTTCTTGTTTCTCACATGAAAAGATCTACTGAGGAACAGGGCTAAAATGTACTAGAATCGTCTAATCACCACCACCAGAATGTTGTCTGAATTATAGAAATTCTGGAACAAATGTTGACAGTCTAGTTCTGGAACTTTTTTTTTTTTTAATGTGGCACTTGTTAAAAAATGGTCCACTCCTCATAGTATTAAACATTTTATTTAAAGATTTTAATGTAAAAAAATTATACAAATACAGATTACATTACAGTGAACAAGGAAGTATTCTACACGACAAAAATTAAAACAAATTTCTAAACTAAATGTGCCGGCACTGAGGAGACATGGAACTAGACATCCAGTCCAGCTGCACGTGACAAAACGATCTGACCACTGCTTATGCAAAATAAATGATTTCTAAGACACCAAATGCCAATCACTCCACCCATCCACACCATTATTCCCCTGATGAGTTTTTTTTTTTTTTTTCTTTTTGGTTTTTCAAGACAGGGTTTCTCTGTGGAACACCTCTGGCTGTCCTATAACAACTCCCTCTGTAGACCAGACTGGCCTTGAACTCACAGAGATCCACCTGCCTCTGCCACCCGAGTGCTGGGATTAAAGGAGTGCAACACCACTGCCCAGCCCCAGATGAGTACTTTGAGAGAACTTTTACATAACATACAAAGAATTGGCATGGCACTTAAGGACTGAAAACTACAACTCAAATAAAAACATTTGCAATAATTCTGTATAAAATATACACAGTAAATCTTGTTAAAAAAAGATTTAAAAACAAAGACCACCATTAATAATGGCTAAAAGCTCCTCATAGGAAACTGTTCATCATTTGTACAGTATTGGCAGAAAATAGGTTTTATTGGGGGTGCGGGTAGGGAAGATATGTAACTTGAATTTATTCATTTAAATTTGTTGGCAAATGTGCATGATAATTCACTGATTACCCCTTCTTAAACTGTTTCACCACAAAAAGCAGACTCACCCTCCAACAAGAAAGATGGTCACACACACAAAAAGAATAACTTAAAGAAAACGTTTCTCAAAATGAAATACAAAGTTCCCCAAAGAGCCCTAAGACAGCCCAATGATGTGCATTTTTAAAACAAACTCTCAGTGATTATGCTATATTCCAAAATGCCCCAAGGGAAACAGCACCACTTAAAAGGTCATAAACATACTGACACTTCAGAATTCTCTGCAAGTTTATGATTCGAACACTGCCTTTTGATTTAAAAAAAAAAATGTTCTAAGTATTTGGGGAAACACATTTCTCAAACATGAAAATGTATATAAACAATTGCCTTTTGATGTGCATTTTACTGCATTTATTTGGCTGCTCCCCCAACACATTTATTTATTGCAGGGCAGGGTGTGCGTGTGCCATGGTGTACTAATTTGTGGGAGCTGATTCTTTCCTTTCACCATGTGAGTTTCAGCATCTAATCCAGGTCACCAGGCTTGGCAGCAAGTACCTTTACCTGCTGAGCCACCTGGCTGGTCCCTTATTTGGCTTTAATCAATGGAGGTTTTCATTGCTCTCAGCCTAAAGTTATTTGAAGAAAAGAAAATACATGACACAAACTTGGGAAAACTTACACTTCTAATGAAATGCAGCATCCCCCAAAAGATAATTTTTAAATGTCTACATGTTTTAAATCATTATACGCTCAACACTAGATAGCATCCCTAAAATTAAATTTCACTGATTTGACAACTGTAGTTTATTTAGATGCTTAAAGTTCTTTATATAAAAATATTTAAAATAAACAGCAAAATGATGCTAAAATGATACGTCTTTAAATAAAATGTTGCTAAATACTAATATTAATAAAAATATTTCGGAGAACTGAAGAACTCTGCCCCTGAAATGCATTCTCTTATGTATTTCATTTGTTACCTAAGACATGAACACTTAGTAGGAGTTAGAACTACGATATGAATACATGTGTTATATAGTCACTCATGTACATTTACTATTGTTCTTGAATTTCACTGCAGACTGCATTAAAAATACAAAAAATGCACTTTGGGGGAAGGAATCAAAAGTAGTTATTCTACTTAGAAGATAAATTATTTTTCTGTATACTAAATAATAAAATATATATATGTACATTCTACTTACCCTGGATGAATGGAATGCTTTAAGTTCAGTAAGGAGTGAGTGCCTCCTCACTACTTAAACCAAATCTCAAAAACCAACTGTAGGGTTCATTCCCAGTAAGAAATAAAACATGACCACTGTTCTTTCTGCCACTACTTTAAACTTCTACTTTTCCCTTTATATGTACTGAGCAACTGTCCATTCATGTGCATTCTGGGTCTTTGAACTACATGTATTAGCATGCTGGTTTTCACTGAAAAGGTAAGATCAGATGCTAACCCTTTATTTTAAAAAAAATAAAAACAAATCATTGTGCCAGTTTTTCAAATACAGCTACTAATTTTGACTCCAATTCTTAATAAAAGGAGTCAACTGTATATCAATTTGGTAACTGAAAATTTATAGGATTCTTAAACTCAAGGAACTCTGAAACTAGTAATATAAGATGTATTGTGAATTACCCTCCACTACATGATTAAGCCTGCAATCGACTTAACACAAAATGACAACAACTGTGGGAGACAGATGATGTAATCCTACTGTGTGTCACAAGGCAATAGAAGCTCTGTCTGAAAAGTTGTGGTATTTCCTTTAAACAGAAGACAACTTCCATACTCATTACTAGGCCTCTGGAGAGCAAGCATAACTAAAGTTTGACATGATTGTCAGGAAGCTAATTATAATTTCTTTTTCTTAGCTCTATTTAGCTATATGATTCCTATCATCTATAACAGGATACTGAGAGGTTTCTGTAGGTGACAACATCAAATGTTAACTATGACCAGGCTGACAGGTTATCCATGCACTAAATGGCAGTAAGCAAAGCATAGCTGAAAGTGAGGATCAGACACATTCTTCTGCAGACATCAAAAGAGGGTTGATATACTCAAAACCTTCAAATTCAGACTGGTCAATCTTCCTTACAATGTCACTGTGGAAAGAAAAATCAAATTTTGTTTTCATTATAATCAAGATTCTTTCAGCCTTTAAACAGTGAAATACAACTAAAAAGAACAAAAACAGGGCTAAATGATATAATTGTGGAGGGAAAACAAGTTCTTAGATTAATCACAAAGTGAGTTCTAGAAGAATGGGAGGGGGCATCAGGAAAACTAATAACCCCACAAGCAGCCTTAGAGCCAAGAGGGCTCAGAATCAGACTGAGGATTTTTAAAAACACAGAAATTACACAATCCCAGTTATTTTAACTTTTACCCTGAACAGCACTCTTGATTAAGGTAAACAGCCAGATCTAAATTAACATCCAGTTCAGCAATCACCGTAACAACCAGGCAGATGGTGAAGAGAAAGAGGGAGGAAGTTATCCAAAGGAAAGGACAACAGAAACAAGTACACCGAGAGACCTGGAGTAAGGGGAGGGGCTGCACTGTGTCACACTGGACACCTAGCTTAACACACAGCAAGAGAAAAACTATCAAACACTCCAGTTCCTAAAGTGACGTGACATACTGCCAAGCACAAAGTAGAGCTCCATCCTTGAAGAAGCAACACACACTGGGAAGTCCTAAGAGAAAGCAGTACCTGCTAAATTTCATGTGTGTGTGTGCACCCATGCATGTGTGTTTGTGTATGCATGCTCCCATGTACATGTGGTCGACAGCAGGTGGCTTCCTCAGTCATCCACCTTACTTTTTGAGCAGAGTCTCTCACTGGACCTGTAGCTCACTGATCTGGGTGGATGGGTAACTAGCTCTGGTTCCCCAGCATCTCTACATTCTGAGTACTAGGATTATAGACATGTGCCATCATACTTGACTCTTTATACAGGTGCTGGAGATTTGAACTCAGGCCCACCTGCTTGCATGGCAAGCGCTTGACCAACTGAGTCATCTTCCAAATCCTACTGTCTGCTGAATTTCCTATAGTATAAGCAAAGCCTGTTCTAACTACACCTAGAAAAGGAGGGTGGCATCGAGCTGGAGAAATCGAGGTAGTCAGTGTTCATTATATGAGCACGTGGAATTGGAAAGACTGGTAGATGGAAAGACTGGTAGGTCTGGAGAAATGAAGAAACTATCAGGGTTGGACTCGGAATAGAAGGGTGCTGAGTGGGAGGTGCTACTGGAAGGACGGTGGCGCTATATTTAAGACTGCAATGATGTTTATTTACACAAAGAAACTTCATCTCCACTAATCAAAGATCTAGCACATTTCAGGTGTCTTTGAAAAAAAGTGAGAAGATTTCAACAGTAAAATGACAGAGGAAATTAGAGACATAAGCCAGGAGAGATAGAGCAGGACACCCACTATTAGGAAGTAGTAAATGACAGACTGCTCAAAACACCTTTTATGTTTTAGAAATATAGCTAAAAGTAATGCAGGAACCAAGGTGGGGTGAGGGTGTGGATAGCTGCTACCTGGGAGGTTTCTGATTAGGGCTGAAGAACTGCAACCGTCCTTCATGAAGTACACTGAATAGGATGTAAAGGGATGAAGGCATCCTATACTCCTATACTGGCAGGCTGGTCCTATACTCTTGGTATAATGTGAATGAGACAGGATCTAGACAACAGGATAAGAAAAGAAAGCTCAGATCTAAACACTAAAGGAAAAACACACAAAGCCGCCTCAGCAATGGGTATTGTAGAATCTGGTGGGTGAAAGACATCAATAAGCATGGGCTGAATCTGGTGGACAGGAATAGGTGCTGGTGCAACAGGCAGACATAAGGCATAAACCAAGGGACAGAACAGGAAAAGCGACAAAGGTCCCGTTATCTGAGGTGTTCATCTGAGGTCAGGCAGATGTTAAGCAGATGAAAATGCTCAAGAGCACCACAGAGGGGCAGCAAGATGCTCAGAAACCACCCTCACTCATTTATTCTTCAAGGGAGCCTTGTGAGGTAGACAACATGAGGAGGAACAGGATCACAGAGGTTATGCAATGCTACAGAAGGCTGCAAAGCTGGTGAGAATGACATGGACTCAAGGGTCTCTCTTCTGAACTCCCCTGTTCTTTCTAATCAGTTCTGTCAGGAAGGACTGGTATAGCTCTCCCCTAGTAGACAGTGAGCTTTGTGTGAAACCAGTCTATTTTGATCATCCATGAATGTCTAGCACTCAGCATAATGCCTTTTGCTCCATAACCATTTGCTTACTTAGTTAGTAGTCACTTAAATAGCTAGCACCCACCATACAGGTCTAGCTGACATCTCCAAGGTATAGATAGATGAATACAGCAACAGAAGGTTGCCATGCATAGAACCACAGAGCATCCTAGTCTCTGAGGATGGGGAAAAATATGACAGACAATTGTTTATACAGATAAACTGAACTAGCATGGCAGTATTCTGAATGCCATCCCTTTCACAGACATCAGGGAAGATGAAGACTAAACAATGCTTTGAAACTTAGAAATTAAGAAGTCAACCTGACCTGCCAAAGTTTAAGAAGCAAGTTAATCTACAAATGCCTGTGGTAAGAAAACATAAGGCAGTCAATCCAGCAGACACTGTCTATCCCTCTTTTAATAAGAATATAACTAACCATTTCTTTAAATGTCTGAAGATGAAAGGAATGAAGTGACAAAAAAATGTGGTGCCTCAAAGAAGTGCTAAGATTTTGTGGAAAACTAAGGTGTCTTTAGGTAGGAAGAAAGTGTTGGAAAAATTAAGGTGGTGAAGCAATGAGATAGCTGGCAATGGAGAGGGCAAGACATGGCCAGCGCTGAAGATGGGAGGGGTGGCTTTCCAGGAGTGAGGTCTTTCCTAGCAGGAGGTAAAATAATGGCCCAGAAGAGGGAGGCCCAGTCCTGAGAAACAGCTGCCTGAGGTCACCTACACCAGAGGTCTCAATTCTTGTAGTTAGAGTTAAAGAAAGAGGGTCCCTTGAGAGAAGGCTCTAAGGAAGAGTTTCGAAGAATGCCAGACTGAGATACAATTGAAGTGAACACCAAGGGCAAAGGCCCCTTAGATTAGAGGATAAATCTTTGGAGAGAGAGAAAATATAAAAATAATCTCAAATTACTCTAAATTATATTTTTAAAAGATGTGACACAAACAACTATTCTGATCCCTGCTGGCTAGACTAGAGACTTGTCGTCACTTTTAAAAGGAACACCCAGAAACTCAGGGAGGTGCTCATATTAGAAGGGGGCAGTGCAGCCTAATGTTAAATGCAGGCCTTGGCCAGTCAGCCCCGGGTGCAAATCCTGATACCTGCATACCTCTGTTTAACCTTTCTGAGCCTTGGTTTCTCATCTGTAAAGTGAAGATGACAATACCCACTTTGAAAGGCTGCTGTGAGAATTGGAATAATGCTTACAAAGCAAGTAGACATAGCCACTATTCAAGTTTTAAACAGTATAATGAATCCAAATACTCAGCAACAGAATGTTTACATATATAAATTATATAATACTTTTATAAACAATTGTTTACATATAAATTATATAATACTTTTATAAACAATTAAATAGCCTTATTCTAAAAGAAGTTTAAAAAATGTCAGTGTGTGGTATTACTTACTCATCATCTGGAGTGAGTTGGACTGGTTCATTAGTAAACTGGGAATCAAAATTATCCAAACCAAATTCTCCAGAAATGTTTGGTTTAAAGGGCGGCACCACCTGCTTTTGTTCCATCTAAAAGGATACAGGGATGAAAGCTCAGGTCTTCACTCAGAAACACTGTGCCTCTACCTTTACTTTGCTCTCCACATCTCACCAGGTATGCTGTTATACAATCTCAGGAGCCATGGCCACATCTTATTAATCTGAATGTTGGCATTGGCCTCAATAATATTACAGACTGCTCCAGTACATTAATGGTCTGTTTTCTTTTTAAAGCTCTTCTTTGCTTGTTTGTTTTTTTGGTTTTTCAAAACAGGGTTTCTCTGTGTAGCCCTGGCTGTCCTGGAACTCGCTCTATAGATCAGGCTGGCCCCTGCCTCTGCAGTGCTGAGATTAAAGGCATGCACCACCACACTTGGCTCTCTAAAAGTACTATGCAGTAGTTTGAAGTTATTTAAACTATAATACTTTAGCTTTTCAATAACTTATGAACATAATAGAAGTTGGCCCTTAGTTACAATAAAACCCAAGCAAGGAAAACAAAATCTACATACCATGTCCCAGTCCACATTTCGGAAGAATGGGTGTCCTTGGATGTCAGCAAATCCAGTTTGAGGGTGACAACCCAATCGTTCCTTTGGGTCCTATGGCAGAAGCAGTGTTAAGAGCTAGATGAGTGAGAATCCTATATGATGCCTTCGTTTAAGAAGTTGAAACATCTAGCTATTCTTAGAAAGCCCATCACCAGACCTGAGTCAGTCATCCAGAGCTCACAACAGGAAAGGTCTCCTCCTGGCTCATCAATCGTGGCATTAAGTAGAGAACCAGACATCAGACATGTGCATGCCTCTAATCCCAGCACTGAAGAGGTGGAGGCAAGACTATTAGGAGTTCAAGGCTTCCCTCTGTTATACAGAATGCAAGGTCAGCCTGGGCTACATGAGACCCCCGCTTTTAAAATGGTAGTGTACTATCACTCCTCTTTGCTAAGGAAAGAAGGTGAGGAAAAATAAGGGCAGCATTTAGCTATTTCTTTCTCACGGGCCACAGTTCAGTCATTATTAAGAAACTTCTGAACATTATTACACTTATGTTCAGCTCAGTGTCACAGCCCTATGCTTGACTATAGCAACAAACCCTATTTTGTCTCAGACTGGACTGAGTTGGAGGCTGGACCTCATAAAACCAGGGCTTTTATTCATTTTGTGAAATAGAATGCTTCCTTTCTCATAAAAGGCATTTTATTTTATACATATAAAGCATCTGTCAGCTTCATTTCTCATTGTATGAAACATAAGCTTTCCAGTTTAAATCTTCCCTCACATAAAATAGCCATCAAGAGGCCAGAGAGATGGCTCAGAGGTTAAGAGCACACTAGTTGCTCTTCCAGAGGATTTGGGTTAGATTCCTAACACCGACATAGCAGCTCACAACCAACTCCAACTCCAGTTCCAGGAGATGTGATGCCCTCTTCTGGCTTCCTTGTGCTCCAGCTATGCATGTGGTACACAGATATACATGCAGGCAAAACACCCAGGCACATAAAATAAAATAGCCACTTAACTAAGTGCCAATTCCCAATTTTATTAAAATTCATCCTTATCTGCTCAAGGAGGTAAACATAACCCATTTTCTACCTTCATTTATTTGAAATAAAATTTACGAATCACAAATTCACAATCTTAGATCCTAAACTCTACTGGTATACCAACTACCACAAGCAATTTGAGTGATATTTACATGTTTAAGATGCCATTTCATTTCCTCTGAATTTTATATAAATATTGGGCTAGTATGAAATGGACAGACAGTACTACTGACCACATGCTCAAAAAATAAATGGTGGTAAATGGTTTTACGGATAAAGATACATAAAAACAGAACTGAAAATGCAGTTATAGCTAACCCTAAAGATTCCATTTTTCCTCCACTGATATATGTATCACTACATTAAAAGAATCAAATCCAATATCTAGCTGGGGGTAAATTATATTGGCCATGTGGCAAGGATAACCAGGTCAGGATTTGATTGTGTCTCATTGGTTATGAAATAAAATTCCATCCTAACTGAAAAGTTACAGGTCACTAGGCCCAAGCCCCACTCACTAGGCCAACTTACACAGGTAAAGAAATCACATAAGATTTTACACACAGTTCTTACCTTGTTGAGAAAACTCTTCAGCACACTTGCTGCTTTTACAGACAGAGAACGTGGTATGCGAATTTGCTTTTCCAAAATAACTAGAAATAATGACAGTATAATTCTCAGAATTTTATGTAGCTTGAAGATTTTTTTCTCTACATTCCAACAGAAGACACATTATGTACATAACTGAAACACTTCATGCATTTTCCTAATCCTTGGTCCTCCTTCTCAGAGCTGGTCCCTTACCCAAACATTGCATTTACTATTTACAAACATGCTTTATTATTTTCTTTTACTACCTTACTGTGCCTCAGTTTCTTCCTCTATAAATAGAAATAAAAACAATGCCTGCTTTGCAGGTTTCTTAATAGGTATAAAAGGTAATAATATAAAGTGCTTTCATATGTAGCATAGAATTGTACCAGGAAATGTGAAATTACTCTCCAAAGCTACTGTCAACTTCCACCCCCAGCAGTAGCTCTGAAAAGCTCCCATTGCTCCACATCTTCATGCACAGTAACCAGTTATCATCCAACTAAAGTCAAATGCATAGGCATGAAACTGTAGCTCATTAACACTTAGTGGGTATTTTTCCAATTACCAGTCTGAAGGGCTTCTCATATTCTTCATGATACTTTGGTTCCCTATAACATTAAATACTTCCTCGAATTCTATGAGGGTTTTAACTACTAAATGCAAAATTTTGTGGCTACTGTCACACTTTGTGGTAGAGGTCCCTGTGCCTGGACTCCTGCTTCTGTTCAACTTTTAGCAGTCCTCACTGTGGGCACCTGTGGGAAGGAAACTGCAAATGGAACTACAGACTAGAGAAGTGGGAAGGGTATATTTAAAAATTATCCAAACTACCATTAAGTCAGGAGTGTATGTCCAATTTATTCTTTTTCTTACTGAGAATAATAATTTGAAAGCCCTAATTTTTCTCTAGGTTATTCACAGAATCTCAACAAAATATTGCAAATTACCTTGGAATAGATAATCCTCTGTATTTTGATCAGGATTATCAGAGCTCCCAACAATATCAAATGGAGACCTTCCTGCCATCATCTCAAACATGAGCACTCCAAGAGCCCACCAGTCAACACTGAAGCCTTTGGAAAGAAATTTTAAATAATAAATCTCTGTATTCATGAAGAGCCAGTAATCAGAAATTTATTTTATCACCAGATGAAAATGTAAACATAATGAAAAGTGAATTCTAATCAGATTATAAATAGTATGTTAGGCATTAAGAACTGCAGAAATATTTGGTTCAACTCTAAAAGGAACATTTATATAATAATCCCTCCTCCCAAGCAGAGGATTTGTGGAAGATGGGAAAGACTATAAATGCAAGAGGTGCTGGACCAATACAAGTAAACAGCAGCTTCCAGACAAAGCAGGGCAGCTGCACATATGAACTCATAATAGCTGGAATAGCATGCACAAGTCCCATGTAAACTTAAGTCAGACCAAATGCCAGCATGGTAAGAGCAGGCAGACACAAGGAGCTATGGCAAGTGATAGCTGCTGGGGGAGAGAGTTTTCTCTAAGGGAGTTGCTCCTTGTAAGCTAACCATGCTCCCGTGGGCAGCAAACTAGACAAGATGAGTGAAAGAGAAAGGACACAAAGTTAGATGAGTAAGAAAGTTGGGAGTGGATTTGGGAAGAATGGGAAGCTGGTAGATATGATCAAAACATATTGTATGAAATTCTCAAAGAGCTAATAAAATAATAAATATAAATGTACAAAAAATTTAATGGGAGCTAGATGTAGTGGTACACACTTTAATTCCAGCACTCAGGAGCTAGAGGCAGTCAGATCTCTTTGAGTTCAAGGCCAGCCTGGTCTACACAGCAAGTTCCAGGACAGCCAGAGTTATGTAGAGAGACCCCAACTCAGAAAAAAAAAAAAAAAGGTTTTATTTGATGCCTGATGAGCACCCAGACTTTAGCATCTTTTAGACTCCTAGGAGAAATATCCCAGGGGATTTGAACAATTTTCTAGAAGTTCATGACGCTGGCTTCACACAGCTGATGATTTAAAACCTACGTGGCCACTTCCTAGCTACTGTGATCTAGGCATATTATTTAAACTTTTCTGTGCATCAGTTTCCTCATTTGTAAAACAAGTCAATAAAACTTATCTCATGCTTATAAGGGAGCTCAGAGTTAATTGTTTATAACAGTTCTTGCCACTGCTCAGTGTTTGTCAATAGTAGAATATTATTTAAATGTATACTCCACCAAATACCAAACTCTTTTTGGCTCTGGTTTCAGAATATGAGGATCTTCATGTATGTTAACAGAACCAAGAAAAGTATTAAAAGTATTAAAATGCTATAGCATATTATATTATACTTGGTGCTACATTAAACAACCAATATAGCAATAGCTAAAATACCACCTATTTATTTATTACCATAATCTTCTCCTCTTAAAATCTCAGGAGCAATGTAATTGGGAGTTCCACAGAAAGTGCTGGTTGTATCTCCAGGCCGCAATCCTTCCTTTCATAGGGGGAAAAAAGGGAGAAAAAAAAAAAACCAAAACAAGGAAGGTAAGATACAAAACTTTTAAAGGTCACCTCTTGCGTTTCATCTACTGTCTAGATTCAGCATGTATATGCAATACATTGCACCTAGACAACATCACTAGGAACAGTTACCTTATTATGAAAATTGTAATTGCTACTAAATAGCATAAAGAAAACTTAGTCAGATTAGATGTTGCTAAAGTCAGTTTAGCAAGAGGCAGGCTGATCTCTGTGAGTTCCAGGCCCACCTGGTCTACAAAGTGAATTCCAGGACAGTCAGGGCTACCAGAGAATCTCTGCTTCAACAAAACAAAATACCAAAACAAAAAAATTTTTTAAAAATATTTGCTGGGCTGGAGAGATGGCTCAGAGGTTAAGAGCACTGACTGCTCTTTCAGAGGTCCGGAGTTCAATTCCCAGAAACCACATGGTGGCTTACAACCATTTAAAATGAGATATGGTGCCCTCTTCTGGTGTGCAGACAGAATATTGTATATATAATAAATAAATAAAATTTAATACAAAACCAAGATCATGATTAAGATGAACCATCTAACATGACTGTTGACATTACAAGGCTTTGTATCTGGTCACTTTTCTGTGAAGCATGTCTTCTGCTTTTGTGAACAATTAAGGCACAGTGCACAAACAAGCTATATAGAGAAAATACTCAATAATAATAAATGGAACAACCACTAAGAATTGTAACTAATATAAATTTCTGTATACCTACTAACATATTGTTTAAAAACAAATAAAAATGAACATGTTAGGAGAATTTCATGGTCTTAATCATGAGATTCTAACATTCCTATATCAGAAAATACATCCTATATACCAATAAGGAATAAACAGAGAAAATTTTAGATTAAAAACTAAAACTAAGGGGCTGGAGAGATGGCTCAGAGGTTAAGAGCACCGACTGTTCTTCCAGAGGTCCTGAGTTCAATTCCCAGCAACCACATGGTGGCTCACAACCATCTGTAACGAGATCTGGTGCCCTCTTCTGGACTGCAGACATACACAGACAGAACACTGTAAACATAATAAATAAATAAATCTTTAAAAACAAAACAAAACAAACTAAAACTAAAAAGAAAAAATAAGCATGGTGGTGCACATGGCATCCCAGCACTTCAAAGACTGAAGCAGGAGGACTGTTAATTCGGGGAAAGCTCAGCTACAGAGGGTTTAAGACATTGTCTCAAAAAACCACAACAGAGGCAAAACCAATCCAACAATCAAATATGTTACATACAACCATATACACAGTATAAATATGGTCAGATATGTTTGGGGAAAAGAGAAGGACATAAAGTCCTAAAAGATCCCTCGAAGAACTAGGGAGATGGCTCAAGGGTAAACTCTTGCCATACAATCCAGGCTGGCCTTGAGGTCTTCCTGACCATCCTGCTTCAGCCTTGCAGAGGTGAATCATCAAACCTCCGCCTCCTCATGCTGGTGGTAATTTTAATATTCAAACAGTAACTCAAAAGGAAAAAAGAAAAAAAAAACCTTCTAATTTATACCTTAATACTCTTCATATTTTTATCTGCTCTTGAAATTCATAAAAATCCACTATAATTGTGATTTTTTTAAAGATAGGGTTCTCTACATATCCCTGGCTGTCCTGGTAAATGATTGGAAGCTGATATGCAAATATTGTGTTAACATAATAAGGACTGTAGGTAATTTTTATTTCCAAATTTTCTTCAAAGGCCTAACAGCTTTCAAGACAAAAAGCTACAATCAAGGGGTGGGCCTAGGCCCTACCCCAAAGAAACGAAAGACTCTGATGACACCCTATGGAAGGCCTCACCATCCAGGGGGAGCAGAAAAGGTATGTGACAGATAAGGTTTTAGTTGGGGGGTGGGTGGATAGAGGAGGATGGGTGGGAGAAGGGAAATGGGATTGTCATGTAAAACAATCCTGTTTCTAATTCAAATTTAAAAAGTTGGAAAAAAAAGCTACAATCAATTAAAAAAAGTAACCCTATATAACACTTATTACAAAAGACATGTAATTCTGTAAATGGCCAAATGGCCAGTGAGTACACTCACCTTCGGTTAGAATTCCAAAACATTCTAAACAAGGCAGTGATAATTTCCCATCTAAACATGAAGTTACTTAACTGACAGGTCATGAGCTGCCTGGAGGTTCTCACCTTACACATGCCATAGTCAGTGAGTTTAATGTGTCCTTCAGAGTCCAGGAGTACATTGTCCAACTTCAAATCTCTATAAATTATCCCTCGCTCATGAAGATAATTTAGTGCTAGACTGATTTCTGCTGAGTAAAACCTTGAATTGAAAAAAATATGATTTTGTTATGAATAGTCACCATTTGAAAAACCCTAAATAGACGGGCGTTGGTGGCACACGCCATTAATCCCAGCACTCGGGATGCAGAGGCAGTCGGATTTCTGTGAGTTCGAGGCCAGCCTGCTCTACAAAGCAAGTTCCAGGACAACTGCTAAAGTAATACAGAGAAACCCTGTCTCGAAAAAAAACAAAAATGAAACAAAAACAAACAAACAAACAAACAAACAAAACACCTAAATATACAATGAACACAAACAGTAGATTACAATAATATGTGATAGGGATACTATAATCTATTATGTAAATTAACCTAGTTCAGCCTCCTCAAGACTTAGAAAGAATAAATTAGCAACAAGATAATTTATTTATGCATTGTTTTCAACTAGTAGACCCAAAAGGTCAGGCAGTTCTGAGGAAAAAATCCAACTCAAACAAAAAACTTACCTGGCATGTTCTTCAGGAAGCTTTCTCTGTCTCTGCATATGAAACATTAGATCCCCTCCATTTACATACTCTATGACAAAAAACAGCCTAAAACAGAGACAAAACCACAAGTCAAAGTGAGTTGTCGAGCTTGTGGCACTTAGAACAGCAATCATGACAGCATAAAGGCATTCTGAATGAATCAGCCCTCGACAAGAAATTAGTGGGAACAAGGGCTTCGATATAAGGAAGCAACCCAGCAAGGTACAATTACACCGACTGCACTCTAGGGTAGTGCTGCTTGGGGAAAAGAGCTGCTTACTGGGTGAGTCATGTTTAAATGTCACGTAAGGTAGAGAAGACACTGCATCATAAGATGATTGCTCAGGGTGTTAAAAGGGTGGCTATCTCCTGCTGTTTTTCAGGAGCCCCTTCTCTCCCTGTTTCTTTCCATTTATTTATTTATTTGTTTATTTATTTATTTATTTATTTATTTTTTCTATTAGGATGGGTGTTAGATTGTAGCAGGAAGTTCTTAGTGCTCCTACAGGAAACAGATGAAGCCCAGGAACCTTTTAACCTTACCTGCTTTCTGTCTGGAAGCAAGAATGCAGCCCAACAAGAAAAGGGTGATTGGATGCCTGCTCGAAAACATGCTTCTCTGTCTGCACCCAGTCAATATCCTATTTAAAATGCCAAAGAAATCTATGTCAAATGAAATGGCCAAAACTAATAATGGCAAATTTGTTCTTAGCAAGCCACTTACAAATATTAACTAATTTGAATAAATATCAAAACCACTCACTGTCATAAAACAAAACTTATACAAAGAAAAAATACCATTAACAAAAATGTTCAGTATTATTAAAGTCTTGAAAACTTAGGCAGCTCAAGTACTTCCTTTAACAATAATATGCCTTGAATTTATTTTTACCTAAGGCAGGCTCTTAGAGAAGTAGACCAAAGTAATAATGCATAAACACTGAAGTACTATGCTTTTGTTATGTCTGCGTACGTGTGGTACTCTGGATTATACCAGGGCCTCCTACATGCTAGGGTTTGTCTAGAAGTAGAAAAAAAAATCTCCATGCTTACCTCATCATCATTGACGAGCTCTTTTTTCACAACTTTCATTGCATAAATGCGGTCTGTTTTTTTCAATCGAACCAACAGCACTTTGGCATAACTTCCTCTCCCTATAACTCGAAGCAAATCAAAATCCTGGAGACCTAAACTTGATGATGCTTTACCACTTTCCCTGGTGTTCATCGCCTGTTAAGAACATTTATACCAACAAAACTTTACCTGGAAATACTTTCTCAATACTTTTTATTTCTAACAAAGTCTTATAACTATAAAATTTTAAAGTATTTTATTAACATAAAATATTTTAAGTTAACTCTTTCTTTTTTAAAAAATATTTATTTTATGTACTATCTGCACATACGACTTTATGACAGAAGAGAGCATCAGATCCCTCTATAGATGGTTATGAGCCACCATGTGGTTGCTGGGAATTGAACTTAGGAACTCTGGAAGAGTAGCCAGTGCTCTTAACCTCTGAGCCATCTCTCCAGCCCAACTCTTTTCTTATATATTCTAAAACATTTCATCTTTAAGACATGGAATGAGCTTGTGAGTTAAGAAGTAGTAATAACAGAGCTGAATTCTGAGGAATGTTAAAGGTTGTCTCTAAAAAGACCCGATAAATTATAAATACAAGTATCATGGAGATTCACGAATTAAAAATGACATTGATTTTCATGACTGGGAGAATAGGGATACCACTGATTAAAGAAAGTAAAATATGTGGCTGCGATAACACTGACATTCATGTGTATCTGTTTGGTTTCCCAAAAAGAATTTAAGTTAAAATAGGGTATAAAGATGCAAGTCTGTTAAGAGTCTGGTAGAAGCTACATAAATGTAAGCTGAGCTGTGAGAGGACACACTCCAAGGTATGTGAGACGCTACAGGCAAGAAATGAACATGAGGCAGTACATACAGTTTATAGTAGATTTGACATTAAAGGGATGGCAAAGTAACCCTTAAAATTCATTCAAAACTAGAAATGTAAACATCTGTCAATTTACAAGGATTATCGAAGATAATCTTTTATAAGCTACTAGCAAAGCCAGAAAGAACACCTTCAGCGACCATGCCTATAGCTCAATACTGCAAAGTCATTAACACACAACAAATGTCCCACAAAAATAAAGCAGAAATCCTCTGGGGAAAAGTATCAAGTAAAGAAAAGGAAGTTAGGGAGGGAAATGGGGAAGGGAGAGAGGAAGGAGAAGGAGGAAGAAAGGAAAACTCCAGATCTGACCCCTCTGGCATCTACAGGCACCTGCACTCACACCCACACACCCACATAGACACACATACAAATCACTAAAACCAACAAAAACAAGTCATTTAAAAACAATGGCCATGGGGATGAAGAGCTGGTTAACAGCACTGGCTACTCTTCCAGAGGATCCTGGTTCTATTCCCAGTACCCACATGGCAGCCAATAGCTCTCTGTAACTCTAGTTCAATGCCCTCTCTTGAACTCTGCAGGCACCAGACACATGTGGTACCCAGACATATATACAAGCAAAGCACTGTACACACAAAACAAAATAAATATATCTAAACTCCAAGTGCTAAGTTTAATTTAAAGTGCATACTCTTGAAAATGATCAAAGTATATCAACAGCTTGTATTAAATCTTAAGGCTATAGGATATGTAAACCAATAATAGAATGACAAGCTTAAAAAGAAGTTAAAAAAAAAATCAGACATCACCACTATGTCCACTCAAAGGATTGACTTAAAAGAGATTGACTATACAGAGTGTAGACATAAATGAGGAGCAACTAGAACTGTCACCAGCTGCTGATGGAAGTATAAACTCACAAACGGAAGGCTGTGGCCACTGTCTCTACAGTGGAATGTACATACTGTGTTGAAAATTCATCTAGCTACCCACGTCTCATCATCTGGGTTTTTGCTACACACACTTCTACCATTTAAAAGGAATAAAAACCAAAGCAGCAAGAATAACGATGATAAAGATAAAATGCCAATGACAGTTTCTAAAAGGAACAAAAAGGAATAAAAAAGCACCGAAGAACCCATGGAAGAAACATGAGCAATACACGGGTCTAGAAGAACAGATAACTCATTCTTTAGTATTAGGGTTTTCTTCCTTTGTCTGACTCATTCAGCCATGAACAAAACAATGAAGATCTTGTCAGGGTGGGTTATAAATGTAGAAGTAAAAATGCAGCCTTAGAAAACAAAACTGAAAGAAGGAACAAGGGTGGATAAAACAGAGTGGAGACATGGGTGCAGCTGGGCTGGGCATCCCATATCTGGGAGGCCAGGAAAGAAGGATCAGGAGACAGGTCATCCTCAGACATGCAGGGAGTTCCAGGACAGCCTGGGCTACATGAGGACTTAAAAGAAGAGAAGAATACAAACAAAAGAAAATTGACTAAATCAGAAAGAGAGTTTAAGATATCATATTAAAAACAGGGGATCAATAGATTTATTTCAAATTCTGCTGGAGTAAAGCGAGAAGACAAGATCACCCACTATGTATTCACGATTACTTTAACTGAGTAGTGCATTGGGGTTGGGGGGCTTTGCTACAATGTTCTGTCTGCTACTTCTGTTTCAAATTTATGTAAAAAAGAAAGTTGGAACATAAACAAGAAGCCTAAAATAACATACCCATCAAACACTAGAAAGAGAAAAGAAAAACAGATAGGGACTAAATTTCCATGGCCAGAAATACACACATTTGAAAGACAGATTGAGGCACTATTCATACAACTGGAAACAGCTAAAAGGGGCTGCCTCCAAGATAACATATGGAACAGGTAAGCTATGACGTTCTTTTCACCAAAAGCTTTCTAAAAACTGCTTAATGTTTTAATTAATTTCTGTTTTAGAAGCAAACATGGGCTGGAGAAAAGGCTCAGAGGTGTGGTGATATTTTGTTTATGATCTAATAAAGTTTGCCTGAAGATCAGGGAGCAAAGCTAGCCACACTAGTTAGCCATAGAGGCCAGGCAATGGTGGCACACACTTCTAATCTCAGCACTCGGGAGACAGAGGCAGACAGATCTGTTCATTCAAGGCCACTCTGAGCTACACAAAACTGATCCAGTCTAAAAAGGAAACAGCTGACACAAAGGTGACCTCAGCACTTGGGATCCCACACCTTCAATCCCAGCACTAGAGAGGAATATAAAGTGGGAGGAGACAGGAGCTCAGTGCAGTCTGAGGTTTGGTGGAGACAGATGCAGTCTGAAGACAGGATGGCCCTTTGGTATGAGCATTGGTAGAGGTGAGAACTCTCTAGGGACTGGTTGCTTTGCTTCTCTGATCTTCAGCTTTAACCCCATTATTTGACTCTGAGTTGTTATTATTAAGACCAACTAGAACTCATGCTATACAACAGTTAAGAGCACTTGTCACTTTCAGCAGATCTAAGTTCAGTACCCATATATATCAGGCAGCTCTCGGCAGCCTATAACTACTGCTTCAATCGACCCGACACACCCTTCTGGCATCCATGACCACCTGCACATATGTGGCATTTTCTTACACAGATACACATAAAAATAAATACTAAATAAATTTTAAATATTATAGAGTTTGGCACACAGGCCTAGCATCCTAAGTTGGATCCCCTGAAGCCATATACAGTTGATACAGGAGAGTATTAACTCCACAAAGTTGTCCTTTGACCTCCACATACATATGGCAGCATGCCCATCCTATTCCTACACATCACACACACAGTAATAACAATATTTCTAAATGGCAATTAAGACAATTAATCATTAATACTTAAAACAACTAGTCCACAATAGAAGTATCTGCAATGTGTTTCAAACAATATTATCAAGTACTAAAATACTATTCCTATATATAATTGTTGCTTATAATTTATGCTATCTTAAAGTGAAAATTTTGAAATTATTTCATAATTAAAAGTTAAGTCAAAATGAAACTCTAAAATCATTAAATGTCTTCCTTGTATTTTACTGTTATAACCTAATATGTAAGCAGGTCAAAATTTGTATTTCTAAAAGACTATGTCTTTCTAAACACTAATGCTGTACACAGTAGGACAAATTATCTTACCTCCTTTTCTTCACCAACTTGGTCCAAACTTTCATGACTTGAAGGATTATATGGAATTACTAAAAATTCAAAAACAAGTATTAAAAAAAGAAAAATAATCAATGATGAATTTGACTTAATTTTTTTCTTGATGGTTTTTCTTAGTTTTTACATATGAGTAAGTAATTAGTTAAAGCTTAATATTTGTCATAAATTATACTTTTCCATAGGCCCTGAGTTGGATTCCCAGTAACAGTATGTGGCTTAAAACCATCTATAGTAGGATCTGATGCCCTCTTGTGTCATAAAGTTATACATGCAGAAACAGCAATCATACATAAAACAAATAAATCTTTAAAAAATAAGGTAAAGAACTCCCAGGCATTGGTGGCACACGCCTTTAATCCCAGCACTTGGGAGGCAGAGGCAGTCAGATCTCAGAGTAAGTGCCAGGATAGGTTCGAAAGCTACACAGAGAAACCCTGTCTCAAAACAACAACAACAACAAAGTAAAGAAAGATCATTAAAAAAAAAAAACAAAAAACAAAAAAAAAACAGTAGTGAAGGCAGAGAGGAGGCTCCAGTTGGCAGCCAACTCCTGCTTTTTCTCTTCCTTATCTGTTATCTTCCTTATCTTAATCTGTTCTCTATGGAGGATTATAATCCTACTGAAATGCTTTACAGAGACAGCAAGCCTATGTTTTATTTCTTGTCTTTTCGTCTTAAAAATCCTTGACTATTATACAGATCAAGAAATGACAAGGTCAGAGCTTCTGCTCCTCAGGGCTGTTGGGGCGGGGGGTCAGGGGAGTAAGAGCCCTCAGCAGCTGGGCGGTAGTGGTGCACACCCTTACTGGGGAGACAGAGGGCAGAGAGCAGAGGGCAGAGGGCAGAGGGCAGAGGGCAGAGGGCAGAGGGCAGAGGGCAGAGGCAGAGGCAGGTGGATTTCTGTGCGTTTGAGACCAGCCTGGTGTACAAGAGCTAGTTTCTGATCTACAAGACAGCCTCCAAAGCCACAGAGAAACCCTGTCTCAAAAAACCAAACTTTTTAAGCTTCTTTTATGCCCTTCCAGAAAAATTCTTTTAGCTTCAGAATTTTCCAAATACATGCTTAAGATTTTGTTCCTGTTTAACATTTAACTTATCCCACAGAGTCAGTTTGCTGTGCTGTATCACTACATTTCCAGAATAAGGATCTGAATAAAACCAAATTGCTTCAACAGTCAACATGGCTCCAAACTCAGCTTTGTACTTTCACACTGTGAAAAAGAAACTTGGCTTGCTGAATTTAAAAGATTCTCCAAAGAATTTATTTGAAATAAGAAAATCAATTATTAGTTTATCCAGTTGTTTTTTCAAATGCTAAATATGCATATTAAAATATTGTGACAAATTTTATCACCATACAATATGCTTAGGTACATTATGTCTTTAAACTTAAGCTTAAAAAGTTACCACAGTGGAAAGGAGGCTCCTGGGGGCAGAGGGCTTAAGGTGGGGGAAATGTAGGAGAAAATGGAGAAGCAACAAAAGTTTTATTTGAAAATGCTATAATGAAATCTAATACTTTGTAATGTTAATTCAAAAATGAAAAAGAAATGAAGTCTAATATGAGAAATCAGACTTTACAAAAGCACCCAGAGCAGTCTCCACCTGCGGCTCCCTCTCACCTGTCTGTGCATGGTCTGGATGCATGGATGACTGGTCCATCGGCATCAGTGGTTCCTATAAACATTTCCAAAGACACAGTGACTTACACGATTCCTCTTAAATCCCCAAACCTCTATAAATCCAGAAATGATGGTATTCTAATGAGATGTATCATACTAAAACTTAAATGTGAAAAACTCTAAGTGATATGAATTATTATAATACTTAATATTAATACTTAATATAAAGCCATGCAATACTCCTATGAATGACATAATACCACTTTTTTTTTTTTTACAGAAAAAATAAGAGATTTCAAGTCAGCTGGAAATAAAACTGAATTATCTACTGTGATCCCCCTTCAACATTACCTTTTTCCCCTCTGAAAACTGAGAACATATGGCACACTGGAAGGAGAGAACTATTCGCAAGTCACTCTCTGACCTCCAGATGCTGTGGCACATGTGCATAACACGTGCACAAAAGGACACGCACATGTACAGTAATGATGAATAAAAATAGAATAGCAAAGAAAACAGAACTGGAGAGACTCTCAGCAGTTAAGAGTGCTTGCTGCTCTTGCAAAGGGCCTCAGCTCAGTTCCTAGCACACAAGTGGGCAGCTCACGAACACCTCTAACTCCAGCTCCAAGGGATCTGACATCCTCTTCTGGCCTCTAAGGCCAGAACATACACAGCATATACTCAAATAGACACATAAATAAAAATAAATCTGAGAAAAGATGACCAAATAATACTGTTCAGTGAGAAAAATGAGTTAGAAAAAAATGTACATCAATGATATCACTTTTACTAAAATATCTAAAAAAAAAGACACTCAAAGTAATGAACAAATTTATTAAATACTTTAAATGACTAAAAAGCAATTGTTTCTCCTACAATAAAATTTTAAGGAGCAAAACAAGTGGGAGAAAGGAGGAACCAGGGAATTAAAAAGTATGGAAGAAACACCAATCAAGGACAGTTTGAATCCTGATTCAGAATGAAAAATTGTAACTTGATCAGACAGCTAAAAATGTGAATAGTGCCTGGATGGCATTTGATATTGGTCATTTCTAGACTTCCAAAGTTTACGAATCTTACGTGAAATGTAAAGGACTCTTATACATCATGTTTTCTGAGATGTAGTTATAGATACCTTCCTATTTTAACCCTGTTAAATGAAGCATGTTATGCACATATATAACAAACAAAACCCTATGCCTTACCGGTGGCAAAGAATGCCTCCCACACTCGACAGTGACAAGCTTGTGACACTTCTTATGAACCAACAGTTTGCAATTGATGCACTTATATCCTTGTCGTCCAAGTCCCCAGATTCTGTCTGTGCAGATGGCACAGTGAGCACGCTGCAAAGAGCAAGTTCAAGAATATTTTATCACAGCCAGGCAGTGGTAGCCCACACCTTTAATCCCAGCACTGAGGATGCAGAGGCAAGTGGATCGATCATTGGGAGTTCCAGGCTAGCCTGGTCTACATAGTGAGTTTCAGGACAGCCAGGGCTATATACCCTGTCTCAAAAAACAAACAAACAAACAAGGCAAAACAGAACAAAAACATAAGCCAAAGTTATTTCCCAACAGCTTGCTCATTATGTCTTCAATCCCAGCATTCATAAGGCAGAGAGGCATACTGATCTATAAGTTCAAAGTCAGCCTGGTCTACATAGTGAGTGCCAGGCCAGCAAAGGCTACATGAGATTCTGTCTCAAATTTTTCAAACAAGCCAGGTGGTGCATGCCTTTAATCCCAGCACATGGGAGGCAGAGACAGGAAGATCTCTGTGAGTTCGAGGCCAGCCTGGTCTACAAAGCGAGTTCAGGATAACAGCCAGGACTGTTACACAAAGAAACCCTGTCCCTCAAAAACAAAACAAACAAACAAAGAAGTTTAACCTAAGACTAACAAATAGCATTCATTCATCTAATGAGGACCAGAGTGAAGCAGAGTCCTAGATGGTGAGAGGAAATGCTACTTAAACCAGAGGCACTGCCACAGCAACAGATACAAGGCCTTGCTGCTTAGTTCTTTTAAAAGGACTACCAAGATTGAATAACAAACTACCTTTCTCTCATAGGAAGGGAAAAATAAAAATAGATGTCTCAAAGTATTAGAATCCAACAAAATAGGTTTACCCTGTTGAAACGTTTGGCTTGAAAAGTGTGGCCATTTGCACAATAAAGCTTTCTCCACCGGCGTGCTCCTCTGCGGTAAATGGATTCTGAAGAGAGATTGAAAGTTAGAGAGCAAGTTTGAATAAAAGCCACTTAATTAATCTGACTTTTCCGTATTTATTGCTGGAAAAACTATAGTAACACACACTAGAAACTGAAAATGTAAAATGGGTTCACTAAAGGACATGTTGAAAAACAAATACCTGGGGTACCAACTTTGGAATAATTAGTATTGCTTTTCTTATACTGTATCTTTTTTAAAAAGATTTTATTTATTACGTATACAATGTTCTGCCTGCATGTATGCCTGTAGGCCGGAAGAGGGCACCAGATCTCAATATAGATGGTTGTGAGCCACCATGTGGTTGCTGGGAATTGAACTCGGGACCTCTGGAAGAGCAGTCAGTGCTCTTAACCTCTGAACCATCTCTCCAGCCCAGTATCGCTTTTCTTTTAAAGAGATTTCCCCCCAACATTTGAGAAAAACTGAACTTCCTGGACAGGTTAAAGGAGTAAATATTTGTATTCTTTACCTGATTTACAAGCTACTACTTACTCTTTGTTATACCTAATATCTTCTCAATACAAATAAAAAACAAACAAAAATCCTCTTCGTCCCCTCAGAATGATATAGAAGATACGCAACGTGTGAATCTAATGACATTCACTCTGGTCATCCATAACCACAATATGATTACTGCATCTTAGAAAATTAACTTAGTATCACTCAGTCTAAAGCTCACATACAACATTTCTTAATTGTTCCAAAAGTGTCTTTCAAAGCTGTCATTTTCTAATCAGGAACAAATCACAATGCAGGCATTCACTGCATCTGGTTTCTTTTGTTCGGCTGTCAGGCTGGTTGGTTTTCACCTCCAACACATTAAAAACCATTCACACTGCTTTATTCTCCACGTCTTAGGCAGTGTTTTTATGTTCCACATCCATGTTGCAGTGTCTACCTCTTCATGATCAGAGTCAGTGCTAAATACTTTGGGCAAAGGTACTATGAAACTGCCTTTAAACAAGAGAGGGACGAGAGGAATGTCTCTACTGGTAAGCACATCTCACTGCTCTGGCACCCAGTCAAAAGCAGGTCACAACTGCCTGTAACTCCAGTTATGGAGTAAGCATGGGGAGGGGGGATCAGGCATCTCTACTGATATGCGCACATGCACAATTTAAAATAATAAGATAGAGACTGCTAGGTTTTTCTTATGGCATTACATCAAAGAGGCACACAATGTCAAAATGTCAGTGCCCACTGCTGATAACCACCCTTACAAGTAGTGACTCTGCACCTCTTCTTCACTGTAAAGGTACATTTTATGTCATGTAAGAGATTTGTAAGTGATATTTTATATAACTCCACCTACAACAAACTTTTATCCTTTTTGGATTGTTTTGGTACAATACTGGGCATTAAACTCAAGATCTCACACATTACATAAGAATTCTAGCTCACTCCAAAGGTCTTATGTAACTGCATTGTTCTTTTTAATTTTTAAAAACATTTATTAGTGTTCTGTCTACATGTATGTATGCATACCATGCGTGCTTAGTATTCTGGAGGTGAGATGGGGGAGTTGGATACCCTGGAACTGGAGTTACAGATAGATGGTTGTGAGCTACCATGTAGGTGCTGGGAACCTAACGCAGGTCCTCTAGAAGAGTAACAAGGGCTCTTAACCTCTGAGCTATGTCTCCAGCTCCCACAAACACTATTTTTTCCCCCCAAAGACAGGGTTTCTCTGTGTAACAGCCCTGGCTATTCTGGAACTTGATTTGTAGACCAGGCTTGTCTTGAACTCAGAGATCCTCCTGCCTCTGCCTCTTGAGTGCTGGGATTAAAGGCTTGTGCCACCACTATTCCTAAAACACATAGGAAGAGGTTCCAAACAATCAAATCTAATCCATTCATAATTCTGGCTATCCATCACTATGGCATGTACTATCTAGTAGTCTACTAGACATTGTAATGTCTACCGGTGATATTCCTCAGTGGCATTTAATAATAAGGAACATTCTAAACTACTTTAAAACAGATGTAGCACTGAACTCACTATTTAAAGTTCAAGTAGAAAGTATCTGCTACAATGCTCTTAGAAGCCTTTTTTTTCTGCTTGCAGAGCAGAGGATAGAACCAGGGCTTTATACCTAGTAGAAGCTTTGCAGCATGATGCCTGACACTAAACACAGGTGCTTTTGCTTGTGCCTACACTCTCTAGCAAGAGCCAGCACATGTTACCTTACCAGACGCTCCTATGAACTAGCTTGTATGCCCTAAATATTTTACTGCTGTCTAAGAATTTAAAAGATCAAGCAGCCACAGTCACAATTACCAATTTTCCTCCACACTCTAGTTTAATATTTAATTTACTGGGGAAAAAGTGGTGTCAGACCTCCACCACTAAATTTTAAAAGGTAATGAGTGCCTAGGTAAATAAGGTAATAGGAAAGCACGGCACAACTCTACAATGGACCTGGAGCTCTGCACAGGTGTGCCACAATGTTCACTCTCTCAAAACTCTGGCTCTGGGCAGAGAAGACACCCATTCTCTCCAGCAGCACTGTAAAGACAGCCAACATGGCTTTAACTCTCCTTCCACTAGCAGTCCAGCAAGATGCTGCCAGCTGAACACAAACCCACATTTTCACTACTGTCTGGGTGTTCTGCCCATCCCTTTATTTCCCTATCTCCCTGTGTATAATACATTACATCCATTTCACTTTATAGCTCTTTGTTTTCCCCATTCACTAAAGGGCACTAAGTCACAAAATTAGAAGCTTAGACTTGGAAATTTCATATAATTCAAAGAGAAACATTCACTACTTTTCCTTCTGAAGTCATGGATATGTGCAGAAAACCATAAAGGAAAATGAGATTCTATAACAATTCCTAACAATGTGACATCTACAAAGGTATCTAAAAGTGTCAAGCCTATTATTCTCACATTATATAGTAAGCATAAGCAAATAAACGAATGACTGTAACAAGTAGGTTATTAAATTTAGAAGTCCATGCATAATGTGTATACTCAAATACAGTGGTGAACAGAAAATGCTAATGTTGAATCTGGATAAGTGATACATAGGTATCCTTTTTTCCCTCAAAGATGTTTTGAAATTTCCACAGATTTGAAAATATCCAAAATTAAAAAACATGAAGCCACATGACTTAATTTAATTGTCCTTTTATATGCATAACAGACAATTATATAACATTTAGTTAGATGAATTCCATTTGGCAAAAGCAGAGCTTAGGCAGTTGTTAATATAGTCTAAATTAGACTGAAGAAACAGAATAAATCAAACAAATTAAAAGTTCTATTTTTTAACAGAGGCATGGTGGCACACGCCTTAAATCCTAACACTTAGGAGGCAAAGACAGGCGGACCTCTGAGTAGAAGCCAATCTGGTCTGCAAAATGAGTTCCAAGACAACCAGAAACCTTGTCTAGAAAAACAACAAAATAAAAAGTTCTGTTTCTTTTCACTTTGAGTAACTCTTTTCAAGTGTACAGAATACTAAAAACACTCACTGTCTTCTCCTGGGCAAGGCATTCCAGGACGTTCTGGTACACAAGGAAATACTGAAAGAAAATTAATTAAAATTAATTAACAGCATATTTACAAAACACAAATTATCCAGAATTAAACTGATCCAAATTTCAAAGTGACTTGAGGTATCAAAGGAAGAATTTTAGCACTGGCCAAAATTAGTTTACAAAATACAAATTATACAGAATTAAAACTGATCCAAATTTCAAAGTGATTTGAGATAACCAAGGCAGAATTTTAGCACATGGTCAAAATTAGTCTACTGAAGGCTCTCACTTTTACCAAGCCTATCTAAAGTAAGTTTCTGTGAAAATAAATATGTCTATAGGTAACACATTAGAAACTTGAATTACTAATTCTAGTCCCTTGTGAATAATCACTTTTTTCCCCCTTCTGGTCCTTAAAGAAATTAACTACAATCTTTGTTGTAGAGAACTTTGTTAGAATAAAGAATTAAATAACAAAATGAGAGTTTTTTTAAAGATGTGTACCAAATTTAGGAATGAACTAATATTAGAAATAGTACCAAACCCCTCAAAATAAAAGCTTATATTCTCTAAGTTTACAAACACACCAAATAAAGCATCTTATAGTGGGAGCATCTTGTTAACTAACTGTACTGTGGGGAATTAGGGCCACATCCTGGAACAGGAAACAGTTTATCAAGCCCAGCACTGTGCTAGGCAAGGACTCCACAGCTGAGTTCATTCTCAGCTCTCATTTTTTTTTTTTTTGTTTGTTTGTTTTGAGATGTTGGTCTCACTATGTAGCTCAGGCTGCTGTAGAACACAAGATCCTCTTGCCTATGCTCCCAAGTTGTAGGGTAATAGGCAGCTGCTACCTGCCGGGATAAATGATTGCTTCTCTAACATTTTGTACTAGAAAAGGGTGGTCCCTGCCCTGCACACACACTCTCAGACTTCTAAAGCTGTGTAGGAATGTCTAAGTTGTGAAACAATGGGAAATCACATTTTAATATCCTAGAAGACTATATACAGATAATACATTTCTCCTAGACTATAAAAAGCAGAATCATTTTACCTGCTCTAGCACAGGAAAAAGAAAGTTAAAGACAATTATATAGGGATGAAGGCACACATAATAAATGACACCTAGATTGTCTTTAAACAGTCAACAAAACAGTTATGTTTAAATTACAGCTTTGGGAGTCAATTGATGGCTCTCTTTACCATGGATCAAGAGTTCAGAATCCTTGTTCAGCTCATAAAGCCTGAAAGCTTCTTCTAATTCCAACTGAGAAGACACTGTACACGGATCTCCTAAAAAACACAAAAAGTAAAGCTCAATTTTCACCCTTTGAGTTAGGTAACTGTAAGCAAACTATAAATAGTTTACAAGGGTGTTTACAAGGACAGATGTTTAGATATTTCCTTTGACACCCCATTTTCTGAGGTAGATGACTTCACATCCATTTCTAGTTGCACAGAATGAAACACAGGCCCAGACACCAAATTTTCTACATACAAAACCACTGTTCTGTATACGCACGCACGCACGCATGCACGCACACACATCTACACTGACTACCTTCAGGCGGGCATGGATCACTTAAATGGGTATGGTTAAGAGCCAGTCTGCTGCCTCTTTCTTGTCCTCAGTATTGCGGATGGAACCCAGGACCAGGTCTGACAAGCTCTCTTAACACCTAGGTATAGAGCCAGCCCCACCCCATTTTGTTCTTTTTGGGGATAGGTTCTAAATAAGTTACTCAGGCTGGCCTTAAATACAATCCTCCTGCTTCAGTCTCCTATGTGCTGGGATTACAGGCTTATACCACCAGGTCTGGTACTAGTTTTTCTTTCTTCTTTTGCCTTTTTTTTTTTTTTTTTTTTTGAGACAGGGTTTCTCTGTGTGACAGTCCTAGCTATCCTGAAACTCACTCTGTAGACCGGGCTGGCCTCAAACTCACAAAGATCTGCCTGCCTCTGCTTCCTGAGTACTGGGATTAAAGTTGTGTGCCAGTACCGCCTGGATCTAGTTTTTTTAAAAGAGGAATAAAAGCAGATCCACTACTACACTATGAATGGTTGGGTTCTATCTTCATGGAATGACTTTGTCATAGAATTTCTTTCACAGAAAAGAAACCACTAAAGCACTCTGGACTAACAGAGTCCAGCTAGAGCTACTTAAAAAAAATTTATTTTAGATTCATTTGTTTGATAAGTATTTTGCTTCCACATATGTACGTGTACCACATGTGTGCCTGTGGCAGTCAGAAGGCAGCATCAGATCCCCTGGAACTGGAATTCCAGACAGTTGTACACCACCTTGTGGGTGCTGGGACTTAAACCTGTGTCCTTTGCAAGAGCAGCAAATGCACTGGACTGCTGAACCATCTCTCCAACCCCTACTTAGGCTTTCTTTTTTAAATAAAGCATCTTTTGTTCTTTGACAAATGCACACATATAAACAATGTAACCTGGTCATGTGCACTGGAACTCAAATTCCCCTTCTCCCAAGGAGCCTCCAACTCTTTCCTCCATTCCCTTCCAGGCACCCCAAAATATCCCTCTCTTTTTTCATGTCTTCTTTTTTCAATAACCTACTGAGTAATGTCCATTGGAATGATGACTTATCTCCCTGATTCGCTCTTGTGTGTTTAATCATAGCTGTGGTGAGTTCATGGGCACAAAGGCCATGACATATCCCAAAGACAGCATTCCTCTCCATCTTGCATCTCTTACATTCTTTGCACCCCTATTCTGAGGTGTCCCTAACATATTCCCTGAGACTTTGGTGGGAAGGATGTTACAAATGTCCTACTTAAGGCTGGGCATCATCTTCAGCTACTCATAAATGCAAGTGCTGAATTTCAGTAACACACACAAAGATGATGAGAAGGAAATGCCTCTCTTGACTAACCAGCCAAAGCACTGAGTCATTCCTGGAAGTCAAAAGGTGGCCTACACACACAATAATGACATTCCTCAATGAACATGTCACTTAGGCAAGGTTGGGGCCTGAAGTGGATCACCCCCTGCTATTCTAATGCTCATTCCTGCGGTTATATGAAACTTTCCTCCATGATAGATGCCACTGATCTTCAGTCACACTCTGCAGAGAACCCAGTTGAAGGCATTTCCTTTCTACACTATCTCAAAGAAAACAGTGTCTCTATTCTTTTCTCCAGCTTAGCCGCTGAAGCTTTACTCCCTTTTATATCTCTGGACATTTATAACATTAGCCCTGATAACTCACAGAGCCATGAAAAGTTAAGTTTTCAACTCACTAAGCTGTAAGGCAGTGTTAGTGTTACACAGAAATAGATAACCAAACCAGAAATTGGTACAAAAGGAAGAGAATTACATGGCCTTTTCCACCTAATGACAGGCAGCAGATGGCAGCCATGGACTTTTTGTAAAGGCCAGAGAACAGAGAAAACGACTTGAGAAATGGACAAAATGAGTGAACAAAGTGTGGCAATACTGTCATTGAAGGCAATAGAGAATAGAGAAAACAGAAAATATACCCAAAGAAACTGGTTACAAATAAAAACATCATCATGACTAGGTAGGAGGTTCAAAGTACCAAATGGTTTCTTTTTCTTTTTAAAATAGGTTGGTTTTGTTGTTGTTGTTGTTGTTGTTGTTTTTAAGTTTATATGCATTGGTATTCTGCCTGCATTATTTCTGAGTGAGGGTGTCAGATGCCCTGGAACTGGAGTTACAAGCAGATGTGAGCTGCCATGTGGGTGTTGGGAATTGAACTCGGGTCCTCTGTAAGAGTAGCCAGGTGCCCTCAACTGCTAAGCCATCCCCCCCAAATGGTTTCTTTCATCAGCCTATGTAGATATGGATGCAGAGAAATGTCAAGAATAAAATCATTTTTGGTGAAACTTGGTTTCCACAAAGTATCTAAAAGAAAAACATTTCCCTGCCAAGCTTTGCTTGGTTCGAAAATAAAACTGCCCTCTCTTCCATTTCTACCTATATGTCACAAAAATAAGAAAAACACCAAAGGCAAAGAGCAGATGCATGGAGCTTCTAGTAAACACCAAGACTTCTTAATAAATTCTGTATATGGGGGGCTGGGTATGTGCATTTGCAGTGCAGTTGCCTGCAGAAGCTGTTGGGTCCTGGGGGCTGGAGTTACAGGCAGTTGGGAACTGCCTCCTATGAGTGCTGAACTTGGTCCTCTGCAGAAGCAGTACATACTTTTAACGCTTAGCCATCTCAACAGCTGGGCATCAGGATATTAGGTAAGCATACGAACCTCAGAAAAGTGTAGTAGGTGGGATTTTGTCTAGAAGAGATTTATGTGAGGTATGGCTATTACCTAATACAACATAACTCAATACATATGACTTCTACAATGTTCAAAATGAAGACATGTGACTTCCAAATCTGCAGGAGAAAGTCTAAGCAAGTTACTGAACTACAAATGCCATTACCTAGGAAAAGAAAAGGAAGACTCAGAAGCAATGTAAGAGTCATGGAAAACCACTTCCAGAAGGAGCTTTCCTGAGAACAGTGGTATATACTATTATAGTCCAGAATCTCCCTTCTTTGTGACTAGGAGTAGCTACTGTACTTCTCCTGTCTCTAGTTTATTATTCAGTTAGTATTTCACAGGTCTTCAGAACTAGCAAGGAAACTAAACCACAGGTGCACAAGACAAAGAATGAGAAGGGTATGTTTGGACTTTGAACCTAATGTTACGATTAGGCTCTGGGTAGTTGGGAGAGTGTATTAGCACTTCTGTATATCCATAAAGAAACAGGGAAGTCAGTCAACCACAGATACTACATACATTTAATCTGTTTTTTTTTTTCCTTGAACTGAGTGCCTCCGTGCCACATGTGACCTTTTTTGACCACTGTATTTGATGCATAAAGCATTCTATGTAAGTCATTATGAAACAAAGACTATATAAGTCATTATGAAACAAAGATGATCAGGAAAGCTATATTTTAAAGCTAACTCTATTATCACATCTAAACTTATAGAGTGAAACACAAATACATTCTCTGAGTATTTGCTCACTGCAGCTGACTTTGAGGGAATTAAAGGACTAATAAATTCCAGATATTAATCATTAGCCGGTTCTTGTTTTCAATGCACCTACTTTTTTCCCCACCTACAAAAGAAGAAAATAAGCATTAGGCTCTAAAAAACAGTTGTTAAAAATGAAATATCTGGCACCCTGTGGAGCCTCTGGTAGTGGATTAGTATTTTTCCCTGGTGTGAGAAGGGACTTCGAGAGCCCATCCCACGTGAAGGGATACACTCTCGGCCTGGACACATGGGGGAGGGCCTAGGCCTGGCCCAGGATGATGATGTGGAATTTGGGGAGCCCCCGTGGAGGGCCCTACCCTCCAAGGGGAACGGAGGGGGAGGGGGGGGGGGACGGGACAGGGGGGGGGAGGGGGGAGAGGGAGAAGGGATTGACAAGAGAAATTATAATTTTGTAAAAATTAAATAAAAAGAAACAGAAAAAAGAAAAAAATGAAATATCCAACTATTTGTAAAATAACCTGACAAGATGCAGAACACAAAACTTAGGTTACATAGTCACTGTATTTAAATCCACATTCCACTTCCTGGTCCCCATTGATTCATGGCCATATCATAATGAAAAATGCATTTAGTCCAATTCAAAGGCCCCCATAGTCTAACATGCTCAACACTGTTTAAAAGTCCAAAGTTCAAAGTCTCTTCTGAGACTCAAGGAAATCCCTTAAGTGTAATAACAAATTATGTATTTCCAACATGGATAGCACAGAATATGTATTACCATTCAACAAGGGAGGATTGGGACATAGTTAGGAAATACTGGACCAAAAAAACAGCAGGGCAAACAAACTGTAACCCTGAAATGGCTCCACCTTTCCAGCTTTGTTGCCTTCGATGATGCACATCTCTCTTGGACTGACCCTGTGTGCAGATCTCCTTGGCAGAGAACTCATGGCTCCAGGACTTCTAACATCATGGGGTCTCCAACATAATACATGCTTCAGCTTCACAACTTCACACAATGGCTTCTCATGGCTTCCATGCAGGGACTCCCCTTGCCACATGCCAGGCCTCAGTGGCTCTCCTTAACCGTGGAGGAAGAGTCCACACACCTTTGCTCATGTAGTTTTCATGACTCTAAAGCCAGAACCATAAGGACAACAGTGCCAAGTTCACCTGCCCATTTGGGAGCCTGGTCCTCTCCTTGAGTCACATTTGCAGAAACTTTCCTTATAGCTCCATTTGGGGTGGAGGGGTGGGGGTTTCAAGACAGGGTATCTCTGTGGCTTTGGAGGCTGTCCTGGAACTCGCTCTTGTAGACCAGGCTGGTCTCGAACTCACAGAGATCCACCTGCCTCTGCCTCCAGAGTGTTGGTATTAAAGGCGTGCGCCATTTTCGCCCAACTCCTTATAGTTTCTTAAGAGCAGAAAATTCAGATGGGCGGTGGTAAACGCCTTTAATGCTAGCACTTAGGAGCCAGAGGCAGGCAGATTTTTGTGAGTTCAAAGCCAGCCTGGTCTACAGAGTGAGCTCCAGGACAGCTAGGGCTGTTACACAGAGAAAATCCTGTCTCAAAAAACAAACAAGATAACAAAAACTTCCTTACAAGTTGGAAGTTAAACTGGGGAGGGTTTGCCCTGGTCCCCTTGCGCCATGCAGATCAGGCCTCTCCTTAATGCCCTTACCTCTCAGCACAAGCCTCGACGCCAACATTCAACTTCCTCCCCCTTTTTCTCTTCCTACTGTAGTTGTGTTTCTTTTTGCCCCACTTGCTATTTTTCACTGGAGACCTGAGTAAAAGTGATTTACTGATAATCACATGACAGAGTCAGTATCAGGCTGTCCTGAAATCTTCTCAAGAAATTTTCTTTTCAATTTAGCCTCAATCAAATTCTTAGGACTACAACATGGAATATTCCTTTACACTGTGTGTATGTGTCACTGTGGTTGGTTTAATAAAGACGCTGACTGGCCAATAGCTGGACAGGTTAAAGTTGGGGGAGAGCCAGAAATTCTGGGAAGAAGGGCGGAGTCAGAGGAGTCACAGAGAGAGACAGAGGTAGCAGGAGATAAACACAATGTGCTGAAAGATGGTACTGTCACATGGCAGAGGGTAGATAAGAAATATGGGTTACTTTAAAATATAAGAGTTAGTCAATAATAAGCCTGAGCTACTGACCGAGCATTTATAATTAATATTAAGTCTCCCTGTCAGTTATTTGGGAGCGGGAGGATGGGAAAGAAACTTCTGCATATACCACAGCAGAAGAAGCCACATTCTTTGCCAAAATATCACAAGAATGGTTTCTAGCCCAGTTGTTTGTTTTTGGTTTTCAAGACTGGGTTTTTCTGTGTAGCTTTGGAGCCTGTCCTGGCACTTGCTCTGTAGACCATGCTGGTCTTGAATTCACAGAGATCCGCCTCCCCAAGTGCTGGGATTTAAAGGCGTGGTGACACCACCGCCCAGCTTCTAAGCCAGTTTTTAATATTGTTTCTCTGAATGCTGGTCCTGTATAATCCATATTACTCTCAATACTGTCTTCCAAGATCCTACCAGCAGGCCTATTTAACTCTGCTTGCAACATTCAAATGTGCCTTTTCTAGTCCCAAATCCCAGTATCTTCTAAAATCCTTTTAAAACAGGTCAGGTCTGTCACAGCAACAACCCCATTCTTAGAGGACCCAAGTTCTAGTCCTAGTAATAATACACTGGCTAACAGCTGTTTCAAACTCCAGTCCATGGGACCCAATACTCTCTTCTGGCCTGTTTAGACACTGTATGCACATGGTGCATAGAGATACATGTAAGCAAAACATCTATACACATTAAACACACATATAAAGAATAAGCACAATACTACAGCTCATAATTATATATACTGTCAGTTAAAAATAAAAAATTTAAAACTAGGCAGAGAACTGAAATAAACTAAAAATCATATCTATCATTCCCTGCCATTCCCTGGCAGTGATGGCTATAAAATTACTATTCACCTAAAATGTTTTGCTACTGAGGCCTGGTAGCTCACAAAAGGAGACCAAAGAAGGGGGTCACTGCAAGTTCCATGTCAGACAGGGCCACAAAACAAGACCTTCCTTCCTTCCTTCCTTTCTTTCTTCCTTCCTTCCTTTCTTTAAAGCCAATTTAGGAGCCAGAGAGGTGGCTCAGCAGTTAAAAACACTTGTTCTTGCAGAGGTTTAGTTCCCAGCACCCACATGACAGACCACAAACTTCTGTAACCAGTTCCTCCAGGGGATCTGACAACTTCTGGTCTCCTTGGGCACCCCTGTAGGCAGTGGGTGGTGAAAGCCTTAATTCAATGTCTTTGAACTGAGAAGCTTCCCATTCTATCATTCTATCAGCCTGGCCCTTCAGAGCACCCTGACTAACTGATGAGCTCTTGAGTTTGAAGACAGGCAATGCCTATCTTCAGACAGTTCATAACACCATATGAGTGCAAGTCATTAACATCACCCTGAAGTAAAATGATCACAATCACTGTGACGTCTTCTACAACATTTTCTTTAAGGCATATTCAGTTAAGAACAGATAAACAATTATATTAAAACGTAAAACATTTATATTCAAGATTAAGTTAAAATGTTATACTAATAAAACATTTGCCCTCATTTTGAAGAGAAAGGCAAAGATTGTATGCTTTGATTTAAATCTTTTATCTTAATGTAAGTACTCAAACATGGCATTAAATTTCTACTTTATCTTTCCCTCTTGAATTTGTATTTTATCTTAAAGCATATGCTCACACAGGCAGCACCCCTCTCCCCAATCACTCACCTTCCTCATCTATCCATTTCATGGTGAATGGCTGTTCAGTGTCAAAGGAACACATATCTCGAACCTCACTGCAAAGCCCCTCAAAGGAGATAGAAGGCTCAAAGTGTGTTATCATAATGTCCCTGAAAAAGAAAGAGTTTTATGTTTTAAAAGTTTTGTTTAAAGCCATATTGATCTACATGAGACTGAATACCTGATGACAGACTAGTTATTCCGTGTGTAGATGAAAAATTAAAACATTAATGAAATAGAATTACAATATGAAAAACAATGGATTTATGAGAAACCTTAACTCATTGTTCTATCACTGGGGAAGCCACCCTCACTGCTCTACCCTTTCAGAAGGCCTTCTAACCCTAAAACCACACTCTATAAACATTTGCCTTGTATTCATCTAAAATCTGTTTCAAATCCCAACCCCAGATTTTCCTACCCCAGAAAGTGCCATTCATCTAAGAGACTGTCCTTCTGTTACCCTGGTTCCCTTAGCCTTGACTTACACAAATAACCCAGTGTAGATCTGCTCATCCCTTCTTTGTAGAACATTTCTACATCTGTTACCTCATTTTCAGCTTTTCCCCCACAGAACTTGTTTTCCAAAATAGCTTTAAAGTAACTTCCTCCCCAAACACAGGAATATATTTCTATTAATAAAAGTATTAACAAATAATATAAAATAGTAAATAACATATTAATGCATTAATATACTATTAGTGCTAGCTGAACAATTTAAATCCAATAAGCACAGTAACTTTACAGTTCTTAAGTGTTTTCTAATAGAGGCCTGGTGTGCCCTTAGGCAGCTCTGGAGAGGCTTTCAAACCTCTAACCTGTACACAGTAGCTGGTCTACACAGTGAGTTCCAAGCAAGCCAGAGCTACATAGTGAGAAAAGAAAGAAAAAAGAATGAAGAGAAAAGGAAAAGTGATTAAGTGATGCAAGGGTTTCATGGGCCCTTTTCTACACTCTAGTCCTTCCACCAACAAGAGGGTGTTGCCTTCTTTGAAGAACAGAACCAAATGGAGCCATCCTGGCTAGAGAAATCAGACCTTTAATTACACATCACGTCTGTTTGTGCCATATTCTAGCTTCTAGATTGAGACATTACTGTTCTTTGTAGATTATGCTATCTGTAATATTGTTTCAGAAGCACAAACAGATCTGAAGAGCCTCGTTCCTTCTCTCTTCTTTCCCATAAATGTTACTCCTGAATAAACCTCACCTGCACTCATACCCTGAACTACGGCTTTCCACAGCAGATGCCAGACAATGTATGTCATGGTTCTTTCAGTTTGATTTAATAAATTCCACACATGAGATAACTCACACACAACAGGAATGAATTTATGTCTATCTGTCCATCCTGGAGATAGAAGTCCAAGGAGAAGGTACCATACGGTTACTGTCTGTTCAGCTGTAACTTCTGTTTCAAAGACTTTCAACTTCTAGTTGTGACCTCAAAACAAGGGCTAGTCTAGGGTCACTTCACAAAGGTACTAATCCCATTCACCACATGCAATGCAACTCCCTATAGATTCCCCCATCTTCTAATACTTTTGAGTCAATTCTAACATATGAATTTTTTTTTTTTTTGCGGGGGACCACAAATACTCAGATCATTGCAGTATATTATCCTAAAAACTCCACCAAGAACTTCTACAGCTGATAAACACTTTCGGCAAAGTAGCAGGATACAAAATTAACACACATAAATTAGTAGCCTTCCTATATACAAATGACAAACTGACTAAAAAAGGAATCTGAGAAGCAATACCTTCCACAATAGCTTCAAAAAATATTTGCACTTCCGTATTCACAGCAACACTATCCGTAACAACCAAGAGGAACACAAGAGTCCATCCAGAGATGAATGGATAAGTGTGCTATAAACATACAATGGGCTATTCTTTAGACTCAAAAAAAGAAATTATACATATTACATAACATGGGCAAGCTCTGCTGACATTATGTGTCGTAAAATAAGGAAGTCAAGCATACACACAGTACTCAGGCTATAGCTCAGTAAGTACAGTGCTTGCATAATCAACAGGATGTCTAAGTCTGATCCCCAGCACTATCGAAACCAGGCTTGGTATGCACACCTGTCATCTAAGCACTCAAGAGGCAAAGAAAGGAGGATCAGAAGTTCAAGTGGGAACCTATCTTAAAAATAATAGTAATAACTTTTTAAAACAGAAAACAAAAACAAATGGTTCCTTCTTCTACTGACATTAAAAGAGAGCTGCTTGCTTCAAAGCACTCTTTGTCTCAAAGTACCTTCCAGGTTACTAGTAAGCCATAATGGTTGGGAAAATGTAATCTGGAATTAAATTAGAAGAGAAGAAAAAGCTCTTAAAGAATATTTTTGGCAAAGAAAAACTAAAGTTATTTTCATTAAAAGCAAGTTTATCTTTTTGAAAAAATACTATCAGCAACAAAATATGGCTCCCTGAACTGTAGAGAAGGCTCAGTGGTCAAACACTGGCCCTGAGTTCAATTCCTAGCACCCACATGGTGGCAAACAACAAACAGTCTATAACTCATTTCCAGGGGATCAAATACCCTTTTCTGGTCTCTAAGGGCACTGTACACATGTCATGTACAGACATATAAGACATGCATACAGGTAAAACACTCATACACAGAAATAAAAATCTTTAAAACAGCTTCTTTATTAAACTCCACAGGGAATTAAAGTCAATACAGATGTAAATAAGTGTGAGTGTGAGCGCGCGCGCGTGCACACACACACACACACACACACAGAGAGAGAGAGAGAGAGAGAGAGAGAGAGAGAGAGAGACCAAGAGTTATCTGAAACTTTTCATGAAGGACAGAACATTAAAAATAAAACTCCTTTTTTTTTTTCTTTTTTTGGCTTTTGAAACAGTCTTGCTAAATAACCCAGGCTGGTTTTGAATTTTTTATCCTCCTGCCTTCGCCTCCCAAGTGAGGGAATTATATGTAGGGATCATGGCACCTGAGGGAATATCTGTGTTAATATTTAAAAAGCCAAAGTACATATTTCCTTAAGAGACTAAGTGAAGGGGGTGGTTTATCAACTACCATTCCTTAAGTTCCAGGAACTAAAGCATTTAAAGAACGTTTGGATAAACACTTCTCTACTTGGGAAAGCAGACAACACTCCACAATTACCAGAGTCCAATTATAATAAGTTAAAAAAGAGCTGAGGATGATGACATGACATTCAGAAGGTGGAAAACAAAGTATTCACACATAGTTTTTCTTGTTTTACTCTATTGTTACCATAAATTATTTTATTGATGGTGAACAAATCAGTGTTTTACCACAGAGTCCCTAAGCACCAATTTAATAAGTTTTACCTAATGTTTAAAGGAAAGGGAGGGGGCAATCATTAATTTTGTTACTAGGCTCCTGAAGACAACTGTTTGAGAATTCAATGATCTTATTTTCTGAAATATAAAATCTAAAGAATCACTGGACAAAGGGTTTAGAGGCAGAGAAGAGTTATGTAATCTCAGTTGGTAATTACTCAAAAACCCACCAATGCCTTACAAGTAAGACAACAGACGAGGGGTATGAGTAATCACTCACATAAGACTCAAGTTCAAATCCCCTGACCCGCCTAATGCAGGTCATGGTAACACATGTCTTTAATCTTAGTGCTCCTACAGCAAAATGAGAGGGGAGATGGGAGATGCCTTAGAAGCTGGCAGGATCCAGAGTACACAGAGTGATCAAGAGACCCTGTCTCTCTAGGCATGGTAGTACACGCCTTTAATCCTAGCACTTAGGAGGCAGAGGCAGGTGGATATTGTACATTCAAGACCAGGCGGATTCACATAGTGAGTTACAGGACAGCCAGGGCCCCCCCCCCCCACAACCCCACACCACACAGTGGGGGGGGGCATCTGTCACCACATGCCCACACACACACACACACACACACACACACACACACACACACACACACACACACCACACCGTGGAGGGGGGGAACATCTGTCACCACAAGCCCCCCACACACACAGATTAAAAAAATAATATAGAGGGTTGGCAAGATAGCTCAGTAATTAAAAGCACTTGGTGACCCAGATTCAGTTCCTAGCACCCATATGGAGGCTTATATCCAACCATAACTCTAGCTCAAGGGGATCTGATAATGCCCTCTTCTGACCTCTGTGGGTATAAAGCACATATCTGGTACACTTCAAAATACAAGCTGGCAAAACACACATATGCACAAAACAAAAATAAATCAATCCTTAAAAAAAAAAGACCAAGGGGCTGGAGAGTTGGCTCAGAGGTTAAGAGTGCCGACTGCTCTTCCAGAGGTCCTGAGTTCAATTCCCAGCAACCACATGGTGGCTTACAACCATCCATTATGAGATCTGGTGCCCTCTTCTGGTGTGCAGATATACATGGAAGCAGAATGTTGCATACATAATAAACAAATAAAATCTTAAAAAAAAAAAAAGACCAAAAGCTACCTCCATATACCTGGTTTAGAAGAAATCAGTAGAAAAAAGAAAAGTATTCCAGTAGTGAAGGAAGAGGCTCTTCAAACATTCAAAAAGGGAGTGACGGAACAGCAGAAAAGTATGGAGAACAGAGCCACTGTAGCAGGGAGAGGAAACAGAAGCCTCATCCAAAACACTATCTGTTTGCCCACGGGCTTCACTCACAAGTCTCCAATCCAGTGCAGGTTTTGGTGAAACAGGTGTGTGTGTGCCTGTGGCAGACAGGTCAGCCATTGATAGAAAACCTACTTCCTCACTCTACAATGCAGTCTACATGAGTTAGAGGACCAAGTGAGATGCTACCTCAAGAGAGAATTTGCTGACTAATGCTGAGTTACCCTGGGGACCTAGACCACAGAACTGGAAACAACCATAATCAATGAAGACTATAGACCACTTTCCCAAAAATAAACAAGGGGCTGGAGAGATGGCTTAGTGGTTAAAAGCACTAGCTGTTCTTTCAAGGGACCCAGGTTCAATTGCCAGCACCCACAACTGCAGCTCACAACTGTCTGTAACTCTAGTGTCAGGGGATCTGATGCCCTCATACAGATGTACAGGCAGGCAAAACACCAATGCTAATGAAATAAAAATAAATAAATATTGAAGCAAAAGAAAACAAGAGCTGGGCAGTGGTAGCAACCACCTTTAATCCTACCCAGCACTTGAGAGGCAGAGGCAGGTGGTTCTCTGAGTTGGCGGCCAGCCTGCTCTACAGAGTGAGTCCAGGACAGCCAGGGCTACACAGAGAAACTCTGTCTTGAGAAGAAAAAACAAAAACCAAAAAAGCCTGAGCATGGCAGCAATCACCTGTAACTCCAGCATTGTGGAGAAGAGGAGCAGGCAGACAGCAGGATCCAAAGGTTTGCTGATAAACAATTCTAGCCAAAATGGCAAGCCCGGGTTCAATAAGACCCTGTCTCAAAAATGAGGTGGAGAGCAATAAAGGAAGATAACATTCACAGGCAAGTACACATCACATACATACACTTAGACCACACACAAAGAAAGGAGGGAAGGAAAAGAGAGAGAGAGAGAGAGGAAGGAGGGATGCATGAAAAATAGTATAACAGCCAATATTATACTAAATGGGGAAAACCTGAGTGTCTTCTCTAAAATTAAGAACAAATAAACCCATTCTCACTGTCTCTATTCAATAGTATTTAATCTTTAAGTAAGAGCCATAAGAGAAAGTGACACAAACAGGAAAGTAAAAAAAGTCAAAATCATATCTATTATAGTGTTTCCATAGCAAAGTAGTAAGATTTAAAAAATCAGTTTTTCTACATACCAGTGAACATGCCCAGAAATAAGTCAGAAGGGGAAAAAAAAAATTCACAGTAGCTTCTAAATCAATCAATCAATCAATCATCGTAGTAATAATTGTAATAAAGTGGAAGACTTCTACAGTAAAAACTAAGGCACGTGGGTGGAGGGTGAGAGCAGGTGAGTGGGGATGGAGTGGGAGGGAGGACTGTGGTTGGAATGTAAAATGAAAATGCTAAAAAATAAATTACAAAACAAACAAAAAAACTAAGGCACCGAAGATGACTCGAGAAGATGGAAAGATCTTCATTTTCGTGAGTTGGCAGAATTAATAATGAGAAGATGGCTATATTACCAAAAATAATATCCAGATTCAAAAGAATTCCCATAAAATTCCAGTTACATTTCTTCACAAAGCTAGAAATAACAGTCCAAAATTTCTATGAAAACACAATGCAACCTGAGCAGAAAGAATGATGATGGAGGTATGACAGCATCTGGTCTCTAAATGTATACTACAAAGCCACAGCAACAGACAGACACAGATCAGCAGACCACAATAGGGAAAACAAATACTCTCACACAGCAATCGACACCCAATTCTTGACCAAAGTGTCATTAGAAAAGGATAGCCTTTTAGCCGGGCCTTGGTGGCACACACCTTTAATCCCAGCACTCGGGAGACGGAGGCAGGCGGATCTCTGTGAATTAGAGGCCAGCCTGATCTACAGAGTGAGTTCTAGGACAGCCTCCAAAGCAACAGAGAAACCCTGTCTCAAAAAAGAAAAGAAAAAAAAGGAAAGAAAAGAAAAAAAGAAATGAAGGAAGGAAGAAAAAGAAAGAAAGAAAAGCCTCTTTAACAAATGGGGCTGGGCCTAAGGCTCAAGGACACAGAAGAAGAGGGGGTGGAAAGACACTAAGAGGGTCAGGAACTGCTGTAAGACTGTTTCCTAGAAATGACTGGGAAGCTAAACCCATTATACCTCAAATAATATGGCTGACCAAACAAACCCTAAAGAAGGACACCACCAATAGACATGCCAACGTGGAAGAGAGATATCTTACCTGAACCCAGCCTAGACAAAGAACTATAGGCTAGCTGCTGAGAGAGGTACAATTTTCTTCCCAAGGATAAGCCCCTAACTGGTTATCCAAAACAAAGTGGTCAGCCCTGAAACCACATATATACAGATTCAGCAGGTTTTTTAAAAAATATTTATGCATTTACATATGCATATATCTGCACGAGTGCGCATGTGCACTCGTCAGTGTGTGTGTGTGTGTGTGTGTGTGTGTGTGTGTGTGTGTAACAGTAACAAAGAAAACTATATCTAAAATTTGAGAAGGAGCAAGAGGTGAGGGAAACATAGTAGTGGTTGGAGGGAGTAAACAGAAGTGGGGGAAATGATGTAATTATACTTTAATTTAAAAATAAAATTTTAAAATGGTGCTGGGAAAATTGGATTTCCACATTTAGTATACAGTAACATATAGTATATAGTGGAAAACTAAAATAAAATCCCCATTTGTAATTCTGCATAAAAATCAATTGAAAATGGGGGCCAGTGAGATGGTTCAGCAAGGAAAAGGACTTGCTGCAAAGCTTAAGGGCCTAAATTCAATCCTCAGAACGCACATGGTAAAGAGAACCAATTCCTAAAAGTTATCTGCTGTCCTCCACACATCCACTATGGCATGTTTCACATAGACACACAGACACACACACACAGACACACAGACACAGACACACACAGACACACAGACACACAGACACACACACACACACACACACACACACACACACACACACAAAATAAATGTAAACATTTTTAAGTTAATTAAAAATGTATCAAACACCTTAATGGCAGACCTGAAATTCTGAAAATGCTACAGAAAAAGATTTCAAAATAGAGGTAAAGGCAAGGACTTCCTGAAAAAAGCCTCCAATAACAGGAAAAATCCCAAGAAATGACAGGCAGGGATACAATTAAAAACTTCCTTCATCAAAGGAAACAATCACCAAAGTAAAGACAGCCCACAGAATGGGGGTGAAAAAAACCTAAAACTCTGATTGATGTTTGCTGACAACACATCAGGCAGGGGAGTAATATCTAGAAAATATAAGGAACAAAAAATTAAACTTCAAGAAAATCAACCCGCCAATAAATGAGCTAATGAACTGAACAGTTTTCAGAAGAAATCAAAATGACCAATAAGTATATGGAAAGTATACAACATGCATAGCCATCAGAAAATGAAAACTATTTTGACATCCCAGGCCCCCCAGTCAGCATGGGCACCATCAAGAATACAAGCAACAGGGCTGGAGAGATAGATCAGCAGTGAAGAGAACTTGATCCTGGGTTTGGGTCCCAGTACCCACATGGTGGCTGGTTCCAAGGGATCTGACAACCTCTTTTGACCTCCATGGGCCTATGCAGACAAAACACTCACACACATAAAATAAAAATAAATTACCCAGCATCTAGCAAGCAAAGGCAGGTAGACCTCTGGGTTCAAAGCCAGCCTGGTCTACAGAGCAGTGCCAGGATGGCCAGGCCTAGACAGAGAAACCCTGTCTCAAAACACAAAACAAAAAATAAATTAGTTAATTAATTAGAAAATACAAGCAGCAATAAACGCTATAAGGGCATGGCGTGCAGAAAGACAAAGCCTTATACACTGCTGGAGGGACTGTAAACTGGTGTGCTACTATTGGTGAATCAATGTGTCTGCTCTTCAAAAACTCAAAAGTGAACTAGGGTAGGATCTAGCTCTACCACACTTGGGTATGAACCTAAAGGAGTGTAAGTCAGCACACCACAGAGACAGCAGCACATACATGTTCAGTAATGCACCATTTACAATAGTTATCAGAAAAGGGGAGGAGGGAGGGAAGGAGGGAGGGAACTACCCAGATGTCCACTGTCTTAGTCACTGTTCTATTGCTGTGAATAGGCACCATGACCACAGCAACTCTTATAAAGGAAAACATTTAATTGTGCCTGGCTTACAGTTTCAGAGATTTAATCCATTATCATCATGGCAGGGAGCATGGCAGTGGGTAGGCAGACATGGTGCAGGAGAAGGAGCTGAGAGCTCTACATCCAGATCCACTGGCAGCAGTAAGACAGAGACACTAGGCCTGGCTTGAGCTTTTGAAACCCCAAATCCCACCTCCAATGACACACTTCCTACAACAAAGCCACACCCACTAATCCCTGTCAGGTAGCACCAATCCTAATGATGATACATTTAAATATGTGAGCCTATGGGGGCCAGTTCTATCTATTTAAACCACCACATTGACCAACAGATAAATGGATAAAGAAAACATGGTACATATACATACATAAAGGAATTTTATTCAGCCATACAGAAAAAGAAAGATGTAACATCTGCAGAAAAATAGAACTAGAAATCACTATATTGGGTGAAATAAGTCAGACTCAACAAATATCTCATAATTTCTCTCATATGAAGATTTTGTTTTTCAATTCATATATGTCTATGGAGTGGTGTGTATCATGAGAGCAGACCATGAGAAGGAAGGCAGTGACTTTAATGACGGGGAACAGCAGAAAGGGGGCAAGAGGAATGGCAGAGTGCACTGGGAGTAGCAAATGAGGAAGAACAAAGAATGACATATTTATATGAAAATGTCATAATGGATCAATTCTGTTAAGTCCTAATTTTAAAATTAAGCAAAGGCTTGGTGGTTAAGAGCTGGTTGCTCTTCCAGGGGACTAGGATTCAGTTCCTAGCACCCACATGGTGGCTCACAGCCTGTAACTTCAATTCCAGGGGCTCCAGCACACTCTTCTGACTCCCACAGGCACCAGACAAGAACATACACACATAGAGGCATATATCATACATCTAAAATAAACAAATCTTAAAAACAAATAAAAATTTAAGTAAAAAGTCACAAAGCAATTTCTATTTTTCATAATCAAGACAGAAAATTAACATAAAAGCAACAACAGTGAAATAAAAAAAAATGGACAAAAACAAAGTCAACAAGCACATAAAAGAGAAGAGTTCTTTGAAAGTTTCATCCAACACTGTATGGGTATTTTCTAAGCTTCAATCTTATCTATAAAATGGAAATAAAGAAAACCTCCCTGAACACTGTTGTGAACAAAACAAAACAAAAAAAACTCTAAGTACAACATAACTACAATTCTTGAAAGATGTAGTATACTGTAAATGTTAACATTTTTAAAGTAGTTGATGAAATTTCTACTACCAATTATATTTCATTAAGAGAAAAGCATTGCTCTCATCCAATACTGTCCAAGCCAAACATTAAAGAAAAATAAGATGAAGAAGAGCAGCACAACTGTCAGAGATGACATCATCCTATAGATTCCAGGATAGTTAACCAAGAAACGGTTAATAAATGGCCGTTTAGTTTAAACATACAAAAACTAGTAGTAGGCCAGGCATGGTGGTGCACCTTTTTAATTCCAGCACTCAGGAGGCAGAGGTAAGCAGATCTCTATGAGTTTGAGGTCAGCCTGGTTTACATAGTGGGTACCAGACTAGCCAGGCTACACTGTGAGAACCTGTCTTTAAAAAAACAAAAACAAAAACCCAACCAAACAACCAAACAACCAAACAAACAAACAAACAAAAAAACAGTGACATAAAGCTGAGCAAAAAGACATGCCCTGTAATTCCAGTGGCTAGGGAAGTTGAGGCAAGAGAATTACTTGAGGCTAGGAATACTATACCAGTCAAGGCAGCACAGCAAGACTCCAATTAAAATAAAAAAAAGGATACAATAAACCAATGAGAAAGATACAGGCTCACTGACTAGATGTTTAATACACAGCTGCAGGCACTATTTTGTAAGGTTCTGGAAACACTGAAAGGTGAGGCCTAGCCAGAGGAAGTAGATGACAGTGAGGCCTCTGTGGTACTTTATCAATGGTCACCTCCAGTATTGCTCTCTGCTTCTTGGTCCGCTTTCATGTCAGCAGCTGTCCTACACCTCAAGCATCTACCACCGTGATGTTATACTCGACTGCATAGGGCCAAGAAATTATGAGCTGAGTCCTCTGAGACCATGAGCCTAAACAAGAAATCATGAGCTGAGCCCTCTGAGACCATGAGTCTAAACAACTTCTTCCTTAACTTGTTGCCGTTAGATATTCTAGTCACAGCAATGCAAACTACGAGGAAATAAAAGTTCTCATTTGTGAAAGCAAGAAATTCTTGGTAAAATGCACACTATTCAATCAAAACAAAAACCCTGGAAAGAGAAGATTAAATATGTAAGACTACCCAAAGCACATTAACTACATTCTGTAATAATCAAGTTGTGGCATGTACTAAACAGATCTCTCCCCAAATCAACAGCACCGAATAGACAATCATCTATCCACATTATGAGAAATACAGTATGTAACAGTTATTTCAAACCAGTAGTAAAAGACCTCTTTCAAAAAGTGTCAGTAGAATTTTAAAATATACATTGTATCAGAAAACTACTGATTACTATACCCCAAAATATAACATTGAGATGGTGACTACTTAATATCTTCACAGAACAAAGCTGTAGACTACCTAGAAATGAGAAGCACATCCACTTAAGGAAGCAAACCAAGAAGCCACATATAAAGGGAAAAAACAGATTTAATTACACAAAACTAAAAATCTTCAGAACAAGAGACTGAGAAATGTCTGGCAACTTTAATAGACAAAATGTCATAGTGTCCCATCATCAAATTAGAAGGGAAAACAGGTTGGAAAAACAAGTTGGTGCATTGGTTGCCTGGCATGCATGAGACCCTTGGGTTAGAGCACCAGCACGACACAAAGCTGGGGTGTGGTGGCACACACCTGTTATCCCACCTCAAGGTCATGCCCTGTTACAGAGTAAGCTATGTGTCAGGTGGGGCTACATGGGGCCCCGTGTGAGAACAGCAAAGGAACAAGGGAAAGGAGACAGGGAGGAAGGGAAGGAGAGAGAACACACAGGAAAATGTGTTACCAAACACCTTGTAATCCCAGCATTCAGGTGTCACAGTCTGGAGGATGGAGAGTTCAAGGCCAGCCCTGGTGAGTTTGAGGCCAGCCAATTCCCCAGAGACTATCAAGGAGGGGAGGATCAGCAGGGGAGCAAAGCACCTCTCCCTCTGGGGAGAATTTTCTGAACAGTTGCTTCCTTCCTTCAGCCCTTCAGAGGGCATGTGCTTCTTGGACCTCACCAATTTCTCCAACTCCTCGGCTTCAGTCCTCAGTGCCAAGACGCCATTTATCCCAGTGTCACCAAATTCAAGATTTCTGAGGGTTCTTTTCTCTTTGGCCAAGCTATGGGTCAACAACCCCATGGATCTGGCTCCCACTCCACCATTCCCACTTTTTTTTTTTTTTTTCCTTGAGACAGGGTCCTACAGGGTCCAAGTTATGACTATGCAGCCAAGGACAAATTTGAGAAGTCTTAATCTTTCTGCTTCCACCTCCTATATACTGGGACTACAGGCAGGCACAACCACACTTGGTTTAATGTGGTGCTTGGATTGAACCCAGGTCTTTGTGCACACTAGGCAAGAACTCCACCAGCTGAACTATATCCTCAGCTCCAATGCCTAAAAGTACACAGCTAAAATAATCTTGCAATGCTCTTAAAAACAAGACCTGACAGGACTTGTTCAGTGTAAGGGGAAAAAAATGCAAACAGCTCTACATTCCAAATGTGCAGAGTCAATCCTGAGCTGTGGATACAGCTCAGTAGGAGGGCAGCTGCAAGCACCAGTATGATCCCCTTTACTGCCATAAACAGTTAATGCAAACTGAAGGAGTTCTCTGGACTGTAATCACCATTCAACAACAGCAGCTTAAAAAGCACTTTTTACAAGCTTTCTGCCAAACTCCTGTACACATACAATGTAAAGAAATGAGCAGCCCACATATTACCTGGTTAAATTCTATCCCACAAGTACCTTTATATACGGATAAGCACACAATAGCAATATATCACTAACCAAAAAAACCTGTTTCTCTTCCTCCAGCAGCCCTATGTAACAACTGAAAAGGGCCACTGACTGAGTTCCCATGTCGGGGGAAATTGTGTACAGACCACGAGACAAGAACTCTTAGTTGGTCTCCAGTCAAACTAAATTCTCAGTGCTTTTAAAAACTAGAAAAAAAATCTCCTACTTTTAAAAACTAGAAAAAAGTCAAACTGCATGCCTCTTATATCTAGGAGGACACACTTTCCCTAGAAATCAAACATAAACAGCCCAAGTAGACTGTATACATATTTTAAAGAGGATAAATCACTCACTGAAAACACTCCCAGATTCAACTTTCATTGGAAAGTAATACTGTTAGGAGGAATAGTACTCTTTTGAAAAAGCTAATGAAAAGAATTTTTTCTTTGGGGAGTAGTTTTTATTTTTAAGACAAAATTTCATGTAACCCAGGCTGGTCCCAAATGCACTATGTAGCCAAGGACAACCTCACTCTTCTGATACTCCCTACTTTCTACCTCCTAAGTGGTGGGGTTACAATGTCCCCCATGGCAGGGTTATGCACTCTAGGCAAGAACTCCACCAACTGAGCAGTATATCTCCAGCCCAAAAAATATTTTTCAAAAGCAAACCCTCCTTTATTAAAGACAGTATAAGGGAAGGGGAGTCTACTTTCTAATTATGTGTGGGATTTGTTATCCTACTTATTTATTAAGTGTCCTTGCTAGTGAGTCATTTTAGTCTCATCAATGTTAATAAGCAGCTGGCTGTAATATAATCACCAGTTTAGATTATTGTTAATAAACACATAATCTTAATGGCTGACTCAGAGAACAGAAAATGGTACAGTTTAGAGTACTGAGGTTGTCTGTAGAAGAGGCTTGGGGAAAAAGTACTATCAGGACATTACTATTGATTACAAAGCACTGAAGACTTGCAGTCATTTGTGTCTTTTTTAGTAAAATTTCTTAAATTTTAGAAGATTGTCTTCAAGAAATTTTAAACAGACACATCTTATATCCATATTCTCTTTTCTTTTTTTAAATAATTGGAGCAATAAATAAAGATTTCTTTTCAAAGAAAATTTGGAAATTATTGATATAATGTGCCTATTTATACTTGTTAAACTAATAAAAATATGGAGAAAATGAAAAAGCATTAATTCCTTGCTCTTTCATCGAGTCCCTGGAGGCTAAGAATAGTAAGTGAAAAACTAAAAACAATAGCTAAACAACAAAAATCTGAGAGACAAAGGAAACAGAAGGTATATATAGTATAGAAAATTATATACACTAATTTTCATCTTTTAGTCTAAGTAATCAATAAATATTATCTAAAGATGATAACCCAAGAATTTGTTTATGTATATGTGTGTGTCACATGTATGGGGTGCCACAGTGGCCAGAAGAGGGTACTGGGTCCCATGGCACTAAAGTTACAGAAAGTTGTAAGCCACCTGATGCAGGTACTTCAAACCCAATTTGGCTCCTCTGGAAGAATAGCAAGTGCTCTAAGCGGCTGATTAATGAATGCAACTTTTAGAATAATAAATGCAACCTTCAGAAGAACCACAAGTTAACCATCAACAGTAGAGCCTGTGGAGACTGGAGAGTTAAAAGACACACTTTATTTTACACCTGTACACAATATGTACTTTCCTAGTATGTCCCTGGATTCATATTGACTCTGGTTTGTTAACCTATCAATAATCAGGCAGTTTTTTAAAAATCCACCGTACTTCATCCTCTGCACCTAATAGCCATGGACTGTCAACTTTGAAAATGGAGCACTCTTTAAAGCAGTGGTTCTCAACCCCTTTAAGCAGAGATCAAAGGACCCTTTCACAGGGCCATCTAAGACCACCAGAAAACACAGATATTTACATTACAACTGGTAACAATAGCAAAATCACAGTTATGAAGCAGCAATAAAATTAATTTTATGGTTGGGGATCACCCCAACTTGAGGAACTGTATTAAAGGGCCACATCATTAGGAAGGTTTAGAACTAGGGTTCTAAGTAAAATATCTATTAAATTATCATAAAGTTGTGTGATTTGTCCTGGAGGGGGGACTGTGGTTCTTTCAATCTTGCAAAGTTTGTTCATGTCTAGCCATGAAACAAAATGGCTAAAGCGGCTATGAAAACTACCAACTTATATTAAAAAAACTCACAAGAAAAGAAATAACGAAAATGTGTTTGGGGGATTGTTTTAAAGTCATAACCTCTCTCGCCTATATTTTAACTAACAACAGTGCTTACTGTAAGTCCTACAAATTAGTCCTGAAATCAGCGGATGTTACAGAGGCTGGCCTCCAAGAGTCTAAGGCCTTTTGTGAAAGCATTAAGACATGGAGCTCCAGTGCTCTTTGAAATGAAAACAAGAAAGCAATCCGAAGGTCTGCTATCTTCACTGATCCCCTCAGGAATGTAAAAGCACGCATAGCACTTTTAACCTTGTGGTACTCCAAGTTTTTAAAAGCAATCTGCCTAGACAAGCAGTTGGGTTTTCTGTTAATCCCTACTTTTCAGTCCCCATGCTCACACTCACTAGTGCTCCTCAATGATCTCAAGCCACAAACCGAATTCAAAGAAAGGGAAGAACTTTACGGTAAGTCATGATAGAGAATTATTTGATGCAATGATCTCTTAGAACTGGATTACTTTTGGCAGCCACATTAATTTAAAGGCCTGGTGACCAACTGAGCGAAGAAAACCACAGGAGTTAAAGCTGTCTTCTCACTTTTCCATATCTCTCACTAAAGAAGGGCTTCCAAAATGTAGATCAGCATATTTGCCACTAAATTCTGACCATACCTAAGGAGCCAGGGCACATCCTAAAAAAAAAAAAAAAATTTGACTTTAGTATTAAATTTAATTCCTATACTGGCTATATGACCCTAGTCCAGACTCACTTCATGAACTCTCCAACGGCGAAGGGCAGATACAAATCTGGTTTACAAAATCGGAGGCTTCAGGCCTGTCGGTAATGAAGAGAGCCAGCTAACAGGAGCAGTCCAGGCTTCCGAACCCACAGCAGCACCCTCAAAATCCTCAATCCACCCAGTTGCAAATCTCTCAGTCAGCTGATTTGTTCTCCCCTCCGGGTGCACCTACTCTTCTCCACTGACTCCTTGGCGACCTACGCTCATTCGTCCCGGGTGCCACCAACCGCGCCCCTCGCCGCCCCCACGATGGCTCGTGCCCCACCACCAAGACCCTAGCCCGCCAACCCGGGCCGAGCCCGCCCACGCCCGCGCGGTCACTCACCCGCGGTAGTAGGCTTTCACCCGGACTTGGTGGGAATGGTCCCCGCCGCCGACGCCCGCGACCGTGTGGGACATAGTGCTGCTGTCCCTCTGGGTCGGCATCTCCTCACTCCCCCGCCTCGCCGCCGGAGGCCGAGGGGGCCGGGGCAGTGCCGGGCGACGCGAGGGAGCTGGCCGCCTGAGTGTGTCGGGAAGCCGTGGGCGCCCGCCTCGCCGACTTGCCCGCCTTGCCCGCGGCGCTGCGCGAAGGGTCGCCTCGCCGCCACAGCCCGAACCCCGACGCTCCTCCCGCCGCGCTGCACAACACGCCTCCCGCCGCGGCTCCTCCCACCACGCTCGCTCCCAAGGCCGCATACCGCGGCGGGCGGGCGCAGGAGCTGCGGAGCCCCGGCGCTCTCATCCTTACGGGGGAGGACAGGGTAGCAGCGGGAACGGGATCCGCCAGTCTACCACAAGACTATATGAAAGGGAGTAGATCTTGGAAATTCAAATAATTTCTAAAATTCAGCTTTTAAACCGAAATTTTCCTGCGAAACATCTATAGGGCACACACATGCGTAGAGTTGATCCCCCCATTCTTGTACTTGGTCGCGTCCTCAGCGAGCCTGCTGTGCTTCCTGGATGGATTTGCTGCGCGCGGGTTTCTGGGATTTGGAGTCCCGGTGGGATTCTGGGACGTGCTTCTTAAGTATAGGGAGCCGCGTTTTCTGCTTCTATCTCCTGCTTCCTGGGATTCTAGGCATGGACATCCTGAAAACAGCTCGAGTATCTGAGGGCATTGGAAACTTGGCTTCTTCACGATTTAGATTCTGTTTTTAGGTAAAGTCTCCATGCCAATTTCATCGATCACTGAAATTAAACAGTGCCACTTGGGGGAACAAGATTTGATTACCTGCTCAGAACACTCTTTTTATTTTTTCGAAACGGTTTCTCTGACTGTCCTGGAACTCGCTCTGTAGGTCAGGCTGGCTTCGAACTCACAGAGATCCACTTGCCTCTGCCTCCCAAGTGCTGAGATTAAAGGCGTGCGCCACCACTGCCCAGCTCACTCTTTTATTGGGAGAATGTAATGATATAGGTAGCAAAAGCATTAATGAATGCAACGAAAGAAGACACTAAACTGGGAGATATCATACAAGAGATTTCCTCAGGGCCCCCATACCCAGGCCCCCTGTATACTGCTGTTCTATGGAACCAAGTGCCCAATGAATACTTAACTAGCTTTTCAGTTCATTAGCGTTTGTTACTGACACTAGCTAACAGAACTAGAAATAATCAATCATTGTAATTTACTTTCAGACTTCTTCAGGTATTGGCTGTGTCATGTAACCTACTATACTTAAGGCAGCTTGAATCCAGCCACCCAGTCAGCCCAGATAGCAACATATGTAGAGTTGAAATAATCAAAGATAGGGCTTTCTTTATAGTCACAAATTACACTTGGGTGCTTAACTCATGAGAGCTATATGCATGACACTTAATTTGGTATGGCATCAGCCAACAGTCACAAATTTGGAGTATATGAAAGTTCCCACTAACGTATTCTTTTGACAATTAGACATGCATCATCCTATTAAATATGAACTGATTACTATCCACTATAAATTATAGCTAAAACAAGATGGTCAAATTTTTAATTATTTTTTATGTGTGTGCACCACATGCGTTCCTAGTTCCTGAAGAGGCCAGAAGAGGGTGTCAGATCCCCTGGAGCTGGAGCTACATAAATGGTGACCTGTATTGGGCTCTGGGAATCTAACCCAGGTTCCCAGGAAGATTAATCAGTGCCTTATAACTACTGAACCGTCTCTCCAACCCAAGATGGCCAAATTTTAATTGGTTTATTGAAAAATTTTTTATGCTTTGTGATAAATTCGGATTATATAATGCTCTAGAAAAATTAATTGTGACATATAAGGAGTAAATATAAAGAAATAGAAAGTAAGTCACAGAAAAAAAATGTTTTTTAATCCTTAGTCCTTAGGACTTTTGAAAAATCTGTCATTGATGGCTTCATAACATGGTTTTAAAGGTGGCCATTGTTAGCTGGGTGGTGGTGGTGCAAGCCTTTAGTCCCAACACTCGAGAGGCAGAGGCAGAGGCAGGCAGCTCTCTGTGAATTCAAGGCCAGCCTGATCTACAGAGCAAGTTCCAGGACAGCCGGAGCTATTACACAGAGAAACCTTATCCCAGGTGGGGGAAGAAAGTGGCCATTGTTACCCAAGGACTTTTAGTACTTACTGTGTTAGCTATAAGAATCTGTAACTATAACTCATATAAATACCACCACACAAAAAATCCCTTTTCTTAAAGATGATAGCTTTTTAAAAAATCATTACAGAGGCTCAGAAAAGGTTCAGTGGGTAAGGGCACTTGCTGCTGTTCTAGAGGACCTGGGGTTCAAATCCCAGAACCCATATGGCAGCTATGGTCTATAATTCTAGTTCCAAGGGATCTGATGCCTTTTGACCTTTGTGGGTACTAGGCACAGACATGGTGCACAAACATGCATGCAGACAAAACATACATATACATAAAATAAAATTAAATTTTAAAAAAATCATTAAGTTGTTTTTATTGGGGGGTGGGGCACCTGTGCAGATCATAGGACAACTTTTAGAGGAGTTGGTTCTCTCCTCCCACCATATGGGTCTTGGGGATTACGCTTGGGTTGTCAACCTCAGCAGCAGCTGTCTGTACCAGTTCAGCTATCTTGACCCTCCTAAGATAACAACTTTTAGAGCAGGTGCCATATGCCTGGGAACCTAACTACTGCAAAGGATGAGGTAGAAAGATCATTTGAAACCATGAGTTCAAGACCAACTTAGAGGATATGGAGATAAGGGAAGAGAGGGGTGGAGACTAGGAGGAGAGCGGGGTGGGGGGGGGATGGATGCTTCTGTGATGATGATCACAGAGAGTAACATTAAAATTTTGAAATTTTACTGAACTATACTTTACATACCTTACAAATAAATCAAGATCACAATAGAAGTCCAAGATGACAAAGGTCCCATTTGTCCCAACTCCTGGTGTTGTGTAAGCAGCATCTGGGTATAGAGCCAGGCAATAGATAGATCCAATCTGTTAACATTCCTCCATCTCGAAGCCATTCTTAAAATCTTAAACAGACTATCCTCACGGTAGTCCAGGAGGGCAACCATGCCATCTGGATTCGTGTTTTCGTAAAAAAAAAAAAAAAAAAAAAAAAAAAAAAAAAAAAAAAAAAAAAAAAAAACGGTAGTTACTGAAATCAGCAAGGCTGTGCTTAGTTTGCTCTGCAGCCTTTGATTGATTTCATGTAACCTTGGTTGTACTTTCTGTAGCCTCTTTTGTGGAGCTGGTCTCTTGTAAGTGATGGTTCATGGTGTCAACACAGGTGACTACTGTGTCTTCAGCTCTGTGCCCTCCCCTTCAGCAGAAGTGTTTCCACCAGTGAGTGAGTCATCCACATTACCCTCTGTTCTGCTGGCCCTCCACCCCCAGGCACAGCCTGTCCACGATTTCCCAGATCTTGTAGATGTCGGAGAACAGCTCATCATGACTGATGAGGTCCCCGTACATGATCATGATGGTGGCTGGGGACAGGGTGCTAGCCTGGCAGCACAGACAGTGCAGCACAGTGGGAGTGGACAGAAAAGGCCAACTTGGCTCCTCAACCTCATATCTGAACTGTAGTAACTCTAAAAACAAGGAAATCAAGCTGGATATGGTGGCACATACCTGTAATCCTAGCACCTGTGAATGGAAGCAGCATAAGCAATAGTCAAGGCATCCTCAGCTACACAGTGAGTTCCAGGCCTGCCTAAGACACATACAGAGGCCACGTTGTAATTTTAAAAAGCGGCATGCAAGAGAAAGACGACATGTGACAGAGCTTGGATGGAGGGTTGTTTTTTTTTATTATTATTATTTTATTTTATTAGTTCTAGTTAGGGAACAAGCTTATTTCAAGTCCCTTCTCCCTCTCCCTCCCTCATCCCAACCCTCCTCCCCCACCCCAGCCTACCCCCCACCCCATCCACCCACCACTCCCCAGGCAGGGTAGGGCCCTCAATGGGGGCTCTGCAAAGTCCACCAAGTCTTCCTATGCTGGTCCTGGACCCTTCCCCATGTGTCCATGGCCAGAGTGTATCCCTTCACGTGGGATGGGCTCTCAAAGTCCCTTCTTGCACCAGGGAAAAATACTAGTCCACCACCAGAGGCTCCCTGGAGTGCAGAGGCCTCCTTATTGACAGGATGGAGGGGTTTTTTTTTACTGGGAGAAAGTGAATGGGAAAAGGGGAGAGGGGAAACTGGTCTCTGGGGATCAGAATGGCAGAAGAGAGAGGCAGAGACAGAGAGAGAGAGAGTGAGAGATAGGGAAAGAGAGAAAGATGGGAGGGCAGGGTCCTTTTAAAAGGAGATGTAGTGCCGGGTGTTGGTGGCACACGCCTTTAGTCCTAGCACTCGGGAGGCAGAGGCAGGTGGATCTCTGTGAGTTCGAGACCAGCCTGGTCTACAAGAATTAGTTCCAAGACAGTCTCCAAAGCCACAGAGAAATCCTGTCTTGAAAAAAACCAAAAAAAGGGAGGGGGGATTAGTGAATGTGCACAGGTGGTGTTCTTAGTGGATGCAGCTAAGAGCATATCCTGTCAGAACCCTAAGAGCAAGCCAGTACAGATACCTGAATACTAACAGTCCATATGGACCATGGACACAAGCATGTACCCCCACTGTAGCTCGAACCACAGATACCAACATGTCCTCTGGGGACAGCATGGTCCATGGACATCTTTGGAGGATGCCCAATCCAGAAAATGAACAGTTCTCCATCTTAGGTATCCCGTCATTGCCTAGAGTCAGGGTTGTAGGGGGAAAAGGGCTAGCCAAAGAAACACACCCTGAACAGAGCCAAAGAAACACACTTTGACCCTGTAACCAGAGCCAAGAAATGCACCCTGACCCTGAAACCAGTGCCAAAGAAACACATTTTGGCTCTGGAACCACAGCCAGTGAAAGAAATACACCCTGACCCTAAAATTAGAGCCAAAAGGCTAGAAAGGACCAGTGAAAGAAACACATTTTGGCCCGGAAACCAGAGTTAAATCTGACCCTGAACCTTGCAGAAAACTAACCAATGCCTGAGCAGGCGATCTAGCCATCCTAAACTCATGGACTGAAATCTGACCAATCTCCACACTAGAAATCTCTCTGGAAAAACTTCACCCTTAGGAAGCGCTGGTTTCAGGGCCAAACAACTTTACATGCATTGCAACGAGTCATTGGTCTGGTTCAAGGTTTCTGGTTTCTGAATACCATCAATTCTGGGCTATCACTGAGACTCGTCTTGGATATAGTGCTGTTGCCCGAGTCAGGACGATCTTAGCTGGAACCTGACGAGCTCCAGACTCTCGAACATCTTCCTGTCCTTGGTGAGGGCTGTTGTATTGTGCTTGCAGCCTGTAGGCCACTCCGAGGCCCTGTGCCATACCCTTTGCCACAGTGTCTCTAGTTTTGCTGTTCTGCACCATGCGCCTGGCTCTGCTCCATCATCTTTCCTTCCAGTTTTATGAGTCCACTTTTTAAAAGCATCCTCCCATAAGACCTGCCCTTTTCAGTTGTTGCAGAGATGCTTCGGGCTCTGCAGACTCCTCCTCCTCTGAGGCAGCAGCCCCTTTTGTAGCCTCGGGTCTCTTAGGCCCTCAGGACTGCTCCTCAATACCATGGTGTTGCTGCAGCCATCTTGGATCTGTCCTCCATTTAACGTAGAAGTTTAAGTTCATGACTTGAGATTATTCTTGAGTTTTTAAATATAAATGTTCAATGAAAATACTCTGAATACTTCAAGTGTACCCATACATTTTGGTTTGTTTTCATTTTATCCATCTCAGTATTTCATTGTTTTCTTCTGATCTCTTCTCTTTAGGGGAATGTTTAACCTTCACTTTTGTGACTATGCCAAATTTCCTTCTGAGGATTGTTTCTAATTGCATCCTACCGTGGTCAAAGGACATGCTTTTAGTTACTTCAACCCTTTCAGCTTCATTGCAACTTGTTTTATAGGCAGCATGACTATAAATCTATCTGGGGGATTGTTCCCTGAACTTGACAAGAATGTGTGTTCAGCTGTTGAATGGTAGTCTTTTCTACACTCCCAACCTACTTTAGTGTTTCTTGTTAATGCCCTAATGTAATGTAATGTAACAGTTAATGTAACAACTGTTCTACACCGTTATTTATGATCCCCTGCCCTCCTTTCCCCTCCCCTCCCCTTTCCTCTTCTCTTCTCCTCTTCCAGGGCTTTGCTATGTGGCCCATGTTGACCCTCACACCTCAGCCTCCCAAGCGCTCGTAATACAAATATGAAACACCAGGATTACTTTTTATTTATTTAGACTTTTCCATGTGATTGTGGGGAGAATGTCCATAGGGTTTCCTTTATGTGCATTCATGAGGTAATAAGTAGATAATGTAATGTACAAACAGATAAATGGAACACAGAAATGTAATTTTCAGTAACAAACTACTGGAAAATATTGAGAATATTGAGGCAACTCTTTTGTTGTTATTGTCAACCTCTTTAATTAAAGAAAATAAGAGTCAGTAGAAGAGAGCTTTATGTTGCACGGTTGTTTGGTTTTGAGACACTATCTCACTCACTATGTAACCTCAACTGGCCTGAACCTTACCATGTAGACCAGGCTGGCCTCAAATTCACAGAGATTCACCTGCCTCTGCCTCTGCCTCCCAAGTACAGGCATTAAAGGCATGGACCGCTGGGCCCAGCAGTTGAAGAGTTAAAAGGACCTGGTCTAACCTGAATCATATCTCAAGGTTATGATTATCTTATCCTTATAAGGATAAAGATTATAAGGATAATCTCATCTTAAGAAACCTTCCTTTTTAAAGACAGAGTTACTTTCAAGAAGATTGCTTATCCCCCTGATGGACTTTTATGTTCAGTCTGAATTGGCCCTGACAGTGTGTTCTTTGGCTGGGATCAAATGTGTTTTTCTGCCCTTCATATGGTCATGAAAATCTGCCACTTGGTCTTCAATGTCTGTTTCTCATTTTTCTGTTGCCTAAATGTATAATGATCCTTAATAATATCCCCAGCTTTGTGTTAGAGACACAGTGCAGTGGCGGAGTGCTTGCTTGGAGTGCATGAGGCTGTGCATCCATTTCCCTGTCCTGAAAGAAGAAATCAATACCCTCAATTTTGCACAAGCCTGCCATTCTCTGTGGTTTCATTGAACCTGTGACAACACCATTAAAAGGAGAGAAAACTATTCAAAATGGAAATCCTGGTCATTTGGAGGGTTTTGTTGCCTTCTAGAGATAAGCATTGGCTGTTGGGCTCAATTATACTTGCCTCTGGCTGAATGTAATACTTGTAGTAAGAAAAAATCAAATTCGCACTAAAAATCCATAGGCTAAAGAGACTTAAAAATAGTATTTGCAAATGTCTCTCTATTTACAGTCATCAGAGCGCTTGTCCCATTGTGGAGTGAGGAAAGAGTCTGTTTGAAGAATGGTGAATGAGAGAGACACAGATTCTGTGTGGCCATGCTTTAGTATCACATTGTTTTACGTAAACTTTGCATATGGTGGTTGGGTGTGTGTGAATAATTGTATATGCATGTTTGTCATGTGTGTGTAGAATCCAGAAGCCAATTTTGAATATCCTTCCTCACTCAGGAACCATGCACCTGGTTCTTTGAGACAAGATCACTCATTGGAACCTGGGGATCATCGATTAGGCTAGGCTGTCTGGCCAGTGAACCCAAGAAACTACCTCTATCTCCAACTCCCCAGCACTGGGATTCTAACTATAAGCCACCACACCTGGATTCTAAAGGCTAATCACAGGTCCTGATACCTGTTGGTAAGCACCACATGAACTATCAAACCAGCCAGTTACGTAACTGCTGTGTTCAGAAGAGAAGACTGCTCTGACATGGGTTAAGTCAATAGAAAGTCTTTATTAACCAGCCAGCAACTACACTCACTGGGTGTATGGGATCTCAATGTAGTACTGAGCCTTTCTCAAATAGAACTTCCTCACCCGCAAGACAGTACTCTCTGTGTAGCCTTGCCTGTTCTGTAACTCACTCTGTAGACCAGTCTGGCCTCCAACTCACAGAGATCCACATGCCTCTGCCTTCCAAGTGCTGGGATCAAAGGCCACCACTATCAGGCTCAAATAGAGATTCACACACACACACACACACACACACACACACACAAAATGTTCTGGATGACATACTTCACTTAACAAGAACAGTTAGTTAGCCAGAAGCAGAACTGCAGAAGCTAAAAAGCAAGGTTAGTACATTTTGAGACTTTCCCAGAACTATATGGACCTTGATAGATGAGGCCTTTGATTTAGTTTTGGCAGGTGGTACTGTCTACGTGCTGAGTTTTACAGCCTGAATGGCACTTCCATCATGGAGTCAGTTGTGCTACAATATGTGGCTCTGCTACACTAACTTTAAGAGAAAAAGGCATACTTGGGAAGCAGAGGCAGGAGGATCTCTGTGAGTTTGAGACCAGTTTAGTCACATAGGAAGCTGCAGGACATCCAGGGCCACATAGAGAAACCCTGTCTCAAAACAAACAAACAAGAAAAAGTCATGAGCAAAAATGATCAAGACTCTTCACTGGAGTCTGATAATTAGGCTAATGCATTTAATTTTTATTCTGTTGATTAATCTTTTCGAGTTAGCATAGATAGCTAACAAGGTCACTTCAACTTTTCTGTCTCCTTTTCTTGACTCACTGCTACCTGAGTCCCTACTTCACTGACATGACCAACTTCATCTCAGGTAATTTCTGGGTTCTCCCTTCATCTGAGCCACACAGACGTATTTACACATGGTTTTCCAATCTCCTGGCCCACACACTAATTATATAGCATTCAAGCTATTCTTTGAAACAGAAGTGCTTGATTTTAAATTTATGTAATATTAAAAATATTTTGTTTCTTGATAATCATAAAAAATAGTTAACTTATTGATTCAAAAACACACATGCATAGACAAGCACGTGCGCACACACGTACTGGTATACATACACAAAATAAAAATAGTATCAAGTAAAAAATCATAATAAATATCTAATGAAGATAACAAAATACTCAATGTGGTCTCAATGTGGTCTAAGAAAGCCTGACTAATTACCTTTTGCAGCACTAATGCACTGTCTTCTTTTTCAAGCAAAGTATAGTCCAGAGGTGCCATCAGGACACCAGCTAATCAAAAGAAAAATGCAAAGTAGTGTCCATTATAAACAGTAAGCAAGAACAATACTCATAGTGACATTTATCTTGTTTGAGAACCAAACAACACATTGTTTCCAGTTAGACTAAATGGACAAAGTTAACTCTACAAATAACATGTTGGAGCTGGAGAAATAGCTCAGTCGTTAGGAGTATTTGCTGCTCCTACAGAGGTCCCAAGTTCAATTTCCAGTATCCACCCTTAGTAAGTCACAACATCCTGTAACTCCAGCTTCCAGGAATCTGACACTCTCTTCTTGACTTGAAGACACCGTATTTAAGCATTTATACTCACAACCAAACACACACACACACACACACACACACACACACACACACACACACACACACACAAATAAAAAATGTAGATGACATTATTAAAGAACTTCTGTCAAAATACAGAAACTTCTTCTGATAGTTTTTTCTTTTCGTTTGAATTGGAGTACTGGAAACTGAATTTGGGGCCTTTCACATTTTAAACCCACACTGAACCAATAAGCTACAACCTCAGAGCCCATAGACATCTCACTGCTTAATATTATTTAATGATATCTGCACAAGTATGTTGGGACTAACAATTAAAATATAAATTAGCTCCAATCTAGAGAATTTCCTTAAAAATGGCAGATTGCACTGAAAATATAAGCACATTGTAATAATGTCTCTGAACTGGCAGCATCTACCAAGCCTGCCATGGCCTCCTCCGGGAACCAGCTCTCTCCCTGACAAAGCTGCTGGACTTTGCCTGTCTCTCAGAAGCCACCTCTGCTTGCTGTTTTGGGCTCCAGCATTTCTGTACTGATTTTCTTCTGATCTTGAGTAGAACTAAACCGTACCCTATTTGGGGCCACAGATAAATCAGGGGGAAAATGGAGCTGCCAGTCTGGAATGATTTCTGTCTGTCTGTCTGTCACATAAGCAGTGCCAGTGGAAGGGCACTAGGAGATAAAGCCACCAAGTTCATCAGCATACTCTGCTGTTCACCCTTGACTCCACCATGTGACTGCTACTGAATGGCTTCCTACTCCAGAAAATAGCCATCTAGGAGCAAGCCTATAATTAAATCAACCCAGAGCTCCACACTCAGCCTTTTGAAGCAAGCAGCTATTTTCTTTAGGTGCCTCATAAACAGAAATGCCACTTTGTAAAGTCCTGTTGACACTTAGAAAATTACTGGCCCTTCCCGTTTGTGGTTGTGTCTAGTCAGCTCCTGGATCTCCCAGCCCACCGAATTAAGAGCTACTTTGCATGTGGAGTGTAACATGCAAAATAAAGAAAAAGAAAAGACTCAGAGACTGATATTTGGGTTCAGGCTTCAATATGAAGATCAGAAAAGCAAAGCAGCTGGCCACTAACTCTTACTTTTACCAGACTGAAAGCAATCCTGGCTCCACTAAACTTCAGACTACTGCCTCTCCTCAGCATGGCTGGAGAATCCTGAGACTTCAGTGTCTTCCTATCCTCAGTGTGACTGGAGAATGAATGCCTGATACTGACTACTGAAGATCCTGCTCCTATCTTTTATACCTTTTATGGGTCCTGGAATGAAAGGCACGTAGTCCCAAGTGCTGAGATCATCTTTGTGTGAGTTGTTTCTTCTTAGGACTGGATATATTTCTTGGGGTTCAATGTGGCCTTGAACTCACAGAGATCTGTCTACCTCTGCCTCCCAAGTGGTGGGATTAAAGACGTGTACCACCACCATCTGGCTTCTATAGCTTGTGGCTGGCATTGCTTTCTGAATCCTCAGGCATGCTTTAATCAGTCATAAATAATATATCACCACAAAATCAATCTATTTTGAATTGCACTGTGAATACTGTGGATGCCATTTGGACTACTAAAAGAGAATAAAGTATAACAGGCTCATGAACTTTCAAAGAAAAGAGAAAGATTGGTTTGAAGGCTAAGGTCTCCGGTAAACAATGCCCATGCTGAACTAGGGATGTAGCTCATTGGTGGTGCTTGCCTAACATACACAAAGTCCTGGGTTGGATCCTCTCTGAGTTTCTTTTTGAGTTGATGTGATAAAATACTCTGACAAAACCAATTTAGGAGAGACAGAGTTCATTCTGTCTCACAGTTTCATGTTATAGTCCACCATTTGGGAGGATTAAGAAAAACCCTAGCAGAAGCACACAGATAATCCTCCATTGGAATTTCCATCCTGGGTGGTTCCAGACCCTCCTGCCAAGTTGACAATGAGAGGAAGGCCTGTAATCTAAGAACTTGGGAGATAGAGGCTGGAGGATCAGAAGTTAAGGTCATCCTTGGCTACACTGGAAATGTAAGGCCATCCTGACTACATAAAACTCAATTTCAAAAACAAAACAGGATGGGTGGGCAGGAGAGATGGCTCAGTGATTGACAGGACTAGCTGCTCTTATAGATGACCCAGGTTTGGTTCCCAACACTCCCAGCACCCACACCAGGCAGCTCATGACTACTGTCTGTAATCCAGTTCCGAGGTGTACAATGCTTGTGGGCACTTGAATGTATCTGATGTACATACATACATACATACATACATACATACATACATACATACATACACAAAAATGAAATAAAATTAAATCCTTACAAAAAAAGTGCCATGCTGAAAAAATGTAAATAAGACTATCAAGGTACACAGAGAGGAAAAATAGAAACACCAAACAGAAGAATGATGAGGAGACACCACATACATGTGAACATGCATGCTCACACTCACATGCAGATTCAAACAAGAAAGAGAAGGCATGGACTAGAATGGTTACTAAAATCTGCTTTGTTGGAGGTAACTATATTAGAAACCCCACTACATGTGAAAGACTTAGTAGGGGGAATGCACTTGCTTTTCCAGAAGGCCCATGGGATACAGCCTGAGCTGAAAGCATCATTTGCCTGCCAGTTCTTGGTGTGAAAAATCATCCCATAGCTTCATTGTACAGAACTGGGGTGTCATCTGCGAAGGTACAGTTACTGGAGTGAATGTGAGGAAGCTGGGCCTGTGATGTAGGAGGCAAGGTTACTTGGGGGAAGTATGTTCAGGTTACCAACTGTCCTGCATGTGGCGATGGATACATACATATGGGCTGACTGATCTGATGGTGGGTCCGAATAAGCAATTCCTGTTGGTAGCTGAAAACCAAAGGTCAAGTGGGAAAACCATCATTGCTGCAATCTTTTTGAATACTACCAACAGCGTTGGGTATCTGCAGTTGTCAAGAAAACTATCTAGGACTGATGAGATGACTGAGTGGGTTAAGGCACGTGCTGCCAAGCCTGACAACCCAAATTCAGTGTCTGTGACCCACATGGAAGGGGAGAACTGACGACCACAAGCTGGTTTCTGACACCACGTGAAGGCACCCACACACAGACACAGATAAATAAGACAAATGTGCTTTTAAATTTCACAAATAGAACTATTCACTACATCATAGAAATTAAAATGGGAACACAAAATTATTTGTATTTGACAAATGGTTAAGTAAACCATTGCGCATGTCCAACACTAAACTTAATCTCGACCAGACAGGAAGGAAGGTGGCAACATTGAATAAAGCGAGTCTTTATTTTCTGTTTTTCCTACTGTTATTCCCACCAGTTGAGAATAAAGACCGCCAACACAGTATAAAGCCAAATTAGAAGCAAGCTTTAATTAAATACTGACCAGATGGGTGGGTTCTGGCCAGGTTCATAACCAGGTTCCCATTAAATGCCCCTGTGTCACCTTTTGCAGGGGCTTAAGAAGGCAAAACCTGTAATATACCAACATTTCCCACAAGGTCCAATCAGGGGCAAGCATGTATGCTGATATACTTCCTGCCTACATACCTCCTGCCTCCGTCCAATCAGGGGCAAGCATACATCCTGATATATTTCCTGTTCATTTACCTCCCGCCCACTTGCAATCAAGCACATCTGGTTCATGATGGGGAATGTCCTTCTGTGTATATGTTTATCTTATTGTTTGTTGAATAAAGCACTGTTGGCCAATAGAGGAGCAAGATAGGTGGGACTAGGAGTTGAGGAGAATTCTGGGAAATGTAGGAAAGAGAAGTCTGGTGATCCAGACAGGAAGTGACATAGCAGGCAGATTCAGAATTTAAGCAAGAACAAGCAGGAAGTCATTCTCTTTCTCTTCCTCTTCCTCCTGCTCTTTTTCTCTTTGGAGCCATCATGTGATCCCAGGAAGAGGAAGCCAGTGGAAGGCGTCCTCCATAAGTCTTATAAAATATATAGATTTATGATAATTAAGACTGTGTTAGCATATAAGAAATCCTAGTCAATCGGCCAGCGGCATTGTAAACTAATATAAGACTCTGTGTTATTCTGGGTGGCCACGTGTTGGCTGGCTTGGGCGGCATGGTGTAAAGATTTATCATTACAGGTGCAGGTGGGTCAAAAAAGCTTATTTAGGGGAGTGAAAACATGTGGCTTATTATCTCCCATAAACAATAGACTCCAGCATTTTAGGAACTATCTGTCCTTGGGCAAGGGACTTACAGATCAGAGGCATTTTTGTTTCATGGACTATTTAGGTATAGTAATTAAAAGTTAAAGTGTAAGCCAGGTGTTGGTGGCGCACACCTTTACTCCCAGCACTCAGAAGGCAGAGGCAGGCAGATCTCTGTTCGAGGCCAGCCTGGTCTACAAGAGCGAGTGCCAGGATAGGCTCCAAAGCTACATAGAGAAACCCTGTCTAGAATAAAACCAAAAAAAAAAAAAAGTTAAAGTGTAACTTGGGCTCTCACACTATATTTTTGAAAGTTTCCTTCATTACATTTTTATTGTATGTTTTTGTGTATGTGCAGAGGTCAGAAGGCAGGTTGTAGGATTCGGTTCTCTCCTCCCACCTTGAGGATGCTGGAGCTCCAACTCAGGTGGTAAGGCTTGGCTGTGACCTTTCACCAGGCCTTTCTGGCTAATTTAAAATGCTGACAAGCAGAGATAGTTGATAGTACTCTCCCTCCAGGCAAATCCCAGTGTGAAGGGAGAGTCTTAGCTAATTCACTTTGCCTCTTTTAGAATCTGCACAACATGTGTGTGAGAGGGGCCCCTGTGCAGAGATAAGACGACAGCCTCCAGAGCTGTCCTCAGAGTAGGTAATGGCCACCTTTTCTTCTAGGAGACAGGGTTTCTCACTCAACTAGACCTTGCCAGTAGGCTAGGCTAGCTGTTCAATAAACACCAGGGATCTGATGTCCCTGTCTCCCCAGAACTGGGATTATAAGTGTGTACCAAATGCCTGGCTTTTTTTTTTTTAATATGGTTTGTAGGTCTCAAACCCAGTCCCTCATGTTTGTAAGACAACTACTTTATTGTCTGAGCTCTCTCCCAGCCTGTTGTTTGGAATCTTTCAAACAGAATCATGGGATGGGTAAATTAGTAGTTGGAAGTCATTTTGTATTATCTACGAAATGACTGATTTTATAACATAGCAGGGTTTTTCATTGTTTGATACAACTTAAAAATAATTAAATATGTAACTTATCTACATGGTTTTGGTCACAGAAACGAAATAATTAAAAGAAGTAAAAATAAAGCAGGGCATGGCGGCACACACCTTTAGGTCTAGCACTCAGGAGGCAGAAGCAGGCAGGTCTCTGAGTTTGAGGCCAGCTTGCTCTACAGAGTGAGTTCCAGGACAGCCAGAGCTACACAGAGAAATCCTGTCTCGAAAGGAAAAATACAGTAAAAATACCATAAATTTGAAATTGAAACTTTCTGGTAAATGAAGAAAAAGTCCTATAATTTCCTGAAGTTCTTAGTTTTACTTTTTGCATTTTATTTACATGCTGGAGATCTAACCTCATGCTAACACCATGTAATGAGTTACTATTAAAGGGTAAAGGGTCATGTTAGCCCACAATAGCGTGGTCTTTTCACAATCAGTAGGTTCATCATATGTATGAAAGTGTATGTACTGAGTGTCATTTCTTGATATACCTTTTTTTTTCTTATTCAGTCAGCTTTTCAGAAATTTATTAGGAGGGGTTGGCTAGGTGGTTTCGCAGTTAAGCTGAATGCTTACATCAATCAGCTAAGAGCAGTTAGGCAGTTGAGAGCACTGCCTGCTCTTCCAGAGGAATCACCTTGGATTCCCACTACCCACATAAAGGCTTACAACCATCTGTGACTCCAGTTACAGGGGAGCTGATGAATTCTGGCCTGTAAGGCACCGGGCAGGAACATGATGGGTAGGAATGCATGCAGGATTAACACCCATACACACAAAATAAAACAATCTTTTACATGTTTTTGTGTTTTTTATTGTTGTCATTTGTTTGTTTTTGAGACAGGACCTCATGTATCCCAAGCTGACCTCAGACTCCTTGTATAGCTAAAGATTACCTTGAATCACTGAACTTCCAGCCTCTACCTCCCAAGCACTGGGTTTACAAGCATGTAATCACCATACTTGGTTTATGTAGTATTGGGGATCCCACCATGGGCCTCCTGTGTGCTGGACAAGCACTCTACCAAACTAAGCTAAGTCCTCAGCAATATTTAGTTTGGATTTTATATTTTAACCCAGTTAAACAGCTCCAAAAACCGATTATGTTCAGGCTAGATTATTTCATCTCCTTCTGTCATCTAACTAGGAAGCAAGCTTAAACTAAAAGGGGGAACAGAGTGTATTTTCCTTCATTCTTAATAATTTAAGACTGCCATTCTCTTAAAAGTAAATTTTCTGACTTTTAGAGGGAATTCTATGGTTTTTTAAATCTGTTTATAGATTTTTTCTAAAAATGTTTAATAATAATATTAAGAAACACTTTACCCATATTCTTTGTGGTAGTATTTTGTTCATGAGCTAATAAAGCTTACCTGAAGATCAGAGTGCAAAGCTAGACACAGCCATAGAGGCCAGGCAGTAGTGGCACATATCTTTAATCACAGCACTCAGGAGACAGAGGCAGATGGATCTCTATGAGTTCACGGCCACCCTGGGCTACATGAGAGTGAATCAGTCTAAAAGAGAAACAGTGCTCACACCTTTAATCTCAGCACTAGGGAGGTAGGGACAGGAGTGATATGGCTGGGCAGAGAGAGGAATATAAGGCGGGAGGAGACAGGAACTCAGGGCAGTATGAGTCAATCTGAGGAGCAGTTAAGTCGGGAGCAGTCTGGGATTCAGTGGACCACCCCTTCGGTCTGAGCATTGGTAGAGGTAAGAATTCCCTTGTAGCTGGCTTCTTTGCTCTTCTGATCTTCAACTTGAACCCCAATATCGTTCTCTGGGTCTTATTATTTGTGTTACAATTCTTTATTAGACTATTTGTCACTCTCTTGCTTCTTCGAAAGCAACAGTGAAGCACTAGAAAGTTTACAAATGAAAGCCTCTGCCCTCTCCAGCCACTTATTTAAAGCAACCAAAAGTTTCTCTTTCCAGTCCAAGTACTAAACAGGCCTGAACCCACTGCGTTTTTGAGAGCAGAAAACAGGCTTGTTCAAGGTGGGACAGCTGCAAGCAAACTTAGCAGCCCTTCCTATGGTCCCATGGGAAAAGAATGGAACTCAAGACTGGTAGCTTTCTTTCTTTCTTTCTTTCTTTTTTTCTTCCTTCCTTTCTTCCTTCCTTCCTTCCTCCCTCCCTCCCTCCCTCCCTCCCTCCCTTCCTTCCTTCCTTCCTTCCTTTCTCTCTCTTTTTCTTTCTTTCCTGTTTTCTTCCTTTCTATTTTTATTTAAATTAGAAGCAAGCTTGTTTCACATGTCAATCCCAGTTCCCTCTCCTTCCCTTCCTCCCCTGCCCCCCCACCAAACCCCCCAACCCATTCCCTTTCTGCTCCCCAGGGAGGGTGAGACCTTCCATGGGGAATCTTCAAAATCTGGATATCATTTGGAGCAGGGCCTAGGCCCTCCCCGTGTGTCCAGGCTGAGAGACTATCCCTCTATGTGGAATGGGCTCCCAAAGTCCATTCATGTACTAGGGATAAATACTGATCCACTGCCAGAGGCCTCACAGATTAACCAGACCTCCAAACTGACATCCACGCTCAGGGGGTCTGGAACAGTCCCACGCTGGTTTACCAGCTATCAGTCTGGGGTCCATGGGCAACCCCTTGTTCAGGTCAGCTGTTTCTGTGGATTTCTCCAGCCTAGTCTTGACCCCTTTGCTCATCACTCCTCCCTCTCTGCTACTGGATTCCAGAGTTCAGCTCAGTGCTTAGCTGTGGGTGTCTGCTTCTGCTTTCATCAGCTACTGGATGAAGGCTCTAGGATGGCATATAAGGTAGTCATCAATCTAATTATCAGAGAAGGGCATTTAAGGTAGCTTGTTGACAATTGCTTAGATTGTTAGTTGGGGACAACCTTGGAGATCTCTGGACATTTCCCTAGTGCCAGATTTCTCTTTAAACCTATAATGGCTCCCTCTATTATGTTATCGCTTTTCTTGCTCTCCCCCATTCTTTCCCTGACTCGATCTTCCTGCTCTCTCATGTCCTCCTTTTCTCTCCTCTTCTCCCCTTCTCTTTCTCCTAACTCCCTCTCTCCTCCTCCCATGCTCTGAATTAGCTCAGGAGATCTTGTCCCTTTCCCCTTCTCCAGGGGACCATGTATGTCTCTCTGGTAATTTTCTTTCTTTCTTTCTTTCTTTCCTTCTTTCTTTCTTTCTTTCTTTCTTTCTTTCTTTCTTTCTTTCCCTACCCTCCTTCCTTCCTTTCCCTCCCTCCTTTCCTTTCCTGTGCTGAGGATTAAACTCAGGGCTTTGCCTGTGCTGAGTTTACCACTGATCTATATCCCTAGTTGAATTTCATATTTTTCAAAAGAATTGTTTAAATGCACAAATAATATCTTGAAATATCTGTTGCTGGCAGATCTCTGTGAGTTTGATGCCATCCTGGTCTACAAAATGAATGCCTAAGGGGAAAAAAAGGAAAAGAAAAAAAAAAGAGTCACTGTATGTTCACTAGATACAACTTTCTTTTCTTTTAATAAACTGAGAAATAATGTTTCTGCCCCCTAGTTGATGCAGTCCCCCTGGCAATGTCACACATCAAACGACAGTTGAGGTTGTGTGACAGTCCCAAGCAGTAGACCAACATCAAGCAAACTGTTAATCTTGTGAAGAACAGGTAAGCTCTGTAGAAACTGAGAGGTAATTATACATAGCTAGGTCAGAGAAATAAAAAACAAACAACAAACCAAACTGTCTGATAAGTTATCTCAGAAGATAGATATGTGTGGCCTGAAACAGGAGCAGTTCTGTTTCATAAAAACTACTTTATCAGGAGCTAACTGAAAGAGCCCTTGTCAAAATGCAATGATCCCAGACCTAAATTCAAAGACAGCCAGGGCCCTCCTTTCACATGTGATAGGCTAAGGGCTGCTATTTAGCTGTTCAAGCCTGCTTTTCCTCAGCAGAAAATTCAGGATTGAAGATCACCAGGACCCACAGCAGTCTACAATTATAAGACTCTGAGGCCTGAGTTGGGAACCTTTGATTTGAGAAATTCATTCGACTTTCAGTTTCATGCACCGAGCATGATCTAGCTTCAGCATTTATTGGTTGACATTAGAAATCGTGAATCAGCTTTTCACCCATAAGATGTTTATTGAAGGTTTATTATATAATCCTGTGCTAGACCTTAAGGTAGGAAAACATAAACCTTACAGTTAAGTAGCTCACAGTAGCAGAGCTCTGTCAATATTTACTTAAAAGCATGTGATAAAGTTCAAGGTAAGTCAATGGGGGAAAAGAATAGTTTCACTGTTGCTTTTAAACAAGTAATTCTGGTACAATTAGTCCATCCATATACACAAAGGAGTGAAGTCAGACCTCTACCTCAGCTATTTATAAAAATTAACTTAAAACAGGTCAAAGATCTAGATGTAAGAGTTTAAATTATAAAACACTTAGGAAAAATGATCTTGAAGTAGAGGATTATTTCTTAGATATGATTCCAAAACCACAAACAACAAAAGAAAAAAAGAAGGGTGGGGCTTGGTGAAGCACACCTTGAATCCCAGCAGAGGCAAGTGGATCATCTAGGTTTACACAGATAATTCCAGGCCATCTAGGGCTGCATAGTAAGACTCACCTTAAAAGGGTTTCATAGAATTAAATGTGCCACACTGAGGCCTGAGTTGGGAACTCAGTAGATGGTGGAGTACCTCTTTAATCCCAACACTCTGGAAGCAGAGGCAGGTAGATTTCTATGGGTTCGAGGCCAGCCTCGTCTATAGAGCTAGTTCCAGGACAGGCAGGGCAACCTCAGAGAAACTTCATTTTAAAAACAAAGCAAAACAAACAAAAGGAATTAAACATACCGAACTTCAGAGTTCATCATTGACACAAGTCATCAGACAGAATTTGGATCTCTAAAACCGGTATAAATGCCGGGTAGGCATGGCAGTCCACCTGTAATTCCAGCTTTGGAAGGCTGCTTGCTCATATACATACAACCCTCCCAAACTCCCAACAACAATAATAACAACAAAACCCAAAATGTTCTTCAAATGATGAATGGACAAACAAAGATGTAGTATACCCACATATTATCATTCAGTGGCAAAAAAGAATAAATCACTGATATGCATAAACTACACAAATCTTAGGTGCTCTAGTGGTGCAATCGGTTAGTGCGTGGTACTTATACATAAATTACACAAATCTTACAAACATTGTGTAAAAAGAGACCTTATCTACCAGGCTACATATTATATGATTCTTTTTCTATTAAATGTCCAGAATAGGCAATCCATAGAGACAGGAAGTTGTTACCTGGAGTAGCAGGAAAGGGGGAGAGAGGAACGATACATGATCAGCACGAGGTTACTTGCGGGGTGATAGAAATGTTTTGAAATTACAAAATGCTAATGATTATACAATGTGTATATACTTGCATACACACACCTGAGTATATGCTTTAAATAAATTTTATGTTATATGAATTATATCTCAATTTTAAAAAGCACTTGATAAGTACTATGAATATTAAATACTATAGGAACAGCTGATTCCATCTGGGAGAGGCTGTGAGAACTGATGGAAGAAAATGGTATGCAAAATTTGAAAAACAATCCCGAATGAAAACAGTAGGTAAAGAGAAAGCAAGTAAAAAACCTGCCTTTGAGTACTGGCTCAGTGGGTAAAGGAGTTTGTTACACAAACTTGCCTGTTGGGGATCTTCCCTGGAGCTGCCCTCTTCAGACCCCACCCCTGAGAAAGCCTGCCAAGGGTCAGCTCCTCCCCCGGGATGCTGAAGACCTCACCTACAGGCTATTTAAGATTTCGTCTTCCTGCCTGCGCTGTGTGGTTCTCCCTCCTGGTTTCTCCCCTTCCCCTGGGACCACCAGGGAATGCTTTTCTCAGAATAAAACCTGGACTTTAATTCAGCTTGATCTGATTTATTACATCGGGATACAGAGAGACTTAATATTGGGATACAGAATCTTATCACTGGCAACCCAAGTTTGGTCCTTAGACCCAACAGTGGCAGAAGAGAACTGACTCCCGAGAGTTGTCCTCTTGACTTCCAAGTGCAGACTATATGGCACATGTGAGCCCACACTTGCATGCATCTTGTGCATGTGTGCACACATAATTAATAAAATAAATTTTTCCTGGAAGTGGTGGCACACGCCTTTAATCACTGCATTCGGGAGGCAGAGGCAGGCGGATCTCTGTGATTTTGAAGCCAGCATGGTCTACAGAATGGGTTCCAGGACAGCCAGGAATGTTTCAAAGAGAAACCCGGTCTCGAAAACAAAAACAAACAAACAAACAAAAAAGAAAAGAAAAGAAAAGAAAGAAAATAAATTTTAACAAGAAACCATGCGTGCCAGTCCTGCCAGTGAGTGGCATTGTTCAGACTTACTAACATGACTGTCTTCTTCTGCAAGATGAAGACTAAAATCTATTTCATGGATTGTTGTGTGCATTGGACAGTACAACGTGTGTAGAGCAGTCAATAGGCATTCCATACATGCTGCCTCTCTTCCTCCTCTATATTTTTTACTGCTAATTTTGGAGTAACTGACAGTGGCTATAAATGCAGAGCAGGGGAAAGGCTTTCTTTGTGTCGGAATAGTGAGAAATTTGATGAGACTGAAGTCTAAAGGCAGCAGGAAGCAGACATTAGAAGTTTTGAATAAAAAAGGGGACAAAAAAAGGTCTTTAGGATTTAGTCCTGAGAGATGCAGAAATCAGGGGACACTGGGAGGAGGAACAGAGAATGAAGACATTGGTTCTTTAGATGGTTTAGATGGTCCCAGAATGATCTCATTAGAGGATGTGGTTTCCTAGCCTCATTGAGTACAAGCCAGTGCCTGGCATTTTAACGGAGATATATATAATATATATATATATATATATATATATATATATATCTGAAGAAGACCTTGAATTTCTGGTCCTCCTACCTTTACCTCCTGAGTACTGGGAATGCCACGCCCAGCTACCCTTTTCTAAGTAGTGAATTACCTGGAAAATATTCTATTCCCTTTACAAAGAGTACATTGTTTCTGGCTCTTACACTACTATGTTGCAGCCTAAAATTTGTTGTAGGATGAATAATCTGGTGCAAATGAGCTTTTTCGTTGTTATAACAAAATAGCTGAGATAAATAACTTATAAAGGAGAAAATGGCTCATGCTTTCTGAGGTTTTAGTGGGACACGTGCTTTCTCAGGACACATACTTTTTGTTTGTTTTTCAAGACAGGGTTTCCCTGTGTAGTTCTGGCTGGCCTCAAACTCAGCGATCTGCCTGCCTTTGCCTCCTGAGTGCTGGGATTAAAGGTGTGTACCACCACCGCTTAGTGGGACAGGTGTCTTTAGGCCTGTGGGCAAGGTGGAACATCATAGTAGAAGTGTGTGGTGAAGGTCCTGGCTGGGAGAGAGTGAGAGGAGAGAGACCACAAGAGGTAGAGATGGAGATAAGAAGGTATTCAAGCATGCTTATCTCAAGTTGGTGATGAGCATTCAAAACTCTGAGGAGTGGGATGGAAAGACACTGGAGAATTTTAGCAGGACAGTACCACATTGTGGTTACATTTCTTCTTGGAGCTACTGTGTGAACAACAGAACATAGAAGAACAAGGTTGACCTGCGGTTGCTTACTGCTGTAGTCTGGGAGAAAGATCATGGTAGCTTGGCCTAGGCTGGTGAACGTTTCCTTTCTGTGACTGTGCCAAAATACCCTGACAAAAATCAACTTCATGAAGAAAGGGGTTTATTTTAGTTTACAATTCCAGGTCACTGCAGGTCGTTACGGCAGGATATCAAACAGCTAGTCATACCTGTCCACAGCCAAGAGCCGAGGCAGGTTAATACACACCTGCTTGCTTGCTTTTGCTCAGCTTAGTTTCTCTACTCTTTTGTTGTTTGTTTTTGTTTTTCGAGACAGGATCTCTCTGTGTAGCTTTGGAGCCTGTCCTGGAACTTGCCCTGCAGACCAGGCTGGCCTCAAACGCACAGAGACCAGCCTGCCTCTGCTCTCCAATGCTGGGATTAAAGAAAGGTATGTGCCATCACTGCCTGGCAGTTTCTCCACTCTTACACAGTTCAGGAGCCCTTGCCTGGGGAATGAGGCTGCCCACGAAGGCTGGATCTTTCCACACATCAATTGATTTAACTAACACAACAACCTATAGACACACCTAAAGTAGACAATTCCTTACTGAAGCTCTCTTCCCATGATTTAGGTTGTACCAAGTAGACAATTATGGCTAACTATCACAGCTAGTAACAGTGGAGGTGGTATACAATGACAACAGATTTGTACTTTGGTAAGTTCATTTGTGCCCCAGGGTGGTGGGGATAGAGACAAGCATATCATTGGAAGGTGGAGCTGAATGGATTTCAGGTGTTTACAAATGATGGGTACAACAGAAAAAGGACTCAAGTTGACTTCATCCTAAAACTCCACTTCTCAAACTCATCTGGTATGCCAGGGTGATAAATGCATACCATACAGAAAGGCTGAGTAGAAACTGGGTCCACAGCATCTTTGAGTGTTTCTTGTACTGAGGTCTCGAGGCACATGGCAAAATGCCTCTGTAGTGGGTGATCAGAGGTCATGGTCCAAATTTTGCAGTTACCATGGATTCTTGCTACATGACATCTAAGTGCCCTTGCATCTTTAAGGTTCTGTGCTGTGGTATTCAGCTGGGGCGGGGGGAGATAAAGCCCCTGTATCAAAGGGGTCAGACAGCAAGGTTGAGGCTTGGCACCATGAAGAGAACCCAGGAGAGGCTATTGGTGAAAGTGTCCTCCCCCAGTTGTCACAGAAGACCCCAGAATTTTGGAGATGTCAGTACCATGAGATGACCACCAAAACAGCAGCAGTCCTGGAGCCAGCTACATACTAGAAGACAAGCTGTGTGTGCTGTAGAAAATGGAACTAGACACTGGACCCAAACCCTTTGGAAGATCTCAGTAGATTGTCCGTGAATCCTAGACATGGGACATTGAATAATTTACACACTTGGAGTTTGGGATGCTCTGGTTCTTTCCTCCTGAAGTAAGGACTTATTTAACTTATTTTGTTTTTATGGGAGCCTACTGCTGAGAGACATTAGATTATAAAAGACTTTGGATTTTAAAAGAGACTGAATTTTTAAGTGTTTAAAATCTTGAAGACTGTGGGACTTTTAAAATGTGTTATATTGTAATGCTTTTATGTACGATTTTGGTGATGAAAAAGAAACGGAAGGTTGTGGCTTAACAGCAATTGGTTTCTGTGTCAAATTGACACGGGGGTCAGTTGTACTGGTTAGTTTTATGTCACAAAACTTGACACAAGCTAGACTGATTTGAGAGGAGGGAGCCTCAAATGAGAAAATGCCTCCATAAGATTAAGCTGTAAGCAAGCCTGCAGGCATTTTCTTAATTAATGATGGATGTCCACCCCATTGTGAGTGGAGTTATCCCTGGACTGGTGGTCCTGGGTTCTATAAGACAGCAGGTTGAGCAAGCTATAAGAGCAAGCCAGTAAGCTGCACTCCTTCATGGCCTCTGTATCAGCTTCTGCCTCCAGGTTCCTGTTTGAGTCCCATCCTGACTTCCTTTGATTGAACTGTGATGGAAGAGTAAACCAAAGGAGCCCTTTCCTCCCCAAGGTGCTTTGGACATGGTCTTTCATCACAGCAACAGTAATCCCGATTTTATCTCAGGAAATATGAGACATTGTTTGTGATCAGTATGTTTCCTTTTCTGTCAAAAGCAATAGCGATTTACACACTTCATGGATCTGTGAAGCAAAGTGATATATGTGTGCAGATGTCTACAAAATCTACTCCACAGATAAAGACCACTTCAGATCCTCATCTTTAATATTTTACAGTTGAAGTCAATTTTTGGCCTTCTTTTTGCTTCACATATCCCAGACTAGCTTTAAACTTTCTATATAGCCCAGGGATGACATTGAAATTTTATTTCTGGTGCCTACACTTTCCAGGGGCTCCACCACACCTGGTTTATGCGGTGCTGGGGATTGAACCTAGGACTTCATGCACGCTTCTGCAAGTACTCATCAACTTCTACATTTCCAGCGCTAGGCAGAACTTTTTCTGTTTTTGTCGCAGACCCCGGCCTCAGACGAAGATTCTGCATAGAAATAGAAGGTGGCCGGGGACAAGTAGGGAAACACAGGACACTTCACAGAAAGCCAAGGTTGGAGGGAGACAGCGGCTCGCTGGCCTCACGTGACCTCAGGGACCCCGGGGTAGCTCGAGTCCCGCCCCTCGGCTCTTGCAGGGGGAAGGGGAGGCGCATGCGCACCCCGTGTTAGTGATGGAGGAGAGAAGATGGCGGAAGCGGAGTGAGTGACTTGCTGGTGACTGATGTCGTAACCGGGGGGCGAGTGAGGGCAGCGACACGTCCCCCCGAGGGAGTTCTCAGGGCTCTGAGGTTGACAGTGCAGGGCTGAGGAGAGGCGAGAGCCACGGCGTGGCGGAGGAGCCCGGGCAGGGGCGGAGGAGGATGGCCGGTCTCGTCAGCCTCCTCTCGGGAGTGCGTGCGGCGCGGTCCGCTCCAGCGGCCGCGCGGCCCTGTCAGCACAGCCACCCTGGGGACCCGGGCCTGCGGGGTGTCGCCTGACACGAGCCCTGGGGCGCTCTTCCGGGGCTGTCACTCCGGCCGCGGCCCCGCCGAGGTGTGTCGGGCTGGCCGGGAGCCGCCAGGCCTCCGCGCTGACTTTTGCGGCCCATCGGCGTCCGGCGGGCTGTGCGGCGGGCTGGACAGCGGAGCCGGGGGACCGCGGGGACCGCGGGAGGCTTCCGGGCGGCGCTGCGGCCGGCCCAGGCCGAGGCCTTTCCTGCCTGGCACTCCCCCTCCGGGCTCGGGCTGCAGCGGCGTGCCTCCCTCCCTGGAGGGCCGCATTCTTGTGTGGCGCTGTGATGGTATGCTCGGTTAGCGACTTGAAACTTACTGGTTTCCTGGTAGGCCTGGGTGTAGCAGAGCTGAACAGCGCAGGCATTTCCATGCCAAGCCCATGCACTCATCAAAAGTGTTCTTTTGTACCAGGCCTCGAAATGTGATGCGATGATTTTTTGGCCAGTTGCACTCACCAGTATTTTAGAATTAATGTTTAGGTTCTCTGTGACCATTTTTGGTTAGTCAGAAATGCTCGGCATCGCCTTTGGGCTTGAGAGCACAGCTGAGCAGAAAAAGACTTTGCTGATTGGAAGGCAATTAAGAAAAAAAAAATAGCAGCGAAGTATAAAAAAAAAAGTATGATTCAACTTACAATAAAAGAAGTTAGTGAGAATCATTTCCCTCCGTTTTTTTCCTTTCACATTTCTCCTTGTAAATTGGATGTTAATTCAGGTGTGGTGGGCTGGAGAATTTCGAGTCTCATTGAGGCCAGCCTGGGCTCCATAGTGCTACCGTTTTGTTTTAGAGAAAAAAGTAAATGTTCTTGTTCCATTTTGGTCAACGATGGGAATGTCAGGTGGTTCAAATGTTATTTCTCAAGAGAAAAAGACAGATAAGGAAATAGGAAACTAGTAAAACTTCACGTGAGTTTCTGACCCCGGAGTGACAACTAATGTGGTTTTAGTGCAACAACATGGGAAGCCTTTGGAATTGACTATAGACATTTGAGTTTATTAAAATAGATTTCTCCCCCCCCCCCTCTCTCTCTCTCATTTTTTGAGACAGGATTTCTCTGTGTATCCCTAGCTGTCCTGGAACTCACTCTGTAGACCAGGCTGGCCTTGAACTCACAGAGATCCACCTGCCTCTGCCTGCCTAGTGCTGGGATTAAAGGTGTGCACGACTACTGCCTGGCAAAATATATATTTCTTACTGGGTGAAACTTCGTATCGAGGAAAAAGATTAGAAAGTTTGATACAAAAATGTACTTTACCGGCTGTATATAGGAAAGTGAATCAATTATATTCTACCACCACCCCAAATTTTAGAGCAATTCTTCGTGAAAAAAGATTTTTGTTAGGATATAAGAAGTTGCTTTTATTGCTACCTCATTTCCCTAAGTGTACTAATCTGTTGTTATGCTAAACTGTTACTAGAATTAGTAAGGACAATGTTATAGACTAATTTTAAAAAAGGCTACTGAGAGTTGAAAACAATTAAGATTTTTATGTGTATGGGTATTTTGTCTGCATTACTACATGGTGTGTGCCTGGCCCCTCAGAAGCCTGAAGAAGGCATCTGATCCTGGGACTCAGTTTTTGAGTGTCATGAGCCTCTGTGTGGGTGCTGGGCATGAAACCCAAGTCCTCTGCAAGAGTAGCCAGTGCTCTTAACTATGGGACCATCTCTTCATCCTCACTACTTTTGATTTTTAATTGCTATTTTTTTTTTTAAGAGACAGGGTCTTGTGTAGCCCTGGCATGTAGCTAAGGATGACCTTCCCCAAGTGCTGGAATTACATGTGTGTGTGCTACCATACCAATAACCATATGGCACTTGCAGTTAAACTAGTGAATTTAAGTCCTTAGGAGAGATGGCCAGCGGTTAGTAAAGGACCGGGGATCAATTCCCAGCAGCCACATTGTGGCTCAGAACTGTCCATAACTCTCCATATACATGTATAGGAGCATACAGGCATACAGACATACATACAACTCTCCTCTCTCCAGACACCCAAGAAGACATAAATAAGTAAAGAGCTCTGATACTGCTTGGTTTCATATCTCTCTCTCTCTCTCTCTCTCTCTCTCTCTCTCTCTCTCTCACTCTCTCTCTCTCTCTCTCTGAGACCGGTTTCTCTGTGTAGCTTTGGCTGTCTGTCCTGGGACAACTCACTTTGAAGACCAGGTTGGCCTCAGATTCACTGAGATCTCTCTGCCCCTGCCTCCATCACCACCATCATCACTTGGCTTCAAATCTTTTTTATGGAAAAAATTTTTCATAGAATATTTTTGATCATGTTTTTTCCCCTGCAGTTCCTCCCAGAGTGTCCCTACCTCCTTTGCTACTCAACTTTGTGTTCTTTTAATTCTCAGTCTTTTTTAAACAAATAAACATAAAACCAAAACCAAACCCCCAGAAACTGTTGGGCAGTGGTAGCACATGCCTTTTGGCAGGTGAATCTCCTTGAGTTTCAGGACAGCCTGGTCTACAGAGGGAAACTCTGTCTGGAGAGGTGGTGTAAAAGAAAACCCCAGAAATATACAACTCCCTACAAAAGCCTACAAAAATGAAAATCAAAATAAATAGGCACAAGACCAATTCTAGTCACAAATTGCCAAAATGAAGCAAAATGTAGCAAAACATCAACAAAAGTTCTGTGTTGTCTAACTACTCCTGAGCATGGGACCTGCCCTGATGTGTGGGTTGATTGATATATCCAGTGAGACTCCATTGGAGAAAATTTATTTTCCACTTCTAATGGGTATCAATTGCAGATTGCTAGTTAGGACTAGGACCCTGTCTCTCAAATCTGCCCCCTTTTCAATAATGCAAACATAAACTTCAATGTAGGCTTCATTTTAGTTACTGTTCTGAGTTATTTGAATTCAGTTTAGCAGATATACCCATCGACTATTCTGTATATGGGGGAAGTATGTTTCCCATCTATTTGGTGACTGTGTTGCTAGCTTTATTGTATTAAGGCCTTCCCAAACATTTCAACTCAGAACTAATTATTTCTTTATAGTGGATAGTGCTTTTTACCAGTACTGATCCTTTGTGTTGTCTACCAGGTTTAAGGATCACAGTGCAGCCATGGATAGCGAACCAAACTCTGGAACATCTTCTGTGTCAACAACAGCCAGTAGCACTACCACCACCACCATCACCACTTCCTCCTCTCGAATGCAGCAACCACAGATCTCTGTCTACAGTGGCTCAGACCGACACGCTGTTCAGGTATTTCAGCCATATGGGGAGGTTAAGACTGAAAAATGTCATACTGTTTTGTGCCTATGTCAGCTGTATGTGTTGATTCGTATCCATAGTAGAATTGTAATAGTTCAGGTTGGGAATATAGCTCAGTGGCTGAGTGCTTGCTAGTCTGTGTTTGATCTCTAGCATTGCCAAAAACCAAGTAAAAGAAAAAAAAATTAAGTTTTTTTAAGACCAATAAAGTTATTTAATAATTGTACTGTTGAGAGGGCTTACATTTGTCCACATGAAGCTTATAAGATTTCGTGTCAGGAAAATTATAATTGAATGTCTCTTAAGTGCTGCTGTAAGAGTGAAAATATGATTGTTAGATATTTAGGATAGCTGCTTTTCTGGCTTATTTTATACTTGAGCCCACCAGGCAACTTACAGAGAACTTCTCACTTTCAGGTGGTATAAGAACACTAAGCAGGAAGGCTCTACAGCTTCTTGGGGTAGAGTGGGAAGAGAATATTTTGAAAGATTTTTATGTAGTCACTTAGTTGAGAAAGTAAAATTGATTTAGTTGAACTTTATACCAGTGGAGACAATGAAGTATTGTTTTAAAAAGACATGAGTGTTGCAGTCTGATGGGTTCTTTGTGAACTCTGTGTGCCCTTGGGCAGAGGACATAATCATCTTCTTGAGTCCCAGGAAACGGTAAAAAGAGGATAACACTGTGTACTTTTATCAGTTATCATGAGAATTAAATGAAACATCTAGAACTGTGGGGGGGATGTTATAGGTCACTAATAAATGACCATAGTATCTGTCTATTGAACTATTTTCTGTGCTAAGCATTCAATGAATGCTTTCCTTATGTGGATTATTTTGTTTAATCTTCACCAGACCTTTATACAGCAGGCATCTTACAAATGGGAAAACCAGTGTTTTAAATTGGCTAAATAATTCCAAACTCACATTGCTGCTAGGTCTTCTGATTTCAGCTTCTGCTATAAGCTACTCTGTGTTCTTGCTGCTTCTATGTTATTTGCCTTCATTTTATAGGACCCTCAATTGCATTCTTTAAAGTTGTTGTTGTATTTTGTTTTGTGCTGGGGATCAAAGTTATTCACTGTGCTATACTGCTCACTCTGCTCTGTTCTTTCATGTTAGATAGAGAACTGTTGGAGACCTAGTTAGCGTAGCAGAAATTCAAACTTGAATGCACAGCATGCTTTTAACGTCCTCTTTTTTCTCTGTGGTGAGTGATGTATGGAAGGATATTATATTGAAGAACATACAGATAATATGATATTTGACTATGCTATTTTTTCATTTATCCAGCTTATTCAGTTAAGCTGGATAAATTTATAAATGAAATGTTACTTAGAGACATTGCAGGTGCTGATATGTCTCACAGGAATCACAAACTCTAGTTATTACAGATCATTGAATTACCTCATCTAAAATGTTTCAAAGCCATGTTCATTGAACCAGCTAATTTGTTTTCCCTGCCCCCCTCCCCAGACAGGTTTTCTTTGTGTAGTTCCAGCTGTCCTGGAACTAGCTCTGTAGATCTGCCTGCCTCTGCCTCCCAAGTGCTGGAATTAAAGACATGCGACACCACCACCCAGCCTTAATTGCTCTTTAACTTTCAAGCTTTCTTTTTTAGTCATGTGGACTAGTCTCCCTGGTTTCAGTAGAGAAACAAAATAAAAATGGTATAATGTGTAATTATAGTAGGTATCTATGGTGAATAGACTATGCTGACACGGGACATCACTATACTGAGAGAATGAGACCTCAAGTTGATTATTCACTTGCTCTTGAGTGTGAGTTCTTAGATATTTGTTATGGAATTAATGATCATATGTGGATTTATCTGACCAAAGAGAAACATTGTTGTTCTGAGTCATTTAGTGTTTTATCCATAGTCTTCTGCTTTGAGGACTCAACTAGGAATCTTGAGAAGAGTTTGTAGCAGGGACCATCTGTAGTTGTTGAGAGATAAGAACACATGCAAATGAACAGTAACTCATGGCAATCTGAGTAAGGGATTCTTGGCTTTATATCAGACATCCTGTCTTACTGTGATTTGAATACACTTACTCCATTGCTACTGTGAAAACGCTCCTGCAATGCTGAGATTAGAGCTCTGTGTATGCTGCTTCAGAGTCATAGAGGGCATGATGAGGCAGTCTGACTTATCCTTTGAACAGATGGAGGGAGGATTTTTCTATTGTCATTTTAGACTACTTGACCTCTCTGTGTATGCTCAGATTTTATATCTATTAACAATTACTATAGTTAATGATTTTTATGAGTTTATTTTTAACAGAATTACTCTATTTTATTAAAAATATTTGGATTTATTTGTGTAAGAGTGTTTTGGCTGCATGCATGTATGTCTTCCAAGTACATGAAGTCCAGGAAGGTCAGAAGAGGGTGTCCAGTCCTGTAGAACTGGAGCTATGGATGGTTGAGAGCCACCACAGTGGGTGCTGGGGACTGAATCTGGGTCCTTTGGAAGAGCAAGTGTTCAAAACAGCTGAGCCATCACTCCAGCGCTGTCTACATTTTGAATGTGTGTGTTTGCCTGCATGTATATCTGTGTACCATGTATGTGCTACTTACCATCCAGAAGATGGTGTCAGATGCTCTGGAACTACAGTTGTAAGTGGTTGTCAACTGCCACATGGTGCTGGGAACCATACTCAGGTCCTTAACTGAGCCAGCCCTCCAATTCTAGGAGTTTTTTTTTAAATAAATGCTCTTCCATCAAAGTCCCAGGAGCTGATAAGATGGCTCAGCAGATAAAGGCATTTGTCTTCATTCCTGACAGCCTGAGTTTGATTCCCAGAGCCCACATCATGGAAGGAGGGAACCAGCTCCTGTAAGCTGTCCTCTGACCTCACACACATATGTATGCCATGGTACACCAGTACACAAATAAAGAAATACAATTTTTAAGAGATAATTAAGACTATTCCTTTGTGGAAACAAAAAAATCAGATATTTTTTAAAAATAAAAAATTGAGTCATTTTTAAAGAGACGTGCCTTTTTTTTTTTTGTTGTTGTTGTTGTTTTGTTTTTTGAGACATGGTTTCTCTGTGTAGCCCTGGATATCCTGGAACTTGCTCTATAGACCAGGTTGGCCTTGAACTCACAGAGATCCGCCTGCTTCTGCTTCCCAAGTGCTGGGACTAAAGGTGTGTGCCACCACTCCCTGGCTGAGAATCTTATAAATCTTATACAATGTTTAAACCAGACACTAAAGGTCATTGCTAATATACTCACCTTATCTCCTTGAATATTTCAGAATTTTTAAGATCAAATGGTATCCTACTCAAAATTATTTTCTTCACTTTGTAATGTATTGGTTCTTTATATTGTATAGCTTTATATCTCCATTATGTAATACAGAATCACTAGGTATACTTGTAGCGATTTATATTAAAATTAATATTCAAGTTCAGTTTAAAGTTAAAATTCACTTCTTTAGCCCTTTTTATGTACTTGCTGGTCATGTAGCTGGTGGTCATTGCATGTCTGTATTACTGTTTGCAATGATACATGGCGAAAGCACTCTGTATACATATGCCCTGAAACCTACCACATTGTATATAGAAAGGCTATAAAACTTAAATTCTTACTGCTAGTATAGGAAGGGTTATTTTCCTAGTCAGTAGTAGTAATCTTTTGGATCTTTGTCTGTCCAAAAGTTGTAAATTGCTGTACCACTTTAATTAATAAGTTTTTGGACTACTAATGAGATTTAAGATTTCACATATTTGTCCCATTTTACTTTAAGTGAATCATCTGGGTAATTTAACCTAGTAGTGATAAGTAACAATAGGTAAATGTGTCAATAAGCTTAATGATATTGAATATTAAAGTCGTAAAAACTTAAGCTGTCACTTTCTATCCTAAGTTTATGGTTAATCTAATGGTTGATCTGGAGTTACAGTGGAGTCTGTGCTCAGCATGCATAAACCTCAGAAGCCGAGGGGGAGGACAGAGGTTGAGATGCTGGTTTGACATAGGGTCCCTTACCTCATCACAGGTAATCCAACAGGCATTGCACCGCCCTCCCAGCTCGGCTGCTCAGTACCTCCAGCAGATGTACGCGGCTCAGCAACAGCACTTGATGCTGCACACAGCTGCTCTTCAGCAGCAGCATCTAAGCAGCTCCCAGCTCCAGAGCCTTGCTGCTGTTCAGGTGAGAAAATAAGTGGACAATTTGTGAGGCCTCAGTTTATGTTAGATACGGTAATAACCTAAGATAACTTGGCAGGTGTTCATCTGTCAGCGTTCTGAAATGTCCTGTGATTGTTTCCCTAGAGGAGGTAGTTTAGTATACTGGCCGATAAATACAAGTTCACTGGGAGGAGAATGGGTATATTTTGTATGTTGTCTTGTTGCTCTTTATCTAAGCTAGATAAATGCTCTCTATATGGTATACTTTGTCTCTAAAATTTTAGGGACAACATTGAATACTTAAGGTTATATGAATTACATTTTTTTAAGCAAAAGTAAGTTATTTTTATTATATAGGTAGTTTATATTCATTAAAGAACATCAAATGGAATAAAATTACAAGAGGAAGATGGGGTAGAGTTGCTCATTCTTTCTATACCTGTCACTCCTGTTCTTCAGAGGTGGCCATGTGACAGTATACAGATGTGTGTGTATGTGTGTACCTTTCTTAAAAGTGAAATTAGTTCTATCAATAACATGATTTTATGACTAAAGGTTTGTATTTTAAAATACATTATCATTAATATTGTACAGTTTTAACTTTTTGTGAGATTTAGTTGTTAATCTTAAATCTCACCAGAAAATAATCTAAATTCTAAGAACCTGAAAAAAAATTCTGATATCTGTAGGTACCAGCTCTTGCTTCTTTTCAATAGTGTACTTTTGAAATTATTATTTTGAAATAGGGTTTCTTTGTGTAGCCCTGGCTGTCCTAGAATTCACTTTGTAGGCTTGAATTCACAGAGAATCTGCTTGCCTCTGCCTCCCAAGTGCTGGGATTAAGTGTACCACTGCCTGGTTAATTTCTCTCTCTCTCTCTCTCTCTCTCTCTCTCTCTCTCTCTCTGTTTTTCAAGACAGGGTTTCTCTGTGTAGCCTTGGCTGTCCTGGAACTCACTCTGTAGACCAGGCTGGCTTCAATCTTATAGAGCTCCACCTGCTTCTGCTTCCCAAATGCTGGTATTAGAGATGTGTACCACTATGCCAGGCTTCAATAGTAGAGTTTTTTTTGTTGTTTGATTTTTGAGACATGGTTTCTCTGTGTATCTCTGGCTGTCCTGGAACTCACGCTGTAGACCAGGCTAGCCTCAAACTCACAGTGATCCACCTGCCTCTGCCTCCCACGTGCTGGGATTAAAGGTGTGTACTGCCACTGCCTGGCTTCATTTTCTTTTTTAACAGTTATTAGTGGTTTTGGTGTATTGTGTGTGATTTACACATTAGCCTGTATGTGTATCCAAGTGTGTAATGTGTGTACCTATGTTCACTTGTGGAGGCCAGAGTAGGATACCAGTATCTTTCTTAGTTTTCTTTCTCTGTAGTTCTCCCATCTGATTGCCTTGAAACAGGGTCTTTCTGGAGCCAGAAGCTCACTGTTTCAGCTAGGCTACAGTCTGCAGGATCTCCCTGCCCTTTTCCTTCAATATTGGGTTTAAAAGAATGTAAAGCCATGCCTGGCTTTTTATGTGAATGCTAGGGATCCAAATTCAGTGTCCTTGGGCTTACAGAGCAAGTGTTCTTACCCACAGAGCTGTCTCTGCAGCTCTTAGCTTCTTTTTTATGGAGTAGGGAACTCAATTTTAAAGACAATAGTAGAGTGAAATTGATGAATTGTTCTACAGTCTGGAGAGTGATCTATCATAGTCATTTTTTTGTTGTTGTTGTTTTTTGGGTGAGACAGCGTTCTTTGTGTAGCCTTGGCTGTCCTGTAACTCACTCTGTTCTAGACTAGGTTGGCCTCAAACTCACAGCTCCACCTGCCTCTGCCTCTGGACTGCTGGGATTAAAGTCATGCCCCACCCCCACCTGGCATTTTTTTTTTATTTTGAATGAATGAGTTTATTAAGTAGATAGTAAGTGAAAATAAAAGGATAGATAAATAGAAAGAAGACATCAAATCAGGTGTTCAAAACAACCAGCAGGGCAAAACCCCATTGAGGCAGTTGGTTTTCCTAACAGTGTCCTGGATGGAGAAGTGTCCCCTGAGGTAAGGCTCCCAAGTAGTAGCATAAGTAACAGGGGGGAAGTCATACCATCAGGTCAGGGGCTTGCAGACATCCAGCAGAGCTCCCATTAGACATGTCGAGTTGGAGCAGAGTATCTGGATAACATCATCAAATTTGTGCTTACAAACTCCAGCAAAAAATAACAGAGAAATGAGGGAGTCGTTTAGATTTTCCAATTGAGCTTTCTCTGCATGGTTGAGCTCCACCCACACTCCTTCTCCCTATGGCTGAACTTCCAGATTTTCTTTCCCTTTTATTATTTACTTATTTAAGGATTTTATGTATGCGTATGTGTGTGTGTGTTTGTATGCACATCTGTATGCTAGTGCCTGTGGAGGCCAGAGAGGCTATTGGGTCTCTTGGAGCTGGAGTTACAGGCAGTGTGAACCACTCTCCAAGGATACTGGGAATCCAACTCTGCTCCATCTGCATGATAGCTGTTTTAACTACTGAGCCATCTTTCCAGCCCCAGTGCAGGCACTTTTATTTGGATGGGGATGGTTTGTGTTCTAGCTGTTTTGTTTGTTTGTTTGTTTGTTTGTTTTGTTTTGTTTTTTGTTTTTTTTTTACTCTTAGGCTGTTATGTGTCTTCCCTTGTGCCACAGAGTTAGTGAGGTCCAGCCCATTCCCAGGCAAGGGGGTCTCAGTAGATACTTGACATAATAGACCTGCTTGGGACATAATAAACATGCATAATAGTACATGCTGCTCAGTGACTTCAGATAACATATGACAGTTTACCAATAGAATGTACTGTATGAGAGTGTAGCTAATAAAACAATATTAGGGTCATGGAGATGGCTTAGAGGGTAAAGGCACCTGCTGCTAAGCTTGGCAAAAAATTTGATGAACTGAGTTTGATCCCTGGGATCCACACAGTAGAAGTTGTGTTCTGTGAAGCACATGTATACAGTAACATAAAATAAATACATACAGAAATGGAGAAGTGAGACTAGCCAGTGGGGCCTCTGTTTTTATCTTTGCTTTTTCTTTAAAAATGACCAGGGTCAAGCCATCTTGTAAAATTATTTGTTTCATGCAAAGACTTGGAGAATTTTTATTGTAGTTGTGGCTCAAGGAAGTGTTTGGTTCCCTCCCCAAGGAAGTTTTTAACTAAGTTTTTATAGACATATTATAATAGTTTTATTATTTTAGGCAAGTTTGTCCAGTGGAAGACCATCTACATCCCCCACAGGAAGTGTCACACAACAGTCAAGTATGTCCCAGACATCTGTAAGTATCCTAAAATTTCTCCTGGATTTAAAAATTTTTAACTGTTATTCTCCAAAAGTAAACCTGCTATTTATGAAGCTGCTATGTAATTAATGAGTGCTGAAAATGGAGTAATAAGGTTGGAGTGTTGGTGGTTTTTTTTTACTCTTTACTCTTTATGCTTTAGCTCTTTGGGGATCCGACACCCAGCTCCCAAATAAATCAAACACATGGAGTCTTATTATTACTTATGAATGCCTGGACTTAGCTTGGTGAATTTTCAGCCAGCTTTTCTTAACTTATCCTATTTACCTTTTGCCTCTGGGCTTTTACCTTTCTCTATTTCTGAATATCTTTTCTTTCCTTCTTACTCTGTGACTGGCTGTGTAGCTGGGTGACTGGCCTCCTTTTTTCTTGATCATTGATCTTCTATCTCTCTTCCAAGATTTTTCCTCCTATTTATTCTCTCTGCTTGCCAGCCCCAACTACCCTTTCTCCTGCCTTGCTATTGGCCATTTAGCTGTTTTTTAGACCAATCAAGTGTGTTCCAAGGCAAAGGAACACAGCTTCACAGAGTTAAACAAATGAAACAAAAGAATGCAATACATCTTTGCATCATTAAACAAATGTTCCACAGTATAAACAAATGTAACACATCTTAAAATAATATTATGCAACACTGGAGAGTTAAACTTTTGAAAATCTGAGGTTTTAAAAAATGGCTTATTTCACTGGGCAGTGGTGGTACACACCTTTAATCCCAGCACTTGGGAATCAGAGGCAGGTGGATCTTTGTGAATTCAAGGCCAGCCTGGTCTACAGAGCAAGTTCTAGGACAGTCCAGGCTATACAGAGAAGCCCTGTCTCAAAAACAAACAAACAAACAAATAGAAAAAAAAAAGGAAAGTGTTTTTTCTCATTATGATTTTATGTGTGAGGTACTTACAGAAACTCCAAGTGAATGTGCCTTTAAATGACATAATTAATACTACTTGTCCTAAGCCAGACAGCATTGAACTAAAACTTTGTGTGGCTGGCTGGGTAAGACAAGTATGATGTTAGGTAAAAATAAACATCATGTTTACTGTTCGGGTAGCTAGCTGTTCCACAATGGCCAAAGTAGCTTACAAAACTCAGTTCAACTGTGGAGAGACATGTAGTTGTCTTTTTCTCTGGGCTGCCAGCTCCCAAATAACAAGATGGGAGACTTATTAATTATGAAAGTTCAGCCTTAGCTTCAGCTTGTCCCACTAACTCCTATAACTTAAATTAACCCATTTATATTAATCTACATTTTGCCACATGGCTTTTACCTCTCTTCCATCCTGTGTGTCTCATTCATTCTATAGTATCTTTCTTGCATCTAGATTTATCTCCTACTTCCTCTCTCTCTACCTGGAAGTTCTGCCTATACCTCCTGCCCTGCTATAGGCTGTTCAGCTCTTTATTAAACCAATCACAGCAATAATATATCTTCACACAGTATACAAATATCCCACAACAGAGACAGATTGTGGTAACAGAACAGAAATCTCTAGGTAGTAATAATGAGCAATAAATTGTTAGGGAGCAGTCTACTCATGCTCTCTTGGTGTCCTCCATCCCCTCTGACTCCTACAACCCCTCTTCCTCAGGGTTTCCCAAGATCTGAGAGGAAGGGACTTGATGAGACCTCCAGTTTAGACTCTCTCTCTGCATGTTTGGTTGTGGGTGTCTGCACCCACTCTCATCTGCTACTGGAGAAAGGCTCTGTGATGATGACTAGACAATGAGTGTAGTAGAATATCATTAGGAATCATTTCATTGCTTTCTTTTTGAACAGTCCTGTTTGGTTCTACCATAGATATCTGGGCTAGCCAGTCTCCAGTTCCTGCCCATCTAGGCAGTATAGGATGGGGGTTTCCTTTTGTGGTATGGGCCTCAAGTTAAACCAGACATTGGTTGGCCACTTCTCATATATTCTGAGTCACCATTGCCCTAGCACATCTTGCAGGCAGGACATTTTGTTGGTGGAGGGTTTTGTGGTTGGTTGGTGTCCAGGTTTCTCTTTCTGTAGCATGCAGAGTACCTTCCTAGGCCAAAGAGACTAGACTGTAGGGGTGAAGTCATTCACTGAGATGTAAGGATGTTGTCCTCAGCAATTCCCCCTTCCTCCATCAGTTTTTGGAGAGCAGCCCTCTGTCCTAGCAGCAGGCTGGGTTGTTTAGGGATCTCCATGGAATCTCCTCAGCCAACAACTCAACCGAGAATGCAACCCAGTCCCACCACTGGAAGTTTTGCCTTGTTACAGAAGACTCCATATCCTTCATTACTGGGAGTTTCACTAGGGTCAAACTCATGGATTCTGGAGAGTTTCCAGTGCACTAGGTTGACAGACCGACCCCCAAATGCCTCCCAATTCCAGCTGTCTCTCCCTGTATTTCTTCCTTCATCTCTCCCTCCTTCACCTGATCCCTCCCCACCTACTCTCAGTCCACCCTCAAAACTTATTCTACTTCCCCTTCCCAGGGAGATCCATGAATTCCCCCAGAGCCCTTCTCCTTAACTAACCTCCCTGAGTCTTTGTATTGTAGCTTGATTATCAGCACCTAATGCCCACTTATAAGTGAGTACATACTGTGTCTGTCTTTCTGGGTCTGGGTTACCTCAGGATGATTTTTTTTTCTAGTTCTATCCTTTGCCTTCGAATTTCTTGATGTCATTTTTTTTTAAACATCTAAATACTCCATTTTGTAAATATACTTATTTTCTTAATTCTCTCTTTGGTTGAGGGACATCTAGGTTGTTTTCAGTTTCTGGCTATTATGAATAAAGCCACAATGAATGTAACTGAACAAGTGTCCTTGTGGTAAGGCGGAGTGTCCTTTGGGTACATGCCCAAGATTGCTATAGCTGGGTCTTAAGGTAGATGGATTCCCAATTTTCTGAGGATCTGCCATATTGATTCCCAAAGTAGCTGTACAAGTTTGCACTCTCACCAGCAATGGAGAAATGTTCCCCTTGCTCCACAACCTCACCAGCATGAGCTTTGGCTTGTGTTGTTGATCCTAGCCAAGATGGAATTTCAAAGTAATTTTGATTTGTATTTCCCTGATGGCTAAGGATATTGAATATTCCTTTAAGTGCTTCTCAGCTTTTTGAGATTCCTCTGTTGAGAATTCTGTGTTTAGATCTGCACTCCATTTTTAATTTGAATATTTGTTTTTTTGATATCTAGTTTCCTGAGTTCTTTATATATTTTGGATGTTAGTCCTCTATCATTTATATAAAAAGTCTTTTCCCATTTTGTAGGCTGCCATTTTGTCCTTTTGATAGTGTCCTTTGCCTTACAGGAGCTTTTCAGTTTCATGAGGTCCCATTTATTGTTTTTTTTTTTTTTTTTTTTTTTAAAGGTTGTGCTACCTCACCATTTTTTTTTTCAAGATTTTATTTATTTATTATGTATACAACATTCTGCTTCCAGGAGAGGGCACCAGGTCTCATAACGGATGGTTGTAAGCCACCATGTGGGAATTGAACTCAGGACCTCTGGAAGAGCAGTCAGTGATCTTAACCTCTGAGCCATCTCTCCAGCCCCAGAGGTCCCATTTATTAATTGTTGATCTTAGTGCTTGTTCAGGAAGTTATCTCCTATGACAATGTATTCAAAGCTATTCTCTATTTTTTTTTCTATCAGGTTTAATGTGTCTGGTTTTTGTTTTTTATTTTATTTTTTTCCAAGACAGGATTTCTCTGTGTAACTTTGGCTGTTCCTGGAATTTGCTCTATAGACCAGGCTAGCCTTGAGCTCATAGAGATCTACCTGCTTCTGCCTCCTGAGTGCTGGGCAATGTGTCTGGTTTTATGCTGAGGTCTTGTTTTTCCCTTCTTCCAACTCCTCATAGAAACTCTCTACCTCCCTAGCCATGCAACTTTATGTTCTTTCTTTACAAAAATCAGAAAATAGAAAAAAAACTCAATGAAACCCACAGAAACAGCTGACCTGAACAACAGGGAGCTCTTGGTCCCCAGACTGATAGCTGGGATACCAGCATGGGACTGATCCAGACCCCAAGAACGTGGGCTTTAATGAGGAGACCTTGGAAATCTATGGGACCTCCTGTAGTAGTTCAGTACTTATCCCTAGCATAGGAGTGGACTTTGGGAGCCCATTCCACATAGAGGAATACTTCCTGAGGCAAGACACACGGGGGTGGGCCTAGGCCCTATCCCAAAGGATATGATAGACTCTGATGACACCTTATGGAAGGCCTCATTCTCCCTGGGGAGCAGAAAGGATATGTGATAGGTAGGGTTTTAGTTGAGGGGGGATGGTAGGGGAGGAGGGGAGGGAGAGGGAACTGGGAGTTACATGTAAAACAATCTTGTTTCTAATTCAAATAAAAAAAAGATGGAAAAAAAGAAAAAAAAACCCCTCAAAACAAGAAATGTGAACAAACCCCCATTTTCATTTAATCAAATAAGAAAAAGACCAAAAATTCAAAAAACAAACAAACAAACCTCAAAGCAAAGCAAAACAAAACAAAATGAAATAAAAAGTCCACAAAAATACCACTGAGTTCCTTTTGTATGGGCTGGCTCCTTCTGGGCATAGGGATCTGATGTCTTCTTTTGGCCTCTGTAGCCACTTCATTCACCTGCCATCCCCACCAACTCCCTCACATATGTACACAAGTAAAAATAAATCTTTTTAAAAGAAAATTCAAGTTATGAGAAATTCAAGTTCTAACATCATACCCAGTGACATCACTGTTATTATGATGTGTTATGAAAGCTTGATTGAATGGACATGATTTTTCATGTTAAATTCTGTAACTGGCTAGTGATGTAACTTAGGGCAAGTAAGCTATTTAATTTCCTAGCACTCCAAGCTTTTGTGATACTGTCTATTTAGATTCTCTAGTTTTTCTTCATTCACATATCTCTAAATTTAGATTAAAGAGAGAAGGTTCAGTAAATGATGATATGGACTGAATTGTGTCTTCCCAAAATTCATATGTTGAAAACCTAACCCATGTTTGTATACTAGAAATAGACTCTGTAGTGAACTGATTTAAAGTTAAATGAGGTCTTAAGGGTAGAGCTCTCATATTAGAGGAGCTCTCATCAAAGAGGAAGTTTCCAGTGATCTCTCTAGCATGGGAGGATGTAGAAGGTAGCAGGCTGCTAGCTAAGAAGAGAGCCCACACTGGAAACTTAATGGACCAGCACTTGGGTTTGAACTCCCACACTCCCCACAATTGTAAAAAATAAATTTCTTTTTTTAAAGTTTGTGGTGCTGGGAATTGAATATAGGCTTTCCTGCATCCTTATGCAGCTCTACCACTTAGCATAGTCCCTGTTGCTCAAGTTGTTGGGTTGTGGTATTCTCTTATGGCAGACTAAGACAGACCAGGCTTTGGATCTTATGTTAAAGTTAGCCAGACAGATAAGTTTTTGAATTTTCAATAATACTGTTTTTGAAGAGAGGATTTTATTAAATAGAGTACTGGTGATTTGGATGTTAATTTATGACTTTTTCAGGGTTTCTTAAGTAGTTTGTTTTAATTAGTGTTCTATTGTTGTGAAGAGACACCATGACCATGACAACTCTTATAAAGGAAAACATTTAATTGGGGCTGGCTTACACTTTAGAGATTTAGTCCATTATTGTCATGGTGGGAAGTCTCACAGCCTGTAGGCAGACATTGTGCTGGAGAAGTAGCTGAGAGTTCTACATCTGGATCAGCAGGCAGCAGAAGAGAATGAAACACACTAGGCCTGGCTTGAGCTTCTGAGACCTCAAACCCCACCTCCAGTGACACACTTCCTCCAACAAGGCCACTCCTCCCAATAGTGCCAGTCCTTGTGAGCCTATGGGGCCATTTTCATTCAAATGACTACATTTTACATGTATGATAAAAATATGTGTATCTATTACATTGAAGGGTGAATGGTAGGGATAATGAGCATAAACTAGAATATAGATAATTTTAATATAGGCTTTTTATTGTTGCAAGTAGGTCATCTATAAACACAATCCTTATAGGATACAGTTCCATTTTCTGGAATTAGGTGATAGAAGAGGGTCTGATCCTGACCAAATAATAATGAGATTTTGGGATGGTGGTTATGGAAAGGCAGCCAATTATCTATTGTTCAGCATTGTGCTAGTTGTCTTGAGTGTGCACACGAGTTATAGACCCTTCCTTCATGGACAGCAATATTCATTTGAAGAATTATACCTAGACATAGAAATTATTTTAAGTATATAATCAAGTGATAATTGGCATGGTGGTGAATAGGAAAGAATTTGAAGGGATTGTCATATATAAAGTAGTTTTATATGGGATGTTAGTTTTTACAAAAAGTTTTCAGAGCCCAACAAAATAATGGATACCTGAAACTGACCTGTTTTGTTGGGTTCTGTGTTAGTCTTCTACACTCAAGAGAAAAATCTGTTCTAGTACCTTTGGGTGTGTGTGCATTTGTACTTTGCATGTGGAAGACTGAAGTCCATAGGGGGTCTGTTGTGATCATATTCCTTTTTAGTTTTTGATACAGGGTTGCTAATTGAATCTGGAGCTCCTAGCCTACCTTAGAGTGGCCATCCAGCAAGTCCCAGGGATCCTCCTATCTCTGCTTTCCTAGTGCTGAGATTATAGATTTGTACCATCTTGCCCCACCTTTTATGTTGGTACTGGGGCCAAACTCAGGTCCTCATTCATGTGTGACAAGCACTTTACTGACTGAATCATCTCTCCTGTGTTCTGTCAGGCATAGTATTGGGCACCAAAGATATATTCAAATAAATAGTCAAAGGCCATTATGGTGAGCATTCTGTTTGGTGGATATCTTATGATGCCTTACTTGTAGTGAACACATTGGAAATAAACTTGAATATTTAGTATGCCTGAAAATTTCTGTTTCAAACCCTTTGCAATTATTTTAACAAGGGTGTTGTATAAGTATTTTTTTTTTAAGGAAATTTGAAAACAAGGATGTTTGTTTTCAGAATTTTAGCTATTAAGCCTGAAAGTGCAACTTGATCATGGAGTACTTGCCTAGCATGCCATATGGCAAGGACTGAAAACAAATACTTTCTTCATCTACAAATAGAAACAGAGGGACAGTAGCAAGGATCAGACCTGGGGGTAGGCAGGGAAAAGGTCAGGGAGCCATGGCATGCTAAAAGGACAAATGTCACCTACTACTGATCCTAGCAAAATAGATTATCTGATCCACCTAACAAAGAATTCACTTAACTGCTTTGAGGAAAATTAAAACTTTAAATACAGAAAACCAATTCAGAGATTTCATCAGTGAAAGTTAACAGATTAAAATTTAAATAAAAAAATCCAATGCAAATCTTGGAACTGAATAATACATTGAAGAAGAAGAGGAGGAGAAAGAGGAAGAAGGAGGAGGAGGAGAAAGGAGGAGGAGGAGAAGGAGGAGGAAGAGGAGGAAGAAGAGGAAGAAGAAGAAGAAGAAGAAGAAGAAGAAGAAGAAGAAGAAGAAGAAGAAGAAGAAGAAGAAGAAGAAGAAGAATGCAGCCTGGGTTCATAGCCTGTGGCCTCCAGGAATGGCTTAGCCTTGGACTGGAACCTTCTGATTGTTGTGGCTGATGCAGTCAACTAAATGCCTGACCATATCACAGAGTTTATGAGTCCTATCTAGGGCAAGGGTAGGTTGTTCATTTAGTGAGTGGGTACCAGCCTAGAACTAGGGGTTGAGAGAGTCTGCTTGAGTCTGGGGGAGGGGTAACACAGGTAATGTGAATGGTTTCTCCAACATCTTTTCTTATTATGTTGTGACTATCTCCAATGTGTCTCACCTGGGTCTCATGAAGGGAGATCCATGTGCAGATATTTCAAGTTGATGTTTCCTCTGGTGGAAGATTGCTACAGAGCCCTGCTTTGCCATTTTGTTCCATCAAATTTAATGTGTGGATTGTATTAGAAGGCTATGCAGGGACTGTGAATTTGGGTTTTATACCCATACATGATAAATGTCTGAAATTTTTGATTCTCATAGGTGTCTCCCTCCACCCTTCCAGTATGTCAGGGCAGGTATAACAGCTTCCCAGCTGCTTGTCAGAATATATGATTAGAGCTTTTCACATATTGATCAGCCTTTCTCAGGATCTTGTCTCAAAATAGGGATTTTACTTCCAGCTTTACAGTATAATAGGCCAGCATGGACATTTCATCTTTGTAGACTTAATAAGCCTGGAGGTGCCTTGGTGTCAGCTGTTGCTTATGTGTCTAGGTTGGCCCTTCTTACTGACACCTGGGCATTTTCCTTCCCTGCTCCCTTGTGCACTTTAGCTCCATTCTTGTTTTCATGTTATTTGAGCATTTCAGAAAGTCTTTGAGCACTTGGATATGTATTGTATTCACTTCCTGAATCAGAAGTCTAATAAGCTATTTCTTAATTTTGTTTTCTACTTTGTTCCACAAAAAGATTTAAAGTGAGGTTGAGTTATGTTATTCTCTGAAATCATTTAAGAATGAATGATACATGAACATGATATGACTTGGAAAGACAAGCAAGGATGTAGTGTATCACTCTCTTCCCTGTTTCTCCACCTAACTCTTTCCATTTCCCCTTCACAGATCCAAGCAAGTTGACAGTTTCTAATGTGTTTTTCAGGGATCTGTTAGACTACACACTTTTGTTTTTGAGCTAGTATTTTATTATGTAGCTCAGGCTGGCCAGGAAGCTGAAGTGTAGCCTAGCTCAGACAAACCACAAACTAACAGTCCTCCTGCCTCAGCCTTTCTAGTGCTGGGATGACAAGCTTGTGCCACCCATTCAGCCACATACTCATTCCCCCCTTTTACTTTTTTTGTTTAGACCAAATCTCATGTACCCCAGGGCTGGCCTGTAACCCACAAGTCTCCTTCCTCAGCCTCTTGAGTGCTGGATTATATGACTCACTACACCTGCTTTCTTACTTTTTTGGGGGTGGGGTGGGGTTCTAGAGGGTTTCTCTGTGGCTTTGGAGGCTGTCCTGGAACTAGCTCTTGTAGACCAGGGTGGTCTGGAACTCACAGAGATCCCCCTGCCTCTGCCTCCTGAGTACTGGGATTAAAGGCGTACACTACCACCGCCTGGCTTACATCTGCTTTCTAATTAATTCTTAAGCTTGACTTGAAACTTTTAAAATGTTTGTTCATTAATTTTGTAGCCAATATTCATGATGTTTCTGTTTTGCACATAGCAATTGTATTTTCTTCTGATTTTAGAGCTTTTAAGTTAAAGTGATTATGTGTTACCTGCATGTTTTTAATATATGGATGGATTATTTGTGTTTTAAATTTTGTTCACTTCAGAAGCTCCTCAAAATGTGAGAGTGTGACAAAGCAATGTAGCAAAATTAGAATTTTAAAGTTACTCTGTGGAATATTAAAGTAATTGGATATTAGCCCTAATTTTGGGAAGGTAGTTGTAATGACATTTTTGTTTGTTTGTTTGTTTGTTTTTTGAGACAGGGTTTCTCTGTGTGGCTTTGGGGCCTGTCCTGGAACTCGCTATGTGGACCAGGCTGGCCTCAAACTTTCAGAAATCTGCCTGCCTCTACCTCCCGAGTATTGGGATTAAAGGTGTGTGCCACTACCACCCATCAAGTAAGGAGGTCATTTTTAAGATGCTAGAAGTCTTATGAAATGTGGATATGTTTCAAAGTTGTTCCAGTAAGTAAGCAGTCTATGCCCTGTGCTTGTATTCAGTCTGTGCTTATATGCAAGTAGTTGCCCAAAGTGAAGGGTTCTATCAAAGTTCAAAGCCTGTCCTTGAGGTGTCTACCATTGATGGCCTTGCTTTAGCTGGGTGAAGATGAGAACATGGAGGCAAGATACGGAAGATAACCTGTTATATTTCCTTCCTTAGATCAACCTCTCCACTTCTCCTACACCTGCTCAGTTGATGAATCGTTCCCAGGCTTCCAGTTCTACTAGTGGCAGTATTACCCAACAGACGATGTTACTAGGCAGTACCTCCCCTACCTTAACAGCCAGCCAAGCTCAAATGTATCTCCGAGCTCAGATGGTAAGATACAAGATACCAGCTTTTCAGTGTCTAAGGACTGGAGAGTGCAAATGTTTCTGGGTTTGATGCAATAGGCATTTTTAATACTTAAACAGTATTTAACAAGTGAGAGCATGTGCTTGTGTGTGCTCAGCCTTTGAACACTTACAAATATGCATAAATTCCACCTTGAATTCAGAGGCCTTCTTGGTAACAATATTTTTTTAATACTGTTACTGATTTTAAAACTTTTTTTCATGTTTTGACAACCCTACAATTCAAGTTTTTTTGTTTGTTTGTTTTGCTTTTCGAGACAGGGTTTCTCTGTGGCTTTGGAGGCTGTCCTGGAACTAGCTCTTGTAGACAAGGCTGGTCTCAAACTCACAGAGATCCACCTGCCTCTGCCTCCCGAGTGCTAGTATTAAAGGCGTGTGCCACCATCTAGCAACTGAAGAGCTTTTTGTAACTGATGGCATTTTACAGTTTTAGTACTTACAGTGATATATAAATCATTTATTCTGTTGATATTGATGATTTATGTCCAAGGACCTTCTGAAATCTGGATTGGAGTTCTGATAGTTTTTCAGATAATTCATAGCTTTGGTTATTACTGTCTCAAATTCTGTTGCATTCTTAGGTGTACTTCAGGTTTTTTTCTTTATTATTATAGTAATGGTAATTGGTAATTCTATAATTAGGTACCTACTGTTTTCCTGATTAATTGATGAACTTTTTTAAGCCATGTAGACATTGGCTGATATAATTTTGTACAGTTAGGCAAATGTTTTGGTATATATAAGTATATATATGTATTTCATTAGTTAATTTTGCAGTACCAGGGATTGAAACGGGGGCTTCATGAATAGTAGACAAGCGTCCTAGCAATACTCTCAGCCTCCTTAATATTCATATTTTTGACCAATGAACTGAATATGTATCTGATCCCTACTTCATTTAAAATTGGAAATTTTTGAGTCGTATTGCTGGCAGGAAGTGATGATGTGACACAACTTTTATTTGCAAATTGTAGAGTAGATGTTACCTTTTTCTTTTGGATTACTTTTCTCCCTTGAAATTGTTTTTAATAATATGATTTGAACTATTTGAAATATTTTTTGTTCTGTTTTGTTTTTGATGATTTTGACCTTTAAAATGGGCAATTCATACTGCTCAAACAGTAATATTTTCCTTTTTGGGTGGAGAGCTTTTAGGCCGCATGCACCAAAAGTAAGAAAATTTGTTGGTGAATTTACTTAGATTCAGTAAATGAGTAAAGAATTAAAATGTAAAAGAAGGGGTTCAGGAAAGGTGTGTATGGGGTGGTAAATAGGAGCAGGGGATAGTGAATATGATCACTATGTATGCGCATGCATGAAAATCACAGTGAAACCCAGTATTGTATATTTAATACCTGCTTGTAAAGGTTTAAGATGAGAAAGTTCCCTAATTGATCATTTTAGTTTAAATAGCAGGAAGTAGAAAGTACCTCCTGAAATGACTTTAAAATAGTGTAGCTACACACTCTAAAACCTATCATTATTTACTAAATCCAGTTAGACTGAATAGACTGTATTGTCTTAGAAATTAATGGTACTTGTTTAATGTTAAAAGTTTGAAACAAGATGGTGATGTACAGGTTGTTTATTTCTTTTGTTGTTTTGGTGTGAAGGCCTTTGGTTGCTCTGTTTTAACATTCTAGCATTTACATTTAGAACAAATAGCCCTTTACAAACAGGGTTAACATCAAGAGCAACCTTACTTTGTCCTACAACTGGTCCCTTGTAGGTGAGAAAGATCATAGTGTAGTATGTGGCACTGTTACTGTGTGGACTGAAGAGACGTTTTGGTGTTTCTTTTCCTGTTTCTTAACAAACATTAATCTATATCCTAACAGTTTTATTTTCACTTTCCATCTTAGGAATCCTGAGATAGTAGCTTTTACTTGGGACAAAATTGGGTTTGAGGGTCTCATCTCACCAAAGCACATTCTTTTCTTTGAATAGTTTTCCCTACTCTTAGAATTGTGAGCTATTTCAAAGCTGTTGATGACTTTTTTAGCTCTGTGATCATAACTTTGTTGTCGTGTGAAGCCTTTTGCTTAGGAGGTAGTCCTAATTGGCATTGTCTCTCTGTCACAAAGTTCAGTCTCTTGCCTGCTTGCTACACACTGTGTGTGGGACATGTTCTTTAGTCTTAGGGTATTATTTTTGGTTTTCTGTCTGTACAGCTGATTTTCACACCCGCTACCACTGTGGCTGCTGTGCAGTCTGACATTCCTGTTGTCTCGTCGTCATCGTCACCTTCCTGTCAGTCTGCAGCTGCTCAGGTGAGATTGTCTATCACAGTGTGGTACTGGAGGTCTGGGTCTCAGTGGAAAGACGGTCACTGCATTCGTGTTTCAGCTCCTCTGCTCAGAGTGCATTGCCATGCCTTTCAGGTGACATTCACAGAACCCTGGGAACTTCAAGAGCATGCTTGCTTGTAGAGACAAGAAATAATTAAACAGATTCAGATTAGTAGACGTACATCCATCAAGTTAATGAAAGTTCTAATAACGACACCGTAGTGTTAGTTCTATTGTGTGCCAGATTTCTTTTTTATGTGCGGTATATTCTTTTTGTAGATTGCCTTTGGAAGCAGTTACATAACAGATAAGTCAAAGTGGATGGTAATTTTAAGTTTAAAAATGAATTAAATCAGGCAATTTGAAGTTAAAAACTTAAGTAGAGTATTACTTTATTTGGTACTTTGGGAAAAATGAACCTTACTTTCCCTTTTACTCACAAAAATAAAATAAAAGTAGAATATAGGCCTAAAGTTAAAAATAAAAAAATTAGCCTTCCAGGACAGATTCTTTGCAAGTCTAGGGTGGGCAAGGCTTCTTTGGGCACAAATAAGATTGACTAGAAACAATAATAGTGATAAATTGGACTTAATGAAACTAAAAATTATTCTTTAAAGAATCATTAAAAAATGAGTATCTAGGCTGCAGGCTGAGGATAACTATTCTCAATATATGTATCTGACCAAAGACTGTATCTAGAGTATAGAAAACATTCCTGTAGGTTAATAATTGAATCATAAGGTCAATTACAAATGGAAAAAAGATTTGAAGAGATAGTTGACAAAAGACACTCACCATATAGGGCAGATGTGGTGATGTAAGCCTTTAATTCCAGCACTTAGGAGTCAGAGGCAAATATAGCTCTCTGTGAGCTTGTGGCCGACTTGGTCTACATAGTGAGTTTCAATACAGCCAGAAGTATATAGTGAGACTCTGTCTGAACAAACAAACAAACAAAGAGACAATGTACAGAAGTCCAATGAGCACATGATAAGATGTTCAACATCATAGATCATTACAAATGTGCAAGTCAGAACCATAAAGAGCATCATCAAACAATCATTTGGGGGGCTAACTAAATGACACTGACTGACACTATACAATAGTTTATAATAGCTATGTATTCTTTAAATGCTGACTGTATAAACAGATGGTGTCATATTCATACAGTGGAATAGTTAGTACTCAAAAATGAAAAGAGCAAATCATCCATACATCTCATAAACATTATGGCTAGCAAATGAAGCTAGACAATGAGTACAGCCTCTGTGATTCTGTAGTTTTTAAATTTCAGGAGAGGGAAAACTCTCCATAGTGAAAAAATTAAGTTAACAGAGGTAGGAAAAATTGACTAGGAGGGATGTTTAGTGTATTGGTTGGGATGGTGGTTATATAGTATATACCCACTGTCAAAACTTATGGGACAGTTGTATCTTATTGTAAATGATACCTTAGTAAATTTCATAAAAATCATTTAGATTGAGTAAACTTTTAAGTTAAAATAATTGAGTAGACTATTACTTTTTATGGTGCTATTTTGTTGTTTTTTATAGTAAATGTTTTAGACTTCATGACAGACATTCATACATTGGGTCATCTTTGTCTTAAATATCTCTTGTTCACTTTTATTGATTGATTAATTTTGATTGATTGATTGATTGATTGAGACAGGGTTCTCTATAGCTTTGGAGCCTGACCTGGAACTCGATCTGTAAACCAGGCTGGCCTTGAACTCACAGAGATCCACCTGCTTCTGCCTCTTGAGTATTGGGATTAAAGGCATGTACCAGGCTTTAATCTTTTTTGAGACAGTGTTTTATTAGTAGCCTTGGATGGCCTGGTACTTGATGATTGCCCCAGGGCTTGAGCTTGAGACAGTACTCTTGTCTCAGCTTCTTCAGTGCTGAGACTACAGGTATGAGTCACCATGCCTGGTGCATTTCATTTTTTGTTTCATATTTCAGCTTTCTGGTAAATCTAAGAAATGAGATAGTGGCTGGTTGTGGTCCTGCATGCCTTTATCCCAGTGCTTGAGAGGCAGAGGCAGGTGGATCTCTGTGAATTTGAAGGCAGCCTGGTCTACAATGTGAGTTCCTGGACAGCCAGGGCTATACAGAGAAACTTTGTCTCGAAAATCCAAAAGAAAGAAAGGAAGGAAGGGAAAAAGGAAAGAAAAGAGAAATGAGATAGTAATAATTCATATTCTTTGATCTTTTTCATGGAACCTCTGTGTATTGGTATATTTAATAATAAAGACTAATTTTCATGTATTAGTTATAAAGATTTTGGTCAGGTAAACTCAGAGTTTTCCTAACTTGCTCCCTGACCCTTTGTAGTTCCTTACCAGGAACTACCAGGGGTCACTAAATGCTAATTCAAGGTTATCCCTGCTAAATTTTGATTATTATCTTGGAAATGATACCTCAGTTTTTACAAGAGGCAAATGAGGCAATCAGAAGTTACTTAGTACAGTGCTGCCACATACTGAGGTATATCTCCTGCTTGCTGTCTTTGACATTGTGTGAAGACAAATCATACATTTGGTTGTTAGCTTTTGAGAAACTAGAAATGAAGAGATAATAAATAACCATTTAAATGTTTGATAGTTTCCATGATAAACCAGCTGTTTAGGAGATAATGCTTCTCTTTAATACGATCTGGAGCTCAATTTGCTTACTGTTTCTCATGGTGAAAGCATTCTTATAAGTCTTTAATGTAGTTCATGTAGTTTGTGAAAGCGGTCTTCTGGTGCCATTGGATGTGACCTGTCTGCTCTGTGGCTGTGCCGGTCTGACTTGGTTAAGGCTTTCCAGGGACTGGAGGGATCTTTCTGTGAACACTGCTTTTGAATAAGTCTGGCAGTGGTAGGCCATGCTGACCAACAAAGACACAACTTTGGGTCCAGGACTATTGGTTTTGAAATTTTTGTTTTGTTTGGTTTTGTTTTGTTTTTCAAGACAGGGTTTTTCTGTATAGTTCTGGCTGTCCTGGAACTCAGACATATGCCTGCCTCTGCCTCCCAAGTGCTGGTTCTAAAGGAGTGTGCCACCACTGTCCTTTATTCTTTTCTTTTTTACTTTTCTACTTTTTTAAAAAAATTAGGTCTGTAGTTTAAAAATTATATTTTTTTTAATTGAGAATATTGGATCTGTAGTTTAATGTTCTAATTTTTACTGAGTAAAAACTATTTTTTTAAGACACAGTCTCATTGTGTACTTCTGGCTGACCTGGAGAACTTTATATAGATTAGGCTGGCCTCAAATTCACAGAAATCCATCTACTTCTACCTCCAGAGTGATGGGATTAAAGGTGTGTGTCACCATGACTGGCAAAAGAAGGATGTTTGTACTAGAGTAAGAAGCCCTATTTATCAAAGGGCACTCTGGGAAATTCTGGTTTGAAGAGAAACCAGCTTTTTACATTAAAAAGCTGGGAACTAAAGCTCTCCTGTGGCCAGCACAGCACTGACACCCCTCCCCACTTCTGCAAAGAGAGGATGCTGTGCTAGTGTCTGCAATGCTTGAGTCCAGTTAAATGATTCTGAGAATATTTTGGTAGTGAAATATTCATTATATATCACAAAATGCTAGAGTGAAATTAGCAAAAATACCTTATGCATGATGTCAAAGGTTTTATAAAATCATAGGCTTTGAAATGAAAATTAAAGCTAGGATACCCATTATTCCTCATCTTAGGATGGGTTTTCTTCCAAAATGAAACTACCCTGGGAATGTGGTCTTTCCAGTAGTAAGTAGTACCTTTGGTGCTATAGTTTCTACCTTGTAATTTATTTACTTCAAGTTGGTATTTGAGCAAAGATGGCAGCAGAGTAGCTAAAGTCTACAAGCTTGTGTAGAACACAACATCATACTTAACTTTGGTGGCAAGTGCATTGTCTTTCAGGGTTCCAGAAAATAGCAGGCACATTATAGGAATGGGTGTGGTGCAGGTATTAGGGATCATTGTGTCAAATCTTCAGTTACTGTTCAGACGTTTTTCATCTTGAAGGATTCATTCAAGTTTTTCAGGTTGTTTATTCTTGGTTGTCATTATTATATGGTCTACCACATGGATCATTTGTGGAAAATGTTATATTCTCTCTTATGTAGTTCTTCCTGGGAGAGTTTATTGTCAATTTACTTATTAACTTTTAGACTCAGATCATGCTGTGTGGCCAAGACTGTGCTAGAATTAACTATGTATCTTAGACTGGATTTGAACTTGTTTGCGATTCTCCAGCTTCTGCCTCCTTGTGCTGTTATAGTAGGCCTGTGCCTCTATACCTGAAAATAGTTTTTTTTTTTTTCTCTCTTGTCATACTAGATATGGTACCCAGGGCCTTGTACATACTAAGCAAGTGCCCTCCCACCTAACTACATCCCTGTCCTTCCTGAGATATTTTAATGTGCCCCCATTAAAGTGGTGAAGTTTGTTAGAAAATATGAACAGATTTTAGTGTTAGCATAAGAGCCATAAGTAGAATCAAATAACCTTTCAAATAGCTATGTGATGTGATTTCAAAATCAGATATAAGAGACTATTCCCGACTTAGGAAGTTTCCAGTGTTTATAGTTCTGAATTGCTAGGGGTGCAAAAGTCAATGCCGAAACCCCTAGCCTATTAGCCAGAGTCTCACCATTTCACAGATGTGAATGTTAATAATGCACAGACAAGCTAGACATTGTTCTGTAGGCCAATCTCACATTCCAAGGAAGCATCCTGGAGCAGAAGGAGGAAATTCCTCACAAAGGACTCTTGGAAGCTCTTCTGAGAGAGGGAAGGGGTTATTGGACTTAGAATAATGGCTTGAGAAAGAATGATACTTAGACAAGTGGAGACAGAACAAAGGGCACCAAATGAAAGATGTACATGGTGTTATGGAACAGTGAGAGCAGTTTGGCAGGTATATGAGAATTGTAGACTGGAGAAGAGAAAGTGGGTTCAATGTGGGTTGGGTCTACACTGTGGGCTTTGAGTGGCAACCCAAGGAATACAGTAATTTTACTTTTTATATGAAACTTTAATACTAATGGTATTTAATATATTTTGACACAATAGGAAATATTCAAGGAAAATCAGAGAAGACGCCCATATGGTCTCCCTTAGAAGATTTTTTTCAAGGGATGCTTTAGTCAATTTCTGTTGCTAACAAATAACCTAGGAGAAACAATTTAAAAGGAGGGAAATTTATTTTGGCCTGTGGCTTTGGTTCATGTTGGGTGGGTCAGTGCTGTTGTTTTCCTGGGGCATAGAGGCGGATTGTCATGGCAGGGACTATGATAGATCTAACTTGCTTACTTCTTGGCAGACAGAGGAAGGGATCAGGGCCCCGAATCTGCTTCAAAGATATGCCCTTAGTGACCAACTTTCTCCAGCCACTCCCCTCTTCTACAGATCCACTGTCTCCTAGTAGTCTGTTCAGATTTTAAGTTCATTTGCTAATTAAACCATTGATGAACTCAGAGTCCTCATCTACTTCTGAGCACTGCTTGTGCTGGGACCAAGCCATATTCTTTTTGGGGGGTGAAATGGGGAGGTACTTCATTTCCACACATTAACAGTAGCTATAGAATTAATTGAAACTTGCCTGACACAACCATTTATTTACGTTCTGTTAACACTGTTTTGGCATTTGGACCGGGAATATAGCCTTGAGCATCAGCTAAGTTGTGTAGAGTCAGCACACTGAAACTGAAGAAGCTGGACCTCAGCAGCATGTCATTAGCTTTGTTAAGGTGGGGCCTCCTTTGACCCTCCCAGGACCATTGCTAGCACTAAATGTATTTGGTGCATGCTCCAGATAGGCAAGAAGCTACGCAGCTTTTGGTGGGGCATTTTCTGCTTTGCTCTTTGGAAAGGTAAAAGCTCAAGTGAGATGAAGTCAGATAATTCTGTCAGTTTACAGTGTTTAGAATGTCTCCAGTTTAGGCAAAGCACCACATAGACAGACCCATTCCAGAGCTAGGCATAATGTTTCAGCTCAAAAAAGCCAGTTTTCAAAGGCAGTGAGTGAGTGGTCAGTACACAATTTTAATTTAAGAAGCTTTCTGAAAATGCTTCTCATAAATATCACACTGGAGTAGATGACTAGATGATGAATCAATCGTCTTTAATAGTAATCCTCTAACGCATTTAGAGTTGGTCACTTTTAATGCAGTGTGTGGCAGAGCCATTTCCTCATATTTATAGTTCATTGCCGTCAACCCTCACCCCTTAGTATTCGTTTGGTTTTCATTTAATTCCTCATGTTCTTCCCATCCTTCCACTCTTCTTCACTCACAGCTGTCCCATACCCACCCTTTATGTCCTTTCCAACTTGCCACATAGTATTTAAGATGTGCTTATGTAGAGTGGCCTTTCCTTAAGGGTTAATCAGTTGTCTCAGGAGCATGGACCTCTTTGTGTAGGAGGCACAATATTAACTGCTGTCATTGTTGTAATGATTGTTGTATCAGCTAAAGCTATCTGTTTTCATCTTTACTTTTTGTTATGTGGTTCTTAGGTTCAGAATTTAACATTACGCAGCCAGAAGTTGGGTGTATTATCTAGCTCACAGAATGGCCCACCAAAAAGCACTGGTCAAACTCAGTCACTGACAATTTGCCATAATAAAACAACAGTGACCAGTTCTAAAATCAGCCAACGAGACCCTTCTCCAGAGAGCAAGAAGGGAGGAAGCCCAAGTTTGGAATCTCGAAGCACAGCAGTCACTCGGACATCAAGCATTCACCAGTTAATAGCACCAGGTGGGATAAATGTTCATAGAAAATAGTTGCCTTATTTGTTTTCTTAGCAGACAGCAAAACAAAGGGTATATGCTACTTGAATAAGAATGACAATTTTAAAACATTTTAAAATGAGAATTCTTGTCAGCTAAAGAAGACCTCACTAAGTAGCTTGAAAAAATTTCAGAAAATCTAGTAGTTGAAACAAATTATAGCAGCAAAATAGATGGCCTTTCTCTGTTGTTACTTGGCACTTAACATCTTTACGATGTGCTGGTCTCTTTATACTAATAAAATCTTTTAGCTTTTAAAAAACGATTGTGTAGTTTATATAGTATGCTTTAGTGGAACATATTTTTATGCTTTTAGTAAAAAAGTAAGTGCATTTTGTTTAAGTCATTAGTGCTAAGAATTTGTTACTTTTTCAAAAAGATTGGGCAAATAAGGAAATTATTTTCCTAACCCCACATCCACCACTACCAGTGTGGGCTTTCATCTAGGCAAAAGTTGTCAAGTTCTTTCTATTCGTATTAATCCATGAGGATCTCATTTCTTCAGGTAACCCTGCTTCATGGTTCCTAAACTGAAAATGTTGGTGCCTTCCGGAGTGAGCTTCCTGTCTCTTGTTCTATACTATTGAAATTTACTTTTCCCCCTAGACTGATTTCTGTGTCCATTTGGTACTCAGGATTGAATCTAGAACCTCACACACAGGCCACACAAGTGCTCTAACATGGTCACAGCCCTTTAACAACTTCTGTGTTAGAGTTGTCAATCTTATTTGCTTCACGAAACCTCAGAATCTTGGCATTGCCTGATTCCTCTAAGTTGAAATATCTCTTTCCTCAGAACTTCTATCACAGGTTCTATGCTTCCTGAACTCAAGCTTCTTTACTAGACAGCAAGCACCTTGCAGGTGCTCCTGTAGAGACCTCAGCATTTCTGCCTGTGATAGGCAGTTTTTCAGCATTCTACTTTATTATATCTTTTAATCTTTTTTCAGATTCACCTTTTCATCTTAACAGCACTAAATTGTGCCTTATGTTCATTTGGCTGTAATAGGTAGGCTGGTATATATTTGGACCAGTCTTCTAGTTTTCCACACTTAGACTTTGGAAATTATCAATCTTTTCCATTAACATTATTTAGTTACCATGGTGCTTAGGATTGTTATGAATGAATCTTAGAGAAGTGCTATAAACTTTGCTAATAACTCCTTTCATGCTATAGTTAGATTTTTTTTTATTATAGATATCTAAGTCCTAGTCTATATGTCCAGATAAGTGTGTTTTTGTACACAGCATTGACAGAGTATTCTCAGCCTCACAGTAGCATCTAGCCAGGGTTCTTAGAGTCAGTGTGGAACAGCAGTACCTACTATGCCTGAGTTGGCTGGTCAGGGCATAGTAGCTAGTGAGACCTGTCATCTTACCTTTTTTTTTTTTTAGCTAGAACTATGCCAACAGTCATTTGAAATAGAGGAAAAAAAACAGACCTAATAGTACTATAGTGGACATGGTTACTGTTTTCTTGCATGTAATTTCTCTCTCTCTCTCTCTCTCTCTCTCTCTCTCTCTCTCTCTCTCTCTCTCTCTTTGGGTTTTCAAGACAGGGTTTCCCTGTGTAGCTTTGGAGCCTGTCCTTAAACTAGCTCTTATAGACCAGGCTGGTCTTGAACTCACAGAGATCTGCCTGCCTCTGCCTCCCAAGTGCTGGGATTAAAGGCATGTGCCACAAATGCCCGACTTCTTGCATGCAATTTTAGGGTCTAAATATAACCTGATTTTCTTTACTATTTCTCCTTGAGGGTAAAAGCTTTCATTTGTTAACAATTATATTTATTTTTTTATATAAATATAAAAAAGACAGTAGCCTAGGCTGCCCTTGAACTCATGACAATTCTCCTGCCTCAGCTGCCTATCATGCATGACTGATAATTCTGTTTTTAATATATAAAGGTGAACGTTTACCTTTAACCACATTTCTAGAAATCATGGAATGTGTTTTTAAAGCAGTTTTTTAGAGGGCCTTTTCTTTTTTCCTTTTTTCTTCTCTAGAAATTAATTCAACATGTAATGAAAAAATCTTCTACTGATTTTTTTCTAGCTGTCACCAAGAAATGTCATACATACCTTGGAAGTCTCAGGTCAAAGTCTGGTGTTCCTAGTTTCTGATGAGGACTGTCTTTCTGCCTCATCATTTGCCACTTTCTCTGTGTTCTCAGATGGACTTATCCTGTGAGCCAGGAGAGCTCTCTAATAATTTCTTTAAGAACATGGTTTTGGGGAAGACTTAGTTTCGTGTGTTAGGGGTAGGGCAGGGGGCATGAGCATTTCACAGAGTCCATGTTGAGGTCAGAGGACAACTTGTAGGAGTTGGTTCTTTCCTTCTACCACGTGGGTTCCAGGAATCAAACTCAGGTCATCAGGCTTGTTGGCAAGTGCCTTTACCTGTTGAGCCATCTCACCAGCCCTGCTATCTCTTTTTATTCGTATACAAATCTCTGCCATTCCAGGGGCTCACTCCTAGAATCCCACATGACCTTAATTTCCTAGACTTTCCATCTCTACATATAGCCATTTTAGGGGTTATGGTTTCAACATGGTGAATTTTGGGAAAGGGGCACAAATAGTTTGTAAGAGAGCCTTGAACTCTCTTACTTAGTGCTGCTCTTTGGTAGGTGATTCCAGTTAATCTGTCATATATTGCATTAGTTTTGTACCATGTCTACTTCATGGGGTTGCAGTAATGATTGAATGAAATGATATACTATTGTAAATAATAAGAGAAATTATGCCAGTCATTGACCTTTTGATTATTAGTCCACTCTGACAGTAAAATAGTGTTCATTAAAGTCAAGGAATTTAACCAGTTGGACATAATTTTGTAGACATCTTCAGCTTTCCTTGCTCATAGTCCTCATCCTGCATTCTAGGACTTGTTATTACATTCTTTGACTTCTGATCTGAGAAAAATTTGATTTAGATGAAGAATAGATTGTTACTCTACTGAAACGTTAGATTATTTACCTATAAGAGCACAAAGTTATTCTAGTGGGTACATCACCTGTGTTAGGACATGTGGGGCTGGAAAGAAGTTAAGAGTGGTTATTCCTGCAAGGACTGGAGATCTGTTCCCAGGACTCTTGTTGGATGGTTCACAACCACCTGTAACTCTCAGCTCAAGGGACTCTTCAGGTTTCAGAGACTCACACTCATGCATACACCACATAGACACATAATTAAAAGTAAAAAGTATTTGAAAAAGATGATAAAATTAAATTATAACATTCTTTTTTAAAATGGAGACTAAAAGTTCTGTTTCCTTATCTGAAAGAATAACAGCCACTTACTCCACAGCTGTTATCCAAGTGCTAATCAGAGAACTGAAAGCACTTTATAGGACCACAGGATTTATTTATATAATATAGCTATCTGCACATTTGTAGATTTATTCACTGTTCTCTTCTGAACACTGTCTTAAGTTGAATTACTAGCTCATGTGAAAAGTTATTTTTGCATTAAGTTTTAGACCTCATTTTTCTTCAGTGCTGTGTTTGAGCTCATGCTCATGCTTGTGTTCTGACCACAGCCCTTCATCTAAAAGTAATTAGTAGATATCTAGTGAAATTTCTAAATACTCTTTTGAGATACTAATTAGATTTTTTTTTTTTTTTTTTTTGGCAGTGTTTCTCTGTGTAGCTCCAGATATTCTAGAACTCATTCTGTAGACCAGGCTGGTCTTGAACTCAAGAGATCTGCCTGCCTCTGTCTCCTGAGTTCTGGCATTAAAGGTGTGCAACACCTCCTGGCAGATGTAATTTCTTTAAAGGATCTCTATAATTTTTAAACATCATTTTTTATGTATGATTTTTGCCTGCACATATACGTACATCACATGTGTGCCAGGTGCCTGGGGAAGCCAGAAGAAGGTATTGGATCCCCTGTGACTGGAGTTACAGATAGATATGAGGTGCCATGTGGGCGCTGAGAACAAAATTCAGGTCCTGGAAGGACAACCAGTGCTCTTAACTGCTGGAAGGTCTTTTCATCTTAAATTTTGACCCCTAAAATTTAAATTATAATCAAATGCAAAAATATTTAAGAAAAAAGTTATTAGAAGTTTGTATAAGGCTGTTGCCATAACTGGTTGAATACAAAAAGATGTAAAGTGCTATGTAATTTTTATATTTACATTGCAAGATAAATTCTGTCTTTAGATATGATTTAGATATGTACTTGGTGTGTGTGTGTGTGTGTGTGTGTGTGTGTGTGTGTGTGTGTGTGTGTGTACATTGAGACAGGGTCTCCCTTATAGTCCTGGCTGGCCTGGAACTTGCTATGATTGCAAGCTTGCCTCTAACACAGAGATCCACTGTGCCTTTGCCTTCCAAGTGTTAGGATTAAAGATGTGCCTACCATAACATCTTAGATGTGTGTAAGTTCTGTGTGGCATTAAGCAGTTGTTTCAGTTTACCTTCCAGTGGCCTCATTTCTCAGTTCTAGGTAGGGGAGATTTCATCAGCTTCTCCTCCTGTAAAGAGGCATCATGGTGGGAGCTATTCATAACTTAGGGTGATCCTTGGCTGAATTCATCCCAGTTGTGAGTACCTGTGGAGGCGATCTGATAGATACTACTACTTACAACTCACTCTGGGTTTCCATTGAGTGGAAAGGGTTAAACACCATCTCTTGTTTAGGTATCATGATCTTATTCATTCTCTGAAAGAAAACAACTGCTCACTTTGATTTGGAATGGCCCTGCTACAAGATTCAGCCATGTATTTTGCTTAATTGAAGTTTTATGTGGAACAATTTCATTTTGATCAAATAATAAAGACTTCATCCAAGCTGAAACATTCACTTAGGAAGTTTTTTAGCCAATTGATTTTGCTATTAGTTTGCGACATGTTTTGTCATTGATAGGTCTTGATCTTGAAGTTACCCCTGTGTACTGTATTGTTGAGTACTGATATTTCACCTTCAGAGAAGAGATAGACTCAAGTGTATTGACCTAAGAACTAAGCTAATGAAGCTGCTCTATGTGACCTGGAAGAGTAGAATGTGTGAAGCTGTACTTATGTGATTAAATTGTTTTCGTTCAGTGTTTCATAGCATAGCTTATTTTATCCAGTGTTTTTAACCTTGCAAGGAAAATATGTTGTCATAGAATGTTAAATACTCATACTTAAAAGACTTGTAATAGACTGCTAGTGACTATGACTCTCTAATGTGAAAACTCTCCTCCTTTAGAGTTATGTATAACTATTTCATTTTGAAATCAGTACTAATTGTCATTTTTTTCTCTCACAGCTTCATATTCTCCAATTCAACCTCATTCTCTAATCAAACATCAACAGATTCCTCTTCATTCACCACCTCCTAAGGTTTCCCATCATCAGCTGATTTTACAACAGCAACAACAGCAAATTCAGCCAATCACCCTTCAGAATCCAACTCAAGATCTGTCCCCATCCCAGCACTGTATTCCACTCCCAAACCATGGCCTTTCTCCGGCTCCTAGTAATGCCCAATCACAGCATTGCTCACCAATTCAGAGCCATCCCCCTCCTTTAACTGTGTCTCCCAACCAGGCACAGTCAGCACAGCAATCTGTAGTGGTGTCTCCTCCTCCACCTCATTCCCCAAGTCAGTCTCCTACTATAATTATCCATCCACAAGCACTTATCCAGCCACACCCTCTTGTGTCTTCAGCTCTTCAAACAGGGCCAAATTTGCAGCAGGCTACTGCTGATCAGGTACAACCCACAGCACAGCTGAATCTTCCATCCCATCTTCCACTTCCAGCATCCCCTGTTGTACACATTGGCCCAGTCCAACAGTCTGCCTTGGTGTCCCCTGCTCAGCAGATTGTGTCTCCAACATCACACCAGCAATATTCAACCCTGCAGTCATCTCCACTTCCAATTGCAACCCCTCCACAGATGTCGACATCTCCTCCAGCTCAGATCCCACCACTGCCCTTGCAGTCTATGCAGTCTTTACAAGTGCAGCCTGAAATTCTATCCCAGGGCCAGGTTTTGGTGCAGAATGCGTTGGTGTCAGAAGAAGAGCTCCCTGCTGCAGAAGCTCTGGTCCAGTTGCCATTTCAGACTCTTCCTCCTCCACAGACTGTTGCGGTAAATCTCCAAGTACAACCAGCAGCACCCGTTGATCCACCAGTGGTAAGCCCTTGGCAGCTCTTTGACTTTCTTGCTGAACTGAACGTAAAGCTGGTTCTCCCACACTGTGCTGTTCTGTGAAGTCTAAATGCCTATGATTTTTTTAAGCTTGCATTTTTCCTGTGTCAGTATTCCGACAATGTATTGTATGGGCAAAGGAAAAAAAAATGTCATTTGTTGTAGTATGGTTGCATGCTTTAAATTTGTGATGGTTATTAAAGTCCCTCGTTAATTTTATTACTATTTAAACAAATCCATCTGCTATCTTTACAGAGTTGATTTTTTTTCCCCAAGGGAATGCATTTGAACCAGTGTCATCTGCACAAAGTTTTTTCTCTTAAGGTGATTATCCTTCATAGATCCCTTCTGTATGTTCTTAAGCGCATGGTTTATCTAGCTAACCTTTTAGTTGTATGCATTTGGAAGTCTTGGGCCTTGAGCAGCTTTTCTTTGAAGGAATGGGTGTGATTGTATGATGTAACTTTTTTTTGATGAAATTATGTTTTGTAATTAAAATTGTAAAAACATTCTAGGGTAGAATTCAACTTGATAAAAAACTGACTTTTTATAGTTTCTATCTACTAAGAGAAAATATATACTTAAGTCATTTCTCAGTTAAAAGACTCAAAACTGTGAGTCTCTGGCTTTGACACTGAGAGTAACAGAAATGAAGTAAGAATTTTGAATAATTGGGATTTCAATGGAATGTATCAGAATGAGCCTCTAGAAAAGGTCACATGAAGCGTAAAAAGGAAAATTATCTTGAAAATATTTTTCTTTTTCAAAATTTTCTCTGAAGTAGTTACTGAAATTTATAAAATGGTTTATGCAAAAATTGAAATAAGGTTTTTACAAGTTTACCAGATTCAGTTTCTTACTGAGGAAAAGAATTTTTCTAAAAGGAAGTTTTGTATCAAACATTGAAAATCACTGAAAGTCAGACCAGTTCTTGGGAAGCTGGGGCAGGAGAATCAAGAGTTTGGCCATCCTGGACAGTCCAGTGAGTTCAAGAGCAGCCTTGGCTATAGGAGTCCCCACAGAATATTTCTAAATTGAAATATTTAGATATCAATTAACATTGATCTTAGAAGGAAAGGAGTTTTGCTGTCTTCATTAGTAGAAACATTTGACTCTTACAACTCCATTTTGTAGTTTGTTGTTCTGTCCTTTTAAGTGATCTTAATAGGCACAGAGCTGCTCAGTTTTACCTGTTATTGCCCCAGAAGCCAGAACCTAGGAGAAACCAGTGCTAGATAAGCTTGTCCTCTAATTATGCCTCTGTGTTTTAGAGCACTTACAACAGGGTTTGCACTGAGGATGTAGTTTAGTGGTAGAGCACCTGTTTAGCATATGCCAGGCCCTGGTGCAGTCCCTAGTTACTGTCAAAACAAAAACATGAAAAACAAAGGTTTAGGAAAAATACAGAACCTCCAAAGAAATCAAATTCAACTTAATTTCATTTTCTTAACATTTAATTCAGTGACTGGTTTTCAATGAATAAACAATAAAATATCATATACCTTTTAAATGTATTTTTTAGTAGGAGGACTTTTGGTCAACATAATTAGGGTAGAAATGCCAAAAATAAAACACTTTAAATACTGTGTCAAAATATTATTGGATTTGTTTTGCTGATTTTGCCCTCTGTTTTTAAACACAAGGCGATGGCCATTTCTGGAAGGTCCCTCTGTTACTGTGTGACAACAGGACCTGCTGTCTGGATGCCAGTGTTCTTTGGATTCTTTTCACAGCAACTATTTACTAAGTTTCTGGTTTGTTGTTCTTGTGGCCAGAATTTTTTTCCATAAAAACACCGTTTCCACCCTTGATTATTTCTTTCTAATAAAATGTAAAAACTTCAAAGAAAAAGGTGAATTATCAAACTAAATCAGTATGTTTTCAAAAAAGATATTTCTATAAAAGAAATAGTTTTTTTTTAAATTGAGATTGGGTGTAAATAAGATATGTTGAGGATAGATGATTTAGAACTAATAAACAAATGTTCCTCAGTTTATTTAGGAAAGGGAGACAGATGGGAATATGGACTTTACTGAGGTAAGTTTGGTGGTCTTCATTATTTTTAGAATAGTTATAGTTATGAGCTAAATAGAACTTGTGCAGTTTTGTAATGATCTTGTGAGCAAAATCTCCAATTACTGCCTTTCTCAGTATTTTAGTTGTTGCATTTAGATGTTTTTTGTGCTGATTGTGCCAGATATGTGTGAGAAATTTCTTATGCCTACTTTATTTCCCTGTTAACTTGTTTTCTTTTATGTGGGAGATTATGAAGAGCTCCCTGTATTTAACCTCATCATAAGAAAGAAAAGTATTTTATAGTGTTCTTTGATGGGTAATTTGAAAAAAATTCTGTTTGTATTATAGCCTTTTCCTTTTTAAAAAAATAGTTTTCAAAAATCAGAATTAAGTACATGGTGATTGCTTAAAAGATGCTGTAAGCAAATGTTGCAGCAGCAGGTGGCAGCAGTGAGGAGGAAGAGGTTAGAGTTTAGCAGATGGCCTTTGGAGGGAAAGAACTGTCTGTGAGGGAAGGAGCACCATGGATGAAACTTAACTGTCAAGAAGCCACTCTTGCATGACTGCCTTCAGCCAGCTCTCCAGCACCCCCCATCCCCTGAACTAACACTGCACCTTCTAGTTTTTAGGTACCAGACAGGTTTATTTTATTTTATTTTTGGTTGTTTTTGTTAACTCATAGACATTTTGGGCAGTGATGTAGTCTATGGTGAGTATTATCCTTATGTTAAACATTGCTGTTACCACGAATAGACTAGTGCCGTAAGCTGTGTAGTATACAGTAACAATGACTTGCTTCCACTTGTGACATGAGGGGCTCTTGGTGAAACAGGTTTCTAGTTCATGGATGTAAAAAAATATATTTAAAAAATGTTACCTACTTAGTACCTGATTTGGATCATAATTCAAGATATCAAGTTAAATATAAAATGACTCTAGTGGGATTTTAGATTTTTTGTTTGTTTTTTTGAGACAGGGTTTCTTTGTGTAGTCCTGGCTGTCCTGAACTCATTCTGTAGACCAGACTGGACTTGAACTCAGAGATTTGCCTGCCTCTGCCTCCTGAGTGCTGGAACTAAGGCATGCCACCCTCAGAAATTTTATTTTTAAAGCAAAAACCATGTTCAATCTTTTTTTGCTGGTGTTTAGATGGGCTTTTGTTAAGCATCCAGGCTAGCCTTGAACTCAGTATTTTGTCTTAGAGTTTTTTTTTTCTGTTTTTTTTTAACCAGTATTACTTGTTATGCATATCTTCATAAATGAAACTTTATAGTACTTTACATGTTTTGTGCCAGATTAAAAAAATCTTGATTATTTTCATATTAAATTCTCAACACCTCAGATTATCAAAATTTTCCAACAATTTAACTAAAAATGTAATAATGAATATCACTTAAAGTTAACTTTGTGAATGTTCAGGATTTTTTTAACTGTTAAGATTTATTTCAATGTTAATTAGTTTAAGAAATCTTAAAAAACCTCAATCTTTGTAAATGTAAGTGAAAACTTTGCTACATGAAAGAAACTGAGCTGTCTTACAGCTTTGTGTTAGTAGAGGGCCATCTTTCAGAAATAGCAACCAATCAAAGCACATCTTAATTTCTAGAAACACTTTGAAAGTTAATCCTAAAGTTTCATAAAATGTTAGTTGAGTAATATAGCTCTAGTTACATGATTTCTCCTCTGTGATTTTGATGTCACAATCTTTCAGTAAAACCACTACAGTTAGATAAAAGGGACTAACAGATAGAGCCATGTTGTGTGTGTTCAGTTTTAAAGAAAAATGTTTTCTGTATATTTTGTACTAGCTTATAAGAAATTACTTGATTCTTGATAGAACAGAAAGGGAATGAAAATGATTGCTTATTTTTCTGCAGTTTCATATACATTACTTTTCCTAATTTAGCCTTTAATAACGATGAGTAATCTTGCATATAATTTTTTGGCATTATGTTGGCCTGGCATATATTATTTTGGAAGTTTAGTTAGAGTGTTTGTGAAAAGTACTGGCACCTGTTTTAATTCACAATAGGTAGAAAGTAACAGAAGCAATGGTGTTTTAAAATAGTTATTTGATTGTATAAAGCCAAAACTTTTTTTTTAATTCTTGAAAATATGTTCAGATATGGTTATTATCATTTGGAAAGTCCAGTGATTCCTGGCTTACATAACTGGCCCAAAGTGTGCTTTCAGTGTCACACTACTAAGCAGTAGAGGAATTTTTACAAGTGGTTTCAATTTTCCTTTGAACTTGTCAAATATAGTCATTTGCCTTGCTTTTAATTTTAAATCATTTAGAATTAATTTTTTTAAAAATTCAGAATACCACATGAAATGTAGTTTTCGAAAAATTTCAAGTCAGTATGACTTGTCTTTGCAGGTTTATCAAGTAGAAGATGTGTGTGAGGAAGAAATGCCTGAGGACTCGGATGAGTGTGCGAGGATGGATAGAACACCGCCACCACCCACTTTGTCTCCAGCAGCTATCACTGTGGGGCGAGGGGAGGATTTGACATCTGAACATCCTTTGTTAGGTGAGAAAATACAAAATATAGGAGAAGATTCTTTTGTTTTGTTTTGTTTTTTGTTTGTTTGTTTTTTTTCGAGACGGTTTCTCTGTGTAGCCCTAGCTGTGCTAGAATTCACTCTGTAGACCAGGCTGGCCTTGAACTCACAGAAATCCCAGTGCCTCTGCCTCCCGAGTGCTGGAATTAAAGGCATGTGCCACCACCACTGCTGGCAAAGATTGTTTTTGATAGGTGTCAGTAATAGGAAATTTTTTTATTAGAGATGGCATTAGACTAATTTATTGCCGTTAACTGTAACAAAAGGTAGATTATCTTTAGAATTTAAAAATGTATGAAGAGTATCATTTTATTAAAGAATAAATAAAAAATACTTGTTTTCTTGGGAAATCCTTTACTAGCAGTGGAAAGTTACTGGTTTATAAAAGTTTTAAAACCACCCCCCCCCCAAAAAAAACCATGACATTTCAAGCATTGTGATTATTAGTGGCTACTCATATTCCTGTATTAGCTATTTCTAGCTTTAAAATTAGAATAGAGGACTAGGAAGATGGCTTAGTGGATAAAGCACTTGCTGCTCAAGTGTGAGGTCCTGAGTTCAGATCCCCAGAGTCCACATAAAGCTAGCACAGTGGTATACTCCTGTAATCCCAGTGTTCCCACAGTTAGATGAGAGGTGGAGACAAGGGAAAGTCCAGAAACCTGTGGGCCAGCTAGCTAGTGTGTATTGGCAAACAACAAAACAGACCCTGTCTAAAAATCAACATCTAAGGTTGTTCTCTGACCTCCCTCTCCCCCAAAAGGGGGAAAACTCATTGGGTAAAAGTGCTTTGTCATGCAAGCCCAATGACTTGAGTTCAGATTCTTGTAACCATATAGCAATTTGTAATCATAATATTCCTATAGTGAGATGGGAGGTGGAGACCAGAGAGTTTGCCTGGAAACTTGTGAGCCAGGCAGTCTGTACAGGGCAGCAGTAGAAACAAGAGAGACATTGCCTTAAAAAAGGTAGAAGGGTTTTTGTTTTGTTTTACTTTTGGGTGGTGCTGAGGATGAAAATCAGGGTCTTAGGCATGCTAGCAAGCTCTACTACTAACCTACATTTTCAGCCAGTATGTATAGTTTCTTTTTCTGAAAGCATTTGTTGCTGCAGATGTACTTTTGATTCAAAAGTAGAAATACCAGCTTACTTGAATAATAAACTTGATGGTGGTTCTGCTTTAATTACAAGTTAAGTGTGACTCTTATTGATAAGACACGAAATGTTGGGACACAGGTTTGTCATCATGCTTTTTCCTTGTGTATTGTTGGAGAACCTTCCAAGCCTGTTTTTCTAGATGCTGCCAGCTACAGTGTAGACATTTCAGTCTTCTGTAATTTACTTCATTCCTCTATGGCATGTGGAAGGGGGGAGTAAGAAAGTGATATTTATAATAACTTATCAAATGATGGAACTAACTTACAAAAATAGACTTGTTTGTGGCTAGAGAGATGGGCTAGTAGTTAAACACCTTTACTGTTCTTGCCGATCAGAGTTTGCAACCCAGAATGGACATGGCAGCTCACAACTGCTTGTAACTCTCAGTTTCAGGGGATCTGATACCCTCTTTTGGCCTCCACAGGCACTGCACACACTAGGCAAACATTCACATATAAATAAATAAATAAATAAATAATATATAAATACATATAAATAACAATAAATCCTAAAAAATAGACTTGCTTCCATCCATGATTCAACTTTTATAAATATGTAAAAATCTTTAAAAGTTTCCATTAAAAAAGGTAGGACAAATTCACTGCCAGTGTGTATCTATAAATAGATTCAGTAACCTATTCCCAAGTCATAGAGCTGCCTAGAGGACAGTACAGTACAGTACAGCACAATAGTAGTGTTTCTTTTTGTTGTGAATTGCCAGTGTTGTTCATGCTTTTGCTTTTTAGCAGCTTCTTAAAAATTGTCAAATAATAGATGTTTGTTATTTTTATTGTTTTAAAAGACAGAAACTTACAGATATGTTTTTAACACAACTTGAGAGAACTTTATTATACACATAACCTAAAGGTTAATTCAGATTATCACTGAGCAGTATTTTCTGGAAAAATTATACTTAATACAGTGTCTTAGTCCATTTTGTGGACTTGGGCTGGTTGTGGTGGAATATGCTTGTAGCATCAGCACTCAGGAGACTGAGGAAGGAAGATGTGGAGTTTGAAACCAGCATAGGCTACCTAATAGGAACCATCTCATAACAAATAAATAGACCATAGACTTAGGGCTTTATACTAAAGAGAACTGTAGTTGGCTTGTGTTTCTGGAGTGTGGGGACTGTAAGGCGAAGGTGCTGTATCTGGTAAGGACCTTCCTGCTGAGCTATTACATGGTAGAAGCATCACTGGGAATGTGAGCATCCTACAGAGTTTCTCTACTATGGAAATGAGTCCTGCTCACCATCCATAAAGTTCTACTTCTCAATACTTCCGTTGAGGACTTATTTCCTAACATAGGGATTTTGGAATGTCTATTTAAACCATAGCATGTAATTTTATATTTATTGAGCAAGAAAGTGTCTTTAAATCTGTAAGGGCTATTTCAAATTTTATTTTATTTTAGTTCCTCATAGATTTTTTTTTTTTTTTGTCTTTTGTCCCATAGAAGTAGATGTGATGATTTGGCATATGGGTAGGGCTACTGTAGTGTTCCTGCTTGATAATACATGTGGACAGTTGTGCATATATTCACAGACATTAGCAAGTTACCATCCTATGGATGCTTTTCTTACCCTTTCCTCCCTCCTTCCCCTCTCTCTCCATCCCTTCTTTCCCCCCCCTCTTTATCTTGCCCTTCTTCTTTTCCTAGTTAAATAGATTCTGTAGCTTTGGGTTTATTTTATGCCTAGAAGAGAGGATTTGTTTGTTTTTGATACATAGTTTCTCTCTGTAGTGCTCACTGGCCTGGAACTCTTAGAGATTTTGCCTGCCTCTGCTTCTTAAGTGTGGGGATTAAAGGCCTGTCCAATTATATGTCATTAAACAGGTGTTTGAATATTTATCTTTTTGGACATGGGTTACTTTATTATCACTATAATAGTGGTGGTGAAACCTATAGGACATTAATTACACTGGTTTTACTAAGGATAAGCTTTTTGTGTTTCCATTTTTTATTTTGAATTTTAATACAATTTTGTGGTATAGGGGGTTTATCCCTGTGCTTGCTACTCATGCATTTTCCACTGATTTATAACCCCAGTCTCTACTATGCTGCTTTATCAGTTGACTTTTCTGTTCTTTAGGGAGCCTGTTATTTCTTCCTTTCCACCTAAGTTAGCTATATTTTAAAATATTTTTAGCCTCATTAGCTGGTGGTATCAGTCCTTGTTGGGTTTTTTGGTTTGTTTGTTTGTTTTCTTTTCGGTTTTTCAAGACAGGGTTTCTCTGTGTAGCTTTGGAGCCTATCCTGGCACTCACTCTGGAGACCAGGCTGGCCTCGAACTCACAGAGATCCATCTGCCTCTGCCTCCTGAATGCTGGCATTAAAGGCATGTGCCACCACCACTTGGCTGATGTCAGTCTTTTTTTATACAATAGTGGAGAAGAATTAACATGTGCTCTAACATCATACTATCTGGGACAGTGCCACAGTTTCATTGCCTGTTTGTTGTATACCATTAAGGCAAGTAAGTTAATCTGTCTGTGGCTTGTTTTAAGATAGAGGTGATAACATTGACCGCCCATAGACTACTTGTAGATTAAATGAGGTACAACCTGATAGCATTGAACATGACATTGGCCACCTGATTGCTCAATGAGTGTCTTTGCATACATGCCTTCTGTTTTCTTCAGAAATCTGTTCTCATTAGTATGTCTAGATATAAGCTGCTTCTCCTCTCTACTTTAGTGTGGACTGTCAAGGGCTGGTGCTACTGGTGGGCAGTAAGTAACTCTTTCACCCATCAGATTGCTAGCTTGACCCTTCCTGTGGGCCTGCCAAGTGCCCCAGCATTTCCCCAGTCACACAGTCAACACTAGTTGAAAGAAAGCAAAGTGCCTTTGAGAGGATTTGGAGGGTCTCCCTGCTTTGAAGTTACAGTCTATGACCTACCTAAACAACTGAAATTCCTACTTATTCTTGGGAGTTTGTGATCCTTTTTAATTTTTCAAATGAGTATTTGTCTATGTGGAATAGAGAGGAATGTAAGGTATTTATTATCTGTATAGTTTAAAAGCAGACAATCTCAACTGGCCATTTTTGTAGTTATTCTTGAAAATGATATTTAGGGTATTTTCATGTTTTATGGGGGTAATAAAAACTGTTTAGATGGTAATTTTGAGCATGTTAGTGTATGTTTGTAGGATGGGGATATTAGTTTGTTCCTTATATGGGTATTGTGCAGATTAAATGAGACAGTGAGCATAATGTACTTGGAAAACAGCAGATCTAAGTGAGCTTCCATCTCTGCAGGGCAGATGGCTAAAGATCACTCCCCTTTCTTTCAGAGCAAGTGGAGTTGCCTGCTGTGGCCTCAGTCAGTGCTTCAGTGATTAAGTCACCATCAGATCCCGCCCATGGCTCTGTTCCTCCACCACCACTCTTAATTCCAGCTGCTGCCACAAGGAGCAGTAGCACATCTATGGCCAGCAGCACTCCCAACCTAGAAAACAAGCCTCCACAGGCTATTGTCAAACCACAGATCTTGACCCATGTTATTGAAGGCTTTGTGATTCAGGAAGGATTGGAGCCATTTCCTGTAAGTAGAAAGCTTTTTGTTTTAAAAATTATTTCAGCCATATAACACTATCTTAAAAAATTGTTTATTATTGTTCTCTAAGAAAATATATATAATCTTATTTTAAAGGTTGATTTTTTTTTTAGTATAGAATTTTGACTGTCTGATCTTCTATGTATTTTTCTATATAGGTTCTGAGACATTTTGTACTAGCCATTTCTGATCTTAATTTTGCTTATCTGCCTGATGGAGATGCCCTTTTGGTGTGTAAGAATTAAATACGCTAGCATTATTCTTTGTTGTACTTGGCATTTAATATCCATAGCTATTACTTATTATCACCACTGTGCTGACAATTACAACTTTACTTTTCCATGTTATATAAGTAATACATGCTTTAGGATTGGAGAGATGGCTTAGCCGTTAAAAGCTAGGCTCACAACCAAAAGTTTAAAACTTGAACTATAGAACAAATAATAATATCACAGTACATGTATATTCACATAATCAAGATTATTATTTTATATACAATTCTTTTTTTACTTCATAAGTAAGCATTAATAATATCTTTGTACATTTTGAAAGGTGACACAGTATTCTACTCTATGGACAGCTATAATATATAAATCATTTTAGACACTGTTTTCATTTTATCACTGTTTAGTTTAATGTACAGCTTTATGTTAGGGTGCATGTTTAGCATGTTTAAGGTGCTTGTTCAGGTCTTCAGCACCCCCCACACACACACACACACAAGAGGAGGATATTATACTTTTGTATGTAAGTTGTTCAGATTTTAAATAGTTTTCTTAGCATAAATTCCAAGAAGTAGTATTATTTTGATACTGGATGAGATTGTTTCCTCATCCACTAGAAGTATAGGCCATTAGCAGCATTGCATAATAGAACTACTTTTATAAGTTTTGCTTGAGGCATATTAAGTTACTGAAATGAATATGAGTGTTTCAATTTAAAATTTTGATTTATCCTAATTTTTAAAAAATTTTATTTTATGGGGATGGGTGTTTTGTCTGCTGTGTACCATGTATGTGCCAGTGGCCCTTAGAAGTCAGAAGAGAGTGTTGGACCCTTGAAACTGAAGTTACAAGTGGCTGTGAGCTATCATATGAGTGCTGGGAGTCAAACCAGGGTCCTATGCAAAAAGCAGCCAGTGTATTTAACTGCTAAGCCATCTCTCCAGCCTCTGTAGAGATTTCCAGTAAGCTTTGGTCTCCCACCATTCCGTAACCAGCATTCTTTCCAGATTAGCTGAGGGCTTGCCTAAAGATTCAGTACATATTCTTGGTTTAAATTTTTCCTGAAAATATTTCTAAAATATGTATTCATGATACTGAACACAATGACTATTTTGTTGTTGATGTTAGCATCATAGTGTTTGAGGAGTTTCTGTTTGTTCTATAATTACAGTGGTTATGTTGCTGAGGAGTCAGAAGATTTGAGTGCTAGCCTTAATATTGCTTTGTAAAGAAGTAATTTGAACTCTTTGACCATTAGCACCCCTATCTATAAAATATATAAAGTATGGACTTTTTTTCTTTATTGAAAGTAGGTTTTGTCAGGTGGTTGTGGCACACAGTAATCCCAGCACTTGGGAGGCAGAGGCAGGCAGATCTCAGTTTGAGGCCAGCCTGGTGTACAGAGTGAGATCCAGGACAGCCAGGGCTATCATTCAGAGAAACCTCGTCTCAAAAAACAAAACAAAACAAAAACTAAACCAAAACAAAAAAGTAGCTTTTATTCTTACATAATATATCATAGTTATGGTTTCCCCTCCCTCTACTCTGTTTCTCCTAAACTCCCATCCCATCTGGATCCATCCTCTTTCTGTCTCATTAGAAAACAGGCTTCTAAGGGATAATAGTAAAAAAAAAAAAAAAAAGATCAGATAAGACTAAAACTAATACATCAGAAGAGGACAAAACAAAACAGAAGCAACAGAGCCCAAGAAAAGGTACACAAAACAGATTTGACTCAGGGACCCACTTGTTTGCACACTCAAGAGTCCCATAAAAACACTAAACTGGAAGCCATTTTTATATATATAAAGGATTTGTAGTGTAAAAAGATACAGGAAAAATTCATAAATGAAATAAAAATAAAAAATAAGATAATTTTTAAAAAGCCCTGATATAACACTGTAAGAATTTGCTTTCTGTTGGCCTACAGCCTATGTGCAGACTATCCTTAAGGGTAGTTTGTTTCTGCAGTGAAACTCCCTTGGAGAAAACTAAAATTTTATTTGCAAGTGGTTATCAGTTGGAGTTGTTTCTAGGGTAGGCATGAGGGCGTGTGTTCACTTCTTTTAGCTCTAGGACCCTATTTGGTGCAGACCTGTACAGACCCAGTGCATGTTGCCATAGTCTTTGAGTTCTTATGTACATTGATCCTGTTGATTTAGAGGACCTTGTTTTCTTGGTGTCCTCCATCCCCTCTGACTCTTACACTCTTTCTGCCTTCTCTTTAGTAGTTTTCCTGAGCCCTAAGGAGAGAGATTTGATGGGAAGCCTTGTTTATTGCTGAAATGTTACCAAGTCTCTCATTCTCAGCATATTGTCTGGCTGGAGGGGGGTAGGGATAGTCGTATTTATTCCTATATACCACAGGAGTAATTTTAATACTTAAAAAAAAATAGAACATTTGATTTTGCTGTACGTTCCTGGGCTATCTAGTCTCAGGTTCTTGGTTACCCAAACTGTGTTGGGTACGGGTTCCATCTTGTGGACTGGGCCTTAAGTCAAATCCAACATTGATTACTCCTACACAATTTATGCCACCATTGCACTAGCATATCTTTCAGGGAGAACATCATGGAACATCAAAGGGTTTGTGACTAGGGTGGCGTTTATGTTTTTCTTTTGACATCGTTCAGAGTACCCTTCTTTACCAAGTATACTAGACCATTGGGCTGAAGGCTCCATGGAGACACCAGCTCAACTTCTCCATGTTCAGTGAACTGTGTAGGTATTGTCTTCAGCAAAGGAGCCTTGTTGTCAGTTTGTGGAGAGAAATTTACAGTCTTGGCAGCAGCCTGGTTGTTTGGGGATTTCCATGAGACAACTTTGGCCAACAACTCACTTACATGTAATCCAATCCCAGTACTGGAAGCTTCATTTGGTGACTAGAGATGTCCAGTTGGGGCTCTGTCTTCCTATTATTTGGTGATTTCATTTACATCACCTTCAAATATGTATCTATATATTTTAGGAGGCATCTACTGTGTTAGGTTTTTATACTACCCCTCAGATTGCCCTTAATTTTAATTATCTCCCCATGTGTTTCCTTTGTTGTATCCCTCCCCCGCCCCACTTGATCTTCCCATTCCAGTCTCCTGCCCCATCCATCCATAACTATTATATTCCCTATTTCCCTCCCCCAGTTCCTTATTCTGTACCTAACCTCTGTGGTTCTATGAATTGTAGCTTGGTTATCATTGATTTAACAGCTAATATCCACATACAAATGAATAATACCATATTTGTCTTTTTGGGTCAGGGTTACCTCACTCAGGATAATATTTTTCTAGTTCCAACCATTTACTTGCAAATTTCATTATTTCATTTTTTAAATGGCAGAGTGATATACCATTGTGTAAATAAATGTACATTTTCTTTATACATTCATTTGTTGAGGGACATCTAGGTTGTTTTTAGTTTCTGGCTATTAGGAATAGAATAGCAGTGAACATAGTTGGGCAAGCGTCTCTGTGGTAGGATGAAGCATCCTTTGGGAATATGCTCAAGAATGGTATAGCTGTATCTTGAGTAGATCAATTCCCATCTTCCTGAGGAACTGCCACACTGATTTCCATAGTAGTTGTACAATGGATGAGTGTTCACCTTACTCCATATCCTTGCCAGCATGAGGTGTCATTTGTTTTTTTGATCTTAGCAATTCAGATGGGTATAAGATAAAATCTCAAAGTAGTCTTGATTTACATTTCCCTGGTGACTCAAGATGTTGAACATTTCTTTAAGTGCTTCTCAGCCATTTGGATTTCCTCTTTTGAGAATTCTATTAAGATCTGTACCCCATTTTTCCTTTTATTGAAATTAGATTTTCTTCTCACATATATCCTGATTATGTTTTCCCCTCCCTCTAATACTCCCAGTTCTTCCCTACCTCCTCTCCCATCTGGATCAACTCCCTTTCTGTCTCTTACTAGAAAACAAACAGGCTTCTAAGGGATAATAAATGAAATAAAGCAAACTTTCACTTTAAAGTCAGACAAGACAAACCAACAGAAGGAAAAAAAAGCCCACAAGAGAAGGTACAAAAATCAGAAACCCATTCATTTGTAAACCAAGGGATCACATAAAAACACTAAAGAACCTGGTACAGACCAGGGAAGGCTATGTGCGTGCTGCCTCAGTCTCTGTGAGTTCATACGAGCTTTAATCATGTTGATTTAGAGGGTTGTTGTTTGCTTGGAGTCCTCCATTACTTCTGGCTCTTACATTCTTTCTGCTTCCTCTTCCACAGGGTTCCCTGAACTCTGAGGGGAAGGATTTGATGGGTATACCCCATTTAGGGCTGATTATTCCAGGGTCCCTCTCTTTTCTGCATAATGTCTGGCTGTGGGTCTTAATATTTATTCTCATTGCTGCAGAAGGAAGGTTCCCTGATGATGACTGAGCTAGGCACTGTAGATCTGTACCCATCTTTAAATTAGGTTATTTGTTTTCTTGATATCTAGTTTTTTGGGTGGTTTCTTTTTATATTTTGGATATTAGCCCTCTATTGGATATGCAGGTGGTAAAAATCTTTTCCCATGCATAGCCTGCTGCTTTGTCCTATTGACGGTGTCCTTTGTTGTGCAGAAGCTTCTGAGTTTCATGAGGTCCCATTTTATTAACTGTTGATCTTAGTGCCTGTGCTAATCGTGTTCTGTTCAGAAAGTCTTCTGTGCCAGTGAATTCAAGGCTGTTTTCTACTATCTCTATGAGATTCAATGTATGTGGCTTGTGTTGAAGTCTGGTCTGTTTGGACTTGAGTTTTGTGCAGGGTGATAAGTATGAATCTATTTGGATTCTTCTACATTCAGCCATCCAGTTTGACCAGCACCATTTGTTGAAGATGCTATCTTTTTTTCCAGTGTGTATTTCTGCCTTCTTAATAAGAAGCCAGATGTCCATAGGTGTGTGGATTTCTCTGGGTCTTCAGTTTGAATCCATTGACGAACATGTTTGTTTTTATGCTAATACTATGTTGTTTTCATTAGTATAGTTTTGTAGTACAATTTAGGTCGGGGATGGTGATACTTCCAACAGGTCTTTTATATTTAGGATTGTTTTAACTATCCTATTGTGTGTGTGTGTGTGTGTGTGTGTGTGTGTGTGTGTGTGTGTGTGTGTGTGTGTGTGTGTTTCCCTATGAAGCTTAAAATTTTCCTTTCAAGATCTGTGAAGAATTGTGTTGGAGTTTTGATGGGGATTGCATTGAATCTGTAGATTGCTTTTGGTAGGATGGCCAGTTTTATTGTATTAATCCTAGTGATCCATGAGCATGGGAGATCTCCTATTTTCTGATACTTTCTTCAATGTCTTAAAGTTTTTTTATCATTCAAGTCTTTCATTTGCTTGGTTAGAGTTACCCCAAGATATTTTATATTATTTGTGGCTGTTGTAAAAGGTGTTGTTTCCCCAACTTCTTTATTTATCCATTTGTCATTTGTATATAGGAGGGCTACTGATTTTTATGAGTTAATTTTATATCTAGCTACTTTGCTGAAAGTGTTTATCAGATGTAAGAGTTCCCTGGTGAAATTTTTAGGGTCACTTATGTTTGCTATCTTATTACCTGAAAATAAAGATATTTTGGCTTCTTCCTTTCCAATTTATATCCCCTTGATATGGCTTAAATTTCGTTTTATCATGCAATGTCTTATTTTCTCCATTCATGGAAATTGAAAGTTTTGCTGGGTACAGTAATCTGGGCTGGCATCCATAGTCTTTTAGAGTCAGTAGAACATCTGTCCAGGCCCTTCTGGCTTTAAGAGTCTCCATTTAGAAGCCAGCTGTTTTTCAGATAGGTCTACCTTTATATGTTACTTGGTCTTTTGCCTTGCAGCTTTTTTTTTTAAGATTTATTTATTTATTATGTATACAACATTCTGCTTCCATGTATATCTGCACACCAGCAGAGGGCACCAGATCTCATAACAGATGGTTGTGAGCCACCATGTGGTTGCTGGGAATTGACCTCTGGAAGAGCAGCTGGTGCTCTTAACCTCTGAGCCATCTCTCCAGCCCCTACCTTGCAGCTTTTAATACTTTCTCTTTTCTGTATATTTAGTGCTTTGATTATTATGTGCCAAAAGGAATTTGTTTTCAGGTCCAGTGTATTTGGTGTTTCTGTATTTTTAAAAGCCACCAGCAAGATGGTGCAGCAGGTAAAAGCCATTTCTGTACTAACTTGGCAGTCTGAGTTTGACCCCTGGGACCCACGTAGAGGTAGAAAGAGCATACTTAATTCCATAAAGTTGTTCTCTTGTCCACATATGTGCTGTAGTAATCCTTTCCTCATCACATCACACACACACACACACACACACACACACACACACACACACACACACACACACTCACATTCTGGGGGCAGTGTGAGCTGGGGAGAAGGCTCAGCTGGTAAAGTATCCCCTGTACAAAGATGAACACACCCATGGTGGTTTCCCTGATCTTCACCACCAAATCATAAAATGTCTGCAGATACAAACAGCCTTTTATTAGAGAGCTAGTCCTGTGTATTCAAGGCTCTGATCAAAAGAGATAGTACTGTGAAAAATGAAACTGGGCATGGACATTGCCTAGGACTAGAATCCCAGCACTGGACAGAGGGTGAGATGCAAGAGGAGCTACATAGTGAAAAGCTATCTTACATTCTAAAGACACAGAGGAGGGTATATCTCAGTGCAAAACCTTGCATTCAATCCCCAGAACTGCAAAATAAATCAATTCAAACAGCAACTTTTTCCCTTTCAGTGCTTTGCAGGGTAATCTGATTGCTTCTGTTTTAATATTACAAATGTAAGGAATCACTAGATTTTAAGACTTCTTTTAGCTACTTGCTTAAAACAGCAGTGCATTGAATTTGACAGCCACTGCAGTATGTATTCTGCCACTGGCTAGCAGTGGCGTATATATATAGAACCTTTTACTTGATGATTTACCTTTAATGATTGGATTTGATCATTGAGTAAGTGAATACCACAACTACCATTCTTCCAGAGGGGTCATTTTAAAATTAGACTCATCTATTTCTGACTAATTTTTACAGATGATTTATTTTCATTCTCTTTTTCACTTAAAGGTGAGTCGTTCATCTTTGCTGATAGAACAACCTGTGAAAAAGAGGCCTCTTTTGGATAATCAGGTGGTGAATTCTGTGTGTGTGCAGCCAGAGCTACAAAATAACACAAAGCATGCAGATAACTCATCTGACACAGAGATGGAAGACATGATTGCAGAAGGTCTGTGGATCTTATCAAACCTTTGATTTAATTTTGGCTTTTACTGCTTGAAATAGTGTGGCTTTTTATTCTGCATAGATTTTCACTTGGAAAGAATTCAGTTTTGCTTAGATACAATGAGTTTGTAAATACTATTAACTAGAATAATGAGTGAGCTAACAACTTTCATAGCTAAAATAACTAAAAGAACAACATCGGTGCTGATTTGTGCAATGTTTGATTTCTAGGTTCTGTCTAAGTTCTAGCTAAGTTCTGTCCAGTTCTATCTAAGTTCAAGGTTCTAAGTTCTACCCATACATGAGAAAAGTAATTTAAAAATTTTTGAATCAGGACAACAAAGTCTTGCTTTTAAAAAGCAGACCTAAGCAACAAGTGACTATTTTACTAAATTTGCTTCACAATATAGAGCATTGAGGCATGTGGTTTTAGATTTGTCCTTATTGTGATAGATGTTACAAGCTGGGTACTACAGTTATACTCAGGGTGTTCTCTTCAGTCAATAGATGGATAACATTTGTTCTGAGAGAAAAATATTAATCCCCTTACTGTCAAAGACTCCTTCTCAACTGACTATATTCTAATATCGACTATCCCTTAAAAGTCATGATAAAAGGCTGAGGGAAAGCAAACACAGGTAAATGCAAAACTGATGTTCTGTGCCTAGAGTTTCCTATTTAATGTCAGCAAATGGTTATGCCTTTTCTTTTTAATGAGGTTCTGAATGTGTGCTTAAAAAAATAACCAACAGAACAAAATAACCTAGCTGTACTGTGTAGGAGAGTCTTCAAGAGAGATGGATCTTATCATTTCACCATGGCCCTACAGTTGATGTTGTTCAGTTTGAAGTATTTAGTTAGGACTGACAATGGTGAGCTCATTAACATCTTTGTCTTAGTAATTATCCTTAGGATCTCTAAAATTAATTTATTTTTTTGCAAATATTTATTTAGTTTATGTTCCTTTATTGTGTGTCTCTATACAATGTTAAATTTACCAAAGTGGCATGTTCATAAGCAAAACCTACATCCTTCTGACTCTTAAAGAGTGACACTGCTGTTGGTGGTGTTTTATAAGCTCTTGTGAAGTAGTCAACATTTTTACTTCTTATTTGAACAACCAAGCCTGTAATAGCATAACATTTGACTTTTACTAACTTCTGGTTATTTTGAGTTCAGTTTGATTTCTTCTGATGTACAAGATTGTTAACCATGAAACATTCCAAACACATATTCAGTTAGAGAGAGCTGTGTGCTCTTCCCTCATTACAGGTTCGCTGCTGTGAGCAGTTGCTGTTCCTCCAGTCACTTCATGAAATCTCTTCTGCTTCCTTCTCTCTCAGACTTCCCTTTGCTGTCTTTCTTTCCTGCTTCTCCATCCTTTCCTCCCTCTTCCTTTCTGAAAGTTGTGGTCATTTAAGAGAGATACAGGATATCTCTCTTAAAAACAGATATTTTCTTACATAAGTAAATAACAAAATTAATGATTCTTTGGTGTAATAACCGATTCACTTCAGATTTTCTCAGTTATCTGAAGCATGTTCTTTCATAGTCATTTGATTAAAGTTAGGATCCAAACAAGGTTACCATGGTGGCTTTCATTGTTAGAATTTAATTTCATTTAATTCTCAAAATCATGGTTTTAGTTAGTTGATTATATGTGAGGGCATTTTCAATTTGAGATGAAAAGTAGTGAAGGTGAATGTTCAGTTTTCTTTTTTTGCTTGTATCTGTAAATGTATAAATGAAGATTCTGTGCAAAAACATGCTTATCATGTCACCCTGATGAACACACAGGAGGAAATTTTACAACATATTTCCTGATATTTGTAGTTTATAAAGTATAATGGACAATATATGACATTGCTAGTGTGCTGGCACATGAGCGGTATGTACAGAAAAAGTGAAAACACCCTTCTTCCCTTAAGAGACTTTTTGGTTAGTTGGAAACTAGGGAATCTCCATTACAGAGCAGCAAGTGTTAGATACAGACAGTAAGAACACAGAACTGGCTGAAATTATTTACAGCTTGATGAATTTCTTACATTTGTGAGTTTGAATCATATTTTGTGTTAAAAGAGACAAGGAGGCAAGCATAGATTTAAGATAACAGTCAGAAAAGAACAGTTGATTAGGACATGATCAGACACACAGAGGATGTGTGTAGGAGCACATCACACTAAAGTACCATTGAACAGACAGATGAGTCAGGCCCAGAAGGATCCCGATGGAAGATCTTGGGGGGGGGTTTACTCAAGTTTTTTGGCAGTACAATAAACCAAACTGGCATTTCTGTTGGAGGTATTAAATGTCTGGCATATGACTGACACCTGTAGTCCTAGTGGGAAGAGGAAAGGAAAGGACTAAAGAGAGACAGGACAAGATGCTACAAAAGGAGAGAAAAATCTAAAGATGGCTAATATTTTTCATAGTAGAGAACTATTACATAATGCTAACATTTTGCCAGGTGGTGGTGGTGCACTCCTTTGATCCCAGCACTCAGGAGGCAGAGGCAGGTTGACCTCTGTGAGTTTGAGGCCAGCCTGTTTTACAGAGCTAGTTCTAGGACAGCTAAGGCTACCAAAGAAACCCTGTCTCAAAAAACAAAACAAAACAAAATAAAACAAAAAAGCTAACATTGTAAGTCTTTCAAAGTTTAATTTCTAAGGCCATTTTATAATTTCAGCATTTTTATTATTGTATATACCAGTGTTCATGCAGTTATAATATGGAATAAAATGATGAGGTCATTTACTTGGTGATTATAGTTTTTGTATTTATAATTTCAGTATAAATACACTAATTTTAAGGTAGGCAAACTATTAAATTCATTGTATGTATAAATCTTTATAAAGGATTGTCCAAGTTTGCTTCTCTGCTACTGTGATAAAACCCTGACCAAAACCAGCTCAACAGGAGAAAGGATTATTTCAGCCCATCATCAAGGCCAGAACCGAAGTAAAGACCATGAAGGAACACTGCTTACTGACTTGCTCCCCATAGTATGCTCAGCTTGCAGTCTTGTACAAAACCTAGGACCAGGGGTGGCACTTCCTACAGCTAGCTGGGCTCTCCCACACCAATCTTTAATTTAAAAAGTGCCCCACAGACATGCTTACAGGCCAACTGATGAAGGCAGTTCCTCATTTGAGTTCCTTCTTCACAAATGACTAGTTTCTATCAAGTTGACAGAAAAACCAGTACAGTTGACTGTAGCATGAGTTCTAATTGGTCTTAATAATAAATGTCCCCCTCCCCAAATAATAATAAAAGCCCAGAGTCAGATATAGGGGTAAATGCTCAAAGATCAAAGAGACAAAGGAGCATAGCCATGGCCACACTTTACCTTGCCAATTTCTCAGCCAAAAAAGGTCCAAGCTCCTGTCTCTTCCTACCTTATATTCCTCTCTCTGCTCAGCCATATCATTTCCTGTCTGTACAGACCTCCAGATCTCTATGGTTAACTAGTGCCTTGCTCTGCCCTCTGATCTTCAGGTACAAACAAGATATCACCACAGTTGACCCTTGGGTAACTTCATACAAACACTTTTAAACTTTAATCTTTACTTTCTTATTTATCCCAGGATCCCATGTTAATATCACAATATGCCACATAGTCCCCCTTTTATGTATGTGAGTGCTCTGTCTTCATGCACACCAGAAGAGAGCATTAGATCCCATTATAGATGGTTGTGAACCACCATGCGGTTGCTGGGAATTCTGGAAGAGAAGCCAGTTCTCTTAACCACTGAGCCATCTCTCTAGCCCAAACATAGTCCCACATTTTAAAAAATTTGCAACATTTTAAAAGTCTCAACTGTGGGCTCCTATAAAATTTGAAATGAGTTATATACTTTCTTTTGGTTTTCCAAGACAGGGTTTCTCTGTGTAGCCCTGACTGTTTTGGAACTTGCACTATAGATCAGGCTAGCCTCAAACTCACAGAGATCACCTGCCTCTGCCTCTAGACCGGTATTAAAGGCATGCACCACCACCACCTGGCTACTTTCTTATTCTAAAAGGGAAGAACTAGGGAATAGTAATAGTCAGATCAAAGCAAAACCAAACTCCACCAGGGTTAATAGCTCAGTGTCTGTGACTCACTCATAGTCTTCTAGGCTTCTAAGAGCTTGGGTAGCCCAGCCCCTCCATTTTGTGTCAAGCTGACAAAAACTAACCAGCACAAGGATCAACTATGGTTTGATTTGGACTGGTGGTTCTGTAATTAGAATTTCCAAACAATAGCTTGTGATTTATTAACATCATATTATCTTCCTTAGTAAGTCATTGCATTGATCACGGTTTCCAAATCATTTCTCCTCTTTGCTGCTTATCCTCCTGTGATTTCAAGTCTGTAGAGAAATAAAAACAATTCCTTACCTGTAATGTGACTTTTCTTGGCCCGGCAGGCCTTGTGACCCTTGAGCCCCAAATAAACACATGGATGGTATATTAGTTATTAAGCTGTTGGCTGGTGATTAGCGTTTCTTATTGGCTAGCTCTGTCTTAATTATTAACCCATAACTACTAATCTATGTATTTCCATGTGGTCTTGGCTTACTGGGAATGCCAGACCTGCAACTCCTTTGCCTGCTACATGATGACTGCTCAGCATCTCCACAGAGAAGAGAGCAATTTCCTGTTTGTCCCTGCATATATCCTCTTTCTGTCCAGCTACGTCACTTCCTGCCTGTCCATACAGATCTCCAGACCTCTATGGTTGGCTAGTGGCAGTTTCTGGCCAGTGTTTTATTCATCAAACCAATAAGACAAACATATACACAGAATGACATTCCCCATTGCTTACCATGGTAGTTTGGATGTAATTGGCCCCTGTAATTTCATAGGCAGTGGTACAATTAGGAGATGTGGCTTTGTTGGAGTAGGTGTTGTCTTATTGGAGGAAATGTGTCACTGTGGAAGTGTGTGCCTGCAAGATGTAGAACTCTCAACTACTTTTACAGCACCATTGCTGCCTGCAGACCACTATGTCCTACCATGATGATATTGGACTGAACCTCTGAACCTGTAAGCTGTCACCTCAATTAAATGTTTTCCTTTATAAGTTACTTTGACAGGCAGTGGTGGTGCATGCTTTTAATCCCAGCACTTAGAAGGCAGAGGCAGGTGGATCTTTGTGAGTTGAAGGCTAGCCTGGTCTACAGAATGAGATCCAAGACAGGCTCCAAAGCTGTACAGAGAAACCCTGCCTCAATGCGCCCCCCCCACCCACATACACAAGAGAGAGAGAGAGAGAGAGAGAGAGAGAGAGAGAGAGAGAGAGAGAGAGTTGCCGTGGTCATGGTTCTCTTCATAGTAATAGAAACTCTAACTAAAGCAGAAGTTGGTCCCAGGGATTGGGGTATTGGCTGTGATGGACCTGACCATGCTTTTGTTTGGAGGAATTTGGACTTTGGTACTTTGGGTTAGGAAAGCAGTGGAATGCTTTAAGCACTGCTCAATGGGCCATGCTAGTAGGAGCAAGGATGACAGAGGTGCTAAGAGTTATTTGAACTGCTGTTGGGGACTGGATAAAGAGATTTCAGAAGAGAAGAATTTTAGTATGTTGTCTAGTGATTGTTCTTGTGATATTTGATTGAGAAAGTGGGTGCATTTTGTCCTTGTCTGGAGAGTTTGCCTGAGGCTAAAGTGAAGAGTTTCAGATTAATTCCATTGGTAGATGAAATCTCAAAACAGCCTATAATAGACTCTGTCCATGTGGTTATTAGTGGCAACTCGAATGAAATATCACAAGAACAATCCTGTGTCATTATATGTTGGAAGCATGTGATCTGTTTTGTTTTGTTTTGTTTTTTTATTTTGATTTTATAGGGGATTACAGTTCAGACATTCCATGAATCTAAGAAGAGACTTTGTAATTTGGACTTTAAAATACTGTTGAGACTGTGATAGACTATGGGGACTTTTGAAGTTGGATTAAATGCATTTTGCATTATGATATTGTTACAAGCTTATGGGGGCTAGGGAGTGGAATGTGGTAGTTTGAATGTAATTCCCCTCCCCATAATCTCATAGGGAATGGCATTATTAGGTGTGGCCCTGTTAGAGGAAGTGTGTCACTGTGGAGGTTGGCTTTGAGGTCTCATATATGCTTAAGCCACACCTAGTGTCTTAGTCAACTTCTTGTTGCCTGCAAGATGAAGAACTGTCAGTTACCTCTCCAGCACCTTGTCTGCCTGCACACTGCCATGTCCCACCATGATGATAATGGACCAAACCTCTGAAACTGTAAACTGTCATCTCAATTTAAGTGTTTTCCTCTATAAGGGTTGCTATGGTCACGATGTCTTTTCACAGCAATAGAAATCCTAAGACACTCACATAAAGACACTGGAGGCTTGCATGTATCATGATACAGGTTGACCACTTCATTAGAAACTCAATAATTTTCAATAAGTAAGATGGAAAATTTGATTTTCCTGACACAGTCTATAGTTATCAGTTTGAGGCTTGGTGATGATGGGCGTCCTAGCTTTGTGCCTTCAGTCAGTGCCATCTTACTTCCGGTATGGCCCATCCTTAAAATCATATTCACACTGGAGAGATGGAGGAAAGTATTTATTTGGATTTGCCAGCATTTTTTTCATCATTTTAAATTTATTTTATATACCAACCACAATTTCCCCTCCTTCCTCTCCTTCCATTCCCTCCCCCACTTTCTTCTATCCCTCCCCCCATCCACTCCTCCTCTATCTCCTTTCATATGGGGTAAGGCCTCCCATGGAAGTCAACAATGCATGGCATATCAAGTTTAGGCAGGCCCTAGCTCTTCCCCCTTGCATTAAGGTTGAACAAGGCATTTCACCATAGGGAGTAGGTTCCAAAGAGCCAGCTCACGAATCAGTGACAGGTCCTGGACCCACTACTTCCCACAAAAGACCAAGCTACACAACTGTCATCCAGATACAGAAGGCCTAGGCTGGTCCCATGCTGGCTCCCTAGCTGTCCATCCAGAGTCCATGAGCTCCTACAAGCTCAGGTTAGCTGTCTTTGTGGGTTTCCCCATCATGATCTTGACCCTCCCTTGCTCATATAATCTCTCCACCCCTTTTTTAACTGGACTCCCAAAGCTCAGTCCAGTGCTTGGCTGTGGTTTTTTGTAGCTGTTTCCATCAGGTACTGGATGAAGGCTCTGTGATGACAATTAGGGTAGTCACTAATCTGATTACAGGAGAAGGTCAGTTCAGTCACACTCTCCACTATTGCTAGGAGTCTTAGCTGGGGTCATCCTTGTGGATTCCTGAGGGTTTCCCTGGCACCAGGTTTCTTCCTAGCCCCATATTTGTCCCACGCGATATTCTCGCCGGCAAGAATCACACAGGACATTCGGATCCTTCTGCAGGAAAGCTTTAATGCATCTTGAGAGGAAAGCATAAGCTTACCAGAGTGGAGACCCTGAGCCAAGAATCCCGTCCCCTAATAAAGGCTGGCAGCGCTGCCTGGGACGTGTCACCCCTATGATTGGCTTCAGCTCCTCAGGCCATATGAGCCACGGAATAGGCAGAGATCAAGGAAATGGAAAATTACCCAGCGCCTGCGAAATAATTTACATTCAGTGCCTGCAGGCACCATCATTGTAATGGAGAATGCAGGGACGGCTCCCTACACATATTGGCCCCTCTACCAAGATATCTCATTCATTACTCTCCCCTTCCATTCTGCCCCCAACTTGACCAATCCCATTCCCTCATGTTCTCATCCCCACATCCTCTCCTCTCCACTCCCTCCCCACCCCCAGTTTACCCAAGAGATATCATCTATTTTCCATTCCTAGGGAGATACCTCTTAGGGTCCTCCTTTTTACCTAACTTCTCTGGGGTTGTGGATTTTTAGCCTGGTTATCCTTTGCTTTACATCTTATATCTACTTATGAGTGAGTACATACTGTGTTTGTATTTCTGGGTCTGGGTTATTTCACTCAGGATGATTTTTTTTTCCAGTTCCATCCATTTGCCTGCAAATTTCATGATGCCATTTTCCCCCCACTGAGTAATACTCCATTGTGTAGATATACCACATTTTCTTTATCCATTCTTTAGTTGAGGGGCATCTAAGTTGTTTCCAGGTTCTGGCTATTATGAATAATGTTGCTATGAACATAGTTGATCAAGTATCCTTGTGGTATGATTGTGTATCCTTTGAGTATATGCCCAAGAGTGGTATAGCTAGGTCTTGAAGTAGATTGATTCCCAATTTTCTGAGAAACCACCATATTGATTTCCAAAGTGGCTGTACAAGTTTGCACTCCCACCAGCAGTGATGGACTGTTCCCCTTTCACCAGCATAGGCTGTCATAGCATTTTTGATGGTGGCCATTCTGACAGGTGTAAGATAGTATCTCAGAGTCATTTTGATTTGCATTTCCCTGATAGCTAGGGATGTTGAACACTCCTTTAAGTGTATATTGGCCATTCAAGATTCTTCTGTTGAGAAGTCTGTTTAAACCTGTACCCCGTTTTTTAATGGGATTTTTTGGTATTTTGATGTCGAGTTTTTTGAGTTCTTTGTATATTTTGGAAATCAGCACTCTGTCAGATGTGGGGTTGGTAAAGATCTTTTCCCGTTCTGTAGTCTGCTATTTTGTTCTGTTGACATGCCCTTTGCCTTACAGAAGCTTTTCATTTTCAGGAGGTCCCATTTATTAATTGTTGCTCTCAGTGTCTGGGCTACTGGTGTTCTATTCAGGAAGTGGTCTCCTGTGCCAGTGCATTCAAGGCTACTTCCCACTTTCTCTTCTGTAAGGTTCAGTGTGTCTGGATTTATGTTGAGGTCTGTGAACCACTTGGACTTGAGTTTTGTGCAGGTGATAGACATGAATTTGCCAGCATTTCTATTCACACCTCAGGGTCAGAAATCTACCACACCTAGGGCAGAAGTAATTTTTACCCCGGTGCCATACTCCTAGGATTTGTCTCTGGGAGAAAGTGAAGTATGACCAGTTGTCTATAAGTAGAAGTCCATCATTATTAGCTAAATCAACAGGGGTTTATGTTAAATTTATTTGGTTTTCCATATTTTTATTCAAATGTTAAAAATCTGGCCAAACATTAAGATAGGAATTATTTTCTCTACCAGTATTGGGATTGAAGCCTAGGACTTATCACGTGCTAGGCAAGTACCCTAACAACTTAGTTATATCTCTAGTCTTTGTGTGTTTTTATTTGAGATAGAGTTTCACTAAGTTGCCTGGGTAGGCCTTGACTTGACATCCTCCTGCCTCAACTCCCCAAGAGCTGGGGTCACCAGCTGTATCACCATCCCACACTGGAATAGAAATTTCCAGTGTTACTTTATGAGGGATAAACTGCTGCTCTGCTTTATTGGGATGCTGTTCTTTAACAGTATCTTTTTCACAGCAGCAGCAGTAATAGCATGTTACCAGGTATTTCACTATATTGTGTTAGTAATTTTAAAAAGAGTCTAAAGCAAAGCTTTGAGCAGCTTGCTGAACAGCTTCTTGTTAGTTACATTAGTGGGAGTGGTTGGATGAGTTCTGTCTCTGTGGTACAGGCTTTCTAAGATCAGTTCAGGTGAAAAGGCCATTCGTGTGAGTACAGCAGCAGATTCCAAGGACACAGGTGAAAGGTTTTTGGAAGGGGAAAATTTTTTCAGTTTTCATTAAGTACATTTTGAATTTATCCTTTGAAAAATTGTTTTTTATTTTGAGTTTTTAATCTCAGCATTTCTTTTTTTTTTAGATTTTTTTTTTATTTTAGAAGTGCTGTTATGTATCCATCTCCCCATTCCCTCGCCCTCCCATGTTCCCCACCAACCCCCAACTCACCCCCACCTCCTTTGAAAATTTTATACATGTATATATTGTGTTTTGATTCAATGCACTCTGTGCTCTCTCCTTCCTTCCAAGACAGCTTCCCCATCTTTTCTTTATCCCAGCTTCGTGCCCCCGATCCCCCCAACTCTGAGTTCACTTAGTGCTACCAGTATGTGCATGGGTTTGGGCTGTCCACTGGAGCACGGTCATCCTACCAGGGGCCACATACCTGAAGAAAAAAAGTGACTCTCCTTTCCGAGAAACTGTCTGCTGATAATAACTCCACAGCTGGGATCCTGTGAAAGGGGCAATTTTTATTTCACTTGGCGTTGAGACAATTTCATCCACATTGTGGCAAACTCAGTGAACTTTGCATACATATCAAGGTAGTTTTGAGAGTTTCCTTTAAATGGCCACTCTGGGGCTGAAGATGTAGAGCATTTGCTTGGGGTATGAGAAGCACTAGGTTTTATTCCCTTGCACCACATACAAAACACAAACCAACAAAGGCCACTTGTTGGCTTGTGATTTCATTAGTAAAGATGATGTATTTGGAGCTTTGCAGCACCAACTTTGACTCCACAGTATGTTTCTTAGTAGTTCTTACTCCATCACTTAATCTAATACTTTCCTTCTGCTTCTCTAATAAACTCTCAATTCACTGGGTATGTGCCAGCCAAATCTATTTTATGATCTTTGTACATTTACTGAGTATATACTACTCACATCTACTCAATTCACCTTCATCTTAGAGACTTTTGTAATAATATAGGAAAACACACATGGAGCTCACTACTAAAAGTTTACCTAGCTCAGTACTTTTTGTTTCTTTTGCTATTCATGTGCCTTGGCATAATATGGTGGATTTTAAGTTTCACTGGAATAGTTGAGTACTTATTATGTGTTTTAGTACTCTTGAGTTCTTTATATTTTATTTGTTGTTTTCAAGTGTATGGGCATTTTGTATGCATGTATGTCTGTGCACTGCTTGGTGCTTGGTGCCTTAAGACGCAGATGAGGGTGTTGGATTCCTCAGAATGGGTGTTATGGATGGTTAAGAGCTGCCACTTAGGAGTTGAACCCTGGTCCTCTGCAAGAGCCACTAATGAGCCTAACTACTGAGTCATCTTTCCACTCCAGTACTGTTAGTTCTTGTGTGGAAACTGTGAAATGGAACAGGCATCAATGTAATAGTCACTCCAGTTCTTTGGGAAAGGTCATGAAGATTGAGCTTTTTGCTTTAGGTGCTGTGTCTGAAGTAAGAGATAAGAGAGTAGGAGAGGGTTTGGGTTTGGTTTGGGATTGGGGTTAGGACTAGCATTCTTACTTAGCAGTGAGCACCCTAGAAAATGTACCAATTGTCAGGCATTATGAGATTGCCTGAGATTTTAAAAGCAGAATTAATTTTATTTAATAGTAAAAGTAACTGTTTATATATTGATAATACAAAATCTTTATAAAATTGGTCATATACTTCAGCTCTCTTAAATATTTTACATGCCCCACTAAAATCAAACATATAGAAGTTTCTCCATTTTGAAGCCATTCTCTTCTCCATTAGGAATTTAAAGCTTTCCCTGCTGTAAATATTCATAGTTTAGTGCACCAAATTCATATCCCACATTCTGCTTTTGAAAATGTTCCTTCTCATGGGCAGTGAATATATGGACTGTCTTCATTTCTCAGTGTTTATAAATCATATATTGTTGTTTGTTTGTACATTTTAGACATGCTGGATTCTTAGGAAAGCTAACCTATGCCTATTTGTATAAATGTATTAATTGTATAGAAAAAAACACCATCATTTTTATGTAGAAACAAGGAATTAGTAGGAGCCCAGCTAGAGTAGCTCGGGATCTAAAGAAGGTGAGGAAATCCTGGTCTGACAGTGTTGTGTAACTAGAATTAGAGGCTGAAAGAAATTTTGACACACTCAGGTTTTTGTTTTTTTTCCCCCTTCTTTTTTTAGAGACATTAGAAGAAATGGATAGTGAGTTGCTCAAGTGTGAATTCTGTGGGAAAATGGGATATCCTAATGAATTTTTACGGTCAAAACGATTCTGTACTATGTCATGTGCCAAAAGGTATGTTGGTGTTCTTGGATTTGCTGAGGGAGAACCAGTAACTTTTGCCATAAAGTCAAGACACAGTACAGTTGAGCTTTGGTGGGAGTTAGCTGTGATAACAAGGGGAAGGCTAGGTGCCATTGGCAGACACTTACTCTGTGTCTAGTTACTAGAATTTACTAAGTGGTAATTATGTACTAATAATGCAGTTTCATAGTATATGCTTATGAAGCAGCAGCCATTGGGTGCAAGGGTATACTTTGGAGAATCTCTCCTGTAACATGTCAAGTATATGATGGAATATTAGTCTTGTGTTTAAAAAATTATAACCAACTTTCAAAATCAATTAGTAATAAGTAATTAGTAATAAGATCATGTAGTATTTATGTTCTAATTTGAATTTCAGTTTGCATGTAACACATGAAAGAACAGTACTTTCTAATGCTGGTTTAAAACGCTTGTAAATTTGGGAAATGGTCTGTCTTTTAGGATATTGTAAACCTCTTGACTATTGAGATGTTTAACAGGACACTTAACACTATCTGTCATTACTCTTTGCCCCGAAACGATGACTGTCTTGGTATATAGTATACTTCTGATGGACTTCGTTAGGTCAGGGACCCCAGCATAGAGCAAGATAGAGAGGCTGAATCAGGTCAGGGAAGCGCTGCCACTGTTTACATGGCTACTTAGTCTTGGAGGGCTAAATACACAAGCACTAACTGCCAGGCACAAAGCTAGTTCTCTCCTTTCCTCGGTAGTAAGCTTTGTCCCCTGATGTTAATTAGAAATTAAAACTTAACTTTGCTGAGCCCACAGATAAACCCATGTGAACATAGCAGGATTTCTTCAGTTCTTTCAGTGGCTCTCGGGTACATTTGCATATTTAGAAGACAAATAGTTCATTAATTCTCATTGTATTCCTTTTCTGTCTCTTATATTTTCAGAAAACATAGGTAAAATTATATCTATTATTCTTGAATAGTTATCAATAACAAAATTAATGTCTGTGTGCTTTGCCTCCAAGAATATCTGTGCACCATGTATGTGGCTGATGTGGAAGCCAGAAGAGGGCATTGGATCCTGTAGAACTGGGGGTGCAGGCAGTTGTGAGCCTCCACTGTGTGCTGAGAACCAAACCCTGGTCTCCACATGTGCATATGCATCTGCACATATATGTGCTCCTGTACCTGCACATATGTATCTGCATACTTCTTTACAAACACACTAAAAACAGCAAGACAAAACAAAACCCAATGTATTACTTGTAAAATAGCTTAAATAAGCATTGGAAATATACAGAGATTCTCTTCCAGAACCATGAATTTTCTTATTGCTTTGCAAATTATCTTATGCATTTTGCATGTTTCTCATTATTCTCTAATCAAGAGAAAATACCATTACTTTGTAATAGGTATTCAGTATTATGTTGAGAGATATTTTATGATATACTCAGAGGCCATTTTTGACCTGTAGGATAAATAAATCCATTCAATAAGATAGGTGTACTTTTGAAATATTATAGTCCTTATTATCTAGTACTTACTGTGTCACAGTGGTTTTAAAATTACAGTTAAATTCTGAATGGGGTGTCTATATATTGCTTAATTTTTCTTTGTTGAATTTTTTAGGTACAATGTTAGCTGTTCTAAAAAATTTGCACTTAGTCGTTGGAATCGTAAGCCTGATAATCAAAGTCTTGGGCATCGGGGCCGTCGTCCAAGTGGCCCTGAAGGGACAGCAAGAGAACATATCCTTAGGCAGGTCTGTAGAAAGTTTGCTTCAATATACAATGTCCTTTTCAGAAATGCAAGGAAAGTGCAATGCTGTATTTTACTTTACTGCATTTTCCAGCTTCCAATTACTTATCCATCTGCAGAAGAAGACTTGGCTTCTCATGAAGATTCTGTGCCCTCTGCTATGACAACTCGTCTTCGAAGGCAGAGTGAGCGGGAAAGAGAACGTGAGCTTCGAGATGTGAGAATCAGGAAAATGCCTGAGAACAGTGACTTGCTCCCAGTTGCACAGACAGAGCCCTCTATATGGACGGTCGATGATGTCTGGGCTTTCATCCATTCTTTGCCTGGTATGTGACTCACCTGGATGCTTTTCTTGCGCCAAGAAAATTATCTGAAGTCCATCCACACCTTTGGCATTAAAGGTGTAAATAAAATGTCATTTGCTATTGAAATGGGATTTGCTTCCTCTTACTTATCCCTCAGCATGACTCTGTACTCTTTCAAACCCCCAAATTAGTAAGCATGGACTAGTCCTGCATTGCTCTTGTGCCCCAGCTGGTGGATGGTAAGGTTCTCTCTTCTAGTTTGATTCTCTTGAGAGGGCAGGAGAGGGAATCAGACACTTCTCCCTTTCTTCTTCTCTATTTCCTAATAATTTTTCTCTTCGTTTCTTTAGCTAGCCCTTTTTGAAACTGAAACAAGAAAGTTGTGTGTGTGTGTGTGTGTGTGTGTGTGTGTGTGTGTGTGTGTGTGTGTGTGTGTGTATTTCAGAAAGCTAATCAATACTGTAAAGTAGGGTGAACTTTTGGTGTCTTTGTGAAACGTTACATCCTCCTTATGCCTGCCTGCTCTCTCTACTTCCCCACCAGCTTCAGCTCCCTTTCTCTTTAAGCAACAGTCTTTGTGATGGCCAAAGATGGTAGGGCCTTTGCTTGCAATAAGACCCACACTAAATGTATGTTAGGACAGTGTATTTCTTTTAAATTTGTAAAACTCTGGCCTTATGAACCTAGAAAATGAGATTTTAAAAATGTATTTCTTTCTAGTCTCATTGTGAGTTGTATCATTCCCTTTCTTCAAGCTTTCTAGAAGAGTACATCTCACTTCAAGCACTTCAAAACAAAACAAAAACAAAAACAAAACCCATAATCCTTTATTGATTCTTTGGGAATTTCACATCATGCAAAATTTCTAACAAAACAAGTTTGTTTTGTTTTTTTTTGTTTTGTTTTTGTTTTTTTTTTTCCGAGGCAGGGTTTCTCTGTAGCTTTGGAGCCCATCCTGGCACTTGCTCTGGAGACCAGGCTGGCCTCCAACTCACAGAGATCCGCCTGCCTCTGCCTCCTGAGTGCTGGGATTAAAGGCGTGCGCCACCAACGCCCGGCAAAACAAGATATTTTTAACAAATTTATTTTAACAAAACAGGAAGATGGAATTGTTTAATGGAAGTATACTGCATGTAAATTTATAAGCACCTGTATATGAAAACTAAGGTGTATATTAATAGCTGTTAGATTGCTAAACTTGATCTCTTAGAGGTTAGTGAACCTTACTGATGACTGTTTTAATATTTAACGAAATAAAACCAAATTTTAGTTTCAGACCAGTTTAGCTGTATTAATACTGGAGTCTACCCCAGGTTGATCACCCAGGGCTGGGTGTCTTGCGCTACTTGGTAGTCTGTTTCCCAAGGGGTGTGTAGTATGTCTTTGAGCCTGGGTTCTTACTGGGGCAAAGGTGTCTTTTCCCTTTGGGTAGGGGAATTGCTTTATAGCCTAATGAAATTAATTGTCCCAAATAACCAGCAAATTGTCCTTACTGCTGAGCCATAAGGACAATATGTCAAGTGTTGTTTTATGGCAGTTTCCCAGCAAGAAGGTGCTGCACCACTCTGGACTGCTTCATTAGATCAGACCTTGGCCTTGCTCTTCCTTCATCCAAGTTCAGCAGCCATAGCCCAAACTGGACATTACATTCTTTTCTTAGAGTTCATATGCACTTAAGAACACTACATGTCATTGAGAAGAAACAATCCTTGAGTGGTTCTATTTATTCTATCCTTCTGTCTTTCCGTCTTTCCTTTTTTCCTTCCTTTCTTCTTTCCTTCCTTCTTGCCTTCCTCCTTTCCTCCCTTCCTCCCTCCCTCCCTCCCTGATGAAGTGGGAGTGTTTCTGAATTGCTTTAATGGACCAAATAATACTATATTTGTGCAATCGGTTGTTGTCTTTCCAAAATTTTCCTCAGAGTAGCTTAGGGTGAATCTTACACCAGAAAAAAATGTGTTTCTTTTTCTTTCTTACTCTCCTGCATTTATAAATAACTTTCTGAGCTTCCTTAAGGCTGTTTCTTTTTCCTGAGTATTTTTACAAGCTTTTCTCAATAGTAGGAATGAGTTTATACATTTTGTGATCTCTTAATCTTCTTTCCAGATAGGATGAGCTTCCTTGTAATCAGGGCACCTGTATTTACCCCTGGGTTTCTTTTATCTTTGTGTTATCATGTTATTAAATACCCATGGGACTATGTTAAGGTTTCCAAGTAGCAAATTCATATCTCTGAGCTGTTATCAGAGAGAAAATTAACACAACTTGGGTGCATTAGAAGTTCTCCACAGAACACTTCTGGTTTCAACTAATTGCAGGTTACCTTCTGCATTACCCTTTAGTGAACTGCCCTTTTGGAAAGATTATTCTATACTGATCTGTGAATCCAGATTGAATTTCTCTGTAGGAACCATTTCTTTAAAGTACAACTATTTACTGTCTTTGGGGATGGTTATTTTGTAATATTGAGTGGCACTTGGTGTCTTTCCTGCAACTTTAGTGAGGTCAGTTTGTGCATAGAATGTTTTGATTTAGATTTCAAAGTGGGAGAAGTGATTGTGGACACTGAAAAGTTTAAATGGGACATGAGCAGGGCCAGAGCCTCACCTGGAGCTCTTCACTTGATCAGGGTGAGTGAGGCAGCCTCATTTGTGTGTGTGTGTTGTACTCAGTGCTTGGCTTCAAACACTCAACAGTGGGAGCTGCTGTCAGTCAGGGTGTCAGTTTCTCAGAACTTTAACTCAGAGTATCTTGAATACTTAAAAAGAAAATCTTGTTTGTTTGGTTTTTTTTTTTCCAGTGAGTTTCTAGATGTCTACTTGCTTGTCTGCCTCCCTTTCTATAAATAAATCACTTTATTTTCTGTGCTAATGATGCTTTTTGTGGTTGGCTTGAGAAAATTGGGATCTAAAAATGACGAATGTGTGTTATTTAATCTTGCTGTTTCCCAATACACTTTAAAACTATTTTGCCAATACCTTTACTATCTACCTACAAGCAGCCATCTGGAAAGGAACCCAGTCAAGAGGAAGGAGAGCATGCTGAGTGTTTCCCCTCGGGAGCTCTTGTGGGAGCTCTGGTGGTCCTCACTCTCCTCACTCATTTCTGAATCTAAGTAAGCCTACCCTCTCTCTCTTCTTCCCTTCCCTGGTTCTTATGAATAAGACTGGAGAGAAGTGTTAGCTCTTCCATAAAAGAAGGACGAGTCACAACTAGATGCAAGATTAGTCAATTTTGTTGAGAGCTACTTCTGAGCAAAGAAAAAGGGCTTTTCTATGGTGAGTAACCCTGTTTCTTTATATGGTTTCTTATCTGTGGTACATGGGCAAAGCCATACAAATTTTATACAGGATCTTGAAATACAAATTTTTGAAGTTTGAGAAATTACCAAAATAGAGAAATTGAAAAGCTGGCTGCTGTATAAGATGCAGTAAAGAGAAATAACAGCCAATGAGGAACACTGAGGAAAATGATGGCCACACAAATGAACACATGAGCGAAACATGTTACTACCATAGATAGCTCTCTACAGTGGATGACATTTTTCCAGTTCATCATTTCTTCATTCATCCTTATGTAAATGCATGTATGCTGCACTGTAGTGCTTTGGGGTGCTCCTGGGTCTGTAGGGTTAGGCCTAGTTATCTTAATATAAGCTAGAGGCTGACATTTACAATGGAAAGGAGAACCATCCTAGCAAAACATTATATTCCAAAGTACAAATTAATCATTTCCTTTTTCCATCATCTGTTTTCTGTGATTCTCCATGGAATACTGATTTGAATACAAAAGGGTGGTAAAGCTGTTAGATGTTGTTCTTAAGCCAACTTTTATAATTTTACTATCAGAAAAGCAGCTTTTATGCTCTTGCTTTCTCTCCTCTTTGGGCTCCATGGTTCATTGCCTAACTTAGAGGTCTCTTTCCCTTGATAGGGAGTGACTGAGTATTTTGGTAGGCCATAGAACAGTCAGGTTCAGTTGGCAAGAGCCTGCTTCAGGTTGAGGCTATGCACTGTTTACTTGGCAGGAGATTGCCCTGCAGCTTCATGATTTCAGAGACAACTTGTTTTTCTGTTTTTGCCAAAAGTGAAGGTAAGGAGTGCTGAGGGCTGTGGTGATGTGTTCAGGGACAGAACACTTGCTTACCATCACCAGGGTTCTGGGTTCTGTTCCCAGCACCACTAAAAAGGGGGAGGGAAGCTATGGCACTTTCCTGTAATCCCAGCATGTATGTGGGAAAACAGGATAAGTTCAAGATCAGCCTACAGGCTACATAGACTGTTACAGATGACTAGAAATTAGCTCAGTGATGTTAAGCTTTGAAGTTGATGTTACAAGTTAAGCAGTAGGATGTGTGTCAGCGGTCTTGTAACATGTTAGTACAATAATCTTGGGAGGTTTATACTGTCTTGAGGGAAAAAAATAAAGTATTTTAGACATACTTGGAGTTAGGTGAATTCAAAGAAGGTACAGGTGAATGAAAGTTTAATCTGACATTTGAGAAAATATTTCCAGATTATTATTTATGGCAAAATATTTTATTCCTCTCTGCCTATATATGAAGTTCTGTTATGGGAAGATGAGCCCATGAAGTATAAAACCTCAGAATGAAGTCCTTTTTGCATGGGAAATGCAATGTATTTACTGATCCCTTTTACCTCTTGCTATTATTTCTGCAATGTTTTTAAAGCAAGTAAACTTTTTCCTTGGTTTTGACTTCTTCAGGGATGAACCCTAGGCTTGCCATGACATTGATTTATCAGCCTCTGCTATAAACTCACAGGCCGAGGGACAGCACAACTGTCACTGCTAGGAGCTCCATCTAATTGTATGGAACTTTAACTTTCTTTTCTTGGAATTACAGGCTGCCAGGATGTTGCCGATGAATTCCGGGCACAAGAGATTGATGGACAGGCCCTGCTCTTGCTAAAAGAAGACCATCTCATGAGTGCAATGAACATCAAGCTGGGCCCAGCCCTGAAGATTTGTGCACGCATCAACTCTCTGAAGGACTCTTAACAGGAACCCAAGGCTTTCCTGTAATATCAGTTTTATTCCTCTTAGTGGGTAAAGGTAAAGCCTCATTTGGCTGAGAATATTAGACTGATGATGGAAGGCCAAGCACATTGGGACTGCCACTTCCAGTGCCGACATTTCTCTTCAGATACCCTCACTCATCATACATTTTCATAATTAGCCAACATTGGTGAAGTTAATTTTACCAATTACATACCACACTGAAAGACTTATTACAGAGGCTCATATTTTTCAAAGAAACATGTTATACTAGATAATTTTTAAAGGTAATATTTATCAATTTATCATTAATATGAAAGAATCGTTTAAAAATAATTTTTGATTTACACCCCCCCCCTTTGATTCTGTTTTCTTATAGGTTTTTCTACCCTGTTTGTTTTCCAAAGGTTATCATAGAGATATAGAGTAATTTAGGAGCCCATTGACAGAATTGAATGCAATGAAATATCAGTATGTTTTAAAAAACTTATCTTCCAGACAAATGTTTTGGCTGTGAAGAAAGATTGTGTTCTTGCATAAACAGTGTTTATGGAGGTCACAAGAGACTTTCCTGCAATCGGCATAACTGATAGTGGTTCTCTTGGTTTTGTACATTAAGAGCAATAGCTCTCAGTGGAGGTCTCTTTTTGTCCTCTAGGGGGCATTTAGCAATATCTGGACACATTCTGGTTGCCACAGCTTGTGGTTGAGTTTTGGGAGGGTTGTTACAGGAACTGAGGTGGTAGTGGCAGCCACAGATGTTGCTGAATATCCCTCAGTGCACAGGACTATTACCAAGAATGATACACTATGGACACCAGTAGTGCCAAGGTTGAGAAGCCCTGGTGAACAGAGAGTGCTGCATGTTGCTCTTTTTCACCTTCAGGGGCATACTTAAAGATAGGGTATGATAAGGAGTACATGTTTAGTGAAGTATTATTCAGATGGCATTAATGTTCTGAAGTTTTTGTTTTTTGTTTTTTTCCAGTTTTACTGTATACTGGAAAAGGGAAGAAAATCCATAAAATTGGTCTATAAGATTAGGTTAATTTACAGAACATGTGACTCTGATATGGCATTGGCCCATGTTCACCTTTTCCTGACTGTTGCTCTGCACTGATGAAGGTGTAAGATGCAGTCTTGCCTGGGAGCCTCTTCCAGCAAGGAGAGTTGGCAGTGGAGGTGTGATCCCTTCCTCATGCCTTTCTCAAAGCGACCCTGCTGAATCTGTCTATAATGCACATTTCTTTCTCCCTTTCTGAGTCCTTGGATTCTTTCCACAAAGCATTTAAAATGATTTCTCTTAATCAAAAGTTTTTACTCAGCAGTTATTTTTCTGTAGAGTTAGGACATTAGGACAAAATTTTCTGTGGGTACTCTGAGAGCCTTAAAGTGTGAGCATCGGAAGACTTGATGACAAGCTTGCTTTCTCTATCTTTACTACATCATTGAGAAATCAGAACAGTTAAAAAGGAGTGGATAGCAGATCCTTGGCCACAGATGTAAGAGTCTGAGCTCACATTTTCACTGCTCTATTCAGAGATTGTGTTGAGCTAATAGAAGACTAAAAGACGTCACAAAGGTATCACAGATATTTATCTTTTGGCTTTGTGTACATTAGAAAATGTCAGTTATTTTTATACAAAAATATAGTGGGTAATTTTTTTAATCTTTAGATGCCTCTTGTTTGAATGTATGCTTGGTGGGATTGTTAGTGTAGTAGTTTAAGAGGTGTTCACTGGTAGTCCTGTGTAGACTCAAAATGTGTAAGTAGTGTGAGGCTCATGTTTCAAACCTAAGGTAGTATAATCTCTGTTACATATTTCTTTATATCACATTTTGTTATTAATGTTTCAAGGAAGATAGGTATTCTATAGTCCATCTCATTTATTAGCAATGAGTCGTCATGGCAGTTATCATACATTTTCCCTTCATTCTCCTAAACAGGCTAAGCAGCACTAAGAGATTGCCTACTATGTGAAGGAGGCACAAACGCACATTTCCTCTGGAATTAAAACTGTATTGTAGTAATCCAGTTAATACAGACTTGATTGTCCAGTATAGACCTCCAGCAATAATGCTTCCCTCCTACAAATACTTAATATAGCCTATAACTCTACACTTCTACTAGAATCAGCCCATTGTGTGCTTAGGAGAAACCCCTGGGCCTAGCACTGTCTTTAAGCATCCCTAAGCATCTTACAAGATGAGTTTCTATTAGAGAATGTCTTCTTGTCCAGATCTTCTGTTGTCTGCACTTAAATTCAACTAGAAAATACACTTTTTTTTTCTACAAGTGGGTTGTTTTATTTAGAAGTGGCTCATTTGTTATTTGGTAGTTCTCCCATTGCTGCAGGTATTTCTTTCTAGATAATTTAATCATCCTAATTTGAAAACTTCAATTACATGTTATGGGGACACACACCCTATGTCCCCCTGTGTCCTGAGCATTAGGCTGTTCAGTATGGCATAGATAGGAAGGATGCCATTTTCTTTTCCTTTGTAGTACTAAGTTCTTTCTTGGAGAAAAAAAAAAAAGATGACAAGCAGAAAGGGAACATGGGTTCTTCCTATTTTTGCTACCTGAGTTTGTATTTCCTTACTTTAAACCCCCTTTTGCACTAGGAACCTACTTTTCACATTTTAAGTTCTGTGTTCTTAGGAAAATACACAGTTGGCTTGTAAAAGTTACTTTATATGACAATACTTACAAGCTTTGTGTAGACATTTGTGGGGCACAGCTACACAGCTTAATTATAAACCAACACAGCCCCAAGGATGCTATCTCCATACTTGACAGCTTTGGTGACATGCAACTGTGATGGTTAAATTCACTTCATTTGCTGTGGAGTCTTTCTAAACAGAACTGTAAAGTCCAGGTTAAAGCTGTCACCTTCGAGGAGAGATGCTAGTGAACGAACTAGAGTGGGCTAACAGGCAAATGGAACTTCCCACTTGTTCATTCCATCATTGCAACATTGAACAAATTTCTGCACTTTTGACATTAAAATTCATGTTTTCCTATATAAATAGAAGTGGTTTTCTGTGTTTTAGGAATCCTGCTGCTTTCTTTTTGTTTCTTTGTATTGGAAGACTAGTGTATGAGACCATGCCTTTGGATAATTTTTTTATGTGTCTTCATATATTAAGTGCAAAATTATAGTCACTTACCTGTTTACAAATATCTTGGATTGAAGTCTTTCACGGGACACAGTTTCTCACAAGTTTAGTTGTGTGCCTCAGAACTCAGAGCCCTTAAAAGGGCTCAGTGCTTTTCTGGACCAGAGTGGTAGGGAGGAAATATAGTCAAGTAATTTTAGGCTTTGATTTCATGTGTGTAGGTGATTTTAGAAAGAAGAAACTCTTACCGATACATGTGAATGAAGCTGATCTTGCAGCTATGTCCAATGTATGCAACCTCGGTCATACTGTTAAAGCATTTCAAACATGTTTTCAACATGAGAGGCTGGCTATATGTGTGGTTTGAAGACTTTATCCTTTGTGAATGCCAGCAACAACTGCTGCCAACTGGTATTGTTAGTGGCATGGAATGAATGGCCTTGTCTTATTTCCTTCATTAACCCCCCTTTGTCCCCAACCCTACCCCAAATAAACCACACAGGGCTTTCTTCTTAGTTCTTGGCTTGGGGTTGGGTAGCATCCTGGCTTGGAAATCTTCATGATTTTGTAACAAGGCTAGACCTTTATAATTTTACCAGTTGTATTTCAATGAAAGCCTTCTCCATCTATGCAAATCATTTCCTAGTTATGTTTCTTGTGCACCATAGGTCTGTGTGACTAGTTGTACCCTAACACGTTTTTTTGTTGTTTGTTTGTTTTGTTGGTGGTGGTGGTGTGGGGGGCAAATAGGAAGGTGACACTGCTAGCTAAATGAAGACATTTAACGTGATCCATGGTAATGGGTGGCTGGACTCCCATTATAGCAATACAAAGGTCTTAGGGTATGTGTTAGTTGTTTTGTTTGCTGGTACCAGGGACTGAAGTCAGTGTTTCACACTCCATCCCTGAGCTTTCATACTGTGTTTTTTGCTTGTTTGCCTAGACTAACCTGAAATTGTTATCCTCTGGCCTTTTCTCAAGTGCTGGAATGAAGGTCTGTGCCACCATGCCAAACCTAGCCCCTGGTGGTTTTAAATGTCAAGATTTTCCTGTAATCAAATAAGTTCTCTCTCTTATCACCTGACCCTGCTGTGAGGCACTTTGATGTTATTAGTACCCAAGTGAGTGATCCTGGATTTCTGAAGATAACCAGTAAGAAGGAGAGAGAGTACTGTTAAAATTTACAAGTCTGTTGTGAGTGAGTGGCCAGATTAGAGAGGAGTTTCCAATTTAGATACCACAGCTGATGCATGCAGTCTTGCAGCCAGTCATGAAGAAAAGCACTGGTCATGAAGAAAAGCACTGTAAGGTAGTTTGTTGTGTCTCAGTCTGAGGATCGTTGACTGGCTGTTTCTCCTGACTAGGTCCCAGTAGGCACAGGCCTGCCTGTGTTCTTGGTGTAAAGCAGAATGACTCATGACATGAACTATTTAACTCACAATCATCAATATTGATACTTTATCCATTTGGAGTATTTTATTTCATCTCAAAGATTGGTTTTCAATTTATATGAGTAAATATCAGTATTAGAAATGGTAAATTTTCTTATTAATATTTAATTTTAACCCATTGAACCATACTTCTTAAGAAATTCTCTGGAAAGATATTTCTCTTGTGTTAGATTATAAAATGCATTATCCTATAGTTTATAGCTGTTTCTTCAATTTAAAATGTTGGAAATGACATTAACTTTTTTAAAAAAAAGTTACCTAAAACATTAAGATCTTACAAGTGTGCATATTAGTTCTAGAATTCAATCTACTTTAGAAGTATACTAAGAGAAAACTTTTCTTTTTGAAAGTCAGGAGGTACCAAGTGAAATATAAGTATTGCCATCATGCTCCAGAAAAGAACATTAGGAGCCCCTGCCCTCTGTAGTGATGTGCTCCCAGCCTCCCTGAGACAGAGTCCCACATGCACACACACACTTTCTGGCAAGTGCCATAGTGATGGGAAATTATTTTCATGGGGATTTTATTGTTTTTCCCTTTTGATAGGTTGCAGATATTTTTTTATTTAAAAATACAATTTTAATAAAATGTGAGGTTTACAATGAGCTTCTAACACCTTTTTTTAGGCTGAGGTCTTTCTATTGCTTTTCAAGTGCTGTCCATGATATTGCTGGTATTGGGCATGAATCTATAGAACGATAAAACTTTAAAGAAGTATGTACTGAATGAATTTTAATTTTGAAAAAAATCAGTATAAATTTAAAGAATTATGCTAACATGGCATAATTTTAATGAAATATAAGAGGGATGTAGTTAAGTCCTTTTATACTGTCTGAATTAATGCCAGTCATCATCTTAGATATTCATAGTACCTATTGCTTATTGGCTTAATGGAATACGTCAGTGTTAACCTGTGCTTTGTAGACCTTTCTCTGACAGTGGTGAAGAGGGATAGAGATTATAACATCACTGGCACAAACATGAACCCACTGTAGAAGGAAGGGACTTTTTTAGTCTTGCCTCAAGTAACCTAAATATGTACAGTGTTTAAAGCCCTTGTACATAATGCCTGTGTTAAATGTTTGGTTGTACTAAAAAATGAGCAAAATTACTATTTTTATTCAGTAGTGAGTGACATAAATACATTTGCTGCATTACCATGCTGAGTGGAGATGAAACACTGTGGCTTTGAGACTTGGTATTACCCAGATGGCAAATTAGCTGTGTGACACCTTGGGCAGTTGTTTGGCTTTTAATCTCATCTGAATGAGTACCTGCACTACTAAATATGTTGACTTTTGGCATAAGTCATTATTGAAGAAACACCTTCCCCAGCTCTAAAGTTACATTCCTGAGCTACATAATCGGTATTAATTACCACTGGCCTGACTGAATGGCACTCATGCACTTATTCATCCATTTGTAAACTATTTGATAACTTGGGTTGTGTGTAGCATATACAAGTAAAAAAAAAAAAAATCAAGTCTTCCCAAACAGCCTCACTGCTGCTTAAGCATATATGTACTAACTCCCAGTTAATGCCCTGTTGCCTGGGAACTGGGATTCAATGACACCCGAGGGTCCAAATCACATCCCCACTCTCATACCACCTTTCACATACTTCACATCTGTTGACAACAGTAAGGACACCTACCATAACCAACTCTGAGTGTTGTGACAGGCAGTGTCAGGGCTAGTCCTGTGCATGGTATGCAGCAGGATGACAGAAGCTGATGTGGAATCATTATGCATCTTTAGTTGCAAAGATTTATATCCATTATTGATTGATAGTGGAGCAGTTGTCCAAAACAGACATCTGAAAGGAGGTCAGGAGAACAGGCTGCTGCCACCGCTTTGTAGAGTTGATTGCATTGTGTGCTGCAGCCAGTCAGAAGGGGTGTACACTGCACCATGAAGGAAGGCAGCACTGGTAACAAGGCAGGTCCTGCTGCGCCGCTGGCCAGCATTTGAGGAGTAAAGATGGAATCAGATTTAACTGGGTAAATTCCCCTGTCACTCTGGGATTCTGTGAATCAGGTTGTAAATTTTACTTTAAATACTAACATCAGTTGATACTAACATTCTTTATAAAGATATAAAAGTATATTTTAAAAGCTTTTATGTATCATAGCTGTAGCTTTTTAAGGTGGGAAAATGTCCAAATAAAGTGTCTGATTACTATATATAATAGATGCTTTCAAACAGGCTTTTTTTTTTAAGGTATACTAATCTAAATAGCCCAATAATTTGGCCTTGTAAATTGCTCTATGATGCTGGTTACTTTTAAAGTGCTTTAAGTTCTTTAAAGTATACCTAAGTTGTAAAGTATCCCATGCTGTTTAGATCTCTGTTGCATTGATGCTGTTTTTATATATGCATTCTTGGAACTTTAGGATTCAGCCAAGAATACAGAGATTGAAATTTGTTGTGTGATTTTTCACATTGATCACCTCATTCAAAAGATGGGTCTCCTTTTTCTTTTTCCAAAATTCTGAAATTCTTGGGAAGTGCAGGATTGTGCTACAAATGAAGGTTGCATGCTGCAGATAGTTGTGCATAGGGGCAGATGCTGACAGGAGGAAAAGGCACTTCTTCAAGCCTCTTGATTCAGTTAGAATGTTCTGTCTTTTTACTGCTTTTAATTTGGTTCACAGGAGCAAGCTGCTGTGACTTTTTTTTTTATGTTTTAAGCACATTTTTTTAAAAATCTTCCTTTTGGTTCTTCCTATTGTTCTAAAATCAAAGTTTCATAATAAAAAAAATCTCAGATGATGATTCATCAAGGAAAAAAGCACCACCAAGGGGGGAAAATTTTTGTTTTAATCTTAGAGAAAGCAAATATTAAGGTTCTATGGATGCGTCTTACATGGGTGTTGTATAGTCCTCACAGGAAATGACATAGTTGTAGCACCTTAGCATAGACTTCCTAGACTGGTGTTCATAGCTACAGTTTTACAATGTAGAACCTGAAAATGAAGTTAATTTTGCATTATAAGAGCACACCATTATCTATGTAAAAAGTGTTCATTTGATGTATTTTTTTAAGAAAAGAGAAAGCACTTTCATATTAAGTCGCATGTGTATGAATTTTAGACTTCCTGTTTGTGTGTCTATTCAGTGACTAAAATGGAGCATCAGATGTTTGCTGGCAACGTTAACTGCTAATGGAAGCACCTTATACTCTGCTGCTTACACTTGCTTGGATTGCACCTTTGTCACCTGCACACTTTCACATTAGAGTATTGGCTTCGAGTGGCTCTGGGTGGAAGGTCAGTGGTGGGCCTACAGGATCTTTTATTTATGTTGTTTATATTACAATAATATATTGTAGACCAGTTGTAACTTCAGTTCTTTACAAATAAAAACCTGACTGGTTATTGCATTTTTACTTCTTTAAGCTTTTGAGAGATCGTGGGGAAATCTAAGGTAAAGACCTTAATGGAGGGCTGAACTGGTTATAAATTTCCTGGCATATAATCCACAAAGAGTATACATTAAAATCAGTATAGCTAAGTATATTTTATTCTCATGTCATAGCTAATTGGAAGGGGAAAAAAAAAACTCCAAAAGCAAACCAACAAACATGGAGAGGATAGCATAGATGAGTCAATTAAAAAGGCTGGCTTCTGTCATCTGAACTCAAGCACACTGGATCACAGGGTTATGTCTGCTGAGCTTTGCTGTGGCTAGAGTGCTTGCCAAGCATGTCTGAAGCCCGGGTTTAATCTCCAGCACCACACAAATCAGCCTTTGGATGTAATTGTGTCTATTTGCATTTTAAAAATAGAACAATGTAATTTTTTATTCCTACTTTCTCTTATGTGTTAATGCACAATTTTTAAACGTTTTAAATACTGCAGTATATCCTTGCAGCAACACACAGATGAGTATGTGACTTAAATCAGGCTACTCATTCACTGAGGTTTTACCTGAAAGTAGCAGCTCTAAATTGGGCTGATAAAAGCCCAGGTTATTGGCAGCTGGAATTGCCCTCTACATTATTAGCAAATGAAACTCGACGTCCCAGAAATGGTCTGTTGGTTTATTTTACTACTTCATTGTTTCAGTGCCCCTTTTCTTAGAATGGCTCAGGTTAGTTAGGATTGCATCATAAGGTGTCACCTGGAATATTCGATACCTTAATTTTTTCAGACATTATTGAATAACCCTTATCCAAAAGCATTTTAGACTAGGAATGCTGACCCTGTGCTTGCAGCTCACTCAGAACTAATTATCCAGCACCATGGCTAACTTGTGTCTAGGTGGCTGGTGCCAACCTGAAGACCTGGATGTCCAAGGAAACAGGACCTCAGTTCCTTAAGATGTCATACTGTGTGTTTTAAGTGAAAAAAAAAATTCATAAAAAGCTATTGTTTGAGAAGCCACGAGTGGAACTCATGAATGATGTAACAGTGGGAAGAGCATAGCTGAAGGAAGCCAGGGTTTGAGTCTCACCTCCCTCCCCTTCACTAGCTGAGTGAGCTTGGGTAAGCTTCTTAATATTGATGCTTTAGTCTCCTTCCCTGCAAGAGGAGGATGTGAACAGTGTTGTCAGGATGATTAGATCAGTGGCTCCCTACATGTAAGTACTTACCCAGCACACACAAGCCTGTTGGGTTACAGCTGCTGTACAGCACTGTTTTAGGATAGAATCCATTTGTGGATCATGAACTTAACTCCATAGGTCACAACTACTTTTTAAAACATCTTGGGGAGGGGGAGACTGGATGATCTCATGTAGACCAGGCTGACCTTGAGGTAACCAAAGATGACCTTGAATTTCTGGTCTTCCTGCTTACACCTCCCCAGGTGCAGGACTGCAGATACACACTACTACACTGCTTTGTGCTGCTAGGCCTCAGTGGGCACAGTTAAGCAGTCTACCAAGTGAGCCTAGCCTAAAAGCCACTCAACTTTTGAAATGCTAGGGGTGGCTCTTGGAACATATATTAGTATTTGTAAACAGCAGCCAAAACATCTATGTAGCTTAATTCATAAAGTGATTTCAGCTTATTCTGATCCACATTGCTTCCCTCCAGGGGTGGTTTCTACAGGGGGGTGGGAGTAGGGATGGGAGTGTGGAGTTGTGTCCAGGAGGGTTGGGAATATGTGGAGACATTTTTGATTGCTGCTTCTGGGGAAGGTGTTACTGGCAACTATACAATGTGTAGGGTTACCCCTACAAGACAGATCAAGCCCCAAATCTCAACAGCCCAAGGCTTTTTGTAGCATATGTTGCTAAATGATTATGATCTGATGTGCACATGTTATAAACAAACATGCATTTGGCATGTCATGACAAGATCCTCCATGGTTCCCAGCTTTATAAGCTGAACAGCTGAAACTTTCCAGGAATATTTGTAATAAAATATTTTAGCTATATTTAAAATGAGCTAATCCTCCCCTTAAAGTTTATTTATACCAAATCATTTTAAATTGTTTTTCTCTAAAGTTGATAAAATATTTTAGTTCAAATCTTAGCATTGGCAGTAAATTCTCAAATTTATTTAACATTTTACATCCAGTAGTTTTTTGGAGTAAAACAACAAGCTGGCCACATGTTAATGTGTTTATTTTACTTTTGGATTAGTACCAAACACACATGTCCAAATACACAATGTTGCTGAACAGGCATAAAAACTTCATTGTGTTACTGTGTCCTTAGCACTATTTAATATCCACCACACCTTAGAGGCTGTGCTGAAAAAAGTAGAGCTTCAGGAACGTGACCTGAATCCCCTCTGTCCTGCTTGTAAGACTGATCCTTGGTGCTTCTGGAGTTCTCCCAACACAGTAGCATATCAACAGATGATTATGGAAACGGGCCTCTCCACTTGCTTAAGTCTATGCATTGGAACAAAACAGCATTTCCAGTTGACAAAAGGATCCACAGGTAATGTGCTGTCTCTTATATAAAGCTTCTGGGAGTTGAACCAATAAACTGCAGCAATGAGAAAACTGTTGACAAAGTAGAGCCAGGGGACGTTCATTTCTACATATGCTGGGATCTGAACTCCAAGTGACAGGGTGAGGACCTGAAGTGCTACAAAGGGAAACCAGGTACCAAGAAAGCACACAATGAGCCTGGGCAAGAGTGCTTCTTTAGACCTCACAGTGTAACCAGAGTGGGATGGGAAAGGAAAGTAGAGGATGGTCTTGTTCATATAGGATGCTATCCTAATTGCCTGTACCAAGGCAACAACTTCTGGCCATGAAATCAGAAAAGCCACCAATAAAATCATCAGCATAGACAATGACAGCCAGTAACTCTGAGTGCTGACATAGGCAGGACATTGGTACATAGAAGCCCTGTGTGTCTTCAGGCTTTGTGAGATAGCTGGCTCTCCCAAAACATAAGCAAAGACTGAAGTCCAAATTAAAATGACTGTCAAGAAATAAAAGAACTTTTGCCACTTAGATGAATGTTTGGTGGCTCTAGACAGATTTAAATAGTGATCTATACAAGCTAGTAAGCAAACTGGATAGTGCAAAACGCCATAAGTGAAGGAAATGATTTGTGTGAGCAGACAGATGTGGTATTTTGTAAACCTAATACCTAGAACTACAAAGTCCCTAAAGTAGGACAGAATAGAAATGTTTACCAACAGCAGAAGATCAACAAATGCTAGTGAAAAGCAGAAATACTCCATAAAACTCCAATAGGTGTCTTTCCTTTTCATTCCTAGGATGAGGATATTTAATAGTATTTTCCCAAGTATGATCAAGAACAACAGACAGTTAACATCTAGGGGCTGCTTTGACTGGTGTAACAGGTGCTGAAAAGAGCAGTTCTCTGAAGAAAGAGCTGTCATTTTAGATAGATTTCAAGACGATCTGGTGAATACATAGGACAAGAAACAGCTCCACTTTTATTTTCTTTCCCTGCAAAAAGAAGAAAAACCTTGATGTTATCATGGTGCTCTCTCTACTGTAAGACTTTACACGCTTCTCCATTTGCATAAGTTCATGACTCGTGAGTGGAGTGAAGCAGCATTACTAGTTGACAAATGGATGCACAGACAATGATCTCTCCTAACACTATGAATAGAGACCAGGATCAAACATTTTGAGCTGACTTTCAATTTACATAAAAGTGTGACTTCTCTATTAAGTGTGGTTTTTATCAACTTGTAAAAGAGATACTTGTATTTACCTCAGCCAAAACATTAGAAGAAACACAGGCTCATGGAATTACCAATTGCTCCAGACAACCTCCCTTTTTGTGCTTTTGGCAGTGAAATTTAGAGGTCATTTTGAATAGCCCTTTTCACATTTTTCTATCTAGCTTTCTCTGAGGCTCAAAAATAGCTGGGTTGAGAACAGGAACCCATGAAAGAGCAGGCTTTCTCTTCAGGACATGCTTGTTTAGATATGGTAACTAGGGAGAGAACACAGGAAAGAACAGGATTGAGCATGGGTACCCAAGAACATAAATACAAGACAAATGGCAAGAGATGAAGCTTGAGTGTTAATGCATGGGCAAGTGGGAAAGAAATCAGAGAGGAAGAAGTCGAGAAAGGAAGATTCCAGAAACAGCCTTTCAAGAAAAACACATTGGGGGATAAAGTTCATTGCCCAGAATATGCAAAATCCCACGTGGATTTGATCCCTGGCACCTCATCCCCCACAGAAAAACCCTAAACAACAACATATGTATCAAATCACACACACACAGCAACAAGGAGAATCAAATCCTAACAGTAACACATCTGAGGAATGTCAACAATTAGATGGGTTAAACTAACACATGGTAGGCCTATCATCAAGATGTGCTGTATGCAGCCACTAAAAAACATCAAGAAGGCTGGGATGTAGCACAGTGGTAGCACATCTGCATTGTGTGTTCATAGCCCTAGGTCTGATCCCTTATACAAAACAACACTGAAAAGTTTATTTAGCTAGGAAGATTTAGTTTTCTAATGAAAAGCACTTTTTCTATACTTGCTGCAAATTTCCACATATTAAAGCTAAATTAATGTTAATGATAAATTTCTACAATATTTTAAGTGAAATTCAAGGCATAATATTATGCAATATATAGGCATAGTGGCATGTGTGTTGAATGTCAGCTCCCAGGAGGCACAGGCAAGTGATCTCTTGAGTTCAAGGCTAGCCTGGTCTACACAGAAGATCCAGACCAGCTAGGGCTGGCTGCAGATCTCTCATATTAATAACAATGATATACTTCAAAGCTTTAGAAAAATAAAAACACTCAAAAAGGGTAGACAGGAAGAATTAAACTCAGAGGTGAAATTAATGAAATAGAAACAATAAAAATACAAAGAATCAATGAAAAGATGAGTTTTTTCGTTCTTTCAAAAAAGTTGTTAGCAAAATTAATAAAACCTTTAGCCAAATTAACCAAAAGAGAAGGATCCAAATTAATATTAGAGATGAGAATGACATTACAGCAGACAATGAGGAAATTCACAGAACTTAAGGACATGCTTTCAAAAACTGTATTCTACCAAGTTGAAAACAAAAGAAACGGATGAATTTCTGTATGTGTACAACTTATCAAAATTAAAATTTGAGATAGACCCATACTCTCTAAAGAGATAGAAGCAGTAATTAAAAATCTCTCAACTAAAAAAAGGCCTGGCCCAGATAGTTTTTGGAATTTTACCAAACCCTCAAAGAAAACACCAATATTCCTTAGGTTATTCCATAAAACAGAAACTGAATGGATATCTCCAAGCTCTTTTTATGAAGCTGGTATTTATACCCAAACCAGACAAAGATCAACTAAAAAAAATTAAAGACCACCATTAAAGATTCTCAACAAAATACGTGCAAACAGAATCCAAGAACACATCAAAAATATTATTCACTATAATAAGGTTGGCTTCCTCCCAGTGATACAAGGGTGGTTCAAACAGAAGTTAATCAATAAATGTAACCCACCACACAAATAGAATAAAGGACAAAAACTACATGGTTATCAGATGTAGAAAAGGCCTGTGACAAAAAAACAACATCCCTCATGATACATTTTGGAGAAGGAAAAAATGGAACAGGAATGATTAAGTGGGGTAGAGCTTGGGAGGGCATGATAGAGAACAGAATATGGTGAGGGGCAGCTAATATTAAAGGTCTTTTGAGCAAGGCAGTGGTGGTACAGGCCTTTAATTGTGGCATTCAGAAAGTGAGCCAGGTAGATTCTGAGTGAGGCTAGCCTAGTTTACAGAGTGACTTCCAGGACAGTCAAGGGTTACACAGAGAAACTGTATTGAAAAACAAAAGCCCCTTTGAAAGCACAAGTTTAAACAGAGTTATTCTGGGGGTGGTAGGTAATACCTCAACTAGACACAATATATTGCAAATAAGACCACTAGCACTAGGAATGGGTCACCTATTTTTTGAGTTACTGGTCAACGGTATCCTAGATTTGCACTGAAACATTACATCCTATTGCCAATGTATTGGTTGCTGTCTAGAAATGGATGACAAAAATCCCTATTGCTGAAGATACCACACGCTTGAGTCATAGAACATGGAGAAATCTAGCTGGCACTGGAAGCTTTACACCTACTGGCTACCTTTCATATTGTTGGAAGGCACTATGCATGTTACCAGAGGAGAAAGGTAATTATCTCATCCAGCTATGAACTCTGTGAGCTACAACAACAACCTGCCTGGTAATAGTGGCACAAATGTTATAGAAATAGCCAATCACTTTTTGATTGGATTTAAGGTCTGATCCACAAGATGGAACTCATATCTCATACATCATCAGTGAGGCCCAGAATCTGTGGCTAGATGGTCAAGGGCCCTAGGAGGAAACCTCCTATTCTGCTAAATGGATATAGCTATACCTATAGAGCAGCACATCACTCAACCCTCATCAAAATGCTTATTACAGTAGTTGGCAATTAACATATAGACCCACAACTGGTCAACATGCAAAGAATGAGAGACTGTGAAATGCCCAGCTAAATGGGCTATCTGTATCTTCTCCTTTCTTCCGAGGCACAGAGAGCCATGTGAAGATGGGGCAGACAGATATGAAGAGCCAGAGGTGGTGAATGAGTTCAAGGAAACTGTCTTCTGGACACATCAGGACAGATGCACATAGTAACTCACGGAGCTTGTGAAGACATGCATAAGACCTGCACAAACTCAATCCACACTAAATCCCAGGATGGAGGAGGGATGAGTCACAAAGTCCCACTCCTAGCTGACGAGCTATTGGCATGGTATTGGTGCCAGGAGAGGAGAGTCCATTTTCTTTCATGGGATGACACCTGATATACTGACCCAGACTCCAGAACAAGACCCATGCCCAGAACTAGTTTACAAACATAAACTGGCTTGATGGTTTTTGTTATGTTTTTGTTTTTTTTTTTGAGTAAGAGTGGGGAGTCCGGGGAAGGAAGAATGAGGGAGGGAACGAGTGGGTGGAAAGGGAGATGAAGCAGAGAGATGAATATGATCAAAATGCATTGCATGAGATTCTCAAGGAAAAAAATCTAAAACATTAACAGCAATATATCAAGTTCATGTAAAATTATATACATTATAGACAAAATGTAAAAAATGGTATAGTAGTTAACACTAATAGGTGTTTCTGTCTTTTGTAAACTTTACAGAGTAAAGAAAAATGACAGTCCTCAGTTGCCTGATGAACAAATAATTTCAAGGGATTAGTTTAAGAGACTGAGGGCAAAGAAGCCAGTATGAGGCAGCTATCAATCTGTCCACAGTGTGGATCATTACTCTCCATGACCATCAGCCTATTGTGCCATAAACTCATGAAGGTATACAGTTTATTTACATGAAATGTAAAAATTGTGATAAAAATACAGTATTTTATAACTTACACGTATAAAAGAAACCAAAGAAGCAAGTACTTTTCTTCACTCAAGTTTTTTTCCTGTGTTCATTCCAGTTTAATTTGGCCTCTCTGAAAAAGTTCCATTCCAGATCTAACAAACAAGGACAAAGAAATGTAGCTGTCCACCTGACTGACACTGCATGCCTAATGAGTGGTAGCTTAAGGATAAAGAAGCCTGGAGGGAAGAACAGACCACACAAAGCCCTCCTTGGAACAAGAGACAACTTGGCTTAAATTTAAATATGTCAATGTTGGTTTAAAATGGAGGTAAGGGAAGAAAAGGCTGAAGTTTCATATATATAAAAATCCTGGGTCAGGGATTAGCTCAGTGATAAAGAGTACACACTCCTGTAGACGAGCTGGCTTGGTTCTCAGCCCCCATATTAAATGGCACCCAGCTGCCTGTTATTCCAGTTCCAGGGGGATCCAATGCCTCTGAATTCTATGGGCAGCTGTACTCATGTGCACACACACACACACACACAAAATTAAAAATAAATCATAAAAATCAGGGCCAGTGAGATGGTTCAGCAGATGAAGGAGTCTGCTGCCAAGCTGGGTGACCTGAGTCGAACCCAGAACCCCATGTGATAGAAGGAGAAAATCAACTTTTTCAAGTTGTCCTCTGACCTCCACACATAGGCTGCAGCTCCTCACAAAATAAACAAAGATTAACAATTTCTTTAAAATCCAGCTTTAAAAGTTTATCTTTGGAGTAAGAGAAGCAAGAGAATGCTCAGTCTTCAGTGATTCTATTGCTTCTATCATCTATCTAGACTGGAATTAGTGAAGCCAGATAGTGCTGACTAATGTCTGGAGTAGCTGGGTTTTCCCAGGGGCTCAGAAAGACAAAGAAAAGATTGGCTCTAACAGAGAACTTGCTGGAAGGGTTGGACATAGACGAGTCTGACGCAGAGTACGTAGCAGAGTCACATAACTGGGATAAAGTTCAGGGAAGACACGCATCTGGGAGTAATAAAAGCAACTAAAAGGTGGCATGCAAGAAAATGAGGTCTGGGGTCCATTCACAGTGGTTCCTGAGTATGCTATGGAAATCAAAACTACAGAAGTCAGAGGAGACATTTCTTAGAGAATTTTATATATGTACCCACTTCTCCCATAGTCCACTATAAATATTCACAATTCCAATATTTTCTCCTTTTAGTAGGCTCCCAGGATGAAGCGAAATTGTCTTATACTCTCTGCCTGTCCAGAATTTCCCTTGAGATGTATCTACAGGGATTCAGAGATGTACAGCATAAGGCCTGTTCCCATATTTATTCATGCGCCTCAAGTGCAACCCAGAGAGCACTCCATGGAAGGCCTCTGCCAGACGTCTGTGTCTCTGAAACTTGCTTTGAGATCTGGCCCAGCATAGAAGCACTGGCAGACCTGGCTGACCCTTTTGTGATCTCCCATCCATAGACCCTTGTAGTAAGTCCTGTCTGTCCTAAAACTCGCTCTGTAGACCAGACTTCGCTGCCTCTGCCTCCAAGAGCTGGCATGCCTGGCTCCTCTCTTTAGATTATGCTATACTTGCTATACTATACTAACACGCCATACTTACTATACTAACATGCTATACTTACTGTACTACACTAACACTCCATACTTATTATACTATACTAACATGCCATACTTGCTATACTTACTATACTGTACTAATATGCTATACTTACTCTCTTCTTGACTTGAGGTTATTGTTTTCATTTTACATCCTTCAACTGCGTTACTGTTGGCTCCTTGTGTGTTGTTTTACTATAGCAAAACGTGTGAGTAACCTCTGTTAAAGGAAACAAAAGTGACCATCATTAGCAGTCATTTTAGTACAGTCTATATGTCCCTGGTGGAGAATACAAATATTTTGAGACTAGAGGCAGCCTAACTGCATCCCATCTCTGCTTTTTTTTTTTTTTTTTTTTTTTTTTTTTTTTTTTTTTTTTTTTGAGCAGCAGGGAGGAGGACCGTACTTAAATTGACAGTCCACTTGAGATGCTGAGTTGGGCACACCTAACACAACATCTGTTTAAAGAAATCTTGTAGTATAGTGCAGTTTTCCCAGGGTCCACACCAGTAGTTCTTACTATTTGGTTTAAAGATCTCCTAACACTTTTGTTCTTAATATTTTTAAATGAAAAAAAGAAATCACTGTTTTCTCAAACAAAAAACCAATTGAGTAAATTTACACTGTTTCACAATTGCTTTAGTGTCTAGCTTAGTATCAGCTAAATTCTCATCTGCATTTAATTTGTCTAGATATCACACATACCATATCACTTCTGGAAAATTCTCTGTATATTCCTAAGAGTTGGAGAGTAAAAAGGTCTAGTAACTTCAAGTATTATTATAATACAATGATTGTATTGCAGAATCTCATTTCTGATCTCAAGTTTAAAGCACCACTACAGCATCGGAAGACAGGTGCAGTGGTGTCCCCACTGGGTCTGGGGTAAAGCACTGACTACAGCATTGGAAGACAGGTGCTGTGGTGGCCGCACTGGGTCTGGGGTGCAGGAAATGAATCAGTGCTACAGCTGTTTGTGTGAGGCTTGAAGAATACTATTCTGAGCCTTATCAGGGGTTTCCTATACCCATTAGTCCTAAGATCAATTCTAATGATATGGTGCATGCAAAAAAGACAAACATGGTATGTACTCATTCATATATGAATTTTAGACATAGAGACAAGGATTATCAGCCTACAATCCACACTGCCAGAGAAGCTAGGAAACAAGGAAGACCCTATGAGAGACATATATGGTCCCCTGGAAAAGGGAAAAGGGACAAGATCTCCTGAGCTAAGTGGGAGCATGGGGGAAGTGGAGAGGGAGCTAGAAGAAAGAGAAGGGGAGAGGAGGACATGAGGGAGCAGGAAGGTTGAGTCAGGGAAGAGTAAAGGAGAGCAAGATAAGAGATATCATCAGAGAGGGAGCCAGTATAGGTTTAAAGAGAAATCTGGAACTAGGGAAATGTCCAGAGACCTACAAGGATGACACCAACTAGCAATCTAAGCAATAGTGGAGAGGCTACCTCAAATGCCCTCCCCTGATAATTATATTGATAACTACCTTATATGCCATCCTAGAGCCTTCATCCAGCACTGATGGAAGTAGAAGCAGACAACCACAACTAATCACTGAACTGAACTGGAATCCAGTTCCGGATAAGGAGGAGTGATGAGCAAAGGGGTCAAGACCAGGCTGGTGAAACCCACGGAAACAGCTGACCTGAACAAGGGGGGAGCTCATGGGCCCCAGACTGATGGCTGGGAAACCAGCATAGGACTGATCCAGACCCCCTCAACGTGATTGTTAGGAGGCCTTGGAAATCTAAGGGGCCTATGGCGGTAGATCAGTATTTCTTCCTAGCAAAAGAATGGACTTTGGGAGCCCCATTCCACATAGAGGGATAATCTCTCAGCCTAGACACACGGGGGAGGGTCTAGGCTCTGCTCCAAAGATTATGACAGACTCTGAAGGTCCCCCATGAAAGGCCTCATCTTCCCTGGGAGCAGAAAGGGAATGGAATAGGGAGCTAGTGGGGGGCAGGGGTGGTGGGGAGGGAGAGGGAACTGGGACTGATATGTAAAACAATCTTGTTTCCAATTTAAATTAAAAAATGGAAAAAATATGGTTCATAATTATGGCCCAAATCCCAAGTGGAATGAAGAAAGGGGCCCAATCTATACATGGAAGAGCCTTCTAAAAACAGGCACCATCCAAATGCAAGGGACTCTGTCACTGCTGTCATCCATAGTAAACTGCAATTAGCTGTTGGTTAAGAAAAGTATTCTTCCAAAACATAAATGCAAACTCTTTTTTAAAAATGATTCTTGCTTGATAGTGGTTTTGAAACTTGTTATATGTAATTGATAAGGTACAAAACTTAAGTTCCTAAAACATACACAATGAAAGTTATTTTATTCAGTCCTTCAATAGTCCATATTGTCCATTGACACCCAGCCCAGATCATTTCCTCGGATACCCTACACAACCATGTCATACATACATCATACATGCATGTACACATCCCATATATATACAAATACCATATATATACATCTCCCCCATACACACACACACACACACACACACACACACACACACACACACACACACATTCCTAGATTCTTGCTGTTAGGTTGGCCCATGTGGGGACATCCTTCAGTGTTCTCATCCTTGCTGCGTACTAGATGATACAGTTCAAGATGATGGAGGCTCTGTCAATGTGGGTCCCTGAATGACTGTGGGGCAGAGCCTCTGAGGATTCACAGTTGCTGCCTGGTGAGCAAATCTTTGCTGAATTAAGCCATTGAGATTTTGAGATGACCTGTTAATCCTGCCCGGACTAGTACAATTCCTCAGTGTTCCGTGTCCTTAGAAAATGTTTCTAACCTCACATGACTTATTTCACAACAGAAAAGCTATAAAGGAAACTGCAACTTTGAAAAGCAACAGTATGAATGTAAGAAAATGGGCTAAAATTACTATTCAATTTCAATTTAGGTATTCTAGTAGCTTTTAGGTCTTCTTCTGACTCACTCATATGACCAGTGATCTGAATTTAAACTCCAAGAAATGACAGTGTTGAAGGAAGGACTTAAGAAAGAGCAGGAATCAATGAAATGTAAAAACAGCAACAGGATGGGCATGATGGCTCATGCCTATAATCTCAGGACTCGGGAGGTGGGGCCAGGAGGACTACACAGCCTGGGCTGCAGGAGACAAACCAAACAGAACAATTAATGCAGCACTCTAGTTGTTTTGGTGGGAGGGTGGGAGTAATGGTGAGAAACTGAGCAATTTAAGGAAGACATTATAAGCATTAGGAAAGCCAGGACCTTACTGAAGCTTCTATAATCATTAAAAAGATAATTAATGACTATTTTGAACCATTTTTCCAATAATTTAAACATTTGTGATGAAATAGTTTACGGGTACTACCAAAATGCATTCACAAAAGAGCGTTAAATATCTATTACAGAAACCAACCTCTGACTAGAGACATGGCTCGGCACTTCTACTTTTTCAGAGGACCTGGATTTGGTTCCTAGCACTTGCATAGTGGCTCATAGCCATTTGTAACTCTAGTTCCAGGAGATCCAATGCCCTCTTCCAGCCTCAAAAGACAGTAGGCACATCTGTGCTGCAATACACAATACAGACATAAACACCAATACATATAAAAATATTTTAATCTTAAAAGACTCTATTTAAAAACTTCCCTCAAAAAGTTTCAACACAGTTGTTTTCATTGACTTATTCCACCAAATATTTAATAAAGTACTAAACTTAGTACAGACCTTAGCTTATGTCATAAGACCAAAATTACACTAACATCAAAACCAAAGGTAGTTCAAGAAAAGTATATCATAAATCAACATGCTTTATGAACATAGGAGCAAAAACCCTTACGAAAACACTAGTAATGGAATCTACAAATGAACAAAGTCCTACACAACCCATGCCAACTAGTTTAGAAAAATCTAGTAACAGGCTGGAGAGATGGCTCAGAGTAAGAGCACAGGCTGCTCTTTCAGAGGTCTTGAGTTAAATTCCCAGCACCCACATGGTGGTTCACAACTATCTATAATGAGATCCGATGCCCTCTTCTGGCCTGCAGGCATACATGCAGCCAGAACATTGTACACATAATAAATAAGTCTTAAAAAGAAAATCTTGTAACTAATTCCCCATGTTAGCAGAGGGAAGGGAAAAATCTCAAGATCAACTGAGGAAATGCAGCAAGTGTTTCAGAAAACCCAACAGAACACAAACTCCCAAGCAATAGATGGGAACTTTCCCAATCAGACAAACAAGATCTAAGACATACCTATGCCTCAAGCTTAGTGACATCAGAGTAGCAATTTCCCTCTAGATCACGCTGGAAATCCACTCTCCATGCTTACTCAACATTCTACTAGGAATCCTCACCCACACAATACGAAAGAACAGGAAATCAAAGGAATAGAGACAAAAAGAAGTAAAACTATCTTTATTCCTGGGTGACATGACCATGTACTTAGGGAAATTTAAGGAAATCAAAATAAAAGCTTGGCTAATTATCACAGATCAATAACAATTATACTTATGTGTACTACAAAGCTTTGGAAAGGAAATAAATGTGCAGGAGCAGGAAAAATAAGACAAACTTAAGGATACAATTGACAAAGCACATATAAGCACAATATTCTGAAAACCGAAAATCATTATGGAAGAGAAGCCCTAAATCATCGAAAACAGAGACAGACTAGAAGATTCAAAAAGCTTATCTTGTAGAGACTGACAAACAGATTTACAATATCTACAAAGACACATCCTGGGCGAACAAAAATGATTTGCATTAACAATTTGATATAACATTTTATCTAAAAATTTATATAACCCAAGTTGAGATTCTCTGTAAAGTACAGAAACAAAAACAGCATGGCATGAGCATAAGGACTTTTCCATAAGTCAGTGATAGAGAAAAGAATTCAGAAATAGACCCAAAAAAGTTATGATCAATTGATTTTTCCAAGAAAGCATAGGTGACTCAATATGTGACAACAACAACACTGTTCACAACTAGTCTTTTCTACACAGGTGTGTACATACATACACACATAGAAAATGAAGAAAGCCTTATTTGCAACATTGGAGGACACTAAAGAATCAGATTACTGATGCTTCTTAAAATACTGAGAGACAATGTTTTTGCTACATCTCCTATACTAACTGCACCACCTGGAGGTAGAACAGCAAAGCAGTGCAAACAAGCAACAGCAAAATAAAGGATGATAAAATTGGAAAAGTGTCATCTTGAAGCCCTGATGTTTAGAACAGAGATATGCCACACTGGTCATCACCTTCCCCAATGGAGGAGAAGAAAGAATCCAGTTACCTACAAAGCAGACTTGCCAAGAAATCAGAACCCAATGAAACCTTTAAGCTCAATGACAGTTTCTCTTACAAACTGGGGACAGAGAGGGAGATGCCAATGACAACTAGAAGCAGGAAAATCAAGACACACACTTAAAAATAGTAGCAACATCTGAAAGCTAAGGCTTACACATGAGCCTTATTCGGGGGATACTTTACATCAGAACCCTAACACTTCTCATGCTCATGTGCACACAGTGTCTAAAATCATGGTGATCATCATTACTGAGAAATGATCCAAGCCAATTGCTGATAAGAGATCTTCCATTGTCACCCAATGGGGTTGCATGCCCCATCACTGCTAGTCTAGCTCCCTGGACCTATGTCAGCTTGCTTTCCAGCCATAAATATGCACCTGTTTTATTTCCATTCCCTTATGATCCCTATGTATCTAAATCTGACTCTGGTAGGTTAACAGAATTTCTTTTTTAGGGGGAGGCGGGTATAAGCAGAACCCTTGAGCCAAACAATTCTACCTAAATATATATGGTACTTTTGAGTTTGTTGATGTAAAAAAAATTTGTGGGTGGCACATGTGTGCCTGTTTTTAGTTGCATTTAGTTATTGTATATACATGAGCAGATGTGTGTATGCCACAGGATATGTGGTGGTCAGAAGACAACGTGTTTGGTTTTCTCCTTTACCCTGGAGACCCTGGGGGCTGTCAAGCACCATTCCCCACTAAGCCATCTTGTGAACCTTCTACCATACTTCTTAAGAGAAGATTTCCCACTAAATAGAATTTGCTACTTATGCTAGACTGCAGGCTACAGAGGCTTGCATCAAGGTTCTGGAGAAAATCTGTGTGGTTAGGCAATGTGTGGAATTGTGAAGGTGAAGCTGAGAAGACCCCAGGTCTTAGACATACCAGGAATGTATCGTGTCTGCCAAGGAAAGCTACAGGCAACAACAGGGCTATAAGGACAGGCCTGCCCAAGCCCACAGGGAATCGCATCAGGCCACCATGTATCCCAAACACTAGTCATGGAATTGTAGGATTTGCTGTTCTTCCTGCTGGCTATTGGCTTTGGGAGACCTTGCAAAATCCCTAGTTGGAATGAGATTGTTCAATCTGTATCACTATTTAATAGGAGCATGTGACTTGCTGTTTTGATCTTTACAGGGCCTTACAGTTAAAAAGACTTAGCTTTGAGTCTCAGAAGAGAGTTTGGACTTGGGGTTTTGAATAGTGCTGGAAGTGTTGAGACTATGGAGGCGCAAGCTGGACTAAATGCATTGTGTGTTGTGGGATGGCAGTCAATTTTGGGAGCCAGAGGTCAAAAAGGCTGTGTTCTGGTCATGAATGTCTTCTTGTATTGTATTATTCACCTGGGAAGGTGTCTTAGATGTGGTTTCTATTGCTGTGAAGAGACACCATGACCAAGTCAACTCTTACAAGGAAAACATTTAACTGGGGTGACTCAGTTTCAGAGGTTTAGTCCATTATCATCATGACAGGGAGCATGGCAGCAGGCAGGCATGGTGCTGGAGAAGGAGCTGAGAGTCCTACATCTTATAGGCCAACAGGAAGTGGTCTATGTGTCACACTGGGTGGTATCTTGAGCAAAGCCCATCCCCAGGGACACACACCCTCCATCAAGACCATGTCTACTCCAGCAAGGTCACGCCTCCTAATAGTGCCACTCCCTTTGGGGGCCATTTTCTTTCAAACCACAGAAACTCTTATTTCTTCTTCATTCCCACGGGCTAGCTTTTCTGGGTACAGCAGCTTTAGTCTGAAGTGATTTTCTCTCAGGACCTGCATACATCACTTTATCCCCTCCTGGCCTGTAGTTTCTGCTGAGGAATCTGCTATGAATCCACCTGGAACATCCTAGATTGTAACTAGGATTTTAAAATCTTTTCTTTGCCTTGTACTTCAGCACTTATGCTGTATTAGAGATCTTTTCTGGTCAAATTGGGGTTCTAATATACCTCATCTACATATATGTTGGCATTTTACCCAAGATTTGAATTCTTGTCAAACCATTTTGTTGAAATTGTTTGTGTCCTTAACTTCAATATATATACATATATATATATGTATATATGTATATACATACATATATACATATATATATATATATATATATATATATATTTGTTGTTGTTGTTCATTTAATGGTGTCCCAGAAGTCCTAAAGACCTGTTCTTGCCCTGACAACTTGCCCTGAAGGCCTGTCTTCAAGTTCAAATATTCTTTTTAAAATGAAAATAAATTGAATTAAAATATAATTACATCATTTACCCCTTTCCCTTTCCTCCCTTTAACTCCACCCAAATCCCTTTACTCCCTCCCAAATTCAGTCTCTTTTTATTATTGTTACACATCTGCATAAATATATAACTACAACCTGCTGAGTTCATTTAGTGTTGGTTTATGTATGATTTCAGGGCTGAGCACTTGGTATTAGATAACCAGTTAGGGTGTTCATCCCTGGGTTTTGTCTGGGGGTGAGGAATCATGAGATTTTTCAATAGAGTGTCTATTAGTGTTGTCATTGTTCAGGTCTTGTTTAGGCCCATCCTGTTGAGGTATCTTGGGTATAGCTTCCTTGTCACTTCTAGGAGGCACAATCTCACAGCTGATCTTAAGCCTTTTATAATCTTTCTACCCTCTTCCATTATGTTGCTGAGTCTTAGGTGCAGGAATTGTATTATAGATGTATCAGTTGGGGTTTGGTACTTCATGGTCAGTTGTTCTCTTCATTTTGACTAACTGTAGTTTTCAGTGATGGTCTGTGTCTCCTGCAAAGAGGAGTTTTTTTGATAAGGAGTGTGGTGGTTTGAATGAGAATGGCCCCCATAGGCTCACAGATTTGAATGCTTGTTCACCAGGGAGTGGCACTATTTTAAAAGATTAGGTGTGGCCTTCCTTGTTGGAGGAAGTGTATCACTGGGGGGTGGTTTCAAAAGTGCAAGCCAGGTCCAGTCAGTTGCTCTCTCTTCCTCCATCCTGTGGATCAGGATCTAAGTTTTCAGCTACTGCTCCTGCACCAAGCCTGCCTACTGCCACACTCCCTGCCATGATGGTCATGGAGCAGCCTCTAAAACTGTAAGTGAACCCCCCAATTTAATGCTTCCTCTCATAAGAGTTGTCATAGTGTCTCTTCACAGCAACAGTACCCTGACCAAGCCAAGGGCTGGATCAGCGTATAGTGTGTTCTAGCTTGGCTGGCCTTGGAGGATAAATATGGCATGTGGTGAGATGGAATAAAGTCACAAATTCAGATATTCTTTCCTCTGCTTCATCTCGATTGTCTGTTGAGGCTACCAACTGTATTTTTTATTTAATTTACTGTGTTTTTCATCCCAAGATTACTGTTTGGTTCTTTATCAATCTATGGAAATTTGCATTCATAATATGTGGTATCTCTTTAATATCTTCTTACTATCTGTATTCTCTAGGATCTCACTCTTTAAAATAAAACTGTGTACCACACTGAGTTGAAACCTACTGACTCCTCTGTGGGACACACCAGAGCAGAGCAGATACAGCACAGACAGGATGGGGGTGAGTTACTGTGACAATAGTTGTTACAAGCCCTCTCACACAATTAAAAGTCCTCAGGATCTGTTGATGCTAGCTTAGCTAATAGAAAAGGCTTTGGCATGGGTGGCTCTGGCATCGGGTAAAGGTTAGAACTTGCCCCTGTAATCCATCAGTGGTGCAGACTAGACACCCACAGGAAGGTGGAAAGCTCAACACTCACTCGGAGGGACTTGTACCCAGTCTTGACAGTGGTGTATGGTCAGACAGGGTGCATGGGTAGGGCAGCAGGGACTTGCTAGGTCGGGTGGAAGCAAAATCCTGGTGCTCCTTTGTGCTTCTTCTATAGTACACCCAGGTGGACTATATAGCCAGCGCTCTTCTCTTTGTCTATGTCCATCTGGGGACTGGTCAGTGCTTGACTCCATGGAATTGCCCAAGGCCCCTTCAGCACTCACACAGGCAGAGAAGCATGAACACTGCACTATTCATGCTGACAACAGGCATTTGAGTGTTGTGCACTGGGAACATGGGACAGGAACTTCGTGGGCCTTCGGTGAGAATTCATGCGTGTGGCTGGTCATGCTCTGGATGACCTTCTCAAAGGGAAAGCACACTGATCTCCTGATTCTAGAGGGTGACACTGTTCTGTCACAATGCCAGTCCTCTACAGTACAGGGTACAGTGAATGCCTGTGGAGTCCCGATGATGGGAATACACAGATGAGGACTGCAATGCCAGTTTAAGTTCAGACATCTTTCCTAGCTGGCTTTAGCAACAGCACCCTGGGGCATGGGTAGCAGTCAGTGGAATATGTGAGATCCTTTTCCAAAGGAGATGATATGTGCACATTCCAGGTTCCTGACATCAGTGAGCTGCAAGCATGAAGGTTAGGCAAACTTCCAGGAGTGAAAATTGCTAGCACACACTGACTGTGTCCTGGCCTCTCTATCACCCTCACGGGAGGCTTGTCTTCCTCTAGCTGTGGACGTTGGGTGGCAGGCACCAAGACTCTTTTCCTTACTATGCTCTGGTCCTGGATCTCAGGTTCTCACAGGAGTCCAATCTCTCTCTAATCTCCAGGGTGCTCCAATGATCACTCACCTCAGAACACAACTGAGCATCTTTAGCTCTTCTTTGTGGGGGAGCTGAGTGATGAGCACCTCTCCCCAGCCATCAGCCAGGAGGATACCGTTGCAACCTTTGGAGCAGGTAAAAAAGAAAAAAAAATCCTTAAAATGTTTTTAAAAGCACAGAAATTGATTAGGAACTCATTAAAACCAAACTCCAACCATATAACACTAAAAGCAAATAATATTATTTCTAACACATATATCTAATGAATGACATGTGGCCACACTATGTACACAGACCATTCAGTAAGAAGGCCACTCCTAATGGAATTGATGAAACTGAAAAGACACCTTGAGTAGAAAAATGAATAAGCAGCCTGAGACATCTAGAAGCTCTCCACAATAGTTATCAGGAGAAGCTAAAACCACAATGACGTGCAACTTCACGTTCCCCAGAATAGCTGAGTTAAAAATCAGTAATACCAAATACTGCAAAAGAGGTACGACTGGCGCTGTGTCTCAGGGTTTGAATCAGAAATGTCCCCTGGAGGATCGTAAAGGTGTAAAGGTCTCGATGACAGCAGCTGAGATTTTAGGAACTGAGCGCATTAGGAGGCTCTGCCTTCATTAAAAGATGAATCCATTGATTCATCATCCTCTAGTGGTGGTAGTGGGAGGTGACAGCGGCTGAGAAAGGGAGTCCTCTGTCTCCTCCTCTGTCTCTTTCTGCTGTCTGGGTGCCTTGAGGTAATGAGCTCTGCTCCAGTGTGCTCTTCCTCCGTGATGTACTCCCTCACCACAGGTCCAAAGACAATGGAGCCACTCTGCTCATAGTAGCTAGGGGATGGGAGAACCCAAATGTCCTTCAATTGATGGATTGATAATGAAAATTTATATATGTGTGTGTGAGAGAGAGGGGGGAGAGAGGGAGGGAGGGAGAGGGAGGAGGGAGAGAGAGAGAGAGAGAGAGAGAGAGAGAGAGAGAGAGAGAGAGAGAGAGAGAAATATTATTCAGATGTAAAGAAAATAAAATGAAATTTACAGGTAAATGGGTGGCACTACAAAATATTAACTGAATGAGGAAACCTAGACCCAGAATGACAAATGCTGTGTGATCTTTCTCATTTGTGGTTTCTAGCTCCAATCTTCAGATGTGAGTATACAACCTGAACTAAATGAATCTTTGGGGTTGAAAAGGTGCTCCAGAGACAAGAACAGCAGGATACAGGTGATTAACAGTCGAAATTGAGAGGCTTTAAGTGGGAGGGGAGAGAGGAAAATACAGGAGCGGGGGAGGAGGAGGGATAGACAACCCTGGGGATGTTTGAAATAGCCACAGGGAATATTATTTTACATACAGTACATATAAGTGTGCGGTGGCTTGAGTAAGAATGGTCCCATAAGCTCATTTGAATGTTTTGTCCCTAATATAACTGTTTAAGAAGGATTAGGTGTGGTAGCATTGGAGTGGGTGTGACCTTGTTTGAGGAGGTGTGTCACTCAGGGTGGGGTTTGAGGTTTCCTAGGCTGTCTGTCTTTGCCCTCCACCCCCCCCCAAAAAAAAACTTTGGTTCAAGGTGTAAAGTTCTCAGCTACTGTTCATGTACTATTACTGTCTGTTTCCTGCCATGATAATGGACTAACCTCTGAAACTAAGAAATCACTCAATTAAATGCTTTTGTTTTGTTTTTTGAGACAGGGTTTTTCTGCAGTTTTGAAGCCTGTCCTGAAACTTGCTCTGTAGACCAGGCTGGCCTGTAACTCTTCACAATAATGGCTAGTGGGGGGTGGGGGGGAATGATTCATTTTTCTTTAAGGGCCTGGCCACCTGGAGTTTGACCACATTCTGGAGGGATAACACAAATTGGACTTTTTTTTTTTTAATCTTTTCAGGAGAGCAAGTCCACTGGGACTAGGGGTGACCTAGGACTGTGAAGTAAGGGTGTTTTATGGTTTTCTGTTGGCTTAGCGACTGCACAAGAATCTACTGATATTTTAATTCATCTGGGTCCCGTGACCCTACAGGCAACACTCCATCAGCGGCTGGGTCTACAATATGTAGGTTTAAACTGAAGGGACCAGCTCCCCATTTCGGCAGCCATAACAGCTGAACATGTGATTGTCTGACCTTGTCTTAATCACTAAGAGGTCAGACGCCTGCCTCGTGGCAAGAAACCAATCAGAAGCTAGCTGGTGGTGCTATGCTTTACGGCTCTGGGTGTGCTTTACAGACAAGCGCACAGCAATGATGTGCAGAGCATAGCATCCACCCTGGGAGGGTCTATGGGCCATAACAACCAGTTGACCAATCAACACAGGGCAAGCCCTCCAAGCCTGGAGGCACACCAATCCTGAGCCTGTGCGTACCCCTAGACACTCCCCTTATACTGCCCTATAAGATCTCTATGCAGATGGTTCGAGCTGTCTTTCCTAGCCATTCGCCATAGTGGATGGATGGAAGGCCCGAGCTAACATGGGGTTAGCTTGTTAAACAACAATAAAGCCTCGTGCAGTTTGCATCTCCCTCCCGTCCTCCCCTACCACCCCCCTAACTAAAACCCTATCTATCACATACCAATAAAAAATTTATGTTAATAAAAAACTGTAATGCTACACTATCACCTACTCAAGAGAATGGCTGTGTGGTGGTGTGAATAAGAAAGCTCCCAGGCTGGGCGTTGGTGGCGCACGCCTTTAATCCCAGCACTCAGGAGGCAGAGGCAGGTGGATCTCTGTGAGTTCCAGGGTAGCCTGGTCTCCAGAATGAGTTCCAAGACAGCAGGATGTTACACAGAGAAACCCTGTCTCAAAAAAAAAATAAATAAATAAAAAATAAAAAATTGCCCCCGTGGTGGAACTTTTTGGAAAGGATTAGGACATGTGGTCATGTTGGATGAGGTAACCTGTTACTATACAGGACTCATCCAGGAAAGAACTTTGCCACCACAGGCAACCATCTGTCCCTCTGTTACTATGTCCCCTCCTCCTTTCACCTTTGAATATTATGAGCCAGAGACAAGATTAAGAATGGATACATAAGGGCTGCTCCCCTATTTGTCTGTAGACCACCTCACACAGGCCTATGCTAGTATGGGAGAATTATGCACACTCCTGGAGCATATGAAGAATATTTAAAGCGATCATACAGCAGCATTCCAAGATTTAACTAAAAGGAGTTTAAGTGAGGAGTTGCTGGACCAGCTCATTCTGGTATATTTCCAACAGACACATAATGCCCTCCCTGCAAACAATAGGAGACAGTCAAGTGAACTATGACACAGTCAGTAGATGACTATTTCCTGAAGCCATGACATGCATGGTCTAGGGAAAAGTGAACAAAGAGGAAAACACTGTCACATACAGCATTCAGTGACAGAACATAAAGCCATGTGCAGCAAGGCCTTTTATAGGCAGGCATAACAGAACTCTCCTAAATTCCCAGAAAACAAAGGTATTTGTGCAAAACTTTGAGAGGAAAGGCCTATAAACTGGTAAGGTCATGGCTATGCACACCTGTAGTTCTCAGACTTGAATGTGGCATAATTAAGTGAAGGGCATTGATTCAATGTATATTGAGGTTGGCCTAAGAGTCTGCACTCTACCAGGTTCCCACATAAGGTACCCCTAATGAAGGTCATCTCCAGGTGAGAAGAACACAGGTACATTTACTTTTTATACCATCTTACATATTCCATAAAGTACTCTGTAATAATGAAGAAAACTTCCTATTCTTCAGAATGTTTAATTTGTAATTATTTTTATGGCAACCATCTTAGGGTTTCTATTGCTATGAAGAGACACCATGACCATGGCAATTCTTATAAAGGAAAACATTTCATTGGGGCAGCCTTACAATTTTAGAAGTTTAGTCCATTATAGTCATGGTGGAAAGCAAGGCAGCATGCTGGCAGACATGGTGCTGGAGAAGTAGCTGAGGCTTCTACATCTTGATCAGCAGGCAGCAGGAAGTGAACTGTGTGCCACACTGGGAATAGCTTGAGCATATGAGACCTCAAAGCCCACCTCCACAATGATACACTTCCTCCAACGAGGCTACACCTGCTAAAAGTGCCACTCTCTATAGCCAAGAAGTCAAACTCTAGTCTATGGGGACCATACCTATTTAGACCACCACCAATAACCATCCTGAATACTGTGAAATGGGATCAAATGTTTATTACATTCAATACAGAATAATTTACAATAAAAATAAGTGATGGCATAGTTAACTAATTTTTATTTTATTATTATTTTAGTTCTGGGTTTCAAACTCAGGGCCTTGCACCTGCTAAGCGCTCTGCTATTATGCTATAGTCCCAGCCCTCTAGTTTTTAAAAGAATGGCTGAAAATTGTTGAATGGGCATGAAGCTACTAATATTTACAAAGGCATGGAAAAACAAAATAGTAAGCTTTAGTCACAACATGACAACTAGGCTAAAAATGCTAACATTGTTTATAAAATGTGGAATGTATTAAGTTTAGAGGGAAAGCTAGATTAGATCTGCGATCCTTGCACTTAGGAGAGGCTGATGCAGAAATATCGCCGTGAGCACGAGGCCCATAAGGGCTACAGAACGGATCTGTCTCAAAACAGAAATGAAGAAGGAAATATACCAAGATGTTAGTATCTTTGGATTCTTGGGAGGGGGTAAAGTATGTGTGTTAGTCATTTTTGCTGCAGCGACAAAAAGAGCAAGAAAAACCATCGTCTTGGGCCAGTGAGGCAGCTCAGTGTGTAAAGGTACTTGCTGTACAAGTCTGATGCCTGAGTTCAATCCCCAGAAGAGACTACACATGCTCCACGGCACATGTATGCTAGCATTCATATATTCACACACCACACACACACACCAAGGATAATAATAATCTTTGAAAAAAAAAACCATCTTACTGGAGGAAGCATTTATTTGACTCATGGTTTGGGCTTAGTCTATGGTCAGCTGGCTTCTACCAAACAGAAGCCTCTTGGAGGAAGGGCACAGCACAGGGAGACTGCTCACTTTATGAGAGACACAAGTAAACAGAGAACAGCTAGCAGGCCAGTAGCCATGGGCTTCCCTGTTCTTCAGCTTTTGTTCCACCTGGGCCAAGCCCACCCTCAGTTGCTATCCCTCTCTGGAAACACAGTCACTCCAGAGACAAGCTTTAGTAATCTCCTAGGCATCTCTTAAGCTGTCAGTGGAGATGGTTACTCATGGGATTTAGAGATCCATTTCAGTAGCATGTGTGTATGCTAAAGCTGGAAAGACAGTGTACCACGGTCCCAGTACAAGGATGACACACATATTTGTGAAACATTTTATTAAACACAGGATTCACTTCCTTTTAAACTTTGTAGACTAGAACAGAATTGAAGGAGGGTAGGATTAGGGTTAGGAGGCAAGGATATCCCTGAAAAGTGGCAGGGTCAAGGGAGAGAAGGAAAGCCATTCAACGTTTGGGAAGGCAGGACCAGGCCTGGTTCTGTTAACTGGAGGGTAGGGTTTTCCTAGAAACCCTGGCTGGATGCAGAAGCAGCTCAAGGCTTCCGGAGATATGCTGCACTGCTGTCTGAACCTTGAGGCACAGCTGGGGACTTTCACAACTGCCACTTTTCCTCCATTTGCTGGCAGGGTCTGGATACCGGCTATGAACAGGGAAGGGCTCTGCTGCCTGGAGCAAGCCGGTTGCTCCTAACTCAACTAATAAAATGCAGGGTTGTAGCCTCCTAGAAAGACCTGAGCTAGCATTCCTACCTTTCACTCCCCAGAGGCAGGCACTCCTCCTGGACTCCTCAGACAAGGGACAGACACGCATGTGACTGCCTCTGATAAAGAAGATGATGCCCAGTTGGTGTGCTCGTTTCTAGAACCTCACTTCACTTTCCTCTCCTCACAGGCAGCAAACGGCAGTAGTGACAGATGCTGACAAAGTCACATTGCTGGCTGAAGGTCAAACTAGACAGCCCTTAAAGAGGATAGAAAATGTTTAATGCTTAAAGTGTGGCTATTAGTTAATAATATAATACTTTCCCAAGTTAAAAAGTAAACTGTACATCTGCTCCAGAGGTTCCCATTACAGACTATGTAAGAACTTCTGGAAATAAACTGTCCACAAAGCCCAACTGACTGACTAATTTCAGTATTGCGGAGAGGTTGGAATGTTGCAAGTCTACAACCTAATTACAATTACTTTAATTCCCCTAAATAGCCATTTCTTGTCTACTTCTGTGTCTGCCCTAACATCCTGTGACTAACGTAAGAATATCCTGGAAAGTATGAACAGACCCGTAGTTTTCAGCAATCAAAGGGCAGAGAATGGTGGTAGCATCTGAGGCCTATGGCAGAGTTTCCTCCACTTTGCTATAACCCACCTATCTGATGCAGCCACGATGTATTTGAAAGGAATCTTGATTTATGACTGTCTTTGTGCAGCTACCATAAAAGCGTCATAAAGCTACTTCCTTATTGAAACAGAATTTGAAAAGAAACTTGATTTGTGGCTTTCTTTGTTCTATTTCTATAAAAACTTCACAAGGCTGCTTTCACACTGAAACACAGAATGAGTCCCCAGATCACGGTCACTCATAGTTGACTGCACATGCACCCTCTGGGTCCCCTTCAGGTGGGAGTTGTTCATTTGCTGTCAGAAGCAATTGGATGGGGCTCTTCACTGTGCCCAACTCAGGATTCCATCAAATGTTCTTGGCCTACATGACGTCTGTGAGGTACGAATATTGCCAGTCGGTATAAGAGCCAGCAGAAATCCAGAAGAGTCAACCCCCGAGGCCCTGGCAGGTTCTTACTCTATACTGACAGTTAGCCTGCTCTTCACAGTGGGGGTTCTGGAACATTTATGTTCTCACGAGGGCACACGGGGCTGGGATTCCATGCTCAGAGTCAGAGAGGATCTTCATTCCCAAAGTCAAGGACACACATGCAGTTCTCACCCATTTCAAAGCTGCTGATGCACGAAGCACACATACATTTGTCAGGGAGAACTAGGTCATGAGGCAGCCAGAGAGAGGGTTAGAGCTGGAAAGCATTTGTAACGTTCCATCTTCCTTCTAGTATTATGGGGTGGAGAAAGTGCCCACAAAGTAAATAAGCTATGCAGGCTCAGCCATCAACAACAGGGAAATGAATCTTATACCACACAGGCACTGACAGAGGCTCACCTGCAAGGAGAGCATTGCTGCTACCTGTTTTATCCAAGAGGAATGATGTGGAGTGGCTAATCACAGTAATCAATGCTACACGCTGAGGTGATGGAAACCCCGGAACCCAGTCTCACACACAACGGAGTCCTCGCTCTGGACTGTTTTGTCTTGCTTTTGTTCTCAAGCCAACAGTCAGTCAACCCTTTTACTTGGCCAAGGAGACCATGAGGGAGCACACAGCCAAACATGAATCCCAGAGTACCTGAAAGGACCACCACCAGATCGATGGCCTGCCATTTACAAAACACCTGTGTCTGTAAGATGAGCTATGTATTTGGGCCTAAGCAGGCATTCCATTTGCAGCCCTTTCATGGTCTGCTTTCTTACCCACGAGGACATGCCTACAGTGACAGTCTATTGACAAAGACCTCAAAACAGTACCTTGCCCCCCCCCCCCAACCATTCCACAGGCTCATTTCTGTTGGTGCCCAGGCCTGTGGAACCCAAGGACTCTGGGTAAAGAAACCATACTCTGAAGGGAACTTCAACTGTGATGAAACTGCAGACACAGCAGAGATGAGAACACCAATACCATGACCCTTCACTGAAAGTTTCAAATTGAGGAAATCAAGCCACCTTAGACTTGACTTGCGGAAGCATCTGGGAGGCTGGGCTGTGGGCAAGTGCTTCAGTTCCTCATCCTGGCCAAGCTTTCTGAGAAGCCATACCTAAGCAGCAGATAGAAGCAGGCTGACAGTTAAGGAGTCAGGTGGGCAGAGCAGAAATGGGGATAGGGCAAATTCTGGCAGTCCTTTGGCATGCCCGGGACCAGATCTGGGCAGTTCAGAGACCCAGCCTCAGGATCCATCTGCTCACAGAATCAGGCTGGAGTCCCAAGGTTCACAAGCCCTACCTTCTGACTTACAAGGAGGAGCTTCTGACGTGCTATCCTTTCCCACCCTGAGGCCTCCAACACCAACTCCACCTCTGCAAAGCTAAGACATCAGGTAAACTAGAAAAGCAAATGAGTGTGAGGACATGACTGTTCTAGTCACAGGGCTCTTGATGAGATAAACACCAAGATCCAAGCATCGTGGGGAGGAGAGGGATTCCAGCTCACAGCCTGTCCATCATCCATGGAAGTCAGACAGGAACTGAAGCAGAGGTCATGGAGGAGTGCTGCTTACTGGCTTATTCCCCATGGCTTGCTCAGTTTGCTTTCTTATATACCTCAGGGCCACCAGTGCGGAGTTGGCGCTACCTATAGCAAGCGGGGTCCTCCCACATTCATCAAAGTTTAAGGAGTGCACCGTAGGCTTGCCCACAGGCCAATCTTGTGGGGCTATTTTCTCAGTTAAGCGTTCCTCTTCCTGAATGACCTGAGCTTCTGACAAGCTGACATGAAGCCAGCCAGCACAACAACCAAACTTGTGTTCTCTTGACACAGGCCTGTGCAGTAGGAAACGCAAGCCTGTCCACATTGTCAGAGGACCCAGTCTCTCCCCTACTTACCTCCAGTTGTCCCTGTAGGTTGTTTTCTGTCCTGGAGGGCTGGGGAGATGATTAAGTGGCTAAAGTACTTGCTGCCTGAGAATCAGGATTGGAGTTTGAGTGTCCAGAACCCAAGTGAGTAACGGGTGGACTGGCAGCCAGCCTGCAATTCCAGCCTTAGGAGGTAGAGACAGGATCCCCAGAGCAAACCGGCTAGCAACACTAACCACACTGGGGGTTCTGGGTTTGACTAAGAGACCCTGACTAATAAATTAAGTGAAAGAGTGATTAAGGATCAATCCTGGCATCTAAGCCGCCCCCCATGCATGCAAACATATGTGCCAATATGTCATTCCACATGTGTGCCACATGTAAACATGCACACACACACACACACACACACACACACACACACACACACACACACACACACCACCCCACAACCACATTCATGCAAACAGAAAAATTAAAAACATTGTCTTATATTGGAACCTAGAGCCTAGAGGCTGCTAGGCAAGTGCTCTACCATTGGCGTATAGCCCCAACAACCCCTGTGTTTATTTCTTTGAGAAAGGATTTTGCTATATGGCCCAGGCTGGCCTTGAATTTGCTTATTCTTCTGCCTCAGCCTCCAGGGCCACTGGAATTACAGACAGGCTTGTGCCCACTATACTCAACTAGTTTTGCCTGTCCTGATATTATACTAGAGGACACCAGTTTTGATAGCCTGGAAACAAACAAGTTACTGGGTTCTATTGTTATGCGCCACAAGGCTTCCTGACCAGGTCACCATTCTCAAATCTACGCAACTGCCCCCTGCCCAGATGTCTGATACACTTACTGTAAGAAAAACAAACTCAAGGATGGCAGACACTTTAGGGGACAGTGGAGACCTGAGGGAACAAGAAGCCAGCAGCTTTCCCTAAAGAGTACTGCTTCAGTACTCCCTGGTATATTTCTTAGAACAATTCATGTAAAAAAGTAATTTTCTTTTTTTTTTAAACATCTATTTCATGTGCACACATGCACTCTTAAGCATGTGTGTGGAGGTCAGAAGACAACATGTAAAAGCAAGCTCTCTCCTACCATGTGACTTCTAAGGACTAAAGTCAGGTTGTTGGGCTTGGCAACTTACCTTCTGAGCCATGTCTTGGGTCCAAATCTGATGTTCATTGCATGTTCAGTTTTCTTTTTAACGATGTGATGGCCTAATAAAACATTTGGTTGGCTGTGACTCATATCCCCAGTGTGTCACCATGGAGGTGTGGTACTATTGAGCTGGTACCTAAATGTATACAGCTGGTGCATAATGGAGATTCTGGAATACTGCATGGCACTGAAGAGAGGCTGGGAATGATGCAGCCCTCAGTTTTCACAGAGAGAAGTTTTACTCTTGGTGCTAGTGTAACAGACAGACTCTACTTTTGGTAAAAGGCACTGAGACCAGCAGAGTGTCTGAAGAAAAGCCTGTCACTGTGCCTTCCTGCCTTCCTGCCTTCCTGCCTTCCTTCCTTCCTTCCTTCCTTCCTTCCTTCCTTCCTTCCTTCCTTCCTTCCTTCCTTCCTTCCTTCCTTCCTTCGGCACAGACACCCAGTCAACTCTCCACATGTGTGTTACTCCAGGGGTAGCTGTTTACCTAAGCTAGCTCATACCTTTCTAGACAGAAGACATCAGGGACAAGGAAGCCTCATATGACAGACTACCCTCAAGATGAAGGCAACATCTCTGTTGGGGGAGGCTCTCTTGGGATCAGAAGTAATCACCCTGTAGGAACCAGACTGCTTCCCTAAAGTGATGACAGGTAACAACTTCTTTGGATTACCTTGCAGAACCAGAATTGAGACATTGGCCAAGCAAACCACACCTTGATCAGAGCTGTTTAATTGTGCACACATATCTCTTGCCACTGCCCCAATTCCTTCTCCATTTAAAACTAAAGTCAATGTTTCCCTGAAGATGAGCTTGGGGCCATTAGACCCCTTTGTCTGTCTCTCTTCCCAATATGGTGACTGAATCCCCTTTGTTTTATCATTGCTTGCTTTTTCAAAATTGGAGTATAGGGATGTTGGGGGGGGGGGAAGTGAGGCAGGGAGTAAGCCTAGCTTGTTCAGACTGCTGAACTCAGGCTTGTGCCCTAAAACTTTGGTCATGCTCCGCTACTTTGCCAGTCACAGGCCATCAAGCTAACTACTAAGTCTTATAAGCAAGATTCCCTTCTAAAAATGGGCTATGATGTGATGCCCAGTGAAAGGCAGATTTGTGAGAATTAAACAAGTTTGTGAAAGGAATCGCAGGGTAGGGATCAGTGGGTAAAGCATGAGGATGAGAGTTCTGGTCCCCAGAATACCTGTGAAAAGCCAGAAGTGGTGGGGTGTCTATAGCAACTGGAGTTGGGGCAGAGATGTGTGGACCTGGGGGCTTTTCAATCTTGCTAGACTGCTTGAAATGGTGAGCTCCAAGTTCTATAGGAGCATCTCTCAAAACTCACAGTAGAGAATGACAGTAGAAGATGCCAGATATCAACCTCTAGTCATCAGAGACACATGAACAGGTGAGCACACCAGTGTACGTACACGTACCTCCACCCCTGGCCCTAAACAACAACAAATGGGAGGCCAGGCAAGATGACTCATGCCTGTAACCCTAACACTCAAAGAAGGCTGAGGGAGAAAGATTACCCATAAGCTCAAGGCTAGCTTGGAACATATAGTTAGTTCCTGAATTATAGGGTAAAATCCTGTCTCAAAAATTAAAGTGTGTAATTAACAGAAAGACTTACATGGACTCTTAGTTAAGTTTTTCTTCTTCTTTTCTTTTCTTGTTGCTTTTGAAAAGCAACAAGAGGCTGAGAACATTAGAGCCATTGGTAGCGTTCTTTCCTACCATAAACTATGGGTTTAATCCCCAGAACTACAGAAAGCCAAGAGTAAGAGTCAGGTGTGGCAGATGTTCAAGGTCATCTCAGGTGAGTGCAGAGTTTGAGGCTAGCCTGGGTTACATGGGTCTTGTATCAGAAAAACAACAACCACCAAGCAGGCTAGAGCAGTGGCTCAGAGGTTAAAAAGTGCTTGCTGCTCTCCCAGAGGACCCATGTTTGGTTCCCAGCATCCTTGTTATGCAGCTCACAATCATCTGTAGCTCCAGGTCCAGGAAATCTGACACCCTCTTCTGGCTACTTCACGTACCCACACATACATGGCAAACACACAGAAATACAGATATATGCATAAAGAAAAATAAATCTTTAGAAAGAAAAAGGAAAAAAAAGCCAATTTGGCTCCCTTAGATCTCAATGTCACCCTTTGTTGAAAATCAAAACACCCCTCCATTACACTCCCAGGAGAGATAAGGTGGAGCAGATGAGTCACCTGTACTTGGCTGCCATTCCTCCCTCTCACTTCCAGGCCAACAACGGAGCAGTGTGCCTTTCTAATGTGTTTAGCCCCTTTAGCCACACAAATTGGGAAAGATGGTGTCACATGTGTGGGAATATAATGGTTTTAAACACTATCAGAAGAGAGGAAGCATCAGGCCATCGCCTTGTCACAGAGGGACCTGGCAACTTCCTCTCTCTACGACATCTTATTTTAGAGGACTAGGGAGAAAACTATGTTGGAATAGTTATATACTTGTGATCTCATGCTAATACTCTGGGAAAAAATTTAGAGAGACACTTGTGTCATTCACTTTGGCTATCAGACTGACGCTATCTTTTTCTTTTAAAAAATTAGTGTGTTTTGCTGGGCAGTGGTGGCACATGCCTTTCTTTAGCCCCAGCACTCAGGAGGCAGAGGCACTGTGGGCCCAGAACCTACAGCTAGACAGGTCCCAGGGGGAGAACCTGGTACTATTATTCTGCCAAATGAATGCAGTATTAAAACAACTCCTCATTACTTATGGCTATACCCATCAATGAGTGCATCTCTCGACCATCTTCAGAGCAGCTTCTTACGGCAGATGGCAGTTAACACAGGATCTCTGAGAGAGTTCAAGGCCAGCCTGGTCTACAGAGCGAGTTCCAGGATAGCTAGGGCTACACAGAAAAACCCTGTCTTGAAAACAAAACAAAAATTAGTGTGTTTAACAGGCTTTAAGGATCCTAAGTTTGATGACCTCCAAAGAAAAGAAACAAAAGGCTACTGTGTATTGGCCAATTGAGCTCCATAGATCCCTAACCAGTACAGGCTATTGCCAGTGCTCCTGGTTACTCTTCAAAAGTTGACAGTAGGGGCCTGTTGCTGAAAACACTACATACTTGAGTCATGGAACATGGGGAAATCTAGTGTTGTGCCTAAAAAGGCCGGGATGCAAGGCCTAGTGGAATTTCCTGAGCCTGGATAGAGTTTGGCAACCTGACTCAGCAAAACTGCTTCTGCCCAGCTACTGCTGGCATGGTGAGATATTATTGGCCCTTACACCTCACCCCATCCTGAGGCCCCACCCACTTTCTCAACTCTATATAAGCGCATGTCTGTTACAATAAAGCTAAACTCTGCTTTGACAGGTCTCCGCAACTCTATCCAGGCTCACGGTGGTTCTCTGGTAACTAGGAGGGGGGTCTGAGTTGTTGACACCATCCCACTCAGGCCGACGGGCTAGACAGGCCCTTCCCACAGCCCTGACAGAGTGGCACCGAACAGGGACTCCGGCAGCTGGTACTCAACTGGAAGCTTCACCCCAATTGGCTAGCTTTCACACTACCAAAGCTCACCAAACTGTGGACCCCGAGAACCAATCATAAACAGTCTGACAAGATACACCCACTGATACAATAGTGGTGAAAGTGTTATGGGAGTGGCCAACCACTTTCTGATGGTATCTAAGGCCCACTCCGTGACATAGACCACATACCTGACACTGTGGGCCCAGAACCTACAGCTAGACAGGTCCCAGGGGGAGAACCTGGTACTATTATTCTGCCAAATGAATGCAGTATTAAAACAACTCCTCATTACTTATGGCTATACCCATCAATGAGTGCATCTCTCGACCATCTTCAGAGCAGCTTCTTACGGCAGATGGCAGTTAACACAGAGATCCTCAACTGGTCAACATGCAGAGAATAAGAGACAAGAGTGCTCAACTATAAATGGGAGATTTACATCAACCTCCTTTCCCCAAGACCAGAATCTTCAAGGAAGAACGGCAGAGAGTGTAAATACCAAGGTGGTGGATAACATCAAAGACACGGTGTTTTCAAGATACACCAGGGTGATAACACATGAACTCACAGCATTTGTAACATGCACAAAACTGCACAAGCTCAAGCCAGAAAAAGATTCCTGCAGTGTGGGGGGAGGGGGAGCATAAAATCCTACCACTAGCCAAAGGGCCACTGGCAGTTGATAGCTGCTGGTGAGGAGAGTCGGTTTTGTGTGACCACTGGTAGGTCAGCCACATTCCACAGCAAACTCACACCCTGGAGTAGTTGGGCAACATAGATTGGACTGGGTGGGAGAAAGAAAGAAAGAGAGAGAGAGAGAGGGAGGGAGGGAGGGAGACTAGAAGTTGAGTGGGAAGGGAGGTGAAGGTGGGGAGCAGGGTGAATATGATCAAAATATACTCTATAAAATTCTCAAAGAATAAAGCATTTTAAATGTAGGTGTTTATGTATGAATGAATTCACATAGCATAATGCTTTTGAGACCTATATTATACATATTATTTAGTATTATATAGTATATCAATATTTTCCCTTGTATAAATACAATTTATTAATCCATTCACCTGTTGATGGAGAACTGATCTTTCTAGTTTGTAGGCAATTTAAAATAAATTGTCCTGAGCGGTTTTATTAAAAAAAAAAAAAAGCTATTCTGTATCTATTAAAGAATTGTGACAGGCCTGAAATGGTGTTACCACACTAGACCCCAAACCACTGAAACTCTTTTCTTTAAAGAATGGGGCTCTTTCAAGGTCCGTTTTCATCCGGTAACAGAGGGCAGAGGCTGTGAGGTAACCTGTGGCCTAGGACTCCTTCCCTACAGGAAAGATTAGTTAACAGTGTGCAGTTATTGTTCATATATGGTGGCCTTTATGTTCCACCCTGCCATCAATTGTGAGACGGCCACAGCAGTAGGGTGAAAAATCACACAGACCCCCACATCATTCTGACAAAACTGGAAATCAATCTATCAACTTTGGTTTCCTACTTTCTTGGAAACTAAGGTAGTGTGGGTTTATGAAGCTAAGAGCCTGACAACCATTGCATATTTCTTTTATACATACAATGAAAACTGAACCATATGTCAAAGGATTTTACTGAGATACTGTGAACCAAGTTCCCAGAAGGGGAAAAAAAGAAAACCACCAAAACCCACCATACATGTTTACAGTTTAACTGATTAGAACTCTGTGACTGTAGAGAGCTAGGATGTTGTAGATTTAGAGTCACTCTGTGTTATCTCTAGTCCCCTTAACCAACCACTCATTGCCTAATTCTGTCCGACCTAACTTCCTTCTGACTCTCAAGTAAAATCCTTTGCAATGTATTAACTTCCAAAGGTATATTAAATTCAGTTATAGTGAAGTTACTTAAAAGTAGTTCCCTTTCTTTACTTACTGGACTTCAACGGTTCCTCCTTGGAACCTACACTTACACAATTTGCCTTTCAAGAATGACAGAACACAGTAAGAATTACAGGATAAAGGCTAAGGAAAAATAAGTTAGATGAGTAGAACTATCTCTCCACACAAATAAAAAGAAAAGAATGCATGGACCATGCAACACTGTGGGAGTCAGTTCTTAGCTGGATGTTTGTTTCTTGATCCTGAAAGCAAGGTGGAATAAATATAAAAAAAAAAAATACAGATTTTTTTCAAGGGTTAAGTACTTCTCCACTCATTTTATATGCTGTCTTCATCATTATACAAACTACTGACACACAGAATGTTCCAGAAGCACATATGATCCCAGTGGCCACATGTAGTTCACTACTCTGTCTCTTTTGGGGGAGTTGAAGGGTGCTGGAGACCCAACCCTGGTCCTGGAGCATGCCAGGCAAATGGTCTACTGCTGAGCTGTACCCAAAGCCCGGCCTGTTTTTCTGCTGAGTATAACTTAGAAGGGATTTGAGCCATTGGGGAAAATGCTAACACATTTGATACAAATGGCCTGACTGGAGGCGGCCTAACCTCCGGGTCTGCTAATGATGTGTGTTCAGAAAAAGCTGAGCCAGCACCCACCAGCATCAACTTGATCCACTTAACAAACACCTGTGCCTCCTCCTGTGCATGACAGACTATGCTCTTTTAGGATCAGTCTGAATGAGGCAGCATTCACATCCAATTTATGAAAAAGAATGATATGTGAAAGGCTTTGAAACTAGATTCACCTGTATAGTGCTGAACTTACTTTCTAAAAAGGAAAGTCAAGTAGTGTTGCAACTTTTGAAGGGAAATAATATATGTAAAAATAGACACAGTAAAGACCTGCATGCCTAACACTCATCTTTGGCTGTTAACCTCTCATGACTCAGTGTACTCCTGCACCCCCCCAAACTTCGAAGCAAATCATCAATTTATATTTCAACTTAAGTAAGTAATCGTAAAACAAAATCAGTTTGTAAATAATGTAATTATGGAGTCAGAACACGTGAGTTCCAACCAGGATCACCCGTTAAGAAACTGTTCCCGAAACTTGTCCTCTCACCTACACGCGCACATACACAATGTTAAAAAAAAAATTAAATGTAATTATGGTACCCTTTCTAAAACTGAAAACATGTCCTCAAATTCCAGAACGTTCCCAAACCAGGACACAATCCATCAAGGCCCACAAGTTGTTTTCCTCCTTTAGGCTAACTTTTATCGTACAGGTTTCCAATCCCTGCGATTCTCACAGGAGTCAACCCCAGTAACTTTAAAAACTTGGTTCACGAAGCAACGCTAGGCAGAGGCTCTGTCAATGTGCTCGTAGACATTCATGAACATAAAACACACGCGGAACCACCTTTCGGGTGTCCTCTATAACCGTGGGTATTATTTACCTCTGGGTTTGAGCAACAACGCCCTTATCAGATCTTTTGCTCGAGTTGAGGGCGAAGCGGCCGTGTTTCCTCCTCCCTGCAGCCAGGTGTATGCGGTGGCAACCGGGGATGGGTGGGGGAGTGCCACTGCTCGCCCACCGCTGCAGGAGAGAAGTGGCTTCGGCTCCGCGCTCCCCAGTGCGGTCTCCAGCCAGCCGCCGCGCCCCAGTACCAACCTCCCGGCAGAGCCCAAGGTTCAGTCGCCGTGACCCGGTGCGCCCGGGCGTGTGCCGGGAAGCCAGCAAGGAAGGAGACACACCCGACACACCCACATCACCCCTTGGCCTGATGCAGGAGGCTCGGAACCGCGGCGTGGGGACCCGGCGCCCGTGGAACTCTGCCCCTCGTCCGTCACCGACGCCCGTAGAGCTCCGCGCTTCGCTCTGCTGAAGCCCACCGCCGCGCAGCGACAACCCGAGTCCCAGGAAGGGAAGCCTCCTCGCGACGCGACAGTCCAATGACCCGGCCCCCACACCCCCCGAGTCGGGTGCTCACCTTAGCTTGCACTCCTCAGCACCCGCACGGGGCGAGCAGCTTCCAGTAGCCAACTGCACCCGTGACTGCCCGAGGGGCGGGGCGGGGCGGGGCGGCGCCGCGCTCACCTCCGCTCGCCCCGCCCACCTCCGCTCCGCTTGCCCCAGGTGAGCCCCCCGCCCCACGGGGCGGAGCCGCGCGTTGCTCTCCTCCGCTCGTCCCGCCCACTGCCACCCCTTCACGTCCTAGGTTGTTCCCAGAGTAAACGGTCGCTCCCCTTTTCTTTCAGCCCAGCCAGGCCCGGAGCGTTCCGGGTAAACTGCCCGAATCCTCCCAGAGATCGCCCATCTGGCTCACACTGGAAAAAGCAGGCTCTGGCTTCCAATAGCTTGCGAGCAAGCACTCCCTAGACAGCGTGTAGTTCGCCCCCTGCCGGTGAGGCGACGAGAGGCGACCAAGGCTGCCACCCCGGGAAGGCTGGAAAAAAATTGAGTTGGCAGAAGGCTGCAGGGGTTGGAGTGCGGGAGAACCCTTCCTGGTGCCAGACCTTGAGGACCCAAGCCCAGCCTGAGGTGTTCCCAACATGCTGTTGTTCTACGGCCAGTTTCTCAAGTTTACCTTTGGCAATTGTATGCAGATGAGTATGTTTCCAAGGCGATATGACTTGAGACGCGTGGTGAAGCCTTAATGCACTATAAATTCTGATTTTTTTAAAAATGAAAAATCTGCAGTAACATACCTTGTGTTTTTTTCTTTGCTGGCCAGTGTTAATTCAGTATTTACTGAGAACTTATGACCTGTTAGTCGTTTAAACATTTAAATATGACACGATTGTCTTCCACTCTCCAAACAGATCCATGTTCAGGATTGTAGTCTAGGCCTTTTCCCTTCCCGGCGGGGCTGAACTGACCTTGCCAGCAACTCAGAAATGGCCTGACAGGGTAAAAACAGGCTCCTTGGGTGTTAAATGTGAGCTGTAAGGGGAACTGGGACGTGCCTGCCTCCCAGCTCAGAGGAGAAGTCCGGGAAGGAGCAATGAATGAAATCAAATGAAGCTCTGAGGTGCTTCAGTCCAGAGATTTGTGTGTCTCATCCGGTGTCTGCCTCCCCACCCCCCGCAGGGAGGAGGTAGAGCACCAGAAATGGCTGGGGAATCCTTTTCCAGAGGGGGGGGGGCAGGGGATGTGCAGTCAGATCATAGTCCTAAGTAAAACAACAGCCACCACCTGTGGACTGTGGACTTTAAACAGGGCCAGCCATAATAGCTCCCTAAAGTAGGTGTACACCAACCTTACATGCTGGGCTTACCAGATGCGGCAGCATGATCCCGGGGGGAGACGAGCTTTGTTAGCATCAGGGCTGGAAGAAGTGACACTTATGAGCCAGCCTACACTTTCATAGTGATGAGATGATCCAGGAGGCAGAATTGGTCTGCAAATGTTCCTAGCATTCCCAAGAATCCCCACACGCACACTTTCTCCCTCCATGCCCAAATTTCTTATCAATACTATCCTGAGACTTTTCCGTCTGGAGGTGTTAGAATGATTATATACCACACTCCTCCCAGACGCAGGACCCTGTTTGGGCTCTGGTGGTGCAATTGTGACAGGTCCATTGCTTCCCAGTTTCTCTCCTATGGCCTCTTTTGCCTCCCTTGCAACAAAATTCATCCAGAAGGATGCTATGATGGCTAACCTTCCTTGACAACTTGATTGGACATAGAGTCACCATGGAAACACACCTCTGTGTCTGGGAGGACATTTTCTGAGACCCTTCACGGAGGTGGGAAGACCCACCCTGAATGTCGGTGACATGATCCAGGTGGTCTTGGACTGAATGAAGGAGAGAAAGCGAGTTGAACCTTTATCTCTCTGTTTCCTGACTGCAGCTGACTCCACTCCTGCTTTCAACACCATGATGCACTGTAGCCTGGAAACGTGAACCAAAATAAGCCCTACCTGCTTATTTTGTCAGGAATTTTGTTACAGGAACAGAGAAATGAGCTAAAGCAGGTGTCCAGAGCTTCTAGAAACCTAGATCTAAGCTTCTGTCCCAACCATCTTACCTCTGAATTGTCAGATGTCTGTCTACAAGAGACAGACACTGTCTTGGTAATTCCTCACCTCAACTTCTTGGAAGCAATTTACCAAGCTAAAGGGCAGTGGATGCCATTGCTAGGGAGAGAGCATAGTCACGTGATTCTGGGCCAGGAGATGCAGAACAAAGTCCGGGGAAGGCTTGCTTCCTTTAGGAAGACCTCACCTCTCCTCGAGTTTCCTTCCTGCTGTGAGCAGGGGGTGGAACAGAAATCTTAGACTAAGAACAACACTCAACAGAAAAGGGTGCTGCACCCATCCTGACCTGCTATACTCAGGCTTCTTATTACAGGAAAAAGAAGAAACTCTTTCCTTGTTTAGCTCATGGGCGAGATAGTTTCATGCAATTGAACACCATAGCAGCCGATACACTGTTCTTTCAGAAGACAAGCCTAAAAATCACTCTCGGCAGGTTACCTAAAAGGGTGTCATTGCAGAAAGGGGTTTTTCCAGCATCATAAAGACCAGGTTTTAGCTTCAGCTCTGCTTATTATGTTAGCTAATGATGGTGCCTAAGTTTGTGAAATTAGGTTTTTGTTTTGTAAAATCAATAGCTATCATTTAAAAATAAAGACCCATGGCACATAGTGCTTAGCATATAAAGATGATTTATCAATAACCATTGAAAGCCACCAGTTTCCAACCTCCACCAGATTTTTCTCTAGCAGAATTCAACATCGCCATTTTGTATAAACTGAAAACATGACCCCTCCAAGGTATGGTTGAGGTGAAGGTTTTTATTGTAGATACGAGGGAGAGGATAGCCAGAAGCACCTGGAAGAAGCCAGAGCAGGGAGAGGAGGTAGACTGGACATGGTCAGCAGACTGGGCTTGGCCAGGAGAGGGGAGAGGGTGGCAGATGATGACAAAGAGATGATCAAGAGAGGAAGACAGGAGAGAGAGAGGGGCAAAAAGAGATTGAAGATAGCTGAAATAGCAGGGTTATAGGAGAAATGAGTAGCTGGGGGCAGGGAAAGTTCCTGTGATGGAGAAGCTCATGTTAAGGGAAGAGACAAGAAGAGGTAGGCTCCAGGGAGCCTGGAGACCAGCATGCACTTTGGTATGCTAGTAGGCACCATGGACATACATTTGTCCCTTCTGCCAGTGATAATGGAACTGGCTCCTTTTTTAGAGGGAAACAAGCTTCACAAGTTCTTGAGGAATGCTAGCTTTTGCCTAACCACCAGAATTTGGGGGAGTGGAGTTTCCCTTAGACCTGACAATGTTCATTCCCAAGGCAATTGCTTATTCAGATCTTTTTTTTTTTTTTTTTTTTTTTTTTTTTTTTTTTTTTGGTTTTTTCGAGACAGGGTTTCTCTGTGGCTTTGGAGACCATCCTGGAACTAGCTCTTGTAGACCAGGCTGGTCTTGAATTCACATAGCTCCACCTGCTTCTGCCTCCTGAGTGCTGGGATTAAAGGCGTGTGCCACCAACGCCCGGCTGCTTATTCAGATCTTACATGTTTTTACAACAGCAAGTTTTATCACACAGCACCAATGGCCTAGTACCATTTATTTATGTGTATGTGTCTGTCTGTGTGTGCCTCATGTGTCGGTGCCTGTGGAAGTCAGAAGAAGGCATCTGATCTTCTGGAGCGCTTTACAGGCATTTGTGAGCTGCCTGATGTGGGTGCTGGATCTACTGGAAGAGAAACAAGTGCTTTTAACCACTGAGTCATCCTTCTAGCCTTTGCCTAGCATCCTGTCCTAGTTGGGTTTCTATCACTGTGATGCAACACCATGACTGAAGCAAGTTGGGGAGGAAAGGGTTTCTTTGGTTTAAGCTTCCTCATCATGGTCCATCACCAATAGAAGTCAGGACAGGAACTCCAGCAGAACTGGAACCTGGCTGGAGGCAGGAGCTGGTGCAGGGGTCATGGAGGAGTGTTGCTTACTGACTTGCTCAGCCTGCTTTTCTTATAGAACCCAGGAGCACCAGCCAGGGGTGGCCCCTTCCATAATGAGATGGGCTCTCCCCGATCAATCACTAATTAAGAAAATGTCCCATAGGCTTGCATACAGCCTGATCTTTTATAAAGGCATTTTCTCAATTGAAGTTCCCAACCTCTCTGATGATTCAAGCCTGTGTCAAGTTGACATAAAACTAACCAGGATATATCATATTTATTCATATCCTAGACTGTTCTACCAAAAACATGCTGTATTTTGGTCACTCATGAGTTATTACTGGTTTAACAGGTAAACTGCAAATCTCTCTCTTTGACTCCTGGTTCTTTTTTTCTTTCTTTTTTCTTTTTTGTAAGTGTGTGTGCACATGCGGGTGTGACTATGTATAAGTTCTACCACTCATGCATGCATATCTGGTGGCCAGAGGTGGATAGTGGGAGTCCTGCTCTGTCACTCTCTGCCCTACCCTGGATGTTGCTTGTTTTTTTTCTAGCTAATCTAATGGCCAGTGAGCTCCAGTGCTGAGGGTTTAGAAGAAGCAGCCTTGCCTGGCTTTTTATGCAAGCGTTGGGATCTGAACTCAGTTCCTGATGCTTGTGCAGCAAGTCCCCCTACCCCCTGAGCCATCTCACAAGCTTTCTTTCTTTTCTTTCTTCCTTCCTTCCTTTCTTTCTTTCTTTCTTTCTTTCTTTCTTTCTTTCTTTGTTGTTGTTGTGTTTTTGTTTGTTTTGTTTTTTTGAGTCAGGGTTTCTCTGCATCTTTGGCTGTCTTGAAACTCATTCTGTAGATCAGGCTGGCCTTGAACTCAGAAAGATACACCTGCCTCTGCTTCTTGTGTGCTGGGATTAAAGGTGTGTGTCACCACTGCCCAGACTGTTTTTTTGTTTGTTTTGTTTTGTTTTGTTTTTCAAGACAAGTCCTGGATGTCCTCGAACTTACTCTGTAAACCAGGTTGGCCTCCAACTCAGAGATACACCTGCCCCTCGAGTGCTGGGATTAAAAGCAAGGTGTGCACTACCACACAAGACTGTAGCTCTTTCTTAAGTCTGAAACTCTAACATCAGTGCTCATAGGTTTGTATTTTTAATTGCTAAAGATATTTTAGTGGCTCAGAAACATTATTTAATTGATGCTAAATAGCATTAAAAATTGATGAGATTCACTTTGCTTTTTTGTTGTTGTTGGCTATTGGCATGGGTGCTGGAGAACTGGCTCTGTCCAGTCCAACCAACTCAGTTACCACCCAGGCCCACATTCAGGGTTTTGAGTTGGAACTCCCCAACATCTCCTCCATCTATGATAAAATCAGAAATCAGCATCCAAACCTATAACAGCCCAAAACCCAGATGACTAGAGGCCAGCATAAGAACACAATCAACAACAGCAGGGGCAATATGGTACCACCAGAGCCCCACTATCCCACTACAACAGGCTCCGAATGTTGCAACAGCTAACACTCGAGAAAATGATCTTACATACAATCTTATGAAGATGAGACCCTTAAAGAGGAAATAAAAAATCCCTTAAAGAAATCTAGGGAAACTGGCCCAAAACAGGTGAAATAAATGAATAAAACTGTTCAAGACAACACAAACTAAGGGAATTCTGGAAATGGAAAATCTAGGTAAGTGAACAGGAACTGCAGACTCTAGCATCACCAACAGAATACAAGAGATGGAAGAAATCTCAGGTGTTGAAGGTATGATAGAAGAAATTGATACATTAGTCAAAGAAAAATTTGAGTCTAAAAAGTTCCTAACACAAAGCATACAGGAAATATGGGACACTATGAAAAGACCAAACCAAAGAATAATAGGAATAGAGGAACATAATAGTATTCAGATTCCCATCCTGAATAATAAAAGAATCTCTGGAGGTATCACCATCCTTCGTTTTAAGGTGTATTACAGATCAAAAGAAAAAAAAAAAAAAACCCTCACGGTACAGGCATAAAACAGATAAGTTAATCAATGGAATCTAATAGAAGGCCCAGAAGTAAATTCACACACCCATGGGCACTTGATTTTTTTACAAAGAAGTCAAAATTATACAATGAATAAAAGAAAGCAATGGTGCCAGTCTAAATGGATGTTGACATGTAGAAAAATGCCAATAGGTCCATATCTCTCACACTGCACAAAACTCAAGTCCAAGCATATGAAAGACCTCAACATAAATTTAGATACACTGAACCTGATAGAAGAGAAAGTAGGGAATAGCCTTGAATGCACAGGAGACAACTTCCTGAATAGAACACCTGTGGTACAGACACTGAGATCAAGAATTAATAAATGGGACCTCATGAAAATGAAAAGCTTCTGTAAGGCAAAGGACACTATCAAAAGGACAAAATGGCAGCCTATACAATGGAAAAGGATCTTTACCAACCCTACATCTCACAGAGGGCTGATATCCAAAATACATAAAAGAAAAAAAAACCCTCAAGAAACTAGGCATCAAAATACCAAATATTCCAATTAAAAATGGGGCCTGGATCTAAACAGAGAATTCTCAACAGAGGAAACAAAAATGGCTGAGAAAAACTTAAAGAAACATTCAACATCCTTAGCTATCAGGGAGATACAAGTCAAAACGACTCTGAGATTCCATCTTTTTTTTTTTTTTAAATTTAAAGAAAAAATTTATTGAAGATCTGAAAAACAACTCTTACAAGATTAACTTTTCCATAAAACTATAGCTACATGATGCATTGTGTCTATCATTGTTAAAACGTCCATTAGACACAAATACAAAAACCATGAAACAAGACACCATTCTTTAACAATTAAGCAAAGATAAAATGCCTAAGTAACAACATGGTGATTTGCAAAGGATGAGCTCTTTAAGTATCATTTAAAAAAAAAAAAAGAGCACAGATGGATGAGTGTTCAGTTATATACACTTAAGTGAACCTTTGGCACTAGGAATTAGAACATTTTTGCCATAGAGTATTAACACATATTATAAAAGTGCGTAGTGTCAAAGGAACAGAACCACCAGCATTCAAAAGCAGCTTTGTCAACTAGGCAATAAAACACTCTACAGCATGTCTCCTGTTGTCCCTCACTGGTAGAAACTTTGAAATGAAAAGAAAGAAGAAAAGGAGCACTGACTCCTTTTATTTTCGCTGTTTAAAATCAAATTGAAAACAAACATCAATTGTTATACACTAATGCTCTTCAAATGCTATACAGCATTTGTATAAGAGAAGGACTAAGAACCAAACTGTTTACAGAGATCCAAGCACGAGAGAGAGAAAGAGAGAGAGAGAGAGAGAGAGAGAGAGAGAGAGAGAGAGAGAGAGAGCACGCACCTCACGTGGCTTTCCGATGGTGCTTGGTACTGAACAAAGTTTCAGAATTCTTCGACAGGTATTTGAGGAGATCATGTAGATAGTTCATAATAAAGCAAGGCTTTTCTCATCTAGAGGTGTATAGGCCAACATCGCTCCAATGCACACACATAATCTCAGTCAATTTGGTGCCCCATACACGGGGGACATGGGTACATCAGGGTGATCTGCAAGAATCTCAGCATATCTCCCAAATTTGTAGATACTTCATATAATTTGCATAATCCTCCAAAATGGAATCCACATTCCTCTTGGCAGGAAGATAAAAAAGCTGTTTTTGTCTGGAAATCAAGTCCCAGTCATCCACAAGCCATGGTTTCAGCTCTTCAGGGATCTTTACTTTAACTTCAACTCTGGGTTGCCTTGTCCAGCCTCAATAGGAGAGGAGGTGTATAGTCTTACTGCAATTTGATGTGCCATGGCTGGTTGATATCCACGGGAGGCATGCCCTTGTCTGAAGAGAAACAGAGGAGGAGTGGATGTTGGGGTTGGCACTGCAGCTAGGATGTAAAAATAAATTAAAATAAATGCATACTTTTATCAGTTTAGAAGTTAAGTAAACAATTGAAAAGTGGATAAACCATAGTTTATTTAGCCTCTGGAATTTTAGCTGTGTCTAGTCTGTCTTGATTATAAACCATTTGCCTTGAGCACTGGAGAGATGGCCCAGTGGGTAAGAATACTGGCTGCTCTTGCAATGGGCCTGGATTTAATTCCCAGCACAAGACATCTCACAACCATATACAATTTCAATTCCAGTTCCAACATCATCTTCTGACCTCCATGGGCACCATGCATGTGAGCACAACACTCATAAAGGAGCAAGATGGGAGAAACGTGCCAAGGACAAATACAATCTTCAAAGGTGTGCCCCCAGTTTCTAAAGTTTCCCTGTTTCCCAAGTTTGAACCAATTAGTGATGAAGTGTTCAATATATGAGCCTATAGGAGGAATTTCATGCTCACACTATAACACTCAGCCTCGAAGTCCTCCATTTGAGGTCAGACTGCTTTCAGATTCTAAGATGTCTTAGAAAGAGAACCTTAATTTGTAAAAATTAGTGTATTATTTGAAAATTTCATAATATGCTTTTATCTTAAATTTTAAGACCATGGCAGTTCTTTAACATATTAAATGAGAATAATGAGGATATTCATTCTATCAAAGGACAGTATAAGAATTAAATGGAATAACTATGAAAATATGCTTTGGGTCTAGTTAAATATTAGATGTTCTGTTTATCCCTTGTGATTTGATTCTTCACAAGTACATACATTGGCTAATTAAACATACTGTGTTCTACACATGGTGTGCGCAATTTTCAACTAGATGACTCATTTCTTCTAGCCTCAACTCTTGAGTACAAGGCATTCACTATTTACCTTTGAGTCTTCAAACACCTGGCATATTATGCAGCTCCTAACCTCTCTGCTTAAAGATGGGTTGAATCCTCAAATTCATGATCCCACAGCCTTGAAGCTTAAGTTCTGGGATTGTAGGCATTATACTACTCTGCTTTGCTCATACTTTTTTTAAAGTCATATTATGTTGTTTTAAGCTAAGTCTCTATTGTTCTATTTTATCAACAAAGACTAGGGGGGCAGATGCTGGGGTGAAACCCTGCTAGCTCAGAGAGGCAGAGAAAGTGCCCAGCTTTGTGTGCCCTCCTCTGCCATTGTCCCAGAAAGAGAGCTTCTTTCTATGCTGTTTGAAACAAAAACTCCTCTAACTGGATGTCCCTCCTTTATTCTCTCTCTCTCTCTCTCTCTCTCTCTCTCTCTCTCTCTCTCTCTCTCTCTGCCCCCTCTCTTGCTTTCCCCCCCTCCCCGTCTTCCTGGCTTCCTTTTTCTCTCTATGTTATTTTTTTCCTGTCGACTGGCTGTTTGCTCTACCTCTTGACCTACAGTTGATTTTATTTAGTCCTGTTTACAATATTCAAGCAGAAAATTCTTGGATTATAGGTGTGTGATAGGGCTCAGCCATAGCAGAGCTAGAAGCAAGTTTTTCCAATAAATAACATAGTCTTGGGGTTCATAGATCAATAGCATGCAACAATATTGACTATAATAAAATATACTTAAGGGCTGGAGAGTCGTCTTAGTGGTTAAGAGCATATGCTTCTCTCCTGGAGGACTGGGGTTCCATTCCGAACACTCATATAATGGCTAATAACTGTCTGTAACTCCAGTTCCAGGTGACCCAACACCCTCTTCTGACCTCTGTGAGTATATGCACAGGCATAAAAACTCATACATAAAAAAGAAAAATAAAAAATAAAAATTTAAGTGGGGTGGTGGTGACGCATGCCTTTAATCCCAGCACTTGGGAAGCAGAGGCAGGTGAATCTCTGAGTTTGAGGCCATCCTGGTCTACAGAGCATGTTTCAGGATAGCCAGGGTACACAGAGAAACTCTTGTCTCTAAAAAACTAATATATATGTTAATTGTGTATATATATATATATATATATGTATATATACTTGAAGGTTAATTATATATATTTAAGATGAAAGAACTGTTTTGAGTATTGTTTCTGTGGTTATATGTTTAAGGAATTGGGCTAAATATACAAACGAGCAATTTATACCATTGGATGTGTGGTGGTTTGAATAAAAATGGCCCCCATAGGCCCATAAGGAGTAACACCATTTGGAGACATGGCCTTGTTGGAGTAGGTGCGGTGTTGGTGGAAGTGTGCCACTGGGGTTGGGCTTTGAGGATTCAGAAGCTCGAGCCATGCCCAGTGGCTAACTTTCTCTTCCTTCTGCCTGCCAATCCAGATATGGAATTCTTGGCTCCTTTCTCTAGCACCATGTCTTCCTGCATCCATCATGCTTCCCACAATGACAATAATGTACTAAACCTTTGAACTGTAAGCCAGCCCCAGCTAAAATGCTTTCCTTTATAATATTTGTAGTGTTTTGAAAGAAAATGGCCCCCAAAGGGAGTGGCACTATTAGGAGGTGTGGCCTTGTTGGAGGAAGTGTGTCACTGTGGAGGTGAACTTTGAGGTCTCATATTCTAGGAACATGGAGGTCATGGAGGACTGGCTCACCAGCTAAGTGTGAGAAAGAGAAAGAGGATGTCATCATGAATGCAGGCCAAGTGAACTCCCAAGAGAAGGTCCTGGGAGAGTCTCCAGACCTCCTTTCTGGGTGGTGAAGAGCCTACCCCAGCCCAGCATTGCTGCCAGCACCAGAAGCCAGAGCTCCCTTCCTGCCTGGGACCTGCACTTAGGGAATGCTGGGCCCTTGGCTATATTCCAGAAAAGGGGTTCAGAATTTCAGACTGACTAAAGCAAAGTTATGGAGCTAAGATAAGGGAAAGCACACACTTCAATTTTTTTTTTTAACGTTCTGTTTGGTGTGGGGGCATTTTCTAGCCTGCGTCCTGTGAAAGCTCTGATGTCCTTACTTTGTCTGTGACAATACACCAGACAGCAACTTAAGGGAGCAAAGGCTTATGGTCACTCACAGTTTCCTGGGACACAGTTCATCAGGCGAGGGAAGACTTGAGCAAAGGAGAGCAAGGCAGCTAGTCCTATTGTGTTCATGATCAGCAAGCAGGGTGAGATGAACGCCAGGGCTCCAGCTGGTAGAATGGTCTGCCCATGTTTAGGGAGTGTTTCTTGTCTTCAGTTTAAGCTTCTGCAAACACTGTGTGTTTCTGTAGTGATTCTAGATCTAGTCAAGTTGATGATGAAAATTAACCATTACAGCCCTCAAAACATAGCACCTACCCTCTGCCCAGATGGAAGTTTGGGAGAGACTGTCTACTCTGCTTTCTCGATGCTGGTCTTGAATAAACCTGCTTCATTCATTAGTGCCTATCTTCAGTTTGTCAACAGAACAAGAAGCAATGGAAAACCTTCAGTTTCTATTTGCAATGGAAGTCAATTTAGGTGTTGGCTCTGGTGCTCATAGCTTTCCGCTACTTAGTGGATTTAAGAGGGTGCTGAGACTCAGGTGAAGATACCGCAAAGGAAAGTCTGCCCATTCTCAGCTTTGTCCTGGTTTATGTTTCATGACACAGAGCCAGTGGTGACACTGGGAAATTGATAGATGAACATTTGAAGACAGGTTAAGCCACTTCTTCACCTCCATCACAACAAACCACAATTATCTTTTAGTAATAGTCCCCTATATTAGGTGGCCTTAGCTTGTTTACCCTTTAGAGAAAAGGGATAGTGTAGTCTCAAGGCAACCAGCAGATGTAATATTGAGCACTCTCTCCTCATTGTTTTTGACTAGAGTTCTCAAAATAACTCATTAATATTCATAAACCTACATTTACTTACTAAATTTCAGCAATTATTTCAGCCATTAAATATCTCTGCATGATGCCTGATAGAATGTAGGAAGATGTTCTCTCTTAACTATTTTCATTATGGAAATTTTAAATGTGCAAAGTAGTGTAATAAGACCCCATGTTCCCCTCCTGAGGTTTCAGCAGTTAACCTACCACCTGAGGGGTGAGCTCAGCTCCATGCCACCCACTTCCTCCCTTGCGCTTTGTTCTGAAACCAATCCCACTAGAGATTTCAGTATGTGTCTCTAAAAGATAAAAACTTTTCAGTGGTTAAGTGTTTTGTCAAGCATTTCCTGAAACTAGTTTGTGGGTACATTTGCCAAGAAATGGCTATGATATTTAAAAAAACCTGCATATGGGGAATGAGTACAAATGGAGATGATACTGTTAAATGAAATAAGGCAGACACAGAAAGATAGATAATCACTTTTTTTTTTTTTTGCTAAAATGCTTGCAGTATAAGTGTGAAGGCCTGAGCATGAGAGCAGAATGCATGCTTAAAAAGCTGGGTATAGTGGCACACACTTGAAATGCCAGTGCTGAGGCAGTAAAGACAAGTGGATTCTTGGTGTCTGTAGCCAGGCAGTCTAGCCTGCTGTGTGAGTTTCAGGTCAGTGAGAAACCCTGTTTCAAACTACAAAGTGAATGGTGTCTGAGGAATGACACCTGATATTGACCTCAGGCCTCCAAATGTATAGAGACACACATGCATGCACACATATGCACACATACACAAGCATATGCAGGTGTGTGGTGATATTTTGTTTGTACAAATAAAGCATGTCTGAAGATCAGAGGGTGGAGCTTGCCACTAGCTAACCATAGAGGTCTGGAGGTCTGTACAGACAGATAGGAAGTGAGATGGCTGGGCAGAGAAAGGAATATAGTCAGGAGGAGACAGGAACTTGGTCTCTTTTCTGCTGAGAAGCTGGTGAGGTACAAGTGGCTGTGGCTTGCTCCTTCTTCTCTCTGATCTCCCAGCATTTCCCTCTATACCTGACACCAGGCTTTTACTAGAACTCATCTTACACGAGTGTGTAGGTACACACACACACACACACACACACAAACAAGAAAGTGAAAGTGGGACTATCTTGGGGGAAGAAGGAGAACAGCAGAAGGCAAGTATGGGAACAAAAGAGGGCAATGAACGGTGAATAGGAGCAAAGTAGATGATACATGTGTATGCAAATGTCACTATACGTGAGTATGTGTTAGTTATAATTTAAATACGTAAAATAAGCAAGCAAGCTTCATTTGTCCTTGGAGTGGATGGTAGTGAGGCTATAAGTGATGATGAATTCCACAAAGAGCCTTTGGGTGAGGGTAGAGTGGCCTCCATAGCCTCAGCAGTTTAGGGAAAGAATGTTAGTCTTGTTCTTGTTGAAAAGCAAAGGTTGGAACCTTCGATGCAATCCCTCTGTGTGAGTATTCCCCATGTTTGCTGACTGTTCCCACATAGTCGGTGTTCTGATGACCCCATGGTAGGAAGTCAGCAAAGGTCTATGTCAGGGTTCTCTAAAGGGACAGAACTGGTAGAATGAATTTATAGGATTAAAGTGGTTCACAGGCTGTGGTCTCAGTGGACCAACTGTGGATGTATATTAATAAGGGTTCTGTAGAGTAACAGAAGTTATAGAATGAGTCTCTCCTTATATAGAAAGGTGATTTATTAGAATGACTCACAGGTTGTGGACCAGCTAATCCAGCAATAGCTGCTTATGAGTGGAAGGTCTACGAATCCAGCAGTTAATCAGTCCACTCGGCCAGATAGCTCAGCTTGTCTTCCGTATTCACTGGAATCTCAAAGATTCAGGCTCTAGTGCCAGTGAAGGAATGGACTTGCTGCTGAGGCAAAAACAAATAGCAAAGAGCAAAAGCTTCCTTCTTCCAATTCTTATATAGGCCTCCAGCAGAAGGCATGGCCCATGTTGGAAGTTGGTTTTCCCAGCTCAAAAATCTGGATTAAAGGTATGTCTTCCCATTTCAAGATCTTACCATTTCAAAGTAAGAAAAAAAAAATTCCTTACAGGTGTGCCCCTCCAGTTTTGTGTCTTAGTTAATTCCAGATGTAGCCAAGTTGACTGTCAAGAATAGCCATCAAAGGATGTTTCCTGATGGAAAGGCCAAGGATCTAGCAGATGTTCTAGCAGTCCTGATTTGGTGCTGCAGTCCCAAGGAAATCCTAGAGAGCTGCTTGTCCTTAGCCATAGAATCCTGAAGATTAGAAATAAGTTCTAATACCAGCAAAGGAATGCTTCAGCAGGACAGATGAACTTGTCAGCAAGAATGAGGGGCAAGCAGGTAAAGGGAAAAAGCTTTCTTCTCCCATGTCCTTTCTATGTAGGATGCCATCTGAAGGTATGGCCAGGGTTAGGGTGGGTCTTCTGACCTCAAACAATCGAGATTTATGGTGGGTCTTCCAATTTTAAATGATCCAGTCAGGAAAATCCCTCAAGTGTGACCAGCTGCTTGGGTTTCAGTTGATCTCAGATATAGTCAAGTTAATAACCAAGATTAGCCATCACAGCATGTGACTGGCCTGTTTACAATGTCCCGTCACAAAGGCTGGCTCATTTTTATTTGGATCGCTATCAAGACAATCCAGAGAAATTGGTTGTAGGTCCCTGGAGGGTAGGGTTTGGATGCATGGCTACATCCTACATCCTAGCTTAGCACTCAGCCCATAGAGTGGATGCTCAGAAAGTGGCCATTGAATGGATGACAAGGCAGAAAGAAGAAGAAAGAAAGAACAAATACTAAATGAATTAATTCCAGAGTTTTATGAAGGGCTAAATATAACAATAAACACATGTAGCAAAGGAGAAAATCAGTGATGGATAGATTAATGCTTTCCCCAAAGATGACCACATTCTGGCCCCAAGAACCCTCCAGAATGTCTGTCACTTTATGGTGTGGATGTGAAAAGTTAATGGCTTTATGCTGAGTAACTATCCTGGATTATCCTGACAGATTCAAGATGCTCCTAGTGTTCATAACTGAGGGAGGGAGGCAGGAGAACCAGATTAGTTATGAGGATGGAGGTGATCGATAGAGTGATGCCAATGCCAGCTTTGAAGATGGAGAAAAGAGGCCATAAGCCAGGGATGTGGAAACCCTTAGAAGCCTCTAGATTCTTCTCCAGAGCCTATAGAAACTAGCACACAACACCTAGCTTGATCTTCACTCCATGACACACATTTCTCATTTTTGCCCTTGAATATTTTAAAATTGTGTATGTTAAATATTTTGAAATATATAGCTAAATGAATAAAGCCTTTGACATAGTGCTAATATGTTATAGCAGGCATAGGAAACTAAGGCATTTTTGGGCAGTGTTGCTAGTTTCTTTGCAAGGTAAGGGTGGAACATCATAAACCCAGGTATGGGAGAGTCTACTGAAAATTGTTTCTAAAGCAACCCTGTGTGTGGAATAATCTTTCTGTACATTGTGAAGATGTGTCTGTGCCAAGGCACCTTCTGATTGGTTTAATAAAGAGTTGAATGGCTAATAGTTAGGCAGGAAGAGGTTAGGTGGGACTTCCAGGCAGAGAGAGAAGAGGAGATGTATCAAGACATGGGAGAGGCAACAGAGGACACAGAGAGGAAACAGGAGGTGCAAGTTGGAAGAGAGGTAAAAAGCCATGAGGCAAAACATAGATTAGTATAAATGGGTTAGTTTAAGTTATAAGAGCTAGTGGGACAAGCCTAAGCTATAGGCAGAGCTTTCATAATTAATAATGTCTCCATGTCATTTTTTGGTGTGCTGGCAGCCCAAAGAAAAATCCATCTACAATCCTGTTATCTCTACAGAACACCGAACAATGAAGGGATTGAAAAAGATTGGTACAAAGCTGGGCGGTGGTGGTGAACGCCTTTAATCCCAGCACTCGGGAGGCAGAGGCAGGCGGATCTCTGTGAGTTCGAGTTCAGCCTGGTCTATAAGAGCTAGTTCCAGGATAGCCTCCAAAGCCACAGGGAAACCCTGTCTCAACCCCCCCCCCCAAAAAAAAAAGAAAAGAAAAGAAAAAAGAAAAAACTGGTACAATTTGATCCAGAGTTTTCAGTAATCTCTTTGTGACCTCTTTTGTGTCTGCCCTTCTGTGAACTGGCTTAATGCTCAGGTTCTACACTTGGCAAGATGGTGGCCAGTGTCTAGAAGGCTCCCGCTTACATGATGTAGAGCTCCTATATCACTGTTGGATCTCAATCTAATTAGACTAAGTTTGAGATAACTTAGAAGAGGCATCTGAACTGTAACTGAAAGAAAGCAAGAATGTTGTGGATGATAGACCCTGGGCTAAGACCTGGCAAAGTTTGGTGTGCTTGTGGACCCAAAAATCTAATTTGTGTGGTGAGGATTCAGATTCAATCTGCATAATTTCACCCCAAACCTTTCCTCCTAAAGTACTACCCCATCTGTAATTATTCTCATGTCTTGAAAACCCCCATATATTTGTGGGGTATCCACCAAAAAAGACTGCTCAGACAGGGAATTAAGCCAGTAGAAAGTCTTTATTAGCTTGCCAGCATCTACACTGGGTGTTCAGGATCCCAGGGTAGCCCTGAGCCTTTCTCGGGGTGAGCTTTAAAGCACAAAAACCATGTCCTGAGTTGACATACTTCAGCTAACAAGAACAGTTAGTCAGAAGCAGAACTATCGAAGCCAAAAAGCAAGGTTAGTATGTTTAGAGACTTTCCCAGAACTATGGACTTTGATGGATTAAGCCTTTGTTTTTATTTTGGCTGGTAGTGTTGTCTATGTGCTGAGTTTTATGACCTGAATGGTACTTCCATCATGGTGTCAGTTGTGCTAATGTCTGGGGGCCTACTAAGGTCTGGGACCCTGTTACAATATAAACTGCAAAACTTTAATGAATGAAATTCTATTCCTGGGATTACTATCATAACTGATTCTTTGGGAAAGACCCATGATTGAGAACTTGCAGTCAAATCCCTGGTCCTTTTTGAGAATAGTGAGTTTTACTGGAAACTCCCGACCTGTCAGAAGGCCATGGAGATACTGATAACCAGTAATCCTGACAAGAAGTTGGCTGGTTTTGCTTTAACTTTGATATCAGAGGCAGGCTCTACAATAAGGAGTTGAGTGCACGCAGCATATCAAACAGTGACGACGGAGAAGCATCAAGCTGGTGCTGGGAAGTGAGGCAAGGAAGGGATCATGGGCTTTCATATGAATCCTTCACCCAAGCTCACATGCTGGTGTCTTGACCCCAGGACCTCAGATGGCATCTTATTTGGAAAGAATGTCATTGCAGATGTATTTAATTGGGATGAGATGATACTGGAGTAGGATGGGCCTCTGATCCAGTGTGATCGGTGTCATCCTCAAAAGGGAAATTAGGGCTCAGATATTCATACAGAGGGACACCACGAGAAGAGGAAGGCAAAGAGTGGGCCAATCCTTCCACTAGGCAAGGGCTGCCACAGACTGCCAGAAAATAACTGCAATCAAGGAGAGGCATGAAGCAGACTTACTCACAGCTCTCGAAGGCCCCACCCTCTGGTTCTAATCTGAGGCTTCAGACCGAGACTGTGGAGCTTTACGGTTCAGGCCCCTCATTGGTGGCACTTGTTACAATAGTCTTAGAAAACCAGTGCAGATGGTGAAATGACAAGAACACATGTCATCAAGCAAGTTATCAGTGTGAACAAATTGCATGCAATCCCACTGGCGAACCACAGGAGGTGGCACAATGCACACAACTCAAAGGAACGAACTTCTCGAATGTGCTATTAACCAGCACCATATAACAATGGGTGAAAATTTGCATGTTTGCTTTGTTTTCCAAAGGAGATAATATAAATGGGCAGTAAATTCAAAATTGACACATCTCACCATGTGGTGCACACCTTTAATCCCAGCACTTGGGAGGCAAAGGCAGGGGGATCTCTGTGAGTTTAAGGCCAACCTGGTCTACAGAGTGAGTTCCAGGACAGTCAGAATTGTTACACAGTGAAACCCTGTCTGGAGAAACAAAACAAAAACAAAAAAATAAAGGAATAAAGGGAGAAAGAAAAGAAAGGAAAGATTGACACATCTAGTATCATTCATTCTTTAAAAAATGCAAATCAGGGCTGGAGAGATGGCTCAGAGGTTAAGAGCGCCGACTGCTCTTCCAGAGGTCCTGAGTTCAATTCCCAGCAACCACATGGTAGCTCACAACCATCCATTATGAGACCTGGTGCCCTCTTCTGGTGTGCAGATATACATGGAATCAGAATGTTGTATACATAATAAATAAATAAAATCTTAAAAAAATACTACTTGTTTTTTTTTAAAAGAAATGCAAATCAAAACCACAACCAGGAATTATTCCACACCTACTGTATAAATGAAAAGATGATTTCAAAACTGATGGTGCTTCTGGGTGTAGTGGCACACAATTTTAATCCCAGCCCTCAGGAGGCAGAGATAGGTGGATTTCAGTGAGTTCCGGGCCATCCAAGACTACATATGGAGACCTTGTCTGAAAAAAAGAAAAGAAAAAACTATGGCATGAAGTGTTGGTGAGAATATAGAGGAATTAGAACTCTTCTCACTTATTATGGCAGGAATGAAACATGCACAACTCGTTGAAGGACAGTTTTCCCATTCTCAGCTAAACACAGACCTACCCTGGGGCCTGGCAAGCTCACTCCTATTTATATACCTGAGAGAACTGGAGAAGTGTGCTCACACAAAAACTTGTCTATGAATGTCCATGGCAACATTCCTCAGAGATACCAAAAGTGGAAAACTCCAAATGTCCATGAGCTGATGAGTAAACAAAATTTGAATTATCCACATCTTGAAATGGGATTCAGTGGTACAAAGGAAGGGATTACTAATGCACTAATATAATAAATAATATAACAAGTGAGACAGAAAATATCATGTTAAGTGAAGTAAGCCAATCGAAAAATGCCACACAATACACTGTTTATGTGAAATTTCCAGCATAGACAAACCCATCCAAAGTCCAGCAGCTGTGTCTGTGGGCAGATGGCAGTGGGCTGCTGTTGCTTGTTCAGAGTGATAATAATTATAGAACTGTGTGACTGTTACACATTTTTCTCAGTTTTAAAGAGATAAAATATTTTTAAAAATTACTCTCCTACAGGAGAAGAATTGAGGAATTTGTCTACCCATTAGCTCCCAGCAGTCTGGGTCTCAGACTTTCTCCAGGATATATTAATAACCCAGGGCTTGTGACTAGATTTGGTTGGGAATGTTAAGTGCTAAGATTTGCAACTAGGGCCCAGATAGGGTCTATTTACTTCAAGTGTATTCCTACGGTATATTGACTTCTTGATGTTCTGTTCTTATGTCAAAAAGTTCCTAGAATTAAAAAAATAAGTAATGGTCTTATGGTATCATGTTCCTTCCTGGGGAACTTGTGGCTGTTGAGGGCTGCTGTGGAGAGGAGTCAGTGTATTTATAACTCTGGTGTGTTACCCATGGTCCAGTAGATAGTTCATAACTACATTCATGTGGGTTACCCTTGCTACAAAATAAAACAGCATGAAAACTGGAGGGGGAATTGTTGGGAGGACGGGAGGTTAGTCTAAGTGGTAAGAGAATGGGAGGCAAGTGTGACCAGGGAAATTGTCAGGGAATACAGTTATCCCCTCCCCAAAGCTGAAGTGTTGTAAACAATGGTGAGAGGTGTTATCTGAAAGGTTTAAGATTTAGTTCTTTTGAGATTTTCCACAATCAGCTACAAAGAGTGGAAATCAACCCTGGTGGGGATGGTTGTTTTCTGAGACAGGGTTTCTTTTTCTTTCTTTCTTTCTTTCTTTCTTTCTTTCTTTCTTTCTTTCTTTTTTTTTTTTTTTTTTGGTTTTTCGAGACAGGGTTTCTCTGTGTAGCTTTGGAGCCTATCCTGGCACTCGCTCTGGAGATCAGGTAGGGATGGTTGTAATAGAGTGTGGAGAAAAGAAATATTAGAAATGTGGGAGGAGCTTGAGCCTCACCCATTTCAGTAAGAAGGAATTACAGATACATGCGCGCACGCGCACACACACACACACACACACACACACACACACACACACACACACACACGAGCACACACAGAACACACAGAGATAGAAGCACACATACACACCACACACACACAGATGCATACACACAGATATGTACACATACCACACACACACACACACACACACACACACACACACCCCTCTAAGACTTGTGCAAAGCTGGGGCACCAGGCCCAGACTTTGGGTAATTTTGTAAGTAGCTAGGTAGTCCAAGCTAAAGGCAAAAATCACAGCATAGGGGCTGTGTGTGGAGGACCCAGACCCTTCCCAGGCAAACTGCTTTGCAGACAGAGGTGGGTAAGGCAGGGCTTTGCATCCAGGGCTATCTAAATCCACCCCCCACTCTTTCCTTCTATAAATTGGCATTTTCTTTGTAAACAGAATGGATACACAGTGGCTGTGGATAATGATACTACAAGGGATCTGGATGTTTCTTGAAGTGGCAGATACAATTTAAGTGGCATCATTATTAAATGTAACCGTAGTCTGCAGTCATATCTGTCTCAAACAACTGATCACCACGGTTGCCAGGCAGTTCTATTTGCTAGGCACACTGGTTCACCTGAGCAGGTAAATGATTTATGCCCCAGGCAAACTCCTTACAGTCTCAGCAGGCCCCTCTGGCGCTCTCCCCTCCGGCTTGTGTTTCGTGGCCCTATTCTGTCAGCCCCAATTCCCTTTTCTTTTCTTTTTTTTATAACATAACTTCTTTATTGATTCTTTGGGAATTTCACATCATGCACTCCAGTTCCGCTCACATCCCTGTCCCCCCATATTCTCCCCTCACCCCTGCAGCATTCCCCCCAAAAATCAAACCAAAACAAATATAGTAAACAAACAAGGCTAAAACAAAACACCCCCCCCCCAAAAAAAACCCCTCTTCTCCATCTTTTCTGCCTCTCCAACACTTCTTCATTTGTCCTGGTGGCATTGGAAGCCAAGGTGTGTCACATAGCATATACCCTTTTGTCCAATCAGCTTTACTAGCAAATGTTTATTGCAATGAGTCACTGGTCTGGTTCAAGGTCTCTGGTTTCTGGTACACCACCATCACTGGATCCTCATGGAAACACCTCCCAGATATCCTGTGACCGACTGGAGTCATGGAGATCCTGTGTGTATCATTTCACAGGATCACTCCCTTCATGAGCTCCAGCAGGTCCTAGATGGGGTAGGTGTTAGTGGGCCAACCCAAGGGCAGGCTGTGTGCCTGGGAGGTAGCTGAGCTGGTCAGTCTGGGCCACTGGGACAGCCCCACTCAGGCAAGGGTTGGAGACAGCTCCCCATGCCATCAGTGTCAGTTCTTCCTTGCTTGTGGTGGGCGGGGCATCTCTTCCGTACAGGGGTCAGTTCTCATGTGAGGGTCAGGGCCAGCTCTCTTGAGGCAGTGTCCAGCAAGATGCAAGGACAAATTTCCCAGAACCAGCGAAGCAGCCTCAATTTCTGATGCTTCTTTTGTTTCTACATGGTTGTGGGCAGCACCAGACCCTCATTTTAAGTTAGCTTCATAAAGAATATGCCATTCTACAATAGCAGCACCCACGTGCTGTAGTCATTTGACTCCCTAAACTGCTCTTCAAAACTATTGAAAATGAGTCTGGGGACATGGCTCAGCTGGCAAAGCACCTGAAACACAAGGACAAAGACTTGAATCTGAATCCCAGTCACCCATGTAAAAGTCTGGTCATGGTGGTATGCTCCTACACAAGGTGGCCATCCTCTCCAGAATGACAGTCATTCAACTATGAAGTGCAATCTCCAGAACCCTGAATTAAAACAAACCTTTGCCTTTATAAGTTAGTTGTGGTAAGTATTTCAGTACACCATGCAAAGCTGATGCTAATAACTAATAGACTTGAACTTTCTTTGTGACATATAATGGGGACATCTTTCCTGTGCTTATTTACCACCCCTATGTCCTGTTTGTTGAGTTGTCTATTTTTTTTTGTACTGTTCAGTTGTAAGGGTTCTTTGTCTATTTTGGATATGAGCCCTTCATCAGATGACACTTGGCAAATATTTTCTCCTAGGCCATGGCTTGGGTTTTCATTCTCTAACAGTGGCTTTCTGCAGAGCAGTTTTGGTGTGAACAAACCCTACTGTGGTAGTTAATACCAACTTTCAACTTGAAAGAACCTGGGATGCAAACTTCTGGGCATGTTGTGAGGGAGTTTCTAGACTGAACTGCGGTAGGAAGGCCATCTCACTGGGCATGCACTATTTCACAGCTTGGGGTCCTGGGGTGAAGAGAATCGAGCACCAGCATTCATCTCTCTCTGCTTTCTGACTACAGATGCGATGTGACCAGCTGCCTCATGCTGCTGCTCACATAACTCTCTATCACAGGGGTCTGCACACTCAAATTGTGAGCCAGGATAAGCCCTTCCTTCCTTAACCCACTTTTGTCAGGAATTTTGTAACACGAGGAGAAAAGTAACTAATTAATGCATCCACCTTACCAAAGCACCAGACCCTCATTTTAAGTTCTTCTTTCCAGGTGATTCTAGATTGTGTAAAGCTAACAATTAAATCTAATCATCAAGAGAAACTCTTGCCTGTTCTTTCTCTTGGCTCCAGGGCTGAGGCCAAAGTATAACACCAGATCAAGCAGATGACTTTTCTCACTGAGGATCTTGACTCTTCTGCAAAGGGCAGCCTGGTCAACTTATACAGACATGCCCTGAGAGGTTTAATTGTTGTAGAATATCTGTCTGCATTGTAAAGATGTGTCTCCACCTAAGGTGCCAATAGCAAGGCAGGAGAGAACAGGCAAGACTTCCGGGCAGAGAGGGAAACTGGGAGGAGGAATCTAGGTGGGCAATTTTATCAGCAGACTAAGAGAAAGTTGGATGTGTCATACTAGAAGAGGTAACTGAACCACATGGCAGAACATAGATTAAAAAAATATGGGTTAATTAAGTTATATGATCTAGTTGGGAGAAAGCCTAAGCTAAGGCCAAGCTTTCATAATTAATAAGTCTCCGGGTCATTATTTGAGGGTTGGCAATCCAAAGACAGTCTGACAAGAAAGCTTGCTACCAGAGATTTTTCTTCTGTTCTATTTTCTGTGTTCATGTTCCTAGCCTGCCACTCAATATTGGGAATAATTCAATGCTTCTCTATGTGAATTCCCTTTCTTCTTCCTCTAGACAGACTGGGTCCAGTTGTCTGAAACAAAGTACAGTGATGTACACAATATCCCAACAGGAATATTTTCAGAAGAATGTGAGGCACAGAATCTAGCTTCTAGTTAAAGTGGAGAATAAGAATTCCTCAACAGAGGAGTAGGGAGATGAGCCAGTGGTTAAGACAGGCACTTGCCACACAAGCATGAGGACCGAAGTGAAGATTCCTAGAGCTCATTTAAATGCCAGATGAGCTATGCTGCCCTGCTTGTAATTCCAACCCTGGGAGGTAGAGACAGCAGATTCCCAGAGCAATTCACTAGCAAGACTAGTCACACCCACAAGCTTTGGATTTGACTGTGAGACCCTGTCTCAAAGAATAAGGTCTCTACATGCACATGCACCTGTGTGTATACACACCTGTGCACACAGGTGATCACATGCAAACATGCCTACAAGTACATGCACATCACACACTTGAAAATGGAAAAAGAGAAAAAAAAGAGCATTATTCAAAAGAATAATAAAAACTGATACTCCACTAAGAAGCAAGGTAGGTGGAATTTAGCTGTTGGCCTAGATTATGTCCACAGATCATCCTGTTGATTGCCTTGGTCCTCCACAGCCTAAACGCCATCTCAAAGTGTTCTGATACCCAAATGAGTGAAGCTGCTGCTGGCTTTAAAATTCTCAAACCGCTACTCTTACCATTGTAAGTAGAGTGTGCCCTTGAATACCCTGTGTAGCGGATTTGATGCTTTTTATATCCGCGCTTCCTTCTGCTTAACAACACTCACACAGACAAGAGTGCACACAGAGGAGGGCTTAGCAGGTCCTGGATGAATTCACAGTGACAAGCAAGAAACAGTCTTCCCATGGCTGAACTTACTCTTCTGGGCAGGAACACACCCTCAGTAAACAATGGTGGCTGTGTGTACTCATAATGGTTGGGAAGACAAGGAAATGGAAGTTTAAGATTGAGTCCCAGCTGGGCGTTGGTGGCTCACGCCTTTAATCCCAGCACTGGGGAGGCAGAGGCAGAGGATTTCTGTGAGTTCGAGACCAGCCTGGTGTACAAGAGCTAGTTCCAGGACAGCCTCCAAAGCCACAGAGAAACCCTGTCTCAAAAAACAAAAAAACAAAAAACAAAAAAACAAAAAACAGAAAACAAACAAACAAAAAATGAGTCCCAGACTGTGAGGACCATTGTTCCCTCTCATCCAGGAAGTGATAATCATTGTACCAAGGCAATGAAGGAAAGGTTTCTACACACAGTATAGAGGTTACATTTGCTGAAAGTGTGAAGAAGGGCTGGGGGAGGTAGTTCCGCAGTAGAGTGCTTGATAGGCACTCCTAGGTTCTATCTCGTGGGAGTGGGTGGGGAGAGGAAAGGGTGGGAGGCAGCTCAGAGCACATCATGTGCAAGTCACTGGGCTCAGGCTCTCACACGACAAAAACAGAACCAAACAAGTGCCAAAGCACACAAAGCCTTACTTAAAATAATCTCACTTGCACCAAGTTCAAACAGAGGCAAATCTAATTCATGTTTTCAAAAGTTGGAGGGGCCAGATGGGAGACTGGGAGGGCCTGGGGTGGACTGACGTATTGATAACGCACTGAAACTCTGATTATTACTTGTGCACGTTTGCTGACCTTACTCTAAGAGTTTACTTAGGGCCAAGGAAATGGCACTATGGGCAGAGGTGCTTAGGGACAAACCCAGAAACCAAACCTCATTCCTGGAACTCACATAGAAGGGAGGACTCCCAAAAGTTGTCCTCTGACCATCAACACATGCCTTCATGTAATAAATCAGAAAATGTAATAATTTTAAAAGCTTATTAAAAATAAGTAGTGTATGTGTCATGTACTAAAAAGGCTATAGTGGAAAATGAAAATCAGTTCGGTGTTTCAAATGCTTAACTTTTAACTTTAATAAAATAAAACCAGTATCACACAAATATTAATTAGTATTTCTTAATTAATTTCCCAGTTATGATGTGCTAGCAGAAAGACAACAAAAAATGAGTTGTACACATTACAGCCAACTCCTGGGTTCCTGGTTGCCTTTGCCTGTTGGGAGAAACTGATGTCCACTGGAGGCCCTGAGTTGTATGGTACACATCTGTTGGAAATTTTTAAAAGTTCTGTAATTAGATATATCAAGAAAAACAAAAGAACCAGCCAACAGGAAGGAAAGGGACTGTTCAGGTCTCAGCAACACAGAACGTATCTTTTGCGCTCTCCCACCCCCTTTTTTAAGGTGGCAAGAGGAGAGTAAACAGATATCTGTTCTGAAGTTATGATTTCATTTAACACAGGCTTAACTTTAGTAGTGGTGAAACACCAGCCATTTAAGAGAAACCACACAGAATTTATCTGATACTGTCCCAAATGTTGGGACTCTATGCTGGCGCATCTGAAACCAAGCAGCCCATCTGAGCTACTCTGTTGTACCTTTACCCTCTATCACAGGTCTCTTTCACTTGGGCTTGTAAACTCCTGGAAGGCAATTTTCCAAATCTGGGAAGTGTTTCTGCCAATGCTAAGAAGGAAGCACAGGGAATCAGGAGGGGTGGTAGCTAATGGCCCTTCCCGAACCCCCGCTTCATGTCCCTTTCCTTCTCAAAGCTCACCAGTGCACACAGGGCTCTGCTCTGTACTTGACTTACCTCGTCCTTAACAGTTTTCAGATGACAGGGACTGCAACTTTGGGGCAAAAGGGGACCACTTCCTGTTTTGTTGTTACATGACATTGATGTTGGCCCTTGGCTCCTTCCTGGATTGATGCCTGGGTTTAAAGATTACAAAGGGCTCATTTTTAACTTTATTGTTCAGATTATAACAGAGGCTCACTCGATGTTTGCTGAATGAAGACAGGAAAGGCTGGTGGCCTGGAATCACTTTCAGGATGCCCTCTGCCTTGGTGTTGCAGCACTGTGCCTGTATCCTGAAAAACCAACCTGTGGGCTGTACTGAGAACACCTGGCATTCCTTCATGTCTGTCTGTGGAGAATGGATGAAGGCCTGACTGATGTGTATTGTATCCACATCAATAACTCTAAAGCATCAGATCTATGGAAATGACAAAGCCTTCTTTGGGTCCAAGTATTATTGACCAATGACTGACCATTAGCTAAGGCCAGTGTATGAATAGTATAGCCCACAGCTTCCTACTCAGGAGTAGTGACAGCTGAGACCACTCTTCCACAGAGACCTGCCACTGAGACTAGTTAACCCCACATCTTTATGTTGTACATAATCAATGTCTTGAGTTTCTGGGTTCCATATTAGTCCTATGAGTAAGAGTTCCATAAGAGTAAGCATAGCCCAACTGATCCTAGCTTTTCTTTATGTTTGTCAGTTCATTCCCATATCACTCCAGTCAGGCTTCCAGGACCAAGCTATGCAGAACTTAGCACCTGCCAATCAACCTCTCAGGGTGTACTGGGTGGAATAAGAATATGATCTGGGTAGCAATTTGAGTTCCCACTTGGCAGGAGCTTGTTCTCTGCTATCAGGAAATCATTCATGTATATAACTGTGGCTTGGCATTCATAGTACTGGCTTACACAACTCTTCATGCATTCGTGATGGGGAGATAGCTCAGTTTGATTCCTAGAACTCTTATAAAAAGGCTGGGCATGTTATTATGCCCTTGCAATCCTAGTGTTAATCTTCTAGTTTCTTCTCTGTAACTGTGACATACACCATTACCAAAAGCAACTTAGGAGAGGAGAAGTCATAGTCTGTCATTGAGGGGAGTTAGAGCAGGAGCTCAAGGCAGGCCCATGTGCTATTCCGCATGTCAGCACCCTCAGCCAAGCAACTCATTTCACAGCCAAGAGTACAGCATGATCTATGAAGGATGCTGGGACTTGGTAGCTGCCTTGTCCTCAACTTTAAGTCTCATTCTTTCCTTAAGATTCATTTCTATTTTATTCGTGTGAATGTTTGCCTGAATGTTTGTATGGGCATCATGTAAGTGTCTAGTGCTCACAGAGGCCAAAAGAAGACATTGGATCCCCTGGAACTAGATTTACAGACAGTTGTAAGTTTCCAGCTCTATGGGTGATGAGAATCAAATTCTGGTCTTCTGGAAGTGCAGTAAGTGCTCTTAACCACTAAGCCGTCTTTCTAGCTCCTCACTGAGTGAGTTTTCTTACACAGTTTAGAACCAGCTGTCTAGGAACAGTACTGTTCACAGTGAACTGGGCCCTCCTGTATCAACTAACAATCAAGAGACCTCTCCCACCACCAGACATGTACACCAGCCAATCTGATCCAGGCAATTCCTCTCTCAGGTGACTCTAGGCTGTGCAAGTTGATAGACAAAGCTAAGTAGTCAGTTAGAGGATGTAGACAAGCAATTCCTGGAGCTTTGGCTAGCCAGCTGTTAGCAGGTTCTAGGCTAGTAAAAGACCCTGTCTCAAAGAGAATAGAGTGGGTGGCACCTAAGGCCTCCACACATGAATTTTTAGACATCTGTACATATACCCCACCATGTATACTACCACACATGAACATTCACACATGTGTATGTGTGCATACACACATTTGCACAGACACACACACACACACACACACACACACACACACACCTACAGGCAAAGAAGGTCAATCAATGGAAGTAAATTTCTATTCAAACACAATAGACATTTAGAGTCTCAAACAGATGTGAACCCATTATAGTGACTATGCCAACTCTGCAAATCAATACTAAAGAAATATAACATTAAATTTCTCAGCAAACACACTAAAAGCCACAAAGCATGGATATATATTTTGAGTCTTGAAACTAACCTTCATCCAAGATGGTAAAACTAGCAAAGCTAGCTTTTAAAACTGGAAGAGAAATAGAGACATTTCAAGACAAGCACAGATTAAAGCAGTTCATGACCTGCAGTCAGCACTGCAAAGATGCTTAAAGAGACCCTAAGCACAAAGGAGGTAGTCTGTCATGAGAACAAAGGAAAAAAAATGAATCTCCTAATAGGACTAAATCTCCTAAGACAAATGAAGGGGAATTAGGAAAGAATCATTGTATCCAATGCAGTAAACCAGAAAACCCCATCATAGGGAAAAAGAAGAAATTATCCAACCAACCAATAATAAAAAAACAAAAAACAAAAAACAAAAAAACCCAAAATCACAGGAATCAGCAAAACTCTCAAAAATAACCATAAATAAAATAATTTTAATTGTCTAATTAAAACATAGACTAGCTAACTAAACAAAAGGTCCAAATGCCTGCATTATCTCCAGGAAACACGGAACACATACAGCTGACAAAGACATACACAACTCCAGGACTATAGAATGAAAGTCAGCACACCAAGCAAATGGAAGGGAGAGTGATTCTTGTATCTGGGTCAAATAGATGTCAAGCTAAAATTAGAATAGATAAAGAAGACCATTACATATTGATAATTGGGTAACCAATCAAGGAGGTGTAATAATTTAAGTGTATTTTTGTATTTCCTGTTGGATGTCACAATTTTTAAAAAGATTTTATTTATTTTTTATGTATACAGTGTTCTGCCTGCAAGTCAGAAGGCACCAGATCTCATTACATATGAGCCACCATGTGTTGCTGGGAATTGCACTCAAGACCTGGAAGAACAGCCAGTGCTCTTAATTGCTGAGCCATCAATCCAGCCCCTGGATCTTCCAATTTCAAAAAACAAATACTAGTGGACATAAAGGGCTGAGAGGTATTGATACAGTAATAGTAGATGGTTTCAATACCCACTCTCATCTTTATAGAGTTAAACTACACCATAGATCAAATGGAGTTCATAGGCATCTACAAAGTATTTTACTCTACAGATACAGGGTTACACATTCTTCTCAGTAGCACATGGAACCTTCTCTAGAACAGGGCATATCCTAGTCCTTAAGTTTTAACAAATACAAAAGAATCAAAATAATTTCTTGTACCTTATTAAAGGATAGTGGGATAAATTTAGAAACCAACAGCAACAGAAATTACATAAATGAGGGTCGAGAGACAGCTCAAAGGTTAAGAGGAGGGGCTGCTCTTCCAGAGGTCCTGAGTTCAATTCCCAGCAACCACATGGTGGCTCAAAACTATCTGTAATGAGATCTGGTGTCCTCTTCTGGCCTGCAGGGACACATGCAGGCAGAACACTGTATGAATAATACATAAATCTTTTTAAAAAAGAAATTATATAAATACTTAATGACTGAACAATTTACTTTTGTCTGACTAGTGGATCATTGAAGAAATCAGCAAGGAAGTTTAAAAATTCCTAGAATGAAGTGAAAATTCTGAAAGTACAACTTACTACCTCTGAGGCAGGCGTTGGGAAAAAGTTTATATTTAAAAATCAGATCTAAAGTGAACAAGCTGACAATGTGCCTGAAGACTTTAGGAAAACAAAAAACAATCTAAAAACAAGAGCAGCAGATAGACACAATAAATACCAGGGCACAAATTAAATCAATGAGAGACTAAAGGAACAATACAAAAAAAAATAAGTAAAACAGAGTTGGTTTCTTGAAAGGAAAAACCAAACTTGACAAGCTTTTAGCCAAATTCACCAAAAGTAAAAAGGGAAGATGTTGGGGGAGGGAGGATTTTGAACAAAGTACAATAGTATGTATGTATGAAACTGTTACAATGAAAACCATTGTCTTGCATGTTTACTAAAATATTAATTTAGAAATATTTTCAATTTTTCAAACTTTGCAGAGTATTTGCAATTAGAAATGGAGATGCAGTTGGCCTTGCTTTGCTAACACTCAACAGGTGTTACAGCTGTGAAGTCTATCAAATGTCTGGACTCTATGAACATAGATCACTTTCTGCACAATTGCTTTGTCTTTATTGTAAAAGAATATGCCTATTACACAGATTTATGTTTTCTTTGAAGCATGCCACAATAATAAAATGTATGTGTGCTCAAGAGCTAATCATAAAATGTTTCTTTTCTACCTTTCTATGCCAATTACCACACGTATTCTAACATAGTAACAGTCTATATTTGGCTTATGCAAATTCCAGAGTTGAGTTCATACTTCAAAGATTGAAGCTGGTGGTGCTGACTTTCCACATACTATTTTCCCAGATCATTAACTTCTCCATACAAGAGTAAGGTACCCATGGCATGATCTCATCTCACTTTTGTGAAAACACAGGCACACAGGTCACACATACAGGCATTTCAAAGAACATGAGTTGTTGTCTCTGGAGGGGATGGCTAAGTTTCCTGTTTATTTTTATAAGTATTTTCTGTAATAACATCTAAAAATTTTAAAGTCAAGAATAGACATTGTAGTTAGAATGTGTACAACTTAACACTTATTGCAAGTATTTGGGGGAGTTTAATGATTACTGAACAGTATCCTTTTCTTTCCAAGATTCCCTCCATGCCTGTCAGGATTGCTAGTCAAGCACTATGGCTAGATTACAAAACCTTGTCTAAAACTAAAATTAAGGAGAACAAAACAAAAATCATTTGCCCTTGAGCAGTGAGAATTTCCAGGGTAAGGACACATGATTTAAAATGCAAATTTGATTGAATCTTTTGTCACTATTGGTACTTATTACTGTGTATGCAAGTCATCTTTCAGTTCCAGATGGAAATCTCACTGGAAGTAGCTTATGCAAAAGTGGATCATTCCTTGACTTACTGACTGAAAGGCTCAGTGGGGCTTTGGGCAGAGCTAGAGTCTGAGGCTCAAAGACCTCATTCTTGCTATCCATGTGTTCTGCTGTTATCCTTGGCTCTGCTTGTTCTGTGCTGGCTTTATTTATGGATAAGCTTCATTCATGGGACGGTAACATTGCTCCTGCCATTTTCTGGTCCACAGTGTCCTTGGAACTCAAGAAGCCCTAAAGAGGTGAGAGGCTTGGCTGGGCACCCAGTCTTGGGATTAGAGAGGCATGGTGGCTGTACAGGAGAGGGTATGCTTTCTGAGAAACTCTAATAAAAATGATGCTATAAAGCTTGTACTACTAGATCTGCGTACGAGACACTAAGCCACACAAATGGAACTTAGTTTAAGGAATACTGCCTCCAAAATACCCAAACATAAGTAGTCTACTAACCAGGCCTCTTACAGAAGCACAATTATAATTCTAGAATGTAAATGTTTGTTTACCAGGATTCACCAGCTATTAGGCTATGTTCCATAACAAAGTCAGCCCTGACTTACATCCAACCATAAGTCCTAGTCTGCCATTATGTCCCCTGTACTCTTATCAGGAAAACAAAACAAAACAAAATGTAAGTCTGCCAGGTGGGCAAGATGACCATAGGTAACAACTATTAGAAAAGAGAGAGACTGGTGAGCAGTGGGCGAGCGAAAGGCTCACGGGGCTATCTTCTCCTCTTGCTGAAGATACACATCAGGGAGGCCTGTAGCGATTACAGGGTGCCATGGGGGATGAGGACAGTGGAGATGGGGGCAGGATACTCCCTTGCTGCAGCAGGAGCAAGGGTCCTGACTCAAGGATTAAAGCTGTGCCACATGGCCCTTGATTACTCTGGAAAAGACCTTGAACCAGCTTTTACTCACATGCTTTTTGCCTCAAAGTGCAGAACTGAACTCTACATAAATGCCATTTCCTGTGTTTTAACACCAGACACAGTTTTACCTGGTTTCTACATGCTAGCATCTGCACCCCTGCTACCTACAAATGCCTGGCTGGCCCTGTCCTAGATCTGCAGGTCTTCTCGTTCCTTCGTGGATCTGAAGGCTCTGCTTTCCTCCTTGAATGACTTTGTATCGCTCTCATTTGCTGAGAGTTGGGACAATGTGGGATTACTGGTGGAACCAAGCCCTCCCCATACAGTAAATATACTCTTCCTGACTAACGACTTGACTGAGGAGGTCATGGAGGAGGCTCCGCAAGAGAAGGCAGATCTCATTCTCTCCTACCATCCACCAATTTTCCAGGCCATGAAGCACATAACTTGGAAAACCTGGAAGGAGTGCCTGGTGATCCGGGCACTGGAGAACAGAATCGCCATCTACTCTCCCCACACAGCCCATGATGCTGCACCCCAGGGAATCAACAACTAGTTGGCCAAAGGGCTTGGAACTTATACTTCCAGGCCCATCCACCCTTCCAAAGCTCCTAACTATCCCACAGAGAGAGCTCACTGGCTAGAATTCAGTGTGAACCACACCCAAGACCTGGACAAAGTCATGTATGCAGTGAAAGGAATTGGAGATGTTTCTGTCACTTCTTTTGCTGCTAGGTGTGATGATGAGGAACAAACACGGATTAGTCTGAACTGTACTCAGAAAGCTTTGATGCAGGTGCTAGCTTTTCTCTCCCAGAAGAGACAACTATGTAGAGTATCAGAAAACTGAAATTCTTTCACTGGAGAAGCCTTTGCTTCTGGATACTGGAATGGGACGGTTGTGCACATTGGATGAATCTGTCTCCCTGGCAACAATGATAGAGCGAATCAAAGGAAACTTAAAGCTCTCTCATCTTTGCTTAGCTCTTGGAGTAGGGAAGACCTTAGAGTCCCCAGTCAAAGTTGTGGCCCTGTGGTTCTGGGGGCAGCATTCTACAAGGAGTGGAGGCTGACCTTTACCTCACAGGTGAAATGTCCCACAATGAAGTTCTGGATGCTGCTTCCAAAGGAATAAATGTCATTCTCTGTGAACATAGCAACACTGAACGAGGTTTCCTTTCTGATCTTCAACAAATGCTGGGTGTTCACTTGGAGAATAAAATCAATAATCATCCTGTCTGAGACAGACAGGGACTCTCTTCGTGTGGTTTAAAATGCACAGGACATCATTGTGACACAAGCTACACCTCATTTGGATTGAAATATGAAGAGTTAGTGGTGCTGTCGTCCTTCTGCACAAGTGTATTCGAATGATATTTTCAGTTCGTTGGTCTGGCTCATCAAGTGTTATAGCTCATACTGTAAAAACCATGTGTAGAATACAATAAAGACAAATATTCATTATAAAAAAAAGAAAGAGAAAACACTGGTGAGCTTAAGAAGCAATTCTTTTATTATCTGCTGTGTAAATCTCCCACGTGGTCAGACTCTAGTAACGTGGGAGTGGAACCTAAAAGAGATTTAAGGATAACAATGTGTTCAAAATGCATGAGCCAAAGGTATATGTAAGTCAGTAAACTATTCTATTTGAAGTTAGCTCTTTTTGGACATTAGCTCCAGCCAAATGAGCACTATTAAAAAGCTTTCCTTTTAATTCTAAGTACAGAGTGGGGCTTTCTCACTGGAAAGGCATATAACGTCTCAAACTAATGGACCAATGCAGCAATATCTCTTGTGGTACAAACTTGTCTAGCTAAACTTGAACTGTCTGTAGTTCCAGGAGCATCCCAGGCTCATGCTGGTTCTTAATCTGTGCATTGTGCTAGCTAGTTTTATGTCAACTTGACACAAGGTATAGTCATTTGGGAAGAGGGAAGTGAAAATAGCCCCTAACAGTTTAGCCTGGAGGCAAGCCTGTGGTGCATTTTCTTGACTGATGATTGATGTGGATGACCCAGCGCACTATAGTTGGTACCACCCCTGTGCTGGCAGTCCTACAACCTGTAACAAAGCAGGCTGATAAACACAGGAAAAAGGAGGGTAGAGTAACAGTAAGGATTCTGAAAAAGAAGGAATCATAAGGAATCATACTAATAACTACCTAAAAATATCAATAATACACTTAAGTCAGTATATAAATAAACATATATAATTTAAATGCAAATTTCCTATCTGGGCTGGCAACGGTCTCAAGAGCCAAAGATAATATAACAAAAAACCAACATCAGGCATGAGAAGCCCTCTTTTTAAGTTGTTGGTCTGATTATCCAAGAGACTCCCAAAACACTACAGGTTATCCTACCAGAGTTGGAAGGTAAGTTCCTATTGTTGAAAACGCCATATAATTTAGACATAGGGCCCAGAGGCCCCTGAGCCAGAAGTGACCTGAATGCCTGAGAACTAACTTTCATGGTACCAGAAGGTGCTATGCAAGCTTCCAAAGAAGGGAAGCAACCAACAGTCCTACCTAGCTAAAATGGCTATGAACCAGCATGTGTGGCATGATAACCCTAAGAGTGTAGGGGTATACGTATCTTGGTGGTAATCAACAACTCTCTTAACTGGACATAAGACCCCCTCAAGAAGAAGAAAAGCATGCCTGGTACCAGAAACTTAGCTAAGCAAGCCAGGGCTAATGAAGTCATAAATCTTGGGAGAGAACCTACAATTGCCATTTTACAAATGAGCAAAATCCCTAACTGCTTTCTAAATACTTGTCTTTATACCCACAGATAAGGAAACTTCTCCTTTTGACAGAGATTTTTTTCAGAAAATCATAAGCAATCAAAATTCAGAATTGTAGTGCTAGGTAGGTCCCAACAGTATACATACAACAGAATTCCTGGAACTGAAGACTCAGGGATCACTGCAGAAGAGGGGTTGGGAAGACTGTAAGAGCCAGAGGATTTGGGAATTTGCTGTGAGATTGAGTCTCTTAGTAAGGTCAGAAGCTACAACATTAAGTCACCAACATGACTGCCTAAACATGAACAAGGATAACAGACATGCTAACATTGGATAGGGAAATTCCATGAGGCCTTAGCCTACACAAAGAACTACAGATACGCCCAGGCAAGAGAAATGGTCTTCCCTAAGAACACATTAACTGGTCATCCAATACCAAGTGGTCAGCCCTGAAAACATACATATAGGTAACATTATATAGAACAAGCAGATTTTACTTATGTATTTGGGAATGTATATAATACAAATTAATAAAAATAGAGGGTAGGAATTTGAAAAAGAATAAGGAGGGATATAGAGGAGGGTTTGGAGGAAAGGGAAGGGGAAACAATGTAATTATAGTCTCAAAACATGATGTAAATTATAATTATAATCTCAAAACAGAATTAAAAAAAAAGCAAGCAGGCTGAAGCCAGGATTTGGTGGCACATACCTTTAATCCCAGCCCTCGGGAGGCAGAGGCAGACAAATCTCTGAATTTGAGGCCAGCCTGATCTACAGAGTGAGTTCCAGGACAGCCAAGGCTGTTATACAGTGAAACCCTGTCTTGGAAATCAAAAACCAAACCAAACAACAAAACAAAACAAAAGCCAAAAGTCCTCCAGAAAAAAAAGGGGTGGGGGGAAGCAAGCAAGCTAGCTGAGCAAGTCAGAGAGAGAATGACATTAAGCAGTATTCCTCCATGACGTCTGCATCAGTTCCTACCTCCAGGTTCCTGCCCTGGCTTCCTCAGTGATGGACTTACACTGTAAGGTGAAACAAACCCTTTCCTCCCCACATTGATTTTGATCATTTTAGCACTAGAAACACTAACTAGACACCTATCTGGATGCTTTATTCTACTTCTGACCTGAGACAATACTATTTCATCCTTTCAGATCAAGATACACCCAGGGAAAACCTTTCTAGACCTCCCCAGTCTATGCTTGCATTCATTTATGTGATGACACAGGCCAAGCCACAGATACTCTCATCATCACACTACACTCTGTTGTGACTTTTTGTATGAGTTTGTGCACCTTGATTTAGGTGATTACACAGTACCTGGCAACAATAGTTGTTGTGGGGATGTTTGCTGAATGACTGAAGAATTATCTCAGGATGGGTTTCTGACCTGCTTCTCCTATTTAAAAAAGTTACTACAAGAAAAATCTTCACTATAATCTAAAAGATATAATCTACTCAAAACCCTATAAACATACATGAAGTTGATTATTGTGTTAACGAAGGAGGCAAGGTGTAGATATTAAGGATTAAGTAACAAATAAATGTAGGGAGACGAGACATTAATCTTACAAATAAATATCATTGGCTTTTGGAATGCAATGCTGACAAATATGATTACTTAGGTAATAGTCATAATCAAAGTCCATACTTTGCCATATGGCTACAAGCAACACAATCTTAAAAAAGAAAAACAAAAACCAAATGAACAAACAAAAACCAAAAACTTTATGTGGTGGTTTGAAAGAAAAAGGGCCCCAAAGAGAGTGGCACTACTAGGAGGAAGTGTGTTGCTGTGGGGGTAAGCATCGAGGTCTCCTATGTTCAAGTTGTATCAAGTGACACAGTTCACTTCCTGTTGCTTCTGGACCAAGATGTAGTACTACTCTCAGCTTCTCCAGTACTATGTCTGCTTGCATGCCACCATATCCCACCACAATGATAATGGACTGACCCTTTGAATGGTAAGCCACCCAATTAAATGTTTTCCTTTTTAAGAGTTGCTGAAGTCATGGTCGTGGTGTCTCTCCACAGCAATAGAACACTAAGAGACCTTATTTTGAGATAGGGTCTGTGGGTATAAAAAAGGTGAGGTGTTGTAGGTATTACCTTAAAATAAAAATGAGGCTTTGGTATGATTTGATTTGAGAGAAATAGCCTGTCCTCCCCCTCTAATGCCATGATAACAGGTCACAGGAATGTGGACCTGAGCCACACTGGGTGGCTCCCAATTACCTGTAACTCAAGCTCCTGGGGACCTGACACCCTCTTACACACACACACACCACACACACACACACACACACACACACACACACACACCAAAAGTCCTCCAGAAAAAAAAGGGGTGGGGGGAAGCAAGCAAGCTAGCTGAGCAAGTCAGAGAGAGAATGACATTAAGCAGTATTCCTCCATGACGTCTGCATCAGTTCCTACCTCCAGGTTCCTGCCCTGGCTTCAAAGATCTAATAAATTAGATCTTTGAAAGGAAGTGTATTTTTTTTCTTCCAATTCTAAGATGACCAACTTAACAATGTACTCTTCATGTTGAAATGGTAGGGTAGAAAAGCCATGTAATTAAGTTTCAAAGGGACTGTGTACTTGGTTCACATGTGTGCTGCCATATGGGTGCTGGGAATTGAACCAGGTCCTCTGGAAGAGCAGCTAGTGCTCTTAACCACTGAGCCATCTCTCCAGCCCCTGGTTCACGTGTACTTATGCATTTATCTGTTACACACACTTGGTCAGCTGAAGGTAGAATATGCAAATGAGGCTCTGACAAGCAGGTAGTTAGTTGTCTGGGTTTACTGCCAACAACACACAGCTTCATTCAACACTAGTAGTTTTGTTGAGTGTGGGAACCCACGAGGAAAACACTGTTGCTTTGGAAACTGCATGAGACAGCATCAGAGCAGACATTACCCTGACCAAAATGAGTGCCAGCACAACAGGGAAAAGTGGTGACCTTTGCCAGCCAAGAAGACAGCCTCCCTGAATTTTGGCTGACACTTCTGGGCCACAAACGCCCAGAAGCCAGAAGAGACAGGAGTCTACTGCTCATCTCCATTCAAGTTACCCTCAGTGGGCAGAACCCAAGAAGAGCTGGGCAGGTAAGAGACACCCAGCATTTCTGGCAAATACTTGCACAGCACTCACCACACTGCTTGGAGCTCCATGGTGGCAGAATTGCATTTCCATTCATGGGTGTGCCTTAGCAGATTCTGACATTTCAAAGAGCTCAGTATTACTCAATCAATGAATAGACCTGAAATATTGCTGTAACAGAGAAAAAAGCAATTTGCTAACGATACGACTAGAAACTATTTCCAGGCATGATTCATCAATAAATTCTATTCCAGGGCTGTTTTCTTCTAGATCTTGGACTGTTTTGCTGTTTAAGTCTGTTTTTCACTTTTGTGCTTTTTGTTGTTTGTTTAAAATAGTCACCAATGGTAGTGTTAACATTGTTCCCTAAGGGCAAAAATATAATGATGTAAATTATGGATAAAATATGTAGAAAATCTTCACTCAGGTAGTAATTAATATTCCATTCAATGCTAAGGAGTCAATCACATATATCGACATATCTTTTAAGCAGAGACAGTTAAAGCAGGTTTACTGTTGGTTGACTAAATGCTATAAAGAGGTTTGTAGTGGCTGAGCCCCCTACTTTCCTCAGATATGGTGGTTCAGGATTTGCTAATCCTGTGTTTCACAGACTTCATAAAATATAGCCATAATGAAAAACAACTGTACATGTTTTTCAATTCCTAAAAGTTTTAAAAAAGAAAACTTACAAATGACAGGATTTTTCTAGCTAGAAGCTAATTAGTACTCAAAATTTTAAGAAAAAAAAAAAAAAAAGGAAGAGGGAGAAAACACCAAAATCCACCACTACTGCATATTTCAATGTAATATATTACAATTTATTACTTAGTATTGAGATTATCAATTAACATTCTCTAGAAGGCCTTATAATTTAAAAATTAAAGAATTCAGTAGGAGGGAAAAGGAAAAGCACCCTATATAATAACACAATTTTGAGAACATTCACATATGCACTGTTCTTCCATCTGGACTCGGGCCCTCATTAGTTCAATCCTGCTTAGGTCAATGTACAAACTCCACAATAAATCCCACGTTATTCAAAACCCTTGTGCTTCTACTTACAGCAGCATATGAAACCAATTTGTAAGAGTCACCACTCCATTGGCTATTGTAAACAATTCTCCATGCTTCCACACGAGGATATTTAGTTAGCCAACAAAGACTTCTGAAGACTATGACAGAGGAAGAATTTTGATTTTTATATTTGTTTAAAGTATTCAACCTTGAAGCATACAATAGAAACTAAGCTGAAATTTCTAGCTTATATTTAACTACAGTAAGAATATCGCCCCAAGGTCATCAAATATTTATAAAAATTTTACTAGCATCCTGTAGAAATCCACACATATCAACTGGTGGACTTTATAGCTAGCATTCCTCACTTTTTAGACTAGACACAGGACATATAAAGAACCTGCACATAAATACTGAGTGCCTGGCTACCATAGTAGTAAAGGTTAACAAAGCAGTTAGTTTTATTGTTAAAACATTCTGGTTCCATTTCATAGCCACAAATGGGTACTAATCTACTGCAACTAGAATGTTCAAAGCTGTAATTACCCTTTCCTCACTGTGGAAATAAAGCAGCAGGGCTCTGCAAACGTGGATGAAAAGTACCCAGGCACTACAATCAACACATGTTGCTTTGAGGAAACCCTTACAGATAGCAGTCACAGTTCTGTCACCACACAGGGAAGACTAAAGAAACAAACAAGCCACATTTCATCAGATATCAATACACACAGAATGCACTTTCTCACAATTAAAGGTCAACTTTAGTCAAATACTCAGAGGGAAAACAGCCTAGAGAGAGACGAAGACCTTACGTAGTCCACCATTTACTAATAACAAAACTCAAAATCACTGTGACTGAAGGAAAAGCTCACTATCAGTGTATAAGACTGTATGCAGCTCCAAGGAATGAATGCCTGTTAAGTAAACAAGATTAAAAAAAGATTTGTAACTAAAGTGAATAAAAATATAAAATGGCAAAACTAGTTTGAAGCAATTAGAGTCCAATAGTTTTCTATGTTTTCTTTTATATCCTTTATTTTTAATTGGTATTTTAGAACAGCAAATTTTCTTTGACAGCAGTGCCTTCTGGTCTGATAACATAGTCCCCATTTCTAAATGTAAAGATTTAAAATAAGTCAAAATGAACATTAAGGCGTACAAACAGCTACTTTATGTCTGTTCTTACTTAAAATAAGTATAATTTTTACTCATTAAAATATATGGAATGTTGGCACAAAACTGAAGCTGCTGTAGGAAGATCAAATGTTCTGTGGGTTACTGAAACTCTCTAAAAACATACCCTTACATGGTTTTTGTTTTACAAATTTAAGTGTTGAGAAATGTCTAAATAATAAGTAACAATTAAAATAAAATGTTTTATTTGTAAATTATGTACAGAATACATTTTATGTTATGACAAGGAGATGGGGATGAAGGAAGAGTCCTCACAATCAGTGCTCTTCACTTTCTGTTGGAGATGACCACCTTTCTCTGTATTGAATGTACAATTCAGTTTGGATTTCCTAAGTTGGAAAAGGAGAATTTGTAGCTAAATTAAAAGTGTTGCTGCACTGTTACTAGCTGGTTTGTTTCCACAAAATGCTTTTGATCCCTGCTAACTCAAAAATCTTAAAAAGAAGAAATTTTCTGGTATAATTTTATGAGAAAAACAAAAGCATATCTACCAAGAACAATGAGTTTAAGTATTTCATCATAAAGAAACTGCAAAATGGCTATATACTTATGCATAATTTGAAATGCTACAGTTTCTTTAGTGATTTCCATTAGTCTAACAGTAAAAAGCCATACAACTATTAAAAATGCCCTTAATCTAAATGTCACGGTGGACAATGTTTCTTTGATGACTATCAAAACTGAGGCCTACTTACTGTAAAATTATCAGATGGATAAAGTTATTAATGGCTTTAGACTGTGCCAATAGTACCAATGTTCTACAAAACAAAAGGCTGACTGTAATTGAATGTCAAATACATTTCAGAAAATGGATTAAAGAATGCTACAAATGTCACGTGTACATTATGATGATCACCCAACATAGAAAACCCAACCTGCTGCACTTATTCAGTCCCCAAATTAGTCAGATTATAATTTTTCATGTGCAGATTTAGGCATTTCTCCATCTTTGTCATCATCTTCCTCATCACAATCTCCATCTGTCTGCTGTTCCAGTTCCTCTTTTGTGATCATTTCAAAATCATTCCCATTTCCACTACTGTGTTGGGATCGGTCATCTTCCCTCCTGTCACTGTCTGTGTCTGAGTGTCGCTCTCCACCTGAGCCGTCTGTTCCATGATTTCCTGATGCTTTCTCTTCTTCATCTTCCTTTTTCTCACTGTCTGATTTTTCCTCACTGTCAGACTTGTGCTGCTTTTTGGTTTCCGATCTCTCGTCTTTCTTTAAGTCTGCTTTTGGTCCTTTGTATTCATGTGTGTACAGAGGCCTGAAGGAGTCGATGAAGCCCACATCAGCAGTCAGGTTTGGCAAGAACCAGAAGTGGTGCCTTCCTCCAGTTATCAGCCAGATGATGAGGAACAGAATACAGCGAGCTGTGGGAGAAAAGTGTCTCCTGAATAAATTAAGCTCTCAATCAACTACAGGGAAGATCTGTGAGTAAGAAACTGAGATAATAGCTTTATTTGCACATTTATGCACCATAAAGATGAATATTTAAAATCAGATTAGCTTAGCAGATAAGAATATTATAATAGTAGAGTATCTGCTCTGAACTTATGGCACAAATGCTGAAATAACACTCTTAAAAAATTCTATTTTTTCAAATCTGGGTGCTGTTTCATAGACATATACTTATGTATTTTGTGATGTTGTACTTCAGTAAACATAGTACTCAGTTGGAAGTTGATGCATTCATGAGAGAAGAAAATTTAAGAGTTATGCATGATATTATTAAGAAACCAACTGGTAAAAAAGGAAAATGTAATGGTCTTACTTCCTGGTACTTGTCTTGATTAAAAAAATACTAAAACTACATTCAACACATAGTATGTTATAAAAGCAAACATAATGCTGAACAAGTATATACACAGAAATATATATTATTTCTGATTTTAAAATAAATTTAATTTAAACACTTCAGTGGCCCCTAAATATGTTGTAGAGCTAAAGCATGTACTAATCCATTTAGAGATAGCTCAGTATTGGAAAAAGAATTTAGACATTAGAAAATTCTTATAGTCAAATTCTTGTTTTACTAATTAGGTAAATCATGTTTATTTAAGTACCAACTGCCTCAATATTAAGAAAAATCTTATGTATCTAAAATATAAGCTAGGTATAGTGGTGGTGCATTTGGAGAAATAACCAAAGAAACCCCAGAAAACATAATGCTAACACAGTAAGACTGGCTAGTATTTGGGCTTGAATCTGGTCAGCCTGTCAGCCAGGCAACATAAAACTGTATCCTCAACCCTTTTAAATTCTGAGACAGGCTACACTGTCCAGAGCCTGTGACTTGCTACCTAATCCAAGCTGGCCTGACCTACCTGTCATCCTACCTCAGTCTTCCAAGTACCTGGGATCATAGGGTTTTGTAATCATGCATGGCTGAGATGACTTAGTATATTATCAAAAACTTCAGTATTTCAAATGGTTTTCTAGTATTTAACAAGGATGTACAGATTAGTGATTTCCCCTCTTCTTTCTTTTTTCAAGACAGGGTTTCCTATAGCCCTGGCTCTCTTGGAACTTGCTCAGTAGACCAAACTGGCCTCAAACTCAGAGACCTGCCTGCTTCTGCCTTGAGTGTGGGGACTAAAGGTGTGTGCCACCACATCTGGCTTGTTTTCTTTTTTAAAAGGTCTCAATGATTATACAAATGTTCTAGGGTAACCAGTTTTGGTTTGTTCTGTTTTTTTTTTTTTAATCACATATTTTCAATTTTAAAGACAGCTTACAAAATAGCCGACCCATGCTTTTTTCATTATTGTGCTTTGGATAAATTAAAGGACAATGAGTTTTATATATGCCATACTTTATAAAGCAGTACTTGTAAGTTATCTTTCTTATAAAGTAGTATTTTTATTTTCATGAGACTAAAAATATATCAAATAAGTTTTATGACACAAAGAAGGTAAGTATATTTATAATTTACAAGTAAATTACACCGATAAAAGAGATAATCAGCAACTTTTAAAGAGGCAATACATTTTTTCCTTCAAATACAAATTATGATGTTTTAGTTGACTCACAAAGTTGTAAGACATGTGAAATATTTTATCAAATCCAAGAAAAACCATTTTAGATAGGTTGTAAATAACACTGAACTTTTTACGACACGTAAACTGAGCATAGCACATAGCAGAATTTTTACATTCCAGTTTTATATGCCAATAGATAAAAGAATGAGCCACAGAAAAACAACATGTACCACCCTACCATTCTTGTAGTGAAAGCGCCACATTTCAGAAAAATGCCAGTCTTATTTTAATGCCAGTGATATTAACCATGCATATTAAAAAATTCCTAATTTTGAACAATTCTAAACCACAGGATTTGTAAGTGGACCATAGATCAAAACTATTTCAAAGAAAAATTTGGAGGGTGGGCTCAGTTGGTAGAGTGCTTGCCTAGTAAGCAGGAAATGGCCCTGGGTTTAATCTCAGCACCACATAAAACCAGGCATGGTGAGGCATGCCTAATCACAGCACTTGGGAAATAGAAACAGGGGCTCATAAATTCAAGGTCATTCTCTGATACATAGCAATCTTGATCCTAGCTTGGTCTCAAGACATGAGACCTTGTCTTAGAATATATATTTGTAATTACATGTTGGGTTTGTTTCTTACTTTAATTGGAAGGCTATCTGATCCATACAATATTATATACATAGGAACCTGGAAAAATATTTTCAAAACTCAAGAAACAACATTTTAAAGATCAAAACAATCTAACAAATTACATTGACTATGAGTTAAATACAGCAACTAGAATAATTTTATTCAGTAGAGCTAACCCTCTGCTGAAAAACTTCAAGGAACTTCTGTAAATTTCACTGGTTTGACAGCCAGGTGACATCCATCTTACTGTATGTAAATGTGAGTTCAAAGTCTATGGCTTTTCTCCTTGATATAGGCATCACACTGACACTAGTTACCTGTTTAATAGGATTGGGTATTATTTCTTGGCCTACAATTGTGCTGTGCTGTCTGCAGAAGCAGCAAGGGATTTTTCTCAAGGTGACTAAGCTAGAGGAAGGAAAAAAAATGAAAGTTAGGTGGAAAAGGGCTCATTTAGTCAGGGATCACAGATGAAATGGGGGGCAGGGGAGGTCTGTCACCACAGTAGACTGAAAAGTAGCAGACAAATTCCTGGGTTCATGTGGATGGTAGCACCAATTCAGAATGCCCTGGTGACCAGGGGGAGGTGTGATTAGAAAAACTGTTTAGGGCTATAGCAATGATACTTTACAGAAATAAAAATTAAATCAGAGAGTAAGAATCTAGTTTAGTTAATGTTGGTCAAGTTGTGTCTTTCAACAATAGATTTATTTTTCTATAAAACAATACTACTCTTGGCTGGGAGTGGTGGCATGTGCTTATAATTCTAGCACTTGGAAAGGCAGAGGCAGGTGGGTCTCTGTGTGTTTGAGGCCAGCCTGGTCTATAGAGTGAGTTTAGGCCAGCTAGGGCTATGTAGTGGGATCCTGTCTTTAAAAATTAAAGGCATAAAAGAGCTCAATAATTCTGAATGTTAAAATACATTCACTTTATTTTCCTATTTGGTTTTTAGTCACTTAATTTCTTAATTATCTAGAATTAATTTTGATACCCAAGTGAAAAGTTGTAATTGTCCCTAAAGTGGCAAACAAATTGTTTAGAACCACTTAACTGAATACATGAATTAAACTTAAATATTTAATATAAGTTACATTTACCTTACCTCAAATATCTAATAATGATTCACCACTACAAAAATAAATCTTCATTCTAGCTATTTTTAAAACACAACTACATGCAGATTAAAATATAGTAATATATGTTTAAACTAAGAGTAAATTTCAAAAGTCTCACCATAAAAGTAATGGCTAAACAAGGGAATGGATATTTTAACTTGATTTAATCATCCCTCAATGTGTACACACATATAGATATATATGCATATAATTAAATAAGTAAATTGTACTTATTCTGTACAGAATTATGTTCATTTATCAAATGCAATACTAACAAAAGATTAAATTTTGAAAAGATATAGCAAATTCCAATAAGAGCCAATATAGTCAGTTCTGGGCTCTGAGATTTGACCTAGAAAGGAAGGTTGAACACGTCTTGATTTATCTGTGTTAATCTTGCTATTCAGCATCATTGGAGTTCAGGGTTAAGGTCTAAGTGCTCAACACTTACCTTATACCAAGATGATTATTATTAGACACTTACCGATAGCAAGGAGAAGAATGCTGGCTACAAAACAGCCTGCGCCCACACTGAGGTAATATACACCTACTCTCATTTCTGCTGGCCAGAGAGGGAAGAGGGTGGCTGCTATTACTGCAATAACTAGAATAAGAAATGACAAAGTTACACACAAAAAAGCTGAAACTTTTAGAACAAATGTTTTAATGGCTTGATTACAATTAACAGTGAACATATTCTTTTCTTAGGGGGGAACTGATAAATACCTGAAGCAAGAAAGTACTATTTGCATAAAAGTGATGAATTATCAGCAATTTCACTCAATATTGTTCTTAAACTAGGTTATTATGTTTTAAAAGTCCAGATTACATTAGTTATAAAAATTACTGTCTATAAATTAAAACTATTCCTTGAATCACCAACTATTGTCATTCTGAAGCTATTTAAAAAAAAAATATTAGGAGTAAGGAAGCTTAAAAGATAAAACAAAACAAAAAACCCCCCAGCTGGACTGTGGTGGCGCATACCTTTAATCCTAGCACTTGGGAGGCAATGGCAGGGAGATCTCTGTGAGTTTGAGGCCAGCCTGGTCTACAAATTGAGTTCCAGGACAGCTAGGGTTACACAGAGAAACCCTGTTTTGAAAAATCAAAACCAAAGCCAGGCGTTGGTGGCGTATGCCTTTAATCCCAGCACTAGGGAGGCAGAGGCAGACGGATCTCTGTGAGTTCGAGATCAGCCTGGTCTACAAGAGCTAGTTCCAGGACAGCCTCTAACGCCACAGAGAAACCCCGTCTCGAAAAACAAACAAACAAAAAAAAACAAAACAAAACAAAGAAAAATCAAAACCAAACCAAGACAAGACAAAACAAAACAAAACAAAAAACAACAAAATCAACAAAACAATACCCTAGTCTCAAAATTCTGAAGACTCCCCACCCCTCCCCCCTGGGGAATCAGATTCACAGACTCTTAAAAAAAATGGGCAGAGTGGTTAAGGCAACTATACATAAGCACCTCTAGCTTTTTTCAATTATAGTAGGGCCTCCGGGGAAACTGTTAAGAAATTCGAATCCTGGTTCTTAGGTCTTTACCATTAAGATGTATATTCTTATTATATACTATATAAGCTATGTCACCCTTCCAAAACTAATCTACTTTGTATCTGATAAATACCTGTTTTTATTGGAATGAGATATCAAAAGGAATTAATGATCAAGTGACTCCCACACTGTAAGCAATCTACAGCACTATCCTTTTGGGTTTAATTAATTTTCAATTCTTACTTTAAGTTCCTCTAAATGGGATCCTATAACATCCTATTGACCAATCATATTTTAACTAGTATCTGTTTTTGTTATTTGTTAAATTATTCTTTCCCACCCAATCTTGCCCCCAAACTTTAAAAAAAATACATATACAAGTTTAATATCCATATAAAAAATGAGTTAAAGGCTACAGTGAAGACGAAATTATTCAGCTTTTGTCCCACTGTTCAGTGGTAAACACTACTAAGCTTATTCTACTCCCAGAGACTACTTAAGTACAATAAAAATTAGTTACAAATAACCTTTTCTAAATAAATGAACTTATGTAATTTCCCTCTTTGGTGGTTTTCTCTTTTTATTCTTTAAAAGCTTCATGAATTTCTATTACACTGCCATTATGTCATTCTTCTACTGAGGAACTTGAATTACTTTCAGTTTCACTTGGTAAGAGACAATACTCCTGCAAATATACTTGTGCATGCATATTGCATGACTGGGATTATAAAACACAATGAGTTCTAGGCTTGGGGGTATAGTTCAGTGGTGAAGTGCTTGCTTAGCATGTATAAGACTCTGTGTTTGATTCCAGGTACTACAACAACAAACAAAACCCAACAACACTGAAAAAAGCATAACAATGAATTCTTTTCAATGTAATTGGTAGGTTAAAAGACACAGGCATTTAAAATTTGAGCAATATTTTACTAGACTGTTTTCTTTAAATGTAACATGTGGATTAAAATAGTAAACAAGTAAGTGCATACACTGTGTTCATCTGTGTGCACAAAATGTGTGGATATAGGATAAATTCCTGCAAAACTTACAGGGTCAATGTGTTTATATCTACAATTTGAAAAATATTGCCAAATTGCCTCTGTAAAGGTAAAAAGCAATATATTATCAATTGGTGGAGTATGGTCACCCCTCCCCCAGGACTTTCACTGTTATCTTTTATAACTTTCATCTTTGCTACTTCACTATGTATTATGATCAAGTCTTCAATTCACAATGAATGGTCAGTGTGATTCTTCCTCTGTGAGCTACATTTATCTTTAAAAAAACAAAAAAACAAACAAACAAAAAAACCCAAAACAGGTTGTTCTACCATGTTAATCTCTTAAAAATCTTTTAGTTATTACAAATAATTTTAGTTTATTACTTATATTCTAACTTTATGTATGTAAAGTATCCTCTTTAACAGTTCCCTCTTAAACAGGTCTTACTTTAGTTTCCTTTGGGTGCCTACATTTTGCCCTCTAAACTTTAGATTATACTGAAAAGCTACTTATATCCTCCTACTTACCAAGAATTAATCCCATGACAAATGTTTTAATGTGAACTGGGTCATAGATCCACACATAAACCTAGAAGAATCAAGAAACCTCAGTGCTTAAAAGGTCTATGGTCACATTTGTAAGTAAAGTCTACTTCCATACTGTGAATGGTTCCTCAAAGGCAGCCCTAACTTCTAACACACTAACAACCTTTTCCTTTCAGATCAGAATTATACTCAATCACTAAGACACTTAGTTTTAGATCCTAGGTTCTGTAAATTACAGTATTCTTTCATTTCCTAGTACTATTTTGAACAACACCTTTTGTTTTCTTTTTCTGACTAATTTATATTTCTTACATTTGGGATTCTAATTCAATCTCTATTTTACTGTTTACATTTTCCCTGGGAATTAGATTCATAAACATTAATTTTGCTAATCACCACTTATTAAATAAAACCTTATATTTTAAAAGGAGACATTTTCCAATTTTAAAAGTCTGGAGACAGGGTGTTTCTTGAGTGTGTGTGTGTGTGTGTGTGTGTGTGTGAGAGAGAGAGAGAGAGAGAGAGAGAGAGAGAGAGAGAGAGAGAGAGAGAGAGAGAAAGAGAGAATGAGTGTATGAGTGTGTATACACAACCTAACCTTTTCAAGATGACAAGCATAAAGTTTTTGTTCAGTCTGCCCCCTCCCTAACACCTATAATTCTTTCCTGGTACTATGGGCAATCTGCCAGTCAGTTCTGAAGGCTTAAGTCAGGTGTCCACAGTGTCCAGACTCTACTTATCCTTCCTAATTAAATCAAGCTAATTGGTATTCTCACACCAGTAATGCTTACTACAATGTAATACAGAAAGATGTTTATGTGTTTATGTATTTACCAGACTATGAAAACTTCCTTGCAGACAATTTCAATGTATTTTACTGGACCATTCAGCACCTGTGAAGTATTTGGCACATACTGATATGCTGAACACTTCACTCAAGATATATGAGCTCTTCTCATTGCAGAATTTTAAACAGAGGTCCCTAGGAGACTCTGCTTTTTATATATTTGGCAATTGGCATAAGTGTATCAAGACAGAATATATCTTGAAATTCACAATAGTTCAGCAACTAGGACATAGTTACTATTTCTATAGCAGTTAAGTGACTACCATAACAGTCTTCATGCAAGGCCATCACCACACAAACCTCATTACAAAAGGTATAATGGAACTATCTCCTTGAACAACGCATTAGCAATGTTGCAAATTTCAGGCCTCTCAACAGCTATGTCTGATGAGACACTGTTGAAGAGCCAGAGAACAGTAGGTGATCCTCAAGAACCATTCTGTTGCTTCTTTGATAGTAATAGAAATTCTGTATTTTAACTGGGCAAATTAAACCCTCAATATAAAAAGTGCATTTTCAAGACTTCACTTCAGGTAATCAGTGAATACAAGTGTGTTCATAAGATGGTTTGCTAAAAAAGAAGGCACGCACCTCTCATTCCTTTTTCTCTGTGGATGTAGTTTTAAGATTAACAGTCATCATGGACCATGAGGCACTTTGGCAAAAAGATTCTAACACAGGAAAAAAGAAAGGAGGAACTTGGGCTGCAATGGAGCATTTCCTGCCTGAGCTGCTCACCCCTACAGTATATTCACGAGAAAGGAGTAAGCATCTATTTTGTATTAAACTGTTGTGATTTCAGGTTTCATTATCACTCACCCAGTCAACTCTGATTCTAACTTCTTATAAAACTAGATTAGTTATTTTCATGTAATTAAATGTATTACTAGATTTTTCTAAATTATTTCTTCTCATAGTAATGGCATCAAATATACTTCTAAGATTTGTTCTATGAAAAACTGGAGTTCTATCATACTCAAATCCAGTATTCTAATCTTACCTCATTTCCATCCAGAAAAACTTGATCATCATGTGGCTCAAGTTTGAATTTTTTCTTAGTTTCCTTCTTTTTTGGAGTTCCTGGTGTTTCCTCCTATGAACAGACAGGTGAATAGAATAAAACACTTCAGTCAGCAAAAGCTGTGACATTTATGAAAAGTCCTATTTTCAATACTAGTAAAAACCCTTAAGATCAGTGTTTACAAATAGTCCTGATAGTTATCTCACGTGGCTGTAAAAGCCTTACGAATGATTTTTACTTTCTTATTTACGTGTATGCACATTTTTCCTGCATTTATGCCTGCACCATGTGCATGCAGAACTTTCAAGGTGGCCAGAAGACACCACAGAACATGAGTCAACAGAGATTATGAGCCTCCATGTGGGGAAACTGATCCTGGGTCCTCCGAAGAGCAGATTTGGTGCCATCTTTCCAGCCCCACAGTGATTTTTAAAGTTGTAATTTAACTCCAGGGAAACTTACCTTTTTGGACTCTTCCTTTTCACCATCTTTCTTTTTTTCTTTTTCCTTTTTTGTCTTTTCTTCTTTTACAGTTTCTTTCTTGCTCTTTTTATCATCTTCTTTCCCACTTTCAGATTTTCCTTTATCTTTTTCTTTTTTTATGTCTTTATCATACTTCATTTTCATTACTTTTAGGGCTCGATGAAAAAACTGTTTCTTTAAAAGCCTTGGGGGAAAGTGACAGTTCTAGTATTACACTTCCCATCAATCACAAATATACAAACTTTGTAAAAAAAAAAAAAAAGGCAAAAATATCAAGACCTAAATAAAGTAAGTAAAGGAAGATATGAACTGGCAACTCATAAAAGAAATTACAATCAATAAGCCTATGGAAAAATACAGTGAAATAGAATAAGCATAAAAAAGTATAAGAAATTTTACAAAGGAAAAAATCCCAATAGCCAGCCAGACTATGAAAAGCTGTCAAAACTGTCAGTTGAACTAACATAAGGGACATTACTGCTTTGAGACTCACGACATAGCAGTACTACGCTAGATACACTGTCGGTAATTAAGACTAATTCTCACTTAATGCTATGTCTCTATTGCAGGAGTAAAAATAATACCGAGGAAAATAGTTTATTTAAGAAATGTCTGGGGCTGGAGAGATAGCGCAGCAGTTGAGAATACTGGCTGTTCTTTCAGAGGTTCAGGGTTCAATTCCCAGCATGCACATGGCAGCTTGCACTGTCTGTAACTCCAGTTCCAGGGGGTCTGATACCTTCACACCAATGCATATAAAATAAAAAGTTAAATAAATTATTTTTTTTTAAAAAAAAGCTGGGCAGTGGTGGCACACGCCTTTAATCCCAGCATAGGGAGGCAGAGGGAGGTGGATCTCTGTGAGTTTGAGGCCAGCCTGATCTACAAAGCTACACAGAGAAACCCTGTCTCAAAAGAAAAAAGTCAACAGAGAACAATGTATTCATGACTGCCTGGTACTATTCATGTCTTTCCAGCTATTTTATGGAGGGCTGTTTCTCAGCATGTACTTCATTATTCAGTCAACCATGCTGTGTATCTTCAAGTAAGTGATGAGTAATTACATAAACTAAGACATTTCTACAATTTGATAAGGATTCTCACAAGGATGACCGGGGGATGCGCTTCTATATGCTGTGAATAAATGTTTCTTTTACTGGTTGATGAATAAAGCTGTTTCAGCCAATGAAAGACAGGATATAGCCAGGCAGGAAGTATAGGCAGTGATACCAGACCAGACTAGAATTATGGGGAGAGGAATGCAGAGAGTGAGTCGCCAGGAAGACACCAAGGAGCTACCGGGAAGGTAGGATGCCTGGGCATTCTCCAATAAGCCAAGACCATGTGGAGATACATAGATTAATAGAAAAGGGTTCATAATTAAGAGAGAGCTAGCCTGAGTCATTGGCCAACAGTTTAAACTAATATAAGCCTCTGTGTGTTTATTTGGGACTGAATGGCTGTGGGACTAGTGAGGACAGAAACTTCAATCCACACAAGAAGAATCTAAAAACTGTGCAAATTTGAGGCAAAATGCTGTAATCCTAGGTCAGTAGTTTCAAAGGCTGTTCACATCATTCGGAATAGTCTTCCTCTAAAAAGGCATGCATTTTTGTTTCACTCTTACTTCTTTCAAGTTTTCTCTGAATTACAACCTAACTTGTTTAAAATAAGACCACTTTATCCCCTTTCACTTCCTGCTATTTTGTCAACAGTACTTACCTTACTGGATTATTTATTATATGTTTGCTCCTTCTCTAGACTTAAACCACTAAAAAATAGATCACATTCATTCTTTAATGAATTCAGAAGTTTAGCTGATTCCAAAGTAAGTCAATCTCATTGTTATTTATTTTGTTTTCTTTCTAACACTATAATTCTACACGAGAAACTATTCACCCTGCTACTTATGCCTCCCTGGTGTATAATCCAGCATGCTCGATAGCCCTTGCTTATTAGTACATTTTCCCCTCTCTGTCCAGATGACTAGTTTGTTTTAGTCATTACGATGTGACTGACTGGGTTTCCATGTGCTGCCCAATTAATTCTAGCTCATGGGCATCCTACACAGTGAATGTCAAGATTTCCTCATTTGGCGTATTCTTGTTCAGAAGCATATATTTAGTATATAATTGTACAACTGTTCCAACTGCCCTCCCCATAAATGCTATTTATATCTGCTTGGTAATGTGTAAATAAAAATTTGAAATGAAACTTTAATGATTACTCCTTATAAGTACAAAGGGGAATTTAATAATAGTAGGCTAGTGAGTTACTTAAATATGAAGAGGAATGATCTTTAACTTCAGAATGTCTTGAAAAATTGTTAAATTGTTAAAGATATATTCTAATTTTGTTTATATTATCACTCAATATTGAATCAGAAATACATAATTTTAATGAGAAAACCCCAAATTTTTTTAGTTTATATTATAGACGCCCACATATAAAAACTTCTTCCCAAAATAGTAATGTGACTAACTATAAGTAATATTATAGTTATTTAGAATTTTCTCTACATCATTAGAAAAAAACTATTCTCAATCATTTAAGCAAAAAACTACTTCCTCAATCACAGACCTTGCAACTTCCAGGACTGCTGCTTCTGCTGCTCCTCAGGCATGGCTGCCCACACCCAGCAAGGCCAAGCATGTAACCACAGCATAATAAAGGCACTTCACAGCAAGCCCTCAGCTAACATCAGCTTAAATAGAGAGAAACTAAGAACAATTCCACTAAAATCAGGACAAGACAAGGCTGTTCACTCTCTCCATATTTACTCAATATAGTACTTGAAGTTTTAGCTAGAGCAGTAAGACAACTGAAGGAGATCAAGGGGATACAAATAGGAAGAGAAAAAGTCAAAGTACCATTATTTGCAGTTGATATGACAGGATAAGTAAGTGATCCTAAAAATTCCACCAGGGAACTCTTACAGCTGATAAACACTTTCAGCAAAGTAGCTGGATAAAAAAATTAACTCATAAAAATCAATAGCCCTCCTATATACAAATGACAAATGGACCAATAAAGAAGTTGAGGAAACAACACCTTTCACAACAACCTCAAATAATATAAACCATCTTGGGGTAACTCTAACCAAGCAAATGAAAGACTTGTATGATAAAAACTTTAAGACAATCAGAAAATAGGGAGATCTCCCATGCTCATGGATCAGTAGGATTAATATAGTAAAATTGGCCATCCTATCAAAAGTAATCTGCAGATTCACTGTAATCCCCATCAAAAGTCCAACACAATTCATGAAAGATATCTTGAAAGGAAAATTTTAATCTTCATCGGAAAACACAAAAAACCCAGGATAGTTAAAACAATCTTGAATAAAACAGCCACCACCACTTACTGGAGGTATCACCATCTCTGACCTCAAACTGTACTATAATACTTTAGTAATGAAAACAGCATGGTATTGGCACAAAAACAGACATGTCCATTAATGGACTCAAATTGAAGTCCCAGAAAAATCCACACACCTACGGACACCTGATTTTTGATAAAGAAGCCAGAAATACACACTGAAAAAAAAGAAAGTATCTTCAACAAATGGTTCTGGTCAAATTGGATGGTTGCATGTACAAGAATCCCAAACAGTTCTTGCTTCGGCAGCACATTTACTAAAATTGGAATGATACAGAGAGATTAGCATGGCCCCTGTGCAAGGATGACTTGCAAATTCATGTAGTGTTCAAAAAAAGGAAAAAAAAAAAATCCCAAACAGACCCATACTTACCACCTGCATAAAACTCAACTCCAAATGGATCAAAGACCTCAACATAAGGCCACATACATTGAATCAGATAGAAGAGAAAGTGGGAATAGCCTTGAACTCGATGGCACAGAAAGAAGACTGTCTGAACAGGACACCGGCACTAAGAACAACAACAGTCAATAAAAGGGACCTCAAGAAACTGAGAAGCTTCTGCATAGCATAAAACAATGTCATTTGGATAAAGGAGCAGCTTCCAGAATGGGAAAAGATTTTTATCAACTATACATCCGATAGAGGGCTAATATCCAAGATATATAAAAAACTCAAAAAAAAAATCAAGAAAACAACCCAATTAAAAAATATGGTATATATCTAAACAGAATTCTCAAAACAAGAAACCCAAATGGCTGAGAAGCACTTAAAAGAAAAGTTCAACATCCTTAGTTATCAGGGAAATGCAAACCAAAAATACTTTGAGACTTCATCTTACACCAAACATAACAGAAAAGATCAATAACACAATGACAGCTCATGCTGGCAAGGATGTGGAGGCAAGGGGAACATACCTTCATTGTTGGTAGGAGCGAAAACTTGCATAGCCACTTTGGAAATAAATCAGTGTGGCAGCTCATCGGGAAGATGGGAATCTATCTACCTCAAGATCCTGCCATACCACTCTTGGACATAAAGGTAAAGGTTTATGTTACTAGAGACACTTGCTCAGTCATGTCTATTGCTTCTCTACAGCCAGAAATTATAAACAACCAAGATGTTCAGTAACAAATGAATAGATAAAGACAATGTGGTACATTTACACAATAGAGTGTTACTCAGCCACTAAGAAACAATAAAATCACTAGGGGATGGTGGTGCATACTTTTAATCCCAGCACTTGGGAGGCAGAGGCAGGCAGATCTGAGTTTGAGACCAGAGAACCACAGATATGAAGGTTAATGTGGCCTGAGGGAAAAAGAGAATCACGCAGGGAAAGTGGAGAGTTAGCACCTCAGAAAGATCAGATTGGAGAAGGAATGTAGCAAACAAACAAGAGTAAAGAGAACATTTAGATACTAGATTGTGGGTTGGTGATACAACACCTCACTGAAATTGGGTTAAAGAGTTTATGTATATAGACTAAAAAATACACCATTGGGACTGGAGAGATGACTCAGCAAGTAGGAGTACTTGCTAGAGGACGAGGTTCCTCTTATAGAGGACAAGAGTTTGGTTTCCAGCACCCATATGGCAGCTCACAACCATCTAACTGAAGTTCCAGGGGAAGCCAATATTCTTTCCTAGTCTCCACAGGTACCAGGTACACACAGTACACAAACATGCAGCCAAACACTCATACACATAAAATAAAAATAACTAAATGTTAAAAAAAAGAGAAGACAATATTCCTAAAATACTAGCATACCATTTTTCACTCTGGCAGACTCCACTTAGTTGCTTTAGAAATGAAACTGGACAAGTCTTATTGTGGTGATTGAGCAAGAACCCATGAGAACTGTCATCATGAGGACTTTATGGTTTATCAGAAGTAGCTGATACCATCTTAGGTCCAGTCCTTTATTTTAGTGCGGAAAGAACACAAACAACCAGACATGAGTAGGAATAACTTATAATTCAAAGTGAGTTTGTCTCTAGGACATTCTTCAAGTTTCAGGTCTCTCTCTTTTTTTAAAGATACATATTTTTTTTTCTCTTTTTTCCCCCTTTTTTAAATTTAAATTTTATGTGTATGCTGAGTGTCTTACACTATGTAAGTACAGTGTATGTGTGTACTTGGTGTCCACATACATCAGAAAAGGGTACCAGATCCTCTGGAACTGGAGTAACAGAGGGTTATGATATGCCATGTGGGTGCTGGGAAACAAACTGGATTCCTTTACAAGAGCAGCAAGGGCTCTTAACCCCTAAGCCATATCTTTTAAAACTTTTTATATAACAAGGTATTAAGGCTCCTAAAACACCACAATGTGTGAACTAATACTGGCTGCTCTCCTAAGAGATTTAGGCTCACAGATTTAATATCCTTAACAGTAATATTGGCAAGTGACACAGATTAACTTTTGCTTCAATAAATGCACCATTAACTTGTTGGAGGAGACATGATGCAAGGATGGAAAGTAAGGGATCTGACCTTGGACAGGCTTTTAACTTTGCTATATCCCAGTTCCTGCAACTGTCATACACACATATTCTCATCTCTCTCTCTCTCTCTCTCTCTCTCTCTCTCTCTCTCTCTCTCTCTCTCTCTCACGAAAACGTGGAAACAAACTCTCCTTGAAGCAGAGAGGGAAGGTTATATTTTGAAATTCTCATCAGACAAATTACTATACAACATAGTAAATATAAACCTATCATTGTTACTTCAGCACTAATCCCCAAATAAAACTTGTTTCTGAAATGCATCATCTCTGGTCATTCAGCAACTAAGAAATATTTGATAATTATTAACTTTAAGTTTTTTTGTATTTATTAGCATATATTGTTTTTCACTGTGACATTTTCATGTACTAATGCATTTCAACCAAATATGTCCCCATTATCCACTCTTGTTCCCCTCCCACTCCTGTTGACCCCTTTTCTCTGCACAGCTAGTCACCCTTCTGCTTTCCTGTCTTTTTGTGTGGTTGTATCCCAGTATGTTAGAGAACTCAGTCCTGTATGCCTTGATGCCAGTATGTGCTCTCAGAGGAGGTTTTCAGGCTCACTTCCACTCTGAAGAAAGAAAACTATGGTTATAGTCCTGGCTATGTTGCCATTTTATGCTGAGCATCAAAAGAAGTCTCTTATCTTCTTGGCCCAAGGTAACTTTAGTGAATCCCTGTAACTGGGACCCAAGTGCCCATGCACTTTTGTTCTCTGCAAGATGAACAGGTCATGGGCGTGGCACTGAGTAGTCCCTTGTACCACAACAGTCCTGAACTCTGGGGCTACATGTCTTCATTAGCTCCTGCAATCAGGGGCTTAGTTCAGTCTTATGCAGGTTCCCCAGCTGTCAGTCTGGAGTTAGAGATCTCCCACTATCTTGGGTCAGCTGTTTCTGGGGGTATCCCCATCATGGTCTTGACCCTTTTGCTCATATTATCTCTCCTCCCTCTCTTCAACTGGACTCTGGAAGCTCGGCCCAGTGCTTAGCTGTGGATCTCTGCATCTGCTTCCATCAGTTACTAGATGAAGGTTTGACAATTACGGTAATCCTTAATCTGATTACAAGGGAAGGCCAGTAGGCACCCTCTCCACTATTGCTTAGTTTTATCTAGGCTCATCCTTGTGTATTCCTGGGAATTTCCCTAGTGTCAGGTTTCTCGATAATCTCATAACGGCTCCCTCTTATTAAGATATTTCTTTCCTTGCTCTCCCTGTCTTTCCCACAACTTGACCATCCTGTTCCCTCATGTTCTCCTCCTGACTCCCTTTCCATCCTCTTTCCTCCCTCTCACACTCCCAATTTACTCAGGAGAGCTTGTCTATTTCCCCTTCCTAGGGGGATACATGTATGTCTCTCTTAGGGTCCTCCTTGTTACCTAGCTTCTCTGGGGTTGTGGACTATAGTTTGGTTATTCTTTGCTTTATGCCTAATATCAACTTATGAGTGAGTACATACCATGTTTGTCTTTCTGGGTCTGGGTTACCTCACTCAGGATGATTTTTTTCTAGTTCCACCCATTTGCCTGCAAATTTCAAGATGTCATTATTTTTTTTTTTACCACTCAGTATGACTCTACTGTGTCAATGTACCACATTTTCTTTATCAATTCTTTGGTTGAGGGGCATCTAGGTTGTTTCCAGGTTCTGGCTATTACAAACACTGTTGCTATGAACAGAGTTGACCAAATGAGTATGCATCCTTTTGGTATATACCTAAAAGTGGTATTGCTGGGTCTTGAGGTAGATTGATTCCCAATTTTCTGAGAAACCATTATACAGATTTCCAAAATGGCTGTACAAGTTTGCATTCTTACCAGCAATGGAGGAGTGTTTCCCTTACTCTACAACCTCTTCAGCATAAGCTCTCATCAGTGTTTTTGATTTTAGCCATTCTGACAGGTATGAGATGGAGAGAAACTCAAAGCAATTCCACTAAAATCAGGAACAAGACAAGGCTTTCCCTTTCTCCGTATCTATTCAATATAGTATCCGAAGTTTTAGCTAGAGCAATAAGACAACAAAAGGAGATTAAGGGGATACAAACTGGAAAGGAAGAAGTCAAACTCTCCCTATTTGAAGATGATATGACAGTATACATAAGTGACCCAAAAAATACCTGGGAACTCCTATAACTGGTAAACACCTTCAGTAACGTGGCAGGATACAAGATTAACTCAAAAAAATCAATAGCCCTCCTATATACAGATGTTAAATGGGCTGAAAAAGAAATCAGAGAAATACCATCTTTCACAATAGCCACAAACCTGTATGACAAGAACTTTAAGTCTTTGAAGAATGAAACTGAAGAGGATATCAGAAAATGGAGAGATCTCCCATGGTCTTGGATAGATAGGATTAACAAAAGCCATCTTACCAAAAGCAATCTACAGATTCAACGCAATCCCCATCAAAATCCAAACACAATTCTTCACAGACCTTAAAAGAACAATACACAACTTCATATGGAAAAACAAAAAACCCAGGATAGTCAAAACAATTCTGTACAATAAAGGAACTACTAGAGGCATCAGCATCCCTGATTTTAAGTTCTATTATAGAGCCACAGTAACGAAACAACTTGGTACTGGCATAAAAACAGACAGGTGGACCAATGGACCCAAATAGAAGACCCTGATATTAACCCACACACCTATGAATACCTGGTTTTTGACAAAGAAGCTAAATACAATAGAAAAAAGAAAGCATCTTCAGCAAATAGTGCTGGCATAACTGGAGTTTGACATGTAGAAGATCTTCACCAACCCCACATTTGACAGAGGGCTGATCCAAAGTACACAAAGAACTCAAAAACTGGACACCAAAATACCAAATAATCCAATTTAAAAATGGGGTACAGATCTAAACGGAGAATTCTCAACAGAAGAAACTCAAATGGCTGAAAGACATAGTGAACTGCTCAACATCCTTAGCCATCGGGAAATGTAAATCTAAACTTTAACACTTTTTAAAGAGGGTTCTCTAATGAATAATGTTCTTTTTCCTTCCTTCCTTCCTTCCTTCCTTCCTTCCTTCCTTCCTTCCTTCCTTCCTTCCTTTCTAAAAGACAGAATCTCAAGCAGTCCAGGTTGGCCTCCAATTCACTTTGTAGGCAAGACTAACCCAAGAATAACCTTGAATTCTTGATCTTCCTGTCTCCACCTCTCCAGTGGGAGATTATAAGTATGTGCCACTACACCTGGTAGATGGTGGACTCTTTTTTTTTTTTTCAGATTTTTAAAATTTGAATTAGAAACAAGATTGTTTTACATGACAATCCCAGTTCCCTTCTCCCTCCCATCCTCCCCTACCACCCCCCCAACTAAAACCCTACCTATCACATATCCTTTCTTCTATTCTTCCCCTGACTCAACCTTTCTGCTCCCTCATGACCTCTGCATCCTTCCTCTTCTTCCCTTCTCATTCTGGTAGCTCCCTCCCCCCTCTTCCCATGCTCTCAATTTGCTCAGGGGATCTTGACCCTTTCCCCTTCTCCAGGGGAACCAAGTATGTCTAAGGGTCGTCCTTGTTTACTAGCTTCTCTGGCAGTGTGGATAGTAGGCTGGTAATCCTTGACTCTATGTCTAAAATCCACATATGAGTGAGTACATATCATGTTTGTCTTTATGTGATTGGGTTGATGGTGGACTTAAAGTGCTATTAAGCACAGCCATTATTAAATGCTATATGTACCTCCCAAGCAAACACATAATATAAAATCTCAAATATTCAGATGTTAAACTTTGGTACCATAAAGCAAGATTTAGCTAATACAGATTATTAAGATTATTAAGTATGCTCTTTAGGTAACTGATTTTTTTTTTTTTTTTTAGGTATAAATTCTTTACCAAAAGTTTCTTTACAAAGAAAAGTAACTAAATGAAAAACATGTATGTTAGCAAGGTACTTTACCTAAGTCTTCAAGAACAGATAGTGCAGCTGTTTTGATTTTAAGAGGAATACTATATTAACAGTCACTGAAAACAGCAAGTAAGTTTGGCTTAGTCCAGGGCAAAGCCACTAAAAACTAAGGATAACACAGTTAGCAGCCGTCCCCGGAAAGGATCTGGAAAAAACCTCTCTGACCCTTTTCTACTTGTTCAATTGTAGACACATTTAAATTTTTTCTTGATTCTTTCATTTAGTAGCCCTAGAAAATACACAAAGGTAAAAGAACAGAACTACAAATTACACACAATTAAAAACATAGTAAGTCTAAGAACAAATATATTTCCACTGATAAAATCCAGGTTACATATAAAGCTCATTGTGGTTAGTTATAAAAAAAAAAAAATGGTTAAAAGGCTCCAGCACTCCGGAAACAGTGGACATTACTGACTGTCATCCCTCACCAAGAAACATTACCTGTTGCAGTATTCAACCACAGACTCCCTGGTTGTAAATAAAGCTTCCTCTCCTTTCTTGGCCTTTGCCCATTTTGAATCCAAGAGGCAATCCACTGCTTTTGAAGCTACAGAAGAAATTTGTTATTTAAAATTCAGTATACGTAAACATGTCTAAAGAAACATGTTATAAATGTCAACATTCTGATATTAGAAAATAAAACAATAGAATGAAGTCTAATGACTACCACTACGTTCTTTAAGGCCAACCCATGAAATATATTGATACGCACTTTCACAGCAATATTGGTTAATAAATAATATTACTCAAAGCAAGATAAATTAATGGGGAAATGTTAGTAACAAAAAAAATCCTCTCAAAAATATTTGTATATAACCATCAATCACAATAAAAAAATAACCCTAAATACTTCCTTCGTCCCTCAATGGTAATGAAAATTCTCAAGTTGTAACCCACCAAAGAAATCTACCACTGTGACTAGCAAATAAATACATTAGATTTAGAGATTAGCATGTCTATTTTTCTAATATTTTAAGAGTATCAAATCATTAATAACAAAAAGAAGGCATTTCTTCTGTGTAAGGAAATTGAAGTTTAATTGATGAGACAGAGAAATACAACCACCATTTATAAGCTACTGGGCTATATTATATTATATTATAGATACCAGCTTATCATGAGGTTGAATGGATAATAAATGAACAATGTACCTAGTTAGTTCCATGTAATCACACTATCTGAACAAAAGGTAGTATTTCACAACAAACACTGAAAATACATCTTATTTTTTAAATTTCCAACAAAACCAATTATAAAGCACTCTATCTTTACTTTTCAATCATAAAGGTAAGACCAGGATAATCAACTGCCATATGCCCATCACCCAACTTTAATAATCACACATGGAAGCTCTTTCATAACTTCTACATATCCTAATTTAGGTAACTTCATAGGATTTGTACAGTAGTAAGACTTTAGAGATGTAATCCTACCAATAAAATAATCGACCCGATGGCCCATCATATTGGTGGACTTTGTTGGACAGTTGAATCGAAGATACTTGGCTACAGCCTTCTCTTCTTTTGATGGTTCACCAACTTCCTGCAACACAGGAATATTAATTTAGTGTGCTTATGTATGTAAGAAAATCAAGCTCTAGAATAATTTCACATCTGTTCTGTAAACCCTTTTCAAGTGCTACAGAAGGCTTGCTTCCAGACCACCACCCACCCTTGTATGGCTCCTTTTAATACTCACAAAGCATTAATTTAAAAGATAAGATGCTGCCAATAATGATTGCTTAAATGGCAAAGTAAGTAGAAACAGTTACTATAAATAAGTGTTATAACCACAGTCAAAGATATGTGTCCTGACCAATGGATGACAGCTTGTAAAAATTCACCAGTTAACCTAAGGTAGCTACTTCAAGGTAGTGACGAGAAGAACTGAGGTGCTGATGACTAGGACACAGATGCTGTCTGGGATTTTCTCTTCCCTGGTACGACTGTGACAAAAAGGGAAATGTCAAAGGGCTATCCCTATTAACGGCAGCACAATAACAAATGATTTTCCTCATTCAATGCATCTGTTTTCAACTTAAAAGTTTATCCATTTAATGGTAACTTGTTACAAGGATGGAACTTGATTTGAAATCAAAAGAAGGAAGGTTGATTAAATAATGATATCTCAATAAATCTAAGTCATTCATTCAATCAAATACATACTGCCTCAGTGTTTATCCTATAATCTTTGGATGCTACAATGTATATTAGTATAGCAGGATACCTGTACTTTGTTACATAAATATCTCAAACAGCAATTGCTATTTTCCCAAAGGAATGATAAATAAAAATATTTTAAAAGTAGAAAAAGTAGAAGTGAAATTATCAGTGTACAGAAAAGGTGTCTTACAGAGAACTTGATTTTCAAAGACAAGTTCTGAGTAAACTGAATGAACAGCATAAACAATGAAGCTGAAAATGAGCAAAGAATTGACTCTTACAGAGATCAGTTATAATGTACAAGGAAGTTAAATTTGTACAAAGAGAATAAAGAGCCCTTAAGGCAAGCTAGGAAACTTTAACTTTATTCCATAAGAAGCAGAAAGATTACTATGTTTTTTAATAGATCAGAAATAGGAAAGTAACAAATATTGTTTTTATGATTGTAGGCAAGAGGAATAGGGAAAAACATGCAAAGGAGGAAAAGTAGTTAGGAGACTATTGTAACAGTCAAATAAATGTGATATGACATTGGTCTACAAATCGAAGGAAACACATATTTGAAACATTTCAAATGTAGAGTACATAGGATGAATGGTAAAGGGTAAATTAAATGAGTAGACACAAAATGTCAGATTTCTATGTTAATTAGTAAAAAAGAAACACAAAGTTGGGTGGGTAGGGAGGTAGGAAGGGATCGGGAGGATTTGGGTTGAATATGTTCAAAATATTATTTTTTTTAGAAAGTTTCAATAACAGGAAATGTGTAAGAAAAGTGATTCTAGAGAACAATCATCATTTTAGGCTTGGTACACGAATCTTAAATTAAACCATCAGCACAGATAAATGTGCTAATTTCCTGAGTGCTGACCAAGGCATCACATGTAAAAATATCAAGATACAAAAACTCAGAAGGTTGACAATGTTATAGGAAGTCAGACACTGTTAAGTATCTGCAAAAATTCTTTACATTTCACTTTAACAATGAAGTTAATTAACTTTTCCCCTAACTCTGTATTTTCCTTGATAAAGGCACTACTAAACAATGGACAGAAGAAAAAGTGACAACTGAATAACCTTTTTAAGTGGACACAAAATTCAGTTGTCTACTGTACTCTCCTAAAGTATCAGTGACTGATACTGGTTACTACAGAGAGCTCTTGATGAAAACATATCATTTGGAGCATCTGCTGGGATTTTAGTACTAGAAAGACTGCTGTAAGGGAGAGAGAGAGCAGCACCAGCTAGGACACTATAAGCTGGATACATGGGGAGATCCTGTGTGACTGCCCTGCTGCAGCCTAAACACAGCATAAAATACACTTACCTTGTTTATACTATCTTCCCTATTTGTTCCCTTTTATTGTGAAGAGAATATGTTTCTGCTTTTGTGCTACACTGTTATTAAGTAAAAGCCTTTTAAGAGTATTAGTAAATGCTTATAAAACATACAAAAACAGCTCAACTCTGAAATAAATGAAAAGAACTTTTTAGCCCCATTAACTCTCAGTTGTCTTTGAATAAGTAGTCAAAGAACGAACAAGTTTGGCCTAAATTGCCTTTTCTTTGCATCCAGATACCAATTTACTGGTTGTTGTTAATCACAACCCAAAATTACTTAGACAGGAAGACTGGTAGAATATTCATAAAAATTTTTAATTAATATATTTTAGAATATATCAATACCCAAATACTACAAAGAAATAGGAAAAGATCCAGAGCAAGCCAACGACTTTACTCTTACAGAATTTCAAATAATTTGCTGCTAAAAAGAAATAAACTTACTGGTCTGTCAATAGCGGGGTGAATAAATTTGTAAATTTGAACACAGATATAAAAAAGTAGTATGTTTATGAAAATACCAACAGGTTAATAGGAGATATTTTGAAAACTGGAGGGGATCTTGAATAAACTATTTGCTTAAAGTCATACAGCTCTGTAAGCTAACAATAGCAGTCCCCTCTCCAACTTGCTTCTATCATATTTCCTGTGGTAACAGGTTTGCTATATACTGCAAAATTCTCTATTAAGCCCAGTATGTTGTGGGTGGGGGGAGGATGAATTTTCAGACTGAGGTTTCTAGGTTCTTTCTCTATCCCTCAGAGGTCCTGAGAAGTCAGACCTGAAGTCTCGCTGAACAGTCCTCAACATTTTTCTTCTCTTTCATGAAATGAGGCATATAAACCCATGATATGTCATGATTTTACTGCCAGGGAGACAGATGGGCACAACAAAAATAACTTATGGAGGTTATACAAGTCCTAAGATACAGAAGTCATCTGAAGATTTCAAAACTGAACTCATTTCTATATACAAGCAGAATACTATACATGACGATTCTCTGAGCAGGAATAAGTCATACTATCTTTGTTACAAAAGTTTATATTCAGAATTTGGGGAGCTAGACAGATAGCTCTGTGGTTAAGAACACACACTAGCATTCTTCCCAGCACCCATATTGGGTGGCCCATCACTGCCTGTAACTCCAGTTCCAGAAGATCTGATGCCCTTTTCTGTCCTCAGATGCACTAAGGTGCACCATATCTCTACAAAGGTACACAGAAATACACAAAATTAAATATGTGTAAAATGGTTTGGGATTAAAGTATTTCAAAACTTATCTTTTTTAAGTCAATGATAAAGTGGAAAGAATATTCCACTGAAAATTAGATGACTACTCTAAACCTAGTTTTATTAACTTAAAGGCAATCTTAGTTCAAATCACATAACCTCACTGGACATGAGTTTGTCAGTAAGAATGAGGGTGAGACCAGAAAGCTTCAAGCCTACTATGTATGGACTAAACTTTTTTTTTTTTTTTCTGTGTAAGTGTGTGCATGTAGAACAGAAGTCAGGACAGTTCTACAGGTCAGTTTTCTCTTGCCACCTTGCAGGATCAAACTCAAGCCATCAGGTAATTGCCTCTGCCCCTGAGCCATCTCCCCTCCCAAGGCTCACTTAGGACAGAGGCTTCCAAATAAGTTCTATCAGATTCTTTTCAATTAAGTTTCATGATACCAGAATTCCAAATCAATGCTTTTAGTGCCTTGTTAATCTATAAAGTCACTGTATTTCCTAAAAATACATAATTGCTTTTCTTTTTTTCTGGTTTTTGAGACAGGGTTTCTCTGTGTAGCATAATAGCTTTTCTTAAACAAGATTTTTTTTGTTTTAAGTATTTCATTAGTTTGGACTGACATCACTCTAGTTAGTTATTAAACATTTTCAACACAATGTCAATTAACATACAAGCTCACTTCCAAGTTACAGTGTCCTGAGTCCAAAAAAGAAATGTGATAACAGTCCCCTTGCTTCCAACTCTGTTAGGGCACCAGATTTTAAAATTATTCTGTCCTGGAAAAGCAAATGAATTGGCTATAAAAACAAAACGAAACATAACTCTCAACTTAAGTGGTTCTATCGAATATCCCTCCCTTCCCCAAAAAGCCACTATAATTCAAGGTCAATAGAATCTACTTAAAACTCATTTCTAAACAAAAACATCAAGTAACAACAGGAAGCTCAACTGTTAGTATATAAATGCTTCTGCTTTAAAGTCTTTGAACAGACTTTTTTCTGTAACAAACTCTGAACTGTTATTACATTCGATCTTTTTTTATCTCAGGTAATGCCAATATTAGAGTTTTTGGTTCTTGACAGGAATAAAAATGAGGAATTCCCTCCTAGGACAGTTGGAAGAGGTTGAAGAAATGTTTCTGAGGTTAACACTGGCTGCTTTTCCAGAAGACCTAGGTTTGTATGCTAGCACACACTGTCAGGAAGCCTGTAACTCTAGCTCCTTGGGAGCTGACACCCCTTTCTGGCCTACACTGGCACCTGGACCCATGCGCACATAACCACACATAGACACACATGTACACACAACCAAAAAATATGTGTTGGGCTGTATGAAAGTAGTACTGTAATATCTTCCACAAACATTCTATACTGCCATATAGAAATTAAGTTGGAGGATGGGAAAAAATTTTAATTTCACAATACCAAGCTGAGTTTTCAGAGTCTCAAATAAACAGAAAGTAAATAGCCATACTTCATATAACTTATAGCCTAATGGTTAATTTACTGGATAGGTGGCTGTTAATTATTTTTAAGCTTATTAAGGAGTGCTTAACAAAAACCAATATAACCTAACCTAATTTTTTTATTCTGGTGAAGGAGGGCAAGAAAGAGGTTATGCACTAAGCATTTTCAAGAATTTTTAATGCCATTAATTTACTTAATGTTCTCATGCCAACTCTACAACCTTAAAAAGAATTTTCTTCAAGGTAAACAATCCTTCTTACAAATGCAGAAGTTGAGGTGAAAAAACAAAACTTCAAAGTCCTTGCTAATTGGTGGAGCTAGAGTACAAATAGGTACAAGATGACTAAGTTGCAGCTTTTGACCACTACCTTAAGGTACCATAAAGCTTCTTTACCTACTTTTCTGTTTAACCTAAGTTCATAACTGAAATACTAGCAGCTATTTAAAAAGTTACTATCACCTTTATGACAATATTGAAGAGCGGATAAAACTGTAAAATGATGTGTATTAAAGGGCAAAAATGTACAAAATTGTACTGCCGGGGGTAATTACAAATAAGGAGTACAGGCGATGCATATCTGACATTCAATACAAATTATCATAAAGTAACTATCTATGTTAAACCACATTACTAAATTTCAAAAGCCTAGGAATAGCATACTTAGAAACTTCTACTATTGTCTGGACACTTTGGTGTTAAGACCTGTGTCAACTTGGAATATGCCTCTAGTTCCCTATGCACTCTGTTCAAAATTATTTGGTCAATGTCTGCCAAATTCCAAACTTACTGAACACACCGGTATCTTTCCTACAGTATTTTTTTTAAGTTTTTCAACTTTTAAAAGTTTTAACTTACATAATTCAAAAGACCCGCAGGCCAATGAATCAATAAAACTTTACAAACAGATATTAAATTTAAAAAAAGGAAAAGTCATCCTAAGCGAGGGACAGAAAGACAAGGATGAGCTGTGACAGATAGATTAACAATTTACTACAGGCGGTCACTTAATCGAGCCTTTGGGTTTCTGGGTGAGCTCATGAGGCGCTCCTCACTCACATCGATGTTTACCCCACACTGACATTAAACAAAGAACAGACAACTGTGGGGGGTGGGGGGAGGACTGCGGGGAAGACGTGCACAGGTGACATACATTCACATGGACGAGGGAGGGATGCTATGTAGGGCATGAGGCTGACAAGCTGGCATGTCAAAGGCTCTGGGTGCCACCAGCTCATTGCAGCACCGACGGGGCAGGGTTTGTTTACATCGCGTCGCCTGGAAGAGAGCCGGCAAGCGTCAAGTAGACTATTCGGTTCAAGAACTACGGAGATGGGGAAAGGAGGGCAGACGCCACGGAACATCTGGAAGGGCCCGCAGGCCGGCCGGGGGCAGCTGCCCGCCGTCCCGGGGGCACAAAGCCCGGCTGCGGAGCCTCGGGTCAGCCCTCCGCCGCCTCCTACCCCAGTTACCGTGGCCTGAATTTCGGGAGCGCCAGGAAGGACCGGGAAGGGACCGGAGGTCCCGGAGCCCCGCGTCCGTGCTCCGGAGGAGGCCGGCCTCCCAGCGCAGGCCCGGGCCCGCCGCCGCCGCAGGAATGCGGGGCTCCGAGCGCCGCGCCTCCTCCTCCTCTCTCCCTCCCTCCCTTCCTTCCCCCCGCCGCTCCGCAGACCCCGCGGCCGAGCGGCCGCCAGCACCGCCCGCCTCAGGCCCGTCCCGGCGCCGCGACCCCGCAGGGACACCCTGCCGTCGCCCGCCCGGTCGGTCGGGACGTCCTCCCCGCTCCCTCCGCCTCCCGGCGCGTCCAAGCCCCCCGGCCCCACGGCTCCGCCGAGCTACCTGGATCCGCTTCTTGTGTCGCCTGCGTTCCGCCATGTTGTCCGCTCCGCCCGGTTCCTTCTGACGTGGAGCGAGGAGGGGGGGAGGAGGAGGAGGAGGAGGAAGAGGTGATGGTGGAGTAAATCTCGCGAGAGCGCGGCGGCTCGCGGCCCGTTATGTAACTCGCCGCCGCGCGCTCAGGCTAGGGGAGGCCCTGAGGTGGCCGGTCGTGCCCGCGTGGCCTCGGGCAGTGGAGGCTGGCACCCGGAGGCTGTCGCGAAGAGGGTCAGGGCTGCAGGCCGGGAAGAGGCTCTCCCCTGACTGGACGTCGGAGTCACCTGGATGGCTTCTAAATGCAGATGCCCCGCCCCACCCCTCAGAGTCACCGTCGAGGGTGAGGCCTTTCCTGAGGGGCCCACAGCGTCACCTGTGGCGCTTCCTGCCCCAGCCAGCCCGCTGCGCCTCTCTTGAGTTTGGTGAAGGACATCCTCAGAGTCAGAGATAGAAACACGTGTAATGAGTGTGTAGGTGGAGACCTCGGTCAACAGCCCTTTCTCAGGGTGAGGGGTGGGTTACCCTGCTCATTTCCAAGAGCTGGGAATGTATCCCACTCCCCGGGTGCCTCCTCAGAAGTCATCTTCAGCCTCCAGAAGTCAGGAAGAGCCCAGGGAAGGAAGTTAAGATGGAAGAGCAAGGCTGAGTTGAGATGTAGGGGACTGCAGACCTCTTCTAGTCTGGCGTTTTACTAGGTGACTGTTGTCATTTTTAGACCTTCTGGACCAAACAGAAGGTGGTCAGATAGGTGGGACGTGCTTAGATGCAAGTTCCCATGACACTGGGCATTTCAAACCATTGTAGCTGTAGAAAATTGGGAGATATAAATAAGGTAAAGACAATACAGTTTAATTCTACCATTCAGGTCTGTTAATTATTTTAATTTTCTTTTGTCCTTTATTCCCACTTTATGTGTACACATGGTGTGTGTAAGTTGAATTTATCCATTTTCTCTGTCCACAAACATGAAACATGGTTGTCGACTTTTTTCACTTTTGCATTGTAAACACATAATTTCAAAATCCTTGAAGTCCTCTTTCTTATGTCTAACATAATGACTAATATATAATTAGGGTGAATTGCTGCAACTTGATGCCTGATCTTTTTGTAAAGTAAGATAGCTGAAGGTGTTTTTAAAAACCATACGATTCTATTCTCAAGGGAGCCACTTTTCCTTCCCACTGTGATCTGTAAGTTGGGTGTGTGCTTAGAACATAAAATACCTTTTTTTTTTCTAGTTCTTCCTACCCAAATGATGATTCTATTCTGTGCTGTTTTATTTGGAAGACACTGAACTGTTTTTATAGGACAGTTGATCTGTAACTGAAATCATGCTATTTGACTTGATACAGATTAAATGCTTACTAAATACAAAGGGTTAGGTTAGTACTATATATGACAAGGAATGGAAATTCCTTTGTGGCCTTGTGTCGTCAGGGTTTTCTAGAGGAACAGACCACTTGAATATATATTAAAAGGGAATTTATTACATCGGGTTACATAATACCATTTGGGTTGTCCAACAATGGTTGTCTCACATTGGAGAGGATAAGAGCCCTCATGGTTGCTCAGTCTGTGAGGCTGTGTAGCTAAGCATCCCAGTCTGGTCCTGAAAGTCTGGAGGATTCCTAGAGATGTGTTGGTGTTTGTACATGTTAGCACCTGGAAGAATCTGCACCCTGATAACAAGGAATGCAGCAGCAGAAGCATCAATAGGGCAGGTGAGCTTCCCAGTGGTAGCAAAGGAAGCGGGCAAAAGCAAAAGCATCCTTCTACTTCCTTTTGTAAGGGCTGCCACAAAAAAGTACCACCAACATTTGGGGTGGGTCTTCCCATTTCAAAAACCTGATAAAGAAATCCCTTGTAGATGTATCCAGTGGCTTGTCTTAGTTGACTCCAGATTCAACCAAGTAGAAAACCAAGATTAACCATTATGAGCTCCCTCTCAAACTATGGCTTTTATTACCTCCAGAAGAGATTTAATTTACTGTCCACATGTTCTCCTTGCCATGCACTATAGACCACAATTTGTTTTCTTCTTTCTCTCTCCCATCCATTAAATTTCATTTCCAAAGTCTAGTGTTTTCTTTCAGCCAGCATCATACTTGGTATTTGACAATACTGATTGTTCACATATTCTCCATCTTGGCCTTTATGATACAATATGTCTTTAACCCATCCTTCCCGCTTTTGTTCCAACCAAGGCAACAGTATACTGTCTTTGAAAAGTAATACTTGTATTTCAGTTGTAGTGGTAGTCAATTTTTTAAAAAGTGTTTAGAGGGTCAGTTTAGATGAGACAAGGAAATGTACAAGAATTATGTTGATAGGGCAAAAATTAGATGAGAGAAATTTGAATACTCATTTTTAGTATGGGTCTGAAGAAGGGGCTCCTCACCTATACCTATCTCCCCTTATGAAACACCCTGCGTTGTTTGGTTTTAAAATTTCTCCCCATTAGGCAGATATCTTCTAAAATGTGGAGGAGTAGGAAATGACATAGTTCTAGCACTTTTGCAAATCTGCCTCTCAGTCCTACAAGGCAGACATACTGAGCTTTGTTTGCCAAGATGGTGTTGCAATTTCAGGCCGGTCATCCTTAATTCAAACATTCAAAATCTCAAATATTTTGAATATTGGCATAATGCTACAAGTAGAAAAGAACATATCTGACTTTAAGTAATGAGTTGCAGGAAAAATGCAGGCACACTGGAAATAGTGTGTAACATTAATTTCTAATTATATATACCAGATGTATTTGAAACCAATAGAGCTCATGTATATACAAAGATTCAGTTTTCCCATAAAAATCCAAAATTTGAGACAATTATGTTCACGAGGATTTTGAATAAAGAGTATTCTGTAGAAATTTCCTTATTTTTCGTTTCTCTCCTCTTTGCATATTCTGGAGACTCAGGCACACTTTCATTTTAATGCTAACATCCTGCATGAATATGTATTTCCAACCTTCTTCTGGATGTCTGCACTGGGTATTGCACTAGAAATCCCCATTCCCCAGCAACACCTTTACCCTTCACTACATATCTGTAATTTTGATCACTACATTATCCACTCAGTCATGCTAGAAACCTTGAAAGTATCCCAACCATGTCTTAGTGTTAGTCATTTACCAACCTACAGATTGTACAACTGGGATGTTTGTAATTCTTCTCTTCATTATCATTGTCTTCATCAGATCATGGTTACTCACTGAACAATTACTGTGACAGCCTCCTAATTGTCCTTAACTACCCTCTGCACACCATGCCATCTTTTATACTCGGTTAACCACCCCACACAGCTCCCTATTGTGTTCAGAAACATGTACATTGGTGAATATTTGTACATATAACCTAAGAGTTAAAGTTCTGCATCCCCTCTTCTCTCTATTACTCATTTTCAATGGCTCAGTGTGTTTATGCCACTGATGATAGTAGTGAGGAATTCCTCTGAGCCATTTCTTGTCCTCACCTTATAGTATTGTTCCTCTTTGGCTGCCATTTCTCTCCCAAATGAGTATCATTATCTTTCTTACATTTTTTCCCTAAAACAAAAGTATAAAAGACTTTGCTGCTGAGAATGGGGTGCTGATGTTGAGAAGTCTAGTGAACAGCTAAAGTGGATTACGTGGATGCTTAGCTGGCTAGATGAGAAACAGAATATACCATCTTGGTATAAGGACTGTTTTGACCTGAAAGAATTATAAAAAAAGCAGACAATGGAAGAGTTCTCTGCCTTTCCATTATCCACCTATAAGATCAGGACATACATGTGCCTTGACAGTGCCTCCTTCCCTTGCCCTGTACTGGAACGAGGGAAACATCCCTTATCTAACTGGTGTTGGAGGTAGCACTGGGATGAGTCCACATACATGAGATGAGACCTTACATTCTTAGGACTATCTAAGCCCATATGCAGCTACCACCCTCTAAAGTTTCCTTGCCCTTAACCTAGCCATTCTCCATAATTTTATCTTTCTGTTAAAATGATAATAAAATCTCCAAGTTACTGGTTGCTTTCCCCCCTTATGAGTGAAGCACATGCTGGGAACTGAATGGTGAGGCTCTCAGTTATTTTCTGTTAACCTTTTGTGACTGATCAGCATTTTCTTCTGCTAATCCTTTTTCTTGTCAAAGAACCTTGTTATAGAACCTAGGAGGGCCAGGGAAAACCACTAGAGCATGCATGGTATTGAAATCTAAGAACACAAGCTATCTTTTTCTTTCCTTGGACACTCTCACAGCCTTCTGCTTTTCTTCCTACCTCTCTAGTCATTTCTTTTTCATACTTCTGGGTTTCCTCTTCCACTCATCCTGCCAATGTTGGGATGCCCACAGTTCCCTGACCGTCACTTTAGGTCCTCCCCTTACACACTTGCTCTGTTCACTCTCTCCAGGGAGAGAGAAATCTCCAGGCAGATTTCTCATCTGCCCTGTTTCCTATTTTTGTCTCTGGCCCCTCTCATTTCATGTTGGATTTCCTCGGAAACCCAAAACTTCCTCAGCTTTAAGGGAATAGATACATCTCACTTTTTAGACTTGATTTTGTTGAAAATATTTTTGAAAGTTAAAAAAACTCATTACCATGCTCTGCTAAGCAAAGTTCTCCAGTCTGGACCTCTTTGTTGGATGACTAAAGAATAGAGGGGAATTGGAAAGTTCAGGTTCCTAGGCTATACTATTTCAGTAAGCAGAAGTGAATACAAAAATTCGTCCCCTTGATCAGTTTAGAGCATCTGGAAACTGATAAAACTTAGTTTTTTGTTTTAAATCCTTTCACAGGGACTATTTTATATGATCAACAAATATGTATAAGACCTGAAGTAAACAATGGCCACCTTTGCCATTAAAGCAAAACAAGACAAAACAAACAAAACAAAATAAAGCAGGCTGATTAGCTTTTTGTCAACTTGGCACAAACTACTCAGGGGAAAGGGAACTTCAGTCAAGGAAATGCCTCCATCAGATTGGCCAGTGGGCATATGTGAGGGTCATTTATCTTTATTAATGATTGATGGGGGACAGCCCAGCCTACTGTGGGCAGTGCTGTTCCTGGGCAGTTGGTCCTGGGCCATAAAAAAAAGAAAGCTAGAGGGACTTGGTGGCTCATGCCTTTAATCCCAGCACTGGAGAAGCAAAATCTGGCAGATCTCTGTGAGTTAGAGACCAGCCTGGTGTGTTCCAGGGCAGCCAGAGCTACATAGTGAGTCTCTCTCTCTCTCTCTCTCTCTCTCTCTCTCTCTCTCTCTCTCTCTCTTTCTCTCTCTCTCTCTCCTCTCTCTCTCTCCACACACACACACACACACACACAAATAAATAAATAAATAATAAAAGCTGAGCAAGTCAGTAAGTCCAATTCCTCCTCTGTTTCAGTCCCTGCCTCCATGTTGTTGCTTTGAGTTCCTGCCATGGCTTTCCTTGATGAGGGACTGTAATTTGTAAGCCAAATAAACCTTTATCTCCCAAAGTTGCTTTTGGTCAGAATGGTTAATAAAAACAACAGAGAAACAAACAAGCAAAAAAAAAGAAATATGTTGTTAATAATACTGTTGTCAAAACAAAAACAAGTCTAATGTAAATTATAATAAGCCTAATTTTGTCTGAAAGTTTAATTTACGTATTTAAAATAGTTGATTCTTTGAATTCCTAATAAAAATGACATTCAGGAGAGATGCTACATGCCTTTAATTCCAACACTCAGGAAGCAGAGGCAGTCAGATCTCTGAGTTCAAAGCCAGCCTAGTCTACATAATGAGTTCCAGGACAGCCAGGGCTATGCAGAACCCCTGTCACAACAAAACAAAACAAAACAAAAACAAACAAAAATCCACAATGAAATGTACCATTGAAAGCTGTAATATTAACCACATTTTTGCAGAGATTAAGAACATACACAAAATCATTTTGTGCTCTTCACTTGTTAGACCCCCCCCCCCCCGGAAAACTCAGGTATCCGGGGTCCCAGGCCACGATTGGTCACCCCAATCACCAGGCGGATTCGAGAGCTTGCTGCAAACTGCATGAGGCTTTATTGTTTTTTTTTAACGAGCTAACCCCATGTTAGCTCGGGTCTTTCACCCACCCGCCATGGTGGATGGCTAGCAAAGACAACTCCTAGGGGCTCCCGAGAGATCTTGTAGGACAGCGTAAGGGGAGTGTCTAGGGGTACGCACAGGCTCACGATTGGTGTGCCTCCAGGCTTGGAGGGCTTGCCCTGTGTTGATTGGTCAACTGGATGTTATGGCCCATAGGCCCTTCCAGGGTGGTTGCTATGCTCTGTGCATCATTGCTGTGTGCAATGTCTGTAAAGTACACCCAGGGTCGTAAAGCATAGTGCCACCAGCTAACTTCTGATTGGTTCCTTGTCACGAGGCAGGCATCTGACTTTCTAGTGTCTAGGACAAGGTCAGACAAGCATGTGTTTGGCCATTATGGCTGCCGAAAGGGGAGCTGGTCTCTTCACACTGAAGTAGTAATTGTTATGTTGTTTTAATATCATTTAAAAACTTAGTGATATTCTCATTTACATATAGGTTTCTATTGATTTGTAACTTTTTATTCTGTATTTGTTAAGATTGGTAAAGAAAGAGAAACTAGCACAGGTATTCAACAAGAAAGAGATGTAATGAAAGAAACTGAGTGCTTTCAAAACCATGTAGAGATTGAAGGAGCAGGCTGGGCCTGCTTGGCTGACTGTCAGACCCCAGGGAGGAGTCTAGGCTGGTGAGTGAATTCAAGACAGCAATGCTGGCTTAGGAAGCCATGATCCAGCTACCAGGAAGCCAAGACTGGAAATCTGCCTCTAGCACTTTTGAGGTTGTTCTTTCTCCCGCAAAGATAAGATGGACCCCGGGCAGAGAAATACCCAGACTCAAAGACCCTGTTAGTCATCAGCAGCAGGTAGCTGACCAGCTCATTATTTGGATAGCCTCCTGATATCTGTTCAATGCATTTATCAGATCTGGAAGTCTAAAGGCAGCCTGGGAAGGTAAGCGAGACTTTCCACCTTCTGCCGAGTGCCAGCTACACTCCTCTATTCCCAACAGCACGATTTATTTCTTAGAGTGATGATCCTCCCACCTTTCGTCACTCCTAGGGTTACACTAGCAGCTTAAACACACTTGTGTCCTCTTCTCAGGTCTATGCATTTCTCTTTCATGACCATGCATTTCTGATATTTTTCTTTCCACTTCCTACTTGTCATCTGGCTCAGCTAAATGAGTGTTGGTGGGAAAATAAGAAATGATGAAAATATCCTCTGGCACTTCAGTCAATTGTGTTTTTTTTTTTCTTAGAAAACAGAAATAATTCTGTTGGGATGCTTTTATTATTGCCCAAGGTCTTCGGTCTATGTAATCCTTCATGGAATTTAGAGAGAACCATTTTAAGAGGTCCCGTTTGGCTAAAGAAAGATTTCATTGTGTAAAGCTCCTGAGGCTAGGAACCTGTCGTTTTTTTGCTTGACCTCCCACAGTGCAAACTTATCTGAGAACAGAGACCTGTGGAAAACACCCCCACCCCAGCCTGTTTTCTACCCAGAAACTTAGGAGAGGCAAGAATTGGAAATCCTAAATCATGAAAACTTCTTTGAAAAGAGAGGCCAACTGGCCCTCAAAAGTTAGTAGAATCTAGGACTTTTTTCCTATTCAAACTAAACATCTACAATAATATGGGGAGAGAGAGGGGAGGTGATCAACTGGCATGGAGTTCTTAGGAGTTGTGGGGACCAAGAAAACCAGGGTGTCTACAGCTGGACATCATGTGGAGAGTAACCCTGTCACCTTCCATTGTCCTTAGATGATTTCCCAACTTCTGCCGAAGTGCTGATGTTCACCTTGTGTATCTCAGGAGTGTAGAGTAACAGGGCAGAAAACAGGTGGGGTGTTTTGTCTAGTTACCTAAATCATTTTCTGCAGACTGTTATAATTAGCAATTAGTAATCTACCCTCAAATTAAGTTATTAGTTATTCATGTATTTCCCTCAAGGGTCTATCTAGGAAACTGCTAAAATAAGATGTCTTATATTCTATTTTTAGAATTTATTTGTATGTGTATGGGTGTTTTGCCTGCATACTTATCTTTGTACCATAAGTGTGAATGGGACTTGTGAAGGCCAGAAGAGGACATTGGATCCTCTGAAACTAGAGTTAAAGATGGCTGTGAGCCCCCATGTGGATGCTGGGTAAGAATTGAACCTGGGTCCTCTTGAAGACCATCTCTCCTGCTCTTTGTCTTATATTCTTACATGCATGTATGGTTTTTGCTTCTTGTTGATCCACTTGTTTTTGTAGTTAGCCCATACATTACCTCTAGGTTGTGCATGTTTTCCACTTCCCCTGGTAAATTAAAACTCAATGCATTTGAAATGTTATACCTCAGGGAAAACAGAGAAGTGAAATAGTTGGTACTGTCATATAACTCTTGAAGGATTTTGCTTCTAATTGTGTGTGTATTTGTGTATGGTAATGAGTGCAGGTCCCCTGGAGGCTACAAGAGAGTGCCAGATTCCCTGGATCTGGAGTTATAAGCAATTATGAACCACCCAGTGCTGTTGGGAACCAAAATTTGGGTCCTCTACAAGAGAAGTAAATAACTCTCTATCCCAGTAGTTTCTTGTAACTCTTAAGGAAAGGGACTTGGAATTTTGTTTTTTATCACTGGGTAAATAACAGAGTTTCTCCCCTATATACCTTCTTCCTGGGAACCGACAATTTGAAGGATAGTGTACTTAGAACATGGTAGTTACAAATAGGAATCTATTCACATTGCTTTTAGGACAGACCAAGATCGTTAAAGTACTTTCATATATAGTTGTTACCTTGACTTTCAGTTTTTGGTAAGAAAATAAATGCTGAAAGTTCAGAATATGCTTTTTAAAATTCCCTTTTAATTTAACATATGATTAACCAAAGGAAATGATTGCTTGTCTAGGCTAAGTCTAAACTTACAAAGGAGGGAAGCAACCAACAGTCCTATCCAGCTGTGATGCCTGTGAATCACAATGATCAAGCATGGCACAGTAACCCTAACAGTGCAGTGTTGGCACACATACCTTGACTGTAACCAACAGCTCTCTAATGGGATTTAAGACCCACTCAACAAGAGGGAAATCAGAGCTGGTACTGGAAACCTAGCCACCTACCTAGGCCTAGTGAAGCTGTGTGTCTTCAAGGAGACCTACATCTGTCACTTTACTAAACTGGTAGAGTCCCCAACTACATTCTAAATATTTGTCCTTACACCCACAAACAAGAGTAGTCCCTATCCTTCATCAAAGAAACTCTCTTTGCAACAGATGGAGACCATTACAGAAAACTACAACCAATCAAAATACGGAGTTGTAGATCTCAATCCTCAGGAATGTGTCTACAACACAACTCTCAAACCTAGGGCTCGGGAATCATTAGGGAAAATGGAGAGATTGTAAGAGGTGAAGTTTGCTGTGAGACTGTCTCCTAGGAATGTCAGAAGTTTGCACCCATAAAATTTCTCCAACATTACTGCCTAAAAATGAGCTGAGCAAGGACAACAACAACAGACATGGAAAAGTGGACGGGGAAAGTCCTCCATGCCGCAACCCCACACAAAGAACTACAGGCAACTAGGAATACTGAGAGCAGGAGAAACGGTCTTCTCCAGGAAAGAGCTCACCAGCTACTTAACCAACACCAAATGGTCAGCCCTGAGAACATACATACAAGTAACATTATATAGACTGAGCAGGTTGCTTTTGAGCATTTGGAAATATGTATGTATATATGTATACATACATATATAATAACAATTAATTTTTGATTGTGAGCCTAGCCTTTAATGGCTGAGCCATCTCTCCAGCCCTATAATAACAATTAATGAAAAGAGAGGCCATACACTTGAAAGAGAGCAAGGAGGGATATATGGGAGGGTTTGGGGAGAGGAAAGGAAAGGGGGAAAAGGCATAATTTTATTATAGTCTCAAAAATAAAAAATTAAAATATTTTTTAAAAGAGTAAAGGTATTTCTCTCAATATGTATTTAAACTCTATATAAAGCAATATTGTAGCAAGTGAATTTTGTTCAACTGAACTTTTTTCTCTTTCTTCCTTCTTTTCTGACCCCTCCCTTTTGAGGGTCTCACTTTGTAGAGCAACTACCTGAAACTCTCTACGTTGACCAAGTGGGCTTCCAGCTCACAGAGATCTGCCTCTGCCAACCTTATAGTGGGATTAAAGATGTGTGCCACCACATCTGGGTCAGCTGAATTTTTAAATTCAATTTTAATCATTTACAATTTTCTCACTTGAAATACTTTCAGAGTTATTTAGAATGTTAAAAATTTACAAAAATAGTGTTATGAATTCCCACCTGCTCTTGAGGTTTGAAAACATGGGTTCTGCAGATTCAAGCAGCTTATATCATTACTGCACCATTTCAAAACTAGAAATACCATCATCATGGCATCTCTAACTAATCCGTGCCCCTCGTTAAAAAATTGACAGTTGTCCTTCTGCAGCCCTTTCACAACTCATCCACAGCTCCTAAGCTGCATGCTGTCATCTTGGACCCCTGGTCTCCTTTACTGTGGAATGGCTCAGTTTGTCATTCATGACTTCAACTCCTTAATGAGGATCCAGCAGTTATTTTCTAGAATGCTAGTTGCTCTGGCATCCTGTCTGGCATTGTTCATAAGTTAGCATCACTGTACAGCTGTTTCCCCTGAGGTGACTAAGCATCTTGTGAGGGATACTCTGAATGATGGAGACATTCTGCTTTTCATCATTCTTTTACCAGCTTCAGCATCATCAGGAATATTACTGTGGGGTTTGCCCAATGCTGATCTTCTGTTGTTGTCATTTTTAACAGTTATTGATTTGTTCATTTAAGTTACTATTAAATTGCATGTTGGCTTGACCTAAAGATGGTCACTTGGGAGCCATTTGTGAATGAGAATTGCCATGGTGACATTTGTACTGAACTTCTCACTTCACCCAACCTGTACAGTCCGCAGTGATGACAGGAATGGTTTTTGCCTCCTTTTTTGGGTAGGGCCCGGAAAGAGCTTGGGTGGTTTTTGTGGAGAGAAACTTGAATCATTTTGTATCTATTGATATAATAGGTTTCATAATATATTGATACAACAGATGTTTACCCAGAGCTAAACATCCTTCCAAGAAAAAGACACTGCATTCAGTGAGGGACACGAATACCATGTCTGATATGAACATGCAAGCAAACTTGTGGGGGTACTCTGTGCTACCGCCACTGGGTACCCATCAGAGAGTATGCTCTTTTAACTTGGAAAGGCTAGCTGTTTGGATGACTAGCCTCCAGGGCAGCATTCCTGTGCTATTTCTACCCCCACACCAGTAGGATGCTAGGTCAGTCCCCATTCCATAATACACAGAGAAAGCTGCAGGCACAGAGCCGCTTCAGTTCCAACGTATTCCTCTGTGAGACGGACTACCCTTGAGTTCGGAGAGGCACAGTCCAGCTACCAGAAAGGCAAATAATGATCATGACTGACATGGAAGGTCCTTGAAGACTCTAGCAGTTTTCCAGAAATAGGAACATTGGTAAACAAACAAACAAACAAACAAATACAAAACACAGCTGGCCTTTCACACATAGTTGAGCAAGGGGAATGAAGTGCTATTGAGATTTGGACATCAATACCATGCAAAACTTTTAAAAGTCAGAGGCCCTGCAAGCTAGAGTGGCACCAGAATATTAAGTTTTCATAACCCAAATGATGCCCATCACAACTGTAACAAGAAACAAGAAACCACCAATAAGAAACTGCCAAGTGACCTCCAGCCTGGGTCTTTCTATCTAAAGAGTTAAGTATATTTTCTTTGTCATGTTTCTGCCTTCAGCTTGTGAAGCTCACTATCAGTGCCAAGGCAGCAGGGTGACACTCTTCCGGTTCTGGTGCTGCCCAATCTGTGAATTGTTCTTTGCTCAAATAAACTCCTTAACATTTTAATACCTCTGTGTGTAACTTAGTGAGTGGGAATGACACACACAATTGTACATACACACACATGCACTCACGAATTGTACAAATATAAAAATGTTCTTAGTGCAAATGAGTATTAATGCCTCTTTCTTCTTCATGATTCTGTGTTAATAAATTATATCCAAGAATTAAATTATGAACTTTAACATATTTATTAGTGACCCCCAAACAACTGTAACTTCTATGCAAATGAATGGCCGTGGCCACATACCAGGAAAAAAATCTACAAGGGGAAGCTTGTACAGTCATGACTCTCAAAGTAAAGAATCTGGAGATCAGATTTCAAAGAAATAAGGCATTGGTCTTTGGAGGGCAGTCCATGAAGACCTTTCTTGACCTCTCCATCTGTGGCTGGCATGCAGGGAACTATAGGCATCAATGCCTGCCTTGCCTTTAGCTTCAGGTTAGGCTGAGCTAATAGAAAGCCTGGGGAAAGACTGAAGGGGGACCACACTGTTCAGTCTGTGGGTGTTGCCTGTGAGGAGGCAGTGGTCTGTTGTGTCCTTGGTTGAGGATCATAGCTCTTGCTGTGTAGCTTTCCAGTCAGCTTCCTTTACCGGGGTTTGAAATTGGCTTCCTTCCTATCTTGTTGGGCATAGACATGGGGTAGGTTCCTGCTGCTTCAACCTGAGGAGGAGACACAGGCAGAGCTTTCTAGGAGGCAATGCACTTCTTGTTATGTAAGGGAATTCACAGCCAAACTCTGACATGGTCCTGTCTATCAGCACCAACGACTCTCGGTCATAACCAGAATAAGGAAGAGCAATACTTTTGGTAGAATTGTTGATGAGGGTGCTGAGCAATGGACACTCACCTTGCTGGCAGAATTTACATTAGTGCAATTTATATGGAATGCAACTTTATGATGCAGGTGAAAACTGTAATTGCATAAACCCATTTGGTCCAGTCTATGAGTTTCAGCAACTTGTCCTACAGATGTACTTTTACCTTTATGAACTTGCAAGTACGTATTCCTAAAAAAAATAAAAGGATGAAAAAAAGTCTACCAGTAGAGAACCATGGTTAGATAAACCATGGTTGGGGCACAAAATGGAATATTATGCAGCTTTTTGAAAGAAGAAGGAAAAGGTTTAGATAGCTACTTAAAATAATCTTTAGCTAATTCATTCTGTGAGAGCCCCAGCTGAAGTAGCTATTCGCACAGATAGAATCACCGGGAAGGAAAAGGTCTGAAGAGGAAGGAGACATTAAATCTCATCTGCAGTAAGAGTGTATTTCTTTTCAAATTTTATTATTTCTATATTTGTGTATGTGCAATATGCATTTACAATGTGTGTTCCTTTGTGTGTGAGTGCAGGAGCGAGTGAATGCAGGCAGATTTGTGGAGGTCAGAGGACAATCATCTTGGGGGACAGTCCATGCTTTGCCTGTGTTTGAGACAGTCTTGCTGCTCTCCTGCTGCATGCGCTAAGCAAGCTGGCCCAGGAGCATCTGCAGTTTGCTGCCTCTGCTTCTCATCTTCCTCTAGGAATGCAGGGATTGCGGAACCTCATGCACACTCCTGGTTTTGGATTCAGGTCCTTATTTGCACCATAAGGCCTTCTACCCATCAAATGATTTCTCATTTATTAAAGTGGGATGTCAGTCAGGTGTGGTAGCTTACATCTTAACCACAGGATTTAGGTGGTAGAGGAAGGGAGATATCTGATTTTCAGGGCCAGCCTGGTCTACATAGTAAGTTGCAGCCAAAGCTAATTAGTGAGACCCTATTAATATTCATCATCATCATCATAAAGAATGCTGTGATTTGCAGGTAGATTTTCCTCCACAGGCCCGCCTGTTAAAGGTTTGTTCCCCAGGACAATAGCATTGGAGACACCGTGAACCTTCAGACATGGAGCTGGCAGGAAGTCCTTAGGTCATGGAGTCATGCTCTTCAGGGGGATCATGGGATCTGTTGTGGAATAATCTTTTGGCACACTATGAAGATGTGTCTTTGCCAAGATGACTTCTTATTGGTTTAATAAAAAGCTAAATGGCTAAACAGCCATTAGCAGGGCATGACGTATAGGGAGGACGGCCAAACACAGAGGATGCTGGAAAGAAGACAAGTGGGGGTCCCCAGGAGACTTAGAGGGCGCATGACATGCTGGAGGACAGGTAAAAAACCAGGAGTCAGTACTCCTGCTCTCATGCCCTCAGAACTGGCTCACAGGTGAGGTCCATGCCTGAGGTGAAGGGTGGTGTCATCATTCCTAGTGGAGTGGGCCAAGTCTCCCCTGAGGAGGCAGGACCAGTTCTCCTGTTCCATTACCAATAAGGGGTTGGGACAGCCATCCCAGGGCCAGTGAAGAGCAGGGCTGGCTCAGCACAGCATTGCTCCTATGAGCCTCTGTGCTAACACAGGCCTTGGACATCATCACAGACCAGAGCTGCAGCAGGACCAAGGACCCAGAATGGCCCTTGGCAGCAGTTCAGGTCAGACATCACTACAGCATAGTGGCAGCACAGGCCTCCCAGATCTGTATGACCCAGGTTTGGTTCTCAGGCACAAACATGGTCTCAGGTGACTGACCAGACCCTGGGCATCCACACAGTCCTCAGGGGTAACAGGAGCCATGGACACCACCCCAGATCCTCGCCACTGCATGACCATAGACCCAGACATAGCCTTAGGCAGCAGCCAGTCTCCAGATGTCTCCATGACCCCAGGTGGCTACACTAAATCAGCATGACTCGGCAGTGGCATGGTCCTCAGACACGGATGTGGTCTCAGGTAGTTTTAGGAGCCACAGACATTAACTCAGACTCTGGCTACTGTAGGGCTACAGACCCAGTCATGGCCTCAGCAGCAGCCCTGGTCCAGACTACACCATGGCCCCAGGTGACAGCATAGGCTACTCGGATCAGCATGTTGCTGCATGGCTCTATGGACATCCTCATGGCCATAGGTTGTGGCCCAGACCCCAGGCATCTATGTGGTCTTTGGTGGCAACATGGGCCACAGACATCAGTATACATTCTGGCTATAGTGGGACCACAGACCCAGACATGGTCCTATGCAGCAGCCTGGGCCTGGATGTCACCATGGTGTTGGTGCAGGCCACTTGGACAGGCATGGCCCCCAAGGCTGCATGGCCCTTGGTCATCGACATGGCCCCAGGTGGCAGCCTAGACCCTCAGCATTGACTTGGTCTTTGATGGTCTCAGGAGCTACAGACATCAACCCAGACCTTGGCTGAGGCAGGGCCACAGACCCAGACATGGCTGTCAGGCATAGCCCTGATCTGGATAATACCATGGCTCCAGTTGACAGCACTGGTTATGGCCCTCAGACACCAACATGGTCACAGGTTTCCACTCAGACCCAAGGCATCCCTCTGGCCCTTGGGGCAAAATGGGTTAAGGACATCAACACATGTGGTGATACTATGTTTATGATCTAATAAAGCTAGCCTGAAGATCAGAGTGCAGAGCTAAGTCACTACTTAACCACACACACACACACACACACACACACACACACTAAGCCACTAGTTAGCCATAGAGGACAGGCAGTGGTGGCCACACCTTTAATCCCAGTATTTGGGAGACAGAGGCAGATGGATCTTTGTGAGTTCAAGGCCACACTAGGCTACATGAGAGTGAATCAGTCTAAAAGAGAAACAGAGCTCACACCTTTGATCCCAGCATGCTCCCAGTACTAGAGAGCAATATAAGGCAGCAGCTCAGGGCAGTCTGAGGTTTGGTGGAGAGAATTGCAGTCTGCAGTCACCCTGAGGTCAGGGTCACCCCTTGGTTGATCCTTTTGTCTGTGCCTTGGTTGAGGTAAGAATTCTCTAGGGGTTGTGGAGAGGGAGGGAGGAGCAAAGGAGCCAAGACAGTGCTGCAGAAACCTGCAGAAACAGTTGACTTGACCTAGTGAGAGCATGGAGACCCTAGTCATAAAGCAGGGGAAACAGCATTAGATCAAACCAAGCCCTCTGAATGTGGGTGCCAGCTAGGAGGCCAAGACAGTCTATGGGATCTCTAACAGTGGAGCCAGTCTTTAACCCTAGAACATAAATGGACTTTGGGAGCCCATTCCCTATGGGCTGTATCTTGCAGCCCAGATACAGCAAGGAGGGCCTAGGCCCTCCCCCAAATGATATGACAGACTTTGAAGGTACCGGTGGAGGGCCTCACTATCCCTGGGGAGGAGTTGGGGGATGGGTTGGGGGGTTAGTGGGGAACATTGGAGGATTGGAGAGGATAGATATGTAAATATGAGTAGGAATTAAATAATTTAAATAAAAAAAGAATTCTCTAGTGACTTGGCCACTTTTCTGATCTTCAGCTTGAACCCCAATATCTGTCTCTGGGTGTCTATTATTTGTGCTACAAACACAGACCCTGGCTATGGCTGGACCATGGATCTATACATGGTCTTTGGCAGCAACCTGGGCCAGGATGTCACCATGGTCCTGGGAGGCTGTACAGGCTACCCATATTGACCCTGGATGTTAGCCCAGGACTGGACATCACCTTGGACTCAGGAGGTCATTAAGTACAGCCAGTTCCTTACCACCCTCACCCCTCCAGATCTGCCTCTCTTCCCAGCCCATGACCATTCCACCTCTCTCTCTCTCCTACCTCCCCACTCTGTACTCTCTCACCACAATGGTACCCAACAACCCAGTGCCAGGGCTCTTAGTTGGGTCACAGGTGGTGCTTGGTTGAATCCTGATTGTCCAAGTCTCAAGGCATGACATGGAGCTGTTTCCTCTCTGTCGTTGCCCAGGCATAGAAACCTCAGGTGGCCCTTGGTATGATGGTGCTAGGTCCACCCTGTGCCAGTGGCACTGGATGAGGGGTGGTTCCTGGTTGACTGTGCCTGCCCAGACCAAGAAGTCTGGGGATGGGGAGCACCTGTTTCCTCTGCCAAATCAGACCTGGATGGCACCAAGCAGCTGCTGGTTGTGCCTGCCCTGGTTGTTAAAATTTTTAATTGGAAAATTTTTTCATACAATATTTTTATCATATTTCCCCTCCCCCAATTCAGGATTCCCCCTGCCTCCATATCAACCCAACTCATGTTCTTTCTTTCTCTCTCTCTCGCTAAAAAAAAAAAGACAGAAGCGAAAAACCAGACAAACCAAAAAGCACAAAAGTGAAAATAAAACTCACGGTGGCGCATTCCTTTAATCCCAGCACTTGGCAGGCAGAGGCAGGCAGATCTCTGTGAGGCCAGCCTAGTCTACAGAGCCAGTGCCAGGATAGGCTCCAAAGCCACACAGAGAAACCCTGTCTTGAAAAACCAATAAATAAATAAATAAATCCAAAACAAAAGCCCAAACAAAGCAAAATGAAACAAAAAGTTCACCAAAAAAAGATAAAACAATACCACTGAGTTCATTTTGTGCTGGCCAGCTGCTCCTGGGCTTGGGCTTGTGGCTAATATACCCAGTGAGATTCCTTTAGAGAAAACTGATTTCCCTGTTGCCAACAGATATCAGTTGCAGGTAGCTTCTTGGTTGCCAGTAGGAACCTGTGTCAATTTCTCCCTCTCAGTGCTGGGACCCTACATGGTTTGACCCTGGCTGGTCTTGGGCATGTTCCACAGTCTCTGTGAGTTTATATGTGCACCAGTCTTGTGTCTGAGCATCATAACTGGAGAATCTGACTTAGAAGCAACTAAAGCCACAGATACAAAGGAGTATCTTATTATTTTTTTTCTGTTTTTCTTTGCTGAGTTTTCTGCTTTTAATTTTCTCAACATAGCAGAAAGTTTTTGTAGGCATGAAAACCACTGGCTGGGTTCCCTGTAAGATATTCACATTTTAGTACATGCAAACTAGACCAGACTTTGTCATAGTAGCACCAAGACTCATGTCCTTGCCTCATTTCTTCATAATTAATAAACACACAAATGCATATATACAAGTATGTATATGGGTAAATATGGCATGGGACAATAATGGCTAGAGGTATTATAGGCTTTCATTTCACAAGTGAGAAACATGGAGGCATAGTTAATATTGGTTGCCAACTTGACAGAACCTGGCCATGAGGGCTCTGCCTTCATAGATGGGCTTTATGCCCTCAGAAGGTCTTCTGGGAAAGAGTTTAGCCCTTTTTGCTCTCTGCCCATTCTTGTAAGGACACAGAAAAGGCTCCGTCTTAGAAGCAAAGAAAGAGCCCTTCGAAACACGAGAAGAAAATTTCATTGTCTATCAATCACCCAGACTCAGATATTTAGCTATAACATCACTGATGGACCAAAATGCCTATTATATCAGTGATCTGTGTCCTTGTGACTGAGGCCTTTATGTTTTGGTGGCCTCTAGTCTAAAGGTGTGGCTTCATGAAGCCCTAGTTGGGCAATGACTAGGATGTTCATAAAAGAGATTGTTACTGCCTTTTGTTACTTGTCTTGCCAGATCTGTAACCTCTTGGACAAGAAGAGGACTTAGCACCCATTGTAAGGGTCATCTGCCTTTTTTTTTTTTTTTTTTGAGGATTCACCTCTTTATTGCAAATACAAATACTGAGGAAATCAGCATGTAGTAACAGGGTGCATCTGGCTACCAAGCAAGGGTGGCTCTCTAGGGCTCCTCCACAATCTTCGGAGGAAGATGTAATGGGAAGCAGGAGGGGCACCCCGAGCATTTATAGCATCTTATATCTCCTGTATTGCTCTCTCCTCTTCCAAAACCATTTCTGCACTCTGGCTTCAGCCACACCCATGCATCTTACCAGACATCTTGCAGGTAGTGACTGCACTGCAAAATGTTCTCTAGCTCTTGCAGCTGCAACAGGGAGCACCTGTGGTGGTGACTGGGGTGGCGTCCAGGCACCAGCACTCTCACAGGCTGAACACAGGACCTCCACCCTAGCACAAGCTTCACATTTCTGAACCCCTCTTGCCCTCTTGGACTGGCTCCTCTGGCTGCTTTTCATTTTTCGGGCTACTGCCGCTGGCTCCATGGTTTTCTTGGAGAACCATTTCCAGTTATCCATTGAGGCCTGCACTGCCAGTGGCAAGAAAGACCTTCACTTAGTTTTTCTGCTCCTTTCCCTTCTGCTGCTGCAGCTGTCCCCCAGGCTGGCCCTGTCCCTTCTATTGGTTTCTCTCCTCTCCATCTGTGTCTTTGCACCATTCCGCTTTTTCTCATCTGTGTCGAGTCCCACAGGAAGCAGGTAGTTGGTGTTTCGATGCTTCATGCCCTGAATGCTGTTGAAGTCACTTGCAGCTTGCTGTCTGCCAACGGCCTCTTGCTGTCACACCTGATTATGCTGAAATCAGGGGCACGAAGACTTAATGATATTATAATTAAAATGACAGTCTGATTGATAGTCTCCTTCAGTTCTAATAGCCTTGAGGACATCACTTAAGCTACTCTACTGACTTGAAGCCAGATGTCTGCATCTTTCAGTTACATGATTCAATAAACTATTTGTTATCTAAGCCTGAGTCCTTCCTAACTGCAATCTGAGGCAGGATTCCAGCAGTATATAGTGGCACACACTTGCACAGGTGTTGGGGTGGTCAAGGAAAATTGTCAAGATGTAGCTGGGAGCCTTCTCAGACCTAGGTGTGAGAGGATGGGGAGAGAAACTGATTTACCAGAATCCAGGACTTGGGTAAAGTGCAGCCGTCAGCACAGGAGACCATTGGCTGGAGCTGTAATCTCTAAGAAGGATGAAGAGGGGAATGAAGGAATTAATGCTTCCTTCTTACTTGATCTTTTGTTGGTTCCCATGGCTGACCCTGAGTGGAATTCAGGGGAAGGGAGGCTGTTTGCTATAGTCTAGTGAAATCAGCCTTATGGGCAGTGACCATGATGGGCGGAGGACCAGGAAGGGCCATGGACAACATTCACCACTACTCTAGACCCTACTACACTGCTTTACAAAGGGCTGTGGGATGTTAGATATGAATTATAAAGAAATTACCTTTATGATCATTAGAACATATAAAGATCACCTTACCTTGTTCTGTCAGTTCCAATTATTGAATATTTAGGTTTTTTAGATACTTTGAAAATGTACAAAAGAATTTAAAGTCAGTCGCTGCTCTTAGTAGGTAGCAACCAGAAGGACAAGAGTTGACACCATAAATTAAAAATACTCTCTTTATCCCAGCACTTGGGAGGCAGAAGCAGGCAGTTCTCTGTGAGTTCTAGGCCAGCCTGGTCTACAAAATTACACAGAGAAATCCTGTCTTGAAAAAAACAACAACAACAAAATACTCTCTTTAAAGTTACTATGTTTTATAGCATCTGCCCAGACTCATATGCTAATGCCTGTCAGTTTTTAAATAAAATTCATATTATCTTTATCCTAATTAAAAAAATAAAGCCCAAATTTATGATCTATGGTGCTAGTAACTAGTATCTCATAAGAAATAGGCCAATTAAACTATTCATTTGGTAAACTTCTTAGGATTGGGGACATAGTATCTTGGGGGGTAGAGCCCTTGCCTAGCATATGTGAGGTCCTGCATTTGGTCTCAAATATTGTAAAAAAAAAAAAAAAAAAAGACACCACAAAAGGAAACAAACAACACAAAGGTACATTCTCTGAAAAGCAGGGAAGCAGTTTGAATAGTAAGTAGTGTTTGAGTACTTCTGTGGATGCCATTTGCCTATAGAGTTGGTGGAAAAAAAATCTAACCATGTTTGTATTATGCCTTTAGCATAATATTATGCCTTTAGAAAAATCGTCAGGCTTGGAATAATCACATATACACACACACACACACACACTCTTTGAGGACTGAAAATGTTGTATGTTAGTCATGTTCAGAATTGTGCTTCAAAATTGCAGATGTTCCTCTCACATCCATGTGAACTAACGAATGTTGATTGATTCATTCTGTTCCTGGGCTTTGGATACTTATCTATTTGCCTGCTCAATTAAATGAGTGGTTTTGTGACAAGCCCAGACAACCAACCTGACCACAGAGGGGAGACTAAGTTTTAGAGGACCTGAAACCACTGTTAGACTGTGGTGGTGGCTTTCATGTCAGGACCCTGAGCCACTGTTACACTGTGGTGGTGGTTTCAGTGACAGGACCTGAAATTATTGTTGCACTGTGGCTGTGGCTTCAGCCACAGAATCCTGAAACACTGTTACACTGTGGCATGGCAGTGGCTTCAGTGTCACAGCAATTAACTGTGACCATCATTTTATCCATAAAGAAAGAAGCCACTTCAGGTAAAATTTCTTTTTCTGCTTTGAAGGGAACCCCCTGCCCCCACTTTTTTCATCATCGGCTATTTGGTGACCTACACTCATACATGTCTGAAAAGCAAGTGTTGATATTACTAGAGGCCACCAGTTGAAGTCTTGGAAGTAACAGAGAACCTTTCTCAACTGTTACTTTTCACCCCACACTGGTGCTTTCTGTAAATATTAGGGAATATCTGTTTCACAGGTGAGAGAAAGCTGCAGCAAAGCTCCAGTATTAAAGCACACAGCAGAGCACTCACTGCCTCTGAACTGACTCCAGCAAACACGGTGGCCTCTGCAGAACTGGTTAGCTTACTCATGAAAATGTCATAGAACAGACTGACCACTGAGCAAATCAGCAGCCTGACCCGTGGAGATGGACAGAGATCTCCACAGTTTCCATGTTTCCAAGGTTCAGAGAAAACCTGGGGGACTTGTAGTCACTGTTCCAAAGTACTAGATGCATAGTCCATCTTGGGAGATAAACACATTTCTGGTTCGTAACACAAGAGTAAAGTCTGTCTTGCAGACTCTGTGCAAAGGATTCTTGATTAAACAGAAGTATAACTCCAGGAAGAAAAACCTAGAAAGACAAGATGGAAAATCCAAAGACCAACGTAAGGCAACAGAAGCAGCAGGTTGGATTTACAGTTACAAAAGAAAGGCCACTTCATTCCCTATGATAAATAAAAGTTCATAGATTGTGTATCTTAGTGTGTCTGAAGAGGCTCATGCCCTCGAGTAAAGAGATCCTATGCCTTTAAGTCCATTTGCATACATTTCTCCAGACCATGGGGCCAAAAGTAAAAGACTTACTGAGATGAGCACTATAGGAAAGCTGAACCATCTCACAGAAAGGATGGGTCTCCTACTGCCGTATAAACACCACAAAATGGCACACTCTGAATCTAGAACGTGGAGACGCAATGACCACGAGGACGGGGACAAACATCCCTCCACAGAGGGAGATTGGAGAGCCTCCTAAGAATCACGCTGGGCGATAGCTCTTTGGACAGTGTTTGCTTGCAAGGGAAATACAGAGAGAATTCAGAACCCTAAATTAGGAGATCTGCAAGAAGGATTCATCAGGAAGACGTGGCTGGAAAAGGGAGGTGCCAGGAAGCAAAATGGATGACCAGTGTCTGCCAGGTGTCCTGGGGTACAATTAGAAATGGTGAATTTGAAGCGATTTCTCCTCTCCACTGGCATGCCACCAAAAGCCCCCCTCCCCTTAGCCATGAACCAAGGCAGGGGATGAGAACAGAATGAACTCTGGGTAAGGGTGTTCAGTGCTCTTTTTTCGCTGTGGTGATTGGAATGGTTTAAGAGACTTGTGTATTTAGTTGGTAGGTAATACAACTGCCTAGCTCTGCTGTTGCTACAGGTGGTGAAAGTGAACGGTGGTCAGCAAGGGTCCCATTTTACGTGTCTTTCCTTTGGTTTTTGTCCTTTCACAACTCTCTTGATGCTTCTGATCAGGCTACCGACAGGCTGGAGATAGATACTAACTCTGAAGAGAAAAGGCTCTCCAGGCAGCTTTTGCTCCAAGCACAAACTGATACACAACTGCCGGAGGCTTCTTTCCCTGCCCCAGACCCATGAGTCCTCGGTGGACAACCCTCAGTGCCACCCAGTGAAGGTGGACTCTGTACAAACAAAGCAGGGTCCCCAATGTTGGTGAGGATTCAGGCCTCCTGGCCAGGAGTACCACAGTGAGCTAGGATCCCAGGGTGGCTATGGGGCTAGGGTGTGAGGCATGCTCCCCAGACAGGCTTTCAGCTGGGATATGGAGAGATGTAAGTTAAGAAGAAAGGGTTTTACACTCTTCTAACAACTGCCTTGTCACCTTTTCTGTGACTTTCTCACCCTTTCTGAGGTGAAACAGGCTATTTCTCTATATAGTAGTGTAACCGTGAAAGAAAAAAAAAAAGTGTGTAGAAGCCTTGCAGTTTCAGAAGGAGCACAGAGAGGTGCCTGAGATGGCTAAGGACATTTTATTATTTATTATACAATTGAGAAGGGGCTGAGGGAATGGATGAAGAAACGATTTGAGCCTATCTGATACTCTTCCTTAAATTTGATTTAGCTACACATACACATACACAGAGAGAGAGAGAGAGAGAGAGAGAGAGAGAGAGAGAGAAAGAGAGAGAAAGGGAGAGAGAAAGGGAGAGGGAGAGAGGGAGGGAGGGAGAGAGAGGAGAGGGAGAGAGAGAGAGAGAGAGAGAGAGAGAGAGAGAGAGAGAGAGAGACTATTCCTGCTTATAATAAAAATGCTCTGATACATGAGTGAGTCTCCCAGACCATGAGCTCGGAGAAGGTAGAATGCACTTGTCCTGCTTTCATTCTTGTCCAGTTGCACTGATCAGTTGTCCCGACATTACTGCAAGACCTTAGGTGACTATCCAGGTAGCCTGCTGTTTCTGTCATTTCTTGCACCTTTTGGAAGTCACCCGCTTGTACTTCCTGCTTTCCCTACTAATGTTATTTTCCTTTTCAGGTCTTTGATGAGGTTGAAGACCAGATAGTCATAGCTAATGTCCTCTCTTAGCTAGAGCATATTAGATATGAGACTTAGACTTTCCAGAATAGGACAGCTATTGGAGTAATCTCTGTCTTATGCCATTACCCTTGGACTGAACATTTAGTATATATTTCTTACTTAATGTTGCTCTTGCTGGTTGTAGGTCTAAATTTGTGTATGTTCTTACCTTTCTTTCTCCTGGACAATACTTGATATACTATTGTTGGATATAATTTTTGTATTTAAAACCCTCTTATTTAGAGAAAAGGGGGAGATGTAGGTGGCATCTTGTTCCACCAGTGGACTTGGGGTAGTGGCCACACCTTAGGCCATGGCTTCAGGTGTGTGGACATGACCCCTTATAAGGAAGAGGAGGGGCTGGCTTGTGCTCTCTTGGGTTGGGTTGGAGCATCCTGAAGAGCAGAGGGTGCATCTCCAGGAGCAGGAAGACCAGGGTGGTTATTTACCATCATTGTGTGAGTGCTCCCCATATAAATACCTATTCATTCTTTATCTGGGTAATTGTGGACTCCTTTAAACCTGCCTTCAGATCTTGGCTCCGTAATTCTCTACTGCAATTGTAGGCCTGCAATACTAATGGTTTCCCAGTTATTTTTGAAAGCATTGGCAAGAGACTTTCAACACATTCAAGTAGTTACCGCAGAATATTTAGCTTAAGTTTGCCAAAACATTTTAAAGTACTAACATCTGAGGGTCTTGAGTATGCTTAGTAAGCCTACTCTACCACTAAGCTACATTCCAACCCCAGACCAATTAGTTTAATTTGATAGCTGTTTTGGGAAAAGGTATCAGTTATGTTTCCCCCAAATAATTTGAAAACAAATAGAAATGTATACTTTGTAGTTTGTCTCCCTGCTTTCATACCAAGGACAAAGGGCTAATCTAAACTAAGACTATAATAATATTTTTTTAAGCAGTGAAAAGTTTGAAACTCTTGCTTTATTATGTTGGATGAGAATATCTTCTTAACACTAGGAATAAAACAATCATTCAATTAAATTTAACAATCAGTTTTGTATGCTTCAAAAAATTCCAACTCTCAAAATAAAAATCACTGGAGAATGAGCCAAAGATTCCAAATTTACTAGAAAGGTAATTTTGTTTTGTTTTGTTTTTCGAGAAAGGATTTCTCTGTATTGCTTGGAGGCTGTCCTGGAACTCACTCTGTAGACCATGCTGGCCTCGAACTCACAGAGATCTTCCTGCCTCTGCCTCCCAAGTGCTGGGATTAAAGGGTTGTGCCACCCACACCAGACTTAGAAAGGTGATTTTTAAAAAGTATTCGCACAGCCTACAAGCTCGTTAAAAATGACAGCCAGCGATGTTCATGTGAATCATCTCCTTTACGGGTGAAATTAGCTTCTCACAGCCACACTATGACACCTCACAGCTGCTAGCAGACACATCAGATACCTTTGACTTTGGGTGGAAAGATGGATCCGTCTTCCAGAGAAGAGGCTGGACAAGAACAGTGAATGGCCCCAACTCTCTCTAAACAAAACTTTAATATATTTGTAGTGAAATGTCTGTGTGCTGCTGCAAGTAATGGGGTGCACCTGTAGCCCCAGAACTCAGGCTCTTTCAGAAGGATTGCGAATGGGGAAGGACTGTGGGTTTGGAACCAGACTAGCCTACACAGCAAGCCCCTGATGCTTTTAAAAGGACTTACTGAATTCCTCTGAGCAAAATATTCCATAAATCCTAATATCCTATTTACTAAATAATTCTTATTGTAATTGATTTTCAAACAAAGGTTTTCTATCATTGTGATTTAGCTTTGATTTTATGCTTACAGAGTGGAGTTTGCTCAAGACCAAAACAGCATCAGAGGAGGAATTAAAAACGTTTCCCAGGACCAGTGAGACAGCTCAGCAGGTGAACACACTGACTTTGATTTCCAAGATTCACAGGGTAGAAGAAGATTCATGCAAGCTGCCCTATGACCTTCACTCACACACCTTGTTGAGCACACAGATAGACTGACAAAAATGTCATACAATGTTTAAATTTTAAAAATTCTGTATGACACTTGTGGTGTTTCAAATAAGAATGGCCCCATAAGCTCATGAATCTGAATGCATAGTCATGAGAGAGTGGAATTATTTGAGAAGGATTAACACACTTGGCCTTGTTGGAGGAAGTATCACTGAGGGTGAGCTTTGAGGCTTCAAAAAATGCAAGCCAAGCCCAGTGTTTCTCTTCCTGCTGCTTGTGGACCCAGGTGTAGAACTCTTAGCTACTTCTCCAGCACCTGTCTACTGCCATGCTCCCTGCTATGATGATAATGGACTAAACCTCTGAAACTGTAAGCCAGTCCCCAATTAAATGCTTTCCTTATAAGAGTTGCCTTGGACATGGTGTCTCTTCACAGAAATAGAACAGTGAGTAATACAATCATGCAAGTGAAATTTTCACTCTTCAAAATCATCCCAGTCACTGAAGTATCCCTTTTATTAAACAGTACCCAGTAGGAGCTGGAGAGATGGCTCAGGGGTTAAGAGCTTGTTTTTGTAGAGGACAGCAGATTGGTTCCCAGCACCCACATGGTGGTTGACAAACACCCATAACTCCAGTTCCAGGGATCTGATGGCCGCTTCTGATCTCCAAGTGCAACAGCCATGCCTGTGAGTACATATGTACACGTAGGCAAAATACTCCTACACATAAAATTAAAACAAATAATTCTAACTTTTTAAAAATATAAAGTAGACTCTAGCTAGAAAGAGAACAAGGAGTTTCTTGGGCAGATTATTTCACTCTCTTTTCTGATAAGGAGGCACCAGAGCCAGGCAGACTTCTGTAACCGTCTTTGATTCCTTTTTTAAACACACAGATCTAAAATTAAGCACAGTGCTTTTTGTGGTGGTAGGCTATGGCTGGCATATCTGAGTGTTTTCCTCTGAACAACACTGGCTCACATCTGCTCAAATCTCCAACCTGGCAGACTCATCAGCAGGAATAAGAAACTTAAGCTGTGGATTGAAGCAGTGATCCCTTTTCCACTCGAGAGTATCAATTAAGCATCCATTTTGACCTCTTATCTGCTATCTCACAGTGGCCATTTCATGGAACTTCTGAAACCCGGGAATCATAGAAAGTTGTGTGTCCAGATAGTCCTGTACATTGAGGATTGATTAGATGAATTAAAAAGGGAAAGAGACTGAGGTATTTTGCCAGTTACATTTAATCAAAACCCTAATACATGTTATCCACCAGTTTATTGCCATCTAGACTGAAATTAATAAAATTTTGAAATTTTGGGGGTTTTCTTTTTCTGAATGAACTTCAGCAAAGGGATCAAGAGACAAAGCTAGAAAATTACAAGTGTATTTGATGGTATAACAGGATTTTAAAAATTAATTAAAAAATTAGCATATAAAGTATTAGGTTTGATAATGAAATTTCTAAACAAAGACTGTTTTTTTGATCTTTCATCCCCCCATCCCCAACCCCTCATCCCCTCATATGCCCTCCACTCCCTGTGGTCTTCTTTGCACTCTCATGTCACACATGTGCATGGTCCTTGACTGAACTCCTCTATATCTCTGTTCGCCTACTCCTTTCTAATTTCAAAGTCTAAACCCACACTAATGTCCACATGCACATAGGATTGTCATAAAATAGTTTTATACCAGAAAAAAATTGTTGTCATGGGGAAAAAAAAAAGGCTTCGAAATTCAACTAAATCAGCAAGGATTCTGGGGAAAGGACTTTGGAATTCCACCTTGCAGATCAGTGGGTCCAGTAGTGTGCTCTTTGTGTTGCTAAGTTGAATTTGTGTGTTTAAATTCCCCATGGCTGGGAAACGACACCAAAACACAGTATTTGAAAGCAGCACATCTGCGATGGTAGTTCTGTCATCAGGAACCAACAGAGGCTTGGCTGAGAGCCTGGACCAGGGTCTTGTGAGCTGACCAAGATTTATGGCACTTTCACATACCCGAATGGCACGAGGCTGTTGCACGTTTCCAAGTGTCCATTTTCAAGGTTAGTCACATGGAACTCTCTACCCAGGGCTGCTTAGAGATGGAAACTAACATAGAAAACAGACAGAAGCCACAGGAGTGATCTCTGCTTCCTTAGGAAGAGCTCTTTGGTCCAGCCCACTCTAAGGGCAAGGGTTACACAAGGGCAAGCATACTAAACAATGGGAGTGTGGCTATCTGAAAGGCTTCCTGCTAGGGTTCGTTCACTTGAACTGTGAATTTTAAAAATAGATATGTTCTCATGGTTTACAATTCAAAACATTCAACATAAGACCTTTTCCTATGTCTGACAGCTAGTCGCCTCTTTGATTGAACTGTTATCATTTTTATCCATGTCCTTTTAGAGTCATTCTGCCAGACATTAAGTGAAAGAGTGGGACTCCACATGGAGCAGATACAGTCACCTCAATCATGACCCCCTCTTGCTAGCTCCAGCCTGCTGCATGCAGATAACTCTCCCCCACCCCTCCAACAAATCCTAACCTCACCCTTATAAGGTGGGCGTGTGTGGTCAGCTTCTCTCTGCCTTTCTCTTCTGCCTCCTCAGATCACAGCCTATGTCCCCATCAAAACTGGATGATGAAAGGAATGAGGAGAAGGAATTCCTTTTCAGTTTCTGCTCTCAGCTTCTTCAGAGTGTTTTCACAGAGGTATTCTTATCCCTGTTAGCATTTTCTTTGTCTAAGGATGAATCTCCGGAACCTTGGTGCTTGGGTCACTCCAGCTTGGCAGGAAGCCTGTTGGGTGAGATCCTCCCAAGACAATGCTAGAAGTCATTCTCCTTGTCTTCTACCTGGCCCCAGGAAGCTCTCACATATTGCTGGTAACATCTACAACTCTAGAAAACTCTGGAAAACTGAGTATTTTTAATTTCTCATACTACCTGTCTCAGTTCTTTTAGGAACCATTATATCCTGGGAACAAGGAATGCTCAAACCATCACTCCAGGAATTAATATCCAAAAGAGGTGACGTGCCTGCTGGTTGATCAAATGCTTGCTTTGCATGGGTGGGAAGTGAAGGAATTTTCTTACAGAATGTATTTCCCACATGCTGAGATACCTTTGAAGACAAAATAATTATAGTAATTGAGTCTGAATTCTTTTGATAACTAACCCTGCATTAACGGGTAAGAGAAGCTGAGGTAATTTCAGACATGGAACATCTATATAGATGAAGGCGGTCACACTTCTACTATGTGGAAGGCCTTGTTTGTTTTGCAGAGTCAGGTGATACTTACAGCTGGAAAACTGGGTTTCTGGTGGCTCCAAATTTCCATTTCTCTTCTGGTTCTGCTTTGGTTCATCTGCCCTGTGTCAATTTCATTCTGGGTCCATCCCTCCTTTCCCTCTACCACACCTCCACCAAAAGACAACCAGCTTTTCTTCTAGACCAGGCCAAAATTCCCCAAATAATGCCAGCACATAACTGATTGCCAGTGAGATACAAACGGGGTTGCTGTGGGAGTGGACACCTTGATGCTAACCGTTGGGCCCCTATACTGCGGTTCCACCGCTCTTGCTTCAATAAACTTGGCCCTGGATGGAAACCAGGCCACATCTGCATAATTCAAACTCCAAAGCTGCCTGTTCTCTCTCTCTCTCTCTCTCTCTCCACATATATACCTACAGATACACACACACACACATATATATACATGTATACATGCAGATACACACACACACACACACACACATACACACACACACACACACACACACACACACACACATAATATATATATATATAATATATATATATATATATATACACAGATCCTGCTCTTTCCCTTGCATGCCCAACTCGGAACTCTTCTCTAGGACTCTGTACTGGCAGTGGGGTGGTTCTTTACTCTTTCTTGTGCCCACTATCATGGGTATTTCCCTCAACTTCCATCTTGGGTACCCAAACCTTATTAACTTATTCAATGGCAAACCCTTCCTTGTTTGCCCTCTGAATCCCCAAGTGTTAACCAGAGCCTTCCAACTCTGCTACTTAGGTTCCCAGTGACAATGACTTCATGACTGTTTCTTTGATTGACAACTGCTACTAATGGGGCCTTCCACAGTTGGCAAATGGTACCTGGGATCTGACTACTCCGATGGCTTTCACGGAGGAAAAGCTATCACATGGGGACCCACTAATGAAAAATGAGTCACTCAAAAATAGTTCCATACTGTATCAATGTTAGCTGTATTTATTGCCTCCCATCACACCTAGAAATATGTAACACACTCATCAAGTGTTTTCAGGATTCCCCACTTCTACCACATCCTCTGTTACAGAGGGGGAAAGGCTAAGAAGGAGGCTAATTAAGTATTCTATATATTAATATTTCAATGCCATGATGTGGCCCATTTCTCTTGGGCTTTTCATCATTGCTATATACTAAATTATGTGCCATCACCATACCTGAGACTGAATTTTTAGTGCTGGCCCTAACTTCAGCCCCATGGTGCCTCGAAGATGCTGCTCGGTGAGAAGGGGCAGTGTTTCTCCGTCAATTGCATGGTCCTTAAATACCTGAAGAAACACAAAAATCATTAGCCTAGTTGCTGAGTCTTGTAGTATAGCCTGTGTCTCATATGCAGATAGTTTGGTGTTGGAGTATTTGCATATAAAAGCCTGCATGAAGGTGACACAGAGACATAGAAACCTCTCTTTGGTTGCTGGTTTGTCTGGGCTCCAGTGCCATGTTGTCTAATATGTGGAATGCTCTGTAGTTCTGTTTGCTGGACTCACTTCAACCTGGAGTAATTATCTGAGGGCAGCATCTATGTCTCATTTACTGTGCAGCCCTGATGCAGCGTTGTGGAAGTACTCCCTGGGTAAATCAATAAATGGGGAAATGGTTGTAGTAAAGGGGTGGGGGAGGAGCCATCACAGACAACATGGCCCCTCATGTGGTCAACGCTGCAGTGCCTCTGTCTTCTGAGTTAAGCGTATGGTGGAAAGAGGTAAGGAAATCCTGGGTAATTGCTGTCCACCAGCCTTTCCAGCAAAGCCTGCTCTGACTCCAGCCAGTGCACGATGCCTTTCTCCCAGAAGCTAGGAAGCCTGCTGAGGTAGATACCCATGCAGGTGAGAAGGTGGTGTGAAGATGTGTGCTAGTGGTTCAACGCAGTGTCCAGCTCCTCCCTGCCTCACACTCTTTCCATGCTCTTCTGAGCTTTCTCTTTAAGTCTTCTCCACCCACCTCAGACGTCACAGTTTACAGGGTTCCCCTTCATTTTCAGACAACCTTCTAATTTAGAAAGAAGAGGAAAAGAAAATAGTAGGTAGAATTCCCTCTAAACCTGGACAATTAAACCTAAAATCGGATACTTCTTCCCACCTCTCCGAGTAAAGTAAGAGCTTGCTGCAGCACCCCCTCCCCCGCCCCCATGGTAGGGGCTCACAGTAGGAACCCTTCTTTAGTCTCCAATCTCTCTTTACTGTCCTAGTAACATTTAAGTGGGCCACCACCAGCCCTAAACACTCATGGGAATGAAAATACACATTCCATCTCTACTGTCCCTCCTCTCCTTCCAACAGCCCCACGGATCAAATGCAGTTGGATGCTCTTGTGTTTATTTTGTCAATTCCTGGCCATTCTTCTGTCTCCAGAGTTCTGCTCCTCATCATCCCCTAACCCTGCCTTCTCACTTCTCTAGGTGCCTGTGCTGTACCAAACACACGGCTCTCTTCCAGCTCTAGTTGCTTGTGCTGCTTACATTTCAGCCACATTCGGAAATGTCCACCAGTCCTTTGTGAAGCGACCACCCTAGGTTCTTAAAGCTTCTGCATAGCTATTCTTGGCTGGGGTTTTTGTTTTTGTTTGTTTGTTTGTTTGTTTTGTTTGAGACAGGGTCTCAGATAGCCCAGTCTGGCCACAAAACTGGCTATGTAGCAAGGATGACCCTGGTATTCTGGTAATCTTTCCTCCCCTTTCCCAGTGCTGGGGTTATAGGCTTACACCAGTGTGCTAGAGTTTGTGTGGTACTGAGGATTGAACACAAGGCTTTGCATATGCTAGACCTGGGGTACCCTTCTTATTGGTGCACATTGAGCCATGTCTATGATGTAAATGTGCACATTTCAGATATTTTTAGAGATGAATATTTTATATGCCAAGTTCATTGAACTAGATATTTACTTAGAATAAACTATTGAAGTGTTTTCTGGTCATCCCTAAACAGCTAAGACACAAATCTTCTCACTGTTATCTCTTTATTTCTTTTATTATTTTTGATAAAGTTTCTTTCTTAGGGAATATAACAACAAATTACAATAAGTATGAAGCAGCAAAGCATTGACAAAGTATGTGTGATTTAAAGAATGAACTTCTCATGTAACTATTTTTCTCAAGGTTGTTTCAGATGTGGGGGGGGCGGGTCCCACTACGTAGCTGAGGCCAGCTTTGAACTCAGTCCTTGTGCCTCAGCTTCCCAGTGTAGAGATTCCAGGCATATGCCATCACACCTGACCTTAGACACATTTTAAAAATTTCATTCACACAAGGGTATGGAGGGAAGGATAGTGGGTATAAAGCTGACCTGTCCTGGGAGTTTAAAAAACAAACAAACAAACAAACAAACAAAAACTCATGGGGTTGTGAATAAAAGTCAAGGAGGCATTTCTGGCAAAGTTCCCTGTGAGAGCTATGTGGGAAACAGTCCTTCCGGGCTGTGTACCCAGATTGCACTGGAATCTCCTCATTTCTGCACAGTTGTTTCTCAGAGAGCAGCAGTGGGTGTTCAGCTGGGCGGCTGGGTCTTGCGGATGATGTCACATGCAGTAGCTCAAAGCGCAAAGACTCCAAAATGTGGTCATCCTACATACATTTGAGAAACTTCCAGAAATAAGTGGTACAATTTCTTGGACTATTGATACCCTGTTGGTGACAGACAATGAGCCAGCAAAGTTTGAGGTGTTGATGTTTGTATGACTTCTGTGTGCCCACCAAGACACAACTGATATGAAGCATAACATACATGTAATACTGTTGTTCATTTGTGGAGGCAAGTCCTCACTCTACAGCTCAGGATGGCCACAAATTCATAATCTACTTGCCTTAGGCTTTCAAGTGCTGCAATGACAGATTGTGCGTCATTCCTGGTCCCTTGCTCATGTGTGTGCATGCACATGAGGCCCTGAAGACAACCTCGAATCTAATTCCTCAGATAACACCCACTTGTTGTTTGAACCAGGGTTTCTTACGGCCCTATAACTTGCCAAGTAGACTGACTAGTCTAGCTGGCCAGCAAGCCCCAGGGATCCATTGTTTCCACCCCAAGCCCCAGTGCTGAGGTTACAAGCAGGCACCAGCACGCCTGGCTTGTGTGTGTGTGTGTGTGTGTGTGTGTGTGTTATGTGTGTTTGTTCTGGGGGTTGAATTCAAGTCCTTTTGCTGCATGACAGTCTGCTGACTGAGTTGTCACCTCAGTCCCTTTTGTCTTTTAGGATAAAGTACATATTTCTGTTATTTAGGTACTGTTGTAAATATTTCTCATTCTTTCTGGATATTTAGCATCTGAGTCACCCTCTCATGAGTCTAGACAGGAGTGAAAATTAAGCTAAATAGTGGCTTCCCAGGGCTTCTCTGGTATTTGTGCCTACCAGTCACAGACATCTCTCCAATCAGAGACAATGTCATAAAGTGGGGATTTTTGCAGGAATCCCTTCCAGGGGCAAAATACAAGTTTGACAAAACTTACTGTGCATTAAATAGTTTCAAACTTTCATAGTTTTGCAAAAATACAAAGTTACCTGGGCATAGTCTGAACAGCCTGGAAGACTTCTGATGAAGTTATGCACATCATCTACAGTCCATTTCTGAATATCAGCCAAAGAATGGTTTTCCCTAAGTGCAACCAGTTCATGTGTTCCTTTAACATGAAAAGAAAATTATTATGTGATATGAAATTTCTATTCAGAAGGAGATGCTTAGAACACGGATTTGCGTTTAGCTCTATGAACTCACTAACATCTGTCACCACAGAGTGCTCCATTTATATGGACCAAGTTTTGAACTCCCTGAAGATGTTCAGTCCCACTCACAGGTGTTTTGTGTCCCCTCTCTTCAGTGATGTAACTCAAAGTGAATAGAGAAGTTCCAGATTCACTCTATGATATCTAGGTGCTGGCAGAAAGGCTCCGTGAACTTCATTTTTCATATTTATGCTACTATGTCATGTTCTCTGGTCTCTTGCGACCATCATGTCCTGAACAGGAGCCCAGAACTTCATAGTGAAGCAGCTGGTGTGGTGGCTACCTCAGTGCCCTCATTCACTTTAACATCAAGTTTATACAAACAAAATTATCTAAGGGAATCTCAGTGGAAACATTGCCTATATCAGATTATATGTGGGTGGGTCTATGGGGGGATTGTTTTGATTGTTAATTGATATGGGAGGGACCAGCCCACTGTGGGCATTACCATTCCCTAGGCAGGTGGTCGTGAACCATATAAAAAAGGCAGTTATTATAAACCTTCCTGCTGGACAGCAAACACTATTCTTCAGGGTTCCTGCCACATTTCTTATCTGTGAAGTGAATTCCCTCATGGAAGTAATGCTGTGTGGAATAGCAAGCAGGTGCCTGCCTTGAGTTCCTGCCTTCAAGTTCCTGCCTTGAGTTCCTGCCTTCAAGTTCCTGATTTGAATTCTTACTTTGACTTCTCGGGGTGGTGGCCTGTGACTGAGAACTGTAACTGGAATAGACTCTTCCCTTAAGTTACTTTTGATCAAACCATTTTATCACAGCAACAGAAAGGAAGCTACAACAATCAGGGACACACCAAATCTCTGTTTTGTTTGTTTTTCTAAATAAGTTCTAGGGAGCTATCCAATATGAGATTTTCTCCATAGTTCATTACTTTCAAAACTGATCATTTATACTTTTGTCAGTTTTCCTATACTTGGATACAGGGGATATAGAATTTATACTTTGAAACAAAAGGCTTTGGAGCTGGAAAGGTGGCTCAGCTGTTAAGAGCCCTAGCTGCTCTTCCAGAGGACCCAGGTTCAATTCTCAGCACCCACATGGCAGCTCACAACTATCTTTAACTCCAGTTCCTAGGAATCTGACACCCTCATACAAACATACATGCAGGCAAAACACCAATGAACATAAAAGTAAAAAATAAACAAATAAAAAGCAAAGCAAAACAAAAACCCTAAATCCCCCAAACAACAAAAAAGCCCTCTACTTTGTCTTAAATAAATTCACAACTAAATTAAAATTTTAATTAATAATCTTTATACTTTCTCATATTTATCCTCTCAGTCTGGTTTTTATACAGCAATATCAAGACTGGTGTTTCTAATATGACTTTTGAGAAGTGATATAATAAAGTCACTTCAAGAAGTCATTTAAAACAAGATTAAGAAAATGGAGGTGGAAAGGACAGGAAAGATGGTTCAGCAGCTAAGAGTCCTGGCTGTTCTTGCAGAGGACCTGGGTTTGGATCCCAGGCAGCTCACATCCACCTGTAGTTCCAGTTTCAGAGTATCCAATGTTCTTTTCTAGTCTCTGCCAACACTGCACACACATATGGTGCACATATACACATGTAGGGAAAACACCCATACACTGTAGGGAGACACTGTAACCACGCCTCCTAAGGGCTGGCTACAGGTGTGCCTGACCACGCCTGTGAAGGCGTGGTCACCGTGAGGTCATGATGACGGGGAGGGACTCTTAAGACCGTGGGTCTTCTTGCTGCTCTGGCTTGTGTTTGGCTGGTATTTATCTCAATAAGGATATCTTGACCTTATGGATTACAGATTGTCTCCTAGATGATGCAGGAATACACATACAATAAAAATAAAAATACATCTTTTTAAAAATGTAGGTAAGAGACAGAGATAGACAAAGGGTCTGCAAGTGAGAATGAAGGCCACAATAAGCATGGCTGTAGCAGTTCCCTCCATAATGGGAAGACCTGGTCACCCTGGAGCTGCTGAGGACCTGCCCTAGATTCCAGGCACCTACCTGGCAGAGGCAGTATGGACACTGGCAGGCCAACTCCGTTCGTCCCGTCACAGCCGTCACAGCCCTGTTTAGAGGGCTCTTCCTTCCCTCCATCCCATGCCTTTGCCTGGCTTGCCTGGAGCTCTCCGCAGGGGTTGGTGAGGCCCGAGGTTGGGTTTTCATCAGTTTCCCTTGACTCCTGGTTGTTGTCTACCTCGATTTCTGGTTCTTTGGTATCCTCTTCCTCTTCGTAGGGAGCCATAGGCATCTGGCCTGAGCTTTTTTCTTCTGCTTGACTTTTGAAACTCCCAATGTCATTCTCCAGAGGTTTCTGATAAACCGAGCCTCTCCTGAGTCGGTATTTCTGGCCCCAGCATTCTGAGAAGTGTGGTCTGGTTGCCAGCAAAATAGGGTTTCCCTGAAGGTGTCTGAGGGTGCTTCTGTGTAAATGCAGATCACTGGCAGGCAGTGTGCTCCTGCCTTGGAAGCCTGCAGGGCCACCCAGGCAACTAGACCCATAAAGGAGTGGCATCCCCAGGCCAGTCAGTCCCTTGGGATTAACTCTTTCCATCCTCCTCTGCTGGTAAAGAGAATACATTTCCATTTCTGTCCTAAAACCAAAATTATATAGTTTACATGACTCCAGGAATCATTAGAAATTGAACTTTTTTACCTTTATTTATTTTGAGTGTGCAGGGGTAGGTGCTTGCATACCATCGTGCATGTGTGGAGGTCATAGGACAACATGAGGGAGTTGGTTCTTTCCTTCCACTGTGTGTGCTGGGGATCAAACTTAGATGGTCAGGCTTGGCAGTAAGCACCTTGATTTGCTGAGCCATCCTGGAGGTCCAGAAATGTAATTTTAACAGGCCTTGCCTTCCCTAAGCTCCCCGCTTTGCTTTTCCTATGCTTACAGTGTTTGTCTGAAGCCTGTTTGATGGAGACAGGAAACCCCTCAGAGGCAAAGGGAGTGTGGGCTTTGGAAGGAGGCCTGAAAGTGGACGGTTTGTTTGAGAGACACAATGCAAACTTGAGGTCCGACAGGGGCTGCCTGTTGTGTGCTGAGCCTTAGCAGGTGAGTGGGTGATGTAGCAGCGGTAGTTACTTGCCAGACACTAAACTTCATAAAGGTGTTTAATTCCTCAGCACAGTGATCATGGGACTCAAGCAATTAGTGCTTGTCCTCATGGGTCTAAGTCACTGCACATGGATGGGTGGGCAAGGAAGGGAGACCTGCTTCTGCTCACTTCCCTTTGCCTGTTGGTCTGTGATCACCTGGACCCTTGCATCTCCCAGAGGCCAAACCATATTCATTATAGATGTCCTTTATTTGCTGCTGGCCACTGCAGATGAAGACCTTTGTTGGGTTGGCATGAGATTTCCTGGGTTCTGGTGATACTCTGAAGAGGAGTTGGTGAGCTTCACTCCTGTCTGCAAGGGTGAAGCCATTAGTGGGAATTTCAGAGGATTCATAGCCAGGAGTTTGAATTGTGGGTCGACGGGAAGTTATAGAATATGCAGACCCATCCACTCTTAGCTCCACTTTGTGGAGTGCACATGGGGCAGTATTACATGTGTTGTGTGTGGTGCGTGCCTGAGTGAAAGTGTGCACATGCATGCAGAGGCTGTAGGAGGACCTCAGGTGTGCTCCTATCCTATGCCCTCCTATCTCACTATCCTGTTCCCTCAAGATCGGTCTTTTACTCAGATCAAAACTCACCATTTTTTTGCTAGACTGGCTGGACATCAAACCCTTTATCAGTGACCCCTGCCTCTACCCCGGAATTAAAAACACATGTGGTCACACCCAGCTTTGTTCTTGGATACCAAGGATCTGACCTCAAGGCTTCATGTTTGTACAGCAAGCATTCTCACTAAACTTTTTAATCCTCAGTCCCCACTGTCTGCTTTTTAAGCTTCTTTCTATTATTAAAAAGCTTGTATACTTTATTCTATAATGTACCTAAAGTCCTTTCTGTAAATGATCAGTATGTGTGTGTATAGATGGCATGTGTTCTTTATGATATCACCTATGTGCTTCTATTGTATTTATATGTGTTAATTTACTTCAAACAACTCAGATGAACAAATGGTCCTGGGATTGAGTAAGAGACAAATCTAACAATATCATTAAGTTACCTGGCAGCATGATGCCTTTCCATCATCTCATTCCTTGTGGTCACTGCCTTTATGGGTTCAGGTGGTAAAATGCCCCAGCCTTGAGGGAGGGAGAGGAAAGGGAGGGAAAGAGAGAACCATCCCAGCCCACAAACAAATTAGAAGCATGCATTTGAAAATAATTATAAAAAATTCAAAACAGAATCTTCAGAAACCCCTAAGCTGAACTGGAATGGGGGAAATGGTATCAGATCTTACACTGTTTGGTTAGAACCTGATAAACATCACCAGATCAACAGCAGATAACATTTCAGTTTTTTCTTGAATTGTCAGTCTCGTGACTGGTGGCATTTTCCTGTCATACTTCAAACCAGAAAAGAAAGGCCTATGCCTCCTTGATGTGTCTTTTCTTGTCTCATATATATATATATATATATATATATATATATATATATTGCAATATATATATTTCTAAGGGCAATATATATATATATTTCTAAGGGCACAATGTGATGTTTTGGTTACATTGCTTACATTGGAAGAATGGTTAAATCAAGATAATAATACATCTACTATCTCATATCTTTATTATTTTTATGATGTAGACATTTGAAATCCATCAACATTTTAACTATATAAATTCTGACTGCTATCATGTATTAAACATCTCCAGAATGAAATCAGAATAAAAGCTAAATTCTCACGATGACTTATGAGAACATATGCTGTTTCATTAGTTTGGTTTGGTTTAGGGGTACTGAGAACTGAATCCAGGTCCTCATGCATGTAATCAAATGCTCTACCATGGGGCTATACTCTACCCTCATCTCAAGTCATAAACTGCCTGAAGCAGTTAAGCCTCAGATAATTAATTCTCTTTGAAACCCCTCAGTTCTTCACATGAAAGATAAGACAAATGGTAATGTTGCAAGTCCGCCCTCATTTGTGATTAAATTGGTGCTTGGATGGGTTAAGCAACTCAATCTTGCTCACACAGTGAGTGGTACCACCACAAGCTCAACCCAGAAAGCAGGTGCACAAACTGCAAAGGGCAACCACTGCCCAGGTCTCCAGTGGTGAGCATCAGCAGCACACTCAAATAGCTGCCGTTCGCACGGCTCCACACACTGGCGCCACACACTCATTGCTCATACCTGAGTAGAAGTGACTGGACAGTGGGTTTGGCATATTTGCGTTTGGGACAACAGAGGATCCAAATTGGGAAGGTATACAAAACTGGCTTGTGTCAGCTGGAGCTATACTGGAAGACAAGACATCTCTAGGAGGGAAAGAAAGACATAAAATAGGTAGGATATGGCTGGAATTAAACAAAGTTTTGTTGCTCAGTATGATGATCTAAGTTCATTGTTAAGTTAGTTGAATTTAGAATCATCTAGAAATTTGAGGCACATTTCTTGACAGGCTCACTAGGGCATTTCAAGAGGGTTATTGAGGGCAGGAGAGGTGGCTGGGATCTCGTGGGAATCTGTGAGTGCCCTCCCTTTTCTGATTCCCCATGATTATTCAGCTGAGGTATGCCTCCCCTGCTGTGACAGACAGAATCCTCTGAAAGTGTGAGCCAAGATCAGGTAGTGTGGTCTCAGCCACACAAAAGTAAGTAATTCATTTAGGTGCTGGATTTTTTAATAGCTGCTTGGGTCTCCGTTGAAACTGAAGTTCAAATGCTCTGAAGTCTCTCTGGTAATGGAGAAGTGTGGTGAGAAAGATGAGGAGGAAGGGCCACAGCTAGCACGATAGCCTAGGGCTATCTTGGGGAAAGTCCCACTCAAGTTAATGCCATGGTCGGACTATTCACAAGGGGCATTATGCTCTGAGCACACAGTTTGTTTGCATTTAATGGCCCCTTGGTGGCATTTGCCATTTAGGGTAAGTGTTTGGCCACCTCAGTGGACAGCTTATTTATTGTTCACATTCCATGAACAAGGACGAATGCTGGGTTTTATTTTCTCTTCAGAATGTCAAAATATTCCAAAGAAGTGAAGCTAGAATATTGCCAAATGTACAATCAAATGCTTATAATTTCCCTGATATTGAAAGAATGATTTAGTGACAAGCAATCCAGGGGATCTACATGTTATAGACTTAGTATGGAACCTTAATCTGATAGGACACTCTTAAGGAGAGGAGTGGACTGTGGAGGGCACCCTGTATGTACACACAGAGGATGGCCATTCGAGGACATAGTGAGGAGATAGCATCTATAATCCAGGACTCACCAGAAACTAACTGGGCAGAAATGTGATTTTGGACTTGTAGTTTCCAGAAATGGAGACCTTTTTTTCTTTACTTAAATAAATAATATGTGTATGGATATTTTGTCTGATGTATGTCTGTGTACCATGTGTGTGTAGTGTCAGGAAGGCCAGAAAAGGGCACTGCATCCCCTGGGGCTGCAGTTACAGCCATGTGGTTGCTGGGAACTGAATCCCATCCTCTGGAAAGCAGACAGTGCTTTTGACAGCTGAGCCATGTCTCCAGCCCTGAACATCTGTTCCCTGAACCTATGTGGCAACCATGTTGTCTTTTGTGTTTTATTGTGGTAGCCTCAGAAGACTAACCTAGCAGATTTACACTTGATATTGCCAGTCACGTTCCAAGTAAGTGTAGTTATTATCAATTAATGGGTCAAACAAAGCTTCAAAGGGAAAGTAGAGCCTTAAGTTTTGAAGGTAAGACCAGCAGAGCGCCAAGAGTCATGGCACAGTTCACTGAGATAACCCCAATGTTGTTTTCTCATCTAATGTTAACATCATCCCAACTCTAACGGTGGTTCGTTTTCTCTTCTGATTGAACTACTACATTGGAAAGAAATACCTGTCCACAATTGGAGGCCCAAATGGCGGGGGAACCAGTGGGATCCTCTGATGTCCTGATGCTGTCAATAGAGGGTTCACAGACATCACTGGGTTTGTCATCAGATTTCTTGACTCTGTCAGAGTTCTAAAAAGAAACAAGTACGTTAACAAATACCTACTGAAAAATATTTTCCTCTGTGTGTGTGTGTGTGTGTGTGTGTGTGTGTGTGTGTGTGTGTGTGTGTTTGTGTGTGTGTGTGTGTACCCATTCAAGAGAAATGTGTGGAGGCTGCCCACCTTGTGTTTTGGGGACCTGTGTCTGGCCATTCATCCTTAGGGACCTTTGTATCTTGACTTTATCAGAGCTGGATCATGATCGTACATAACTACACATGCTTTTGCTCATTCCTTTGTTTTTTATGTGGGTTCTCAGCATAGAACTCTGGTCCTCACGCCTGTACTTTCATGAATTTCTTAGATTCACTGCATCAAACTTTCAATTATCCAAAAACTCCCCCAAAGGAAGTGGATGATAATATCTGAAGAACTCATTTTATAAGCTCGCCCTGGAGTTTGTTACAGTCCACAGGGCAATGCCACACCACATCACAAGCAATAATAACACTGAACCAGCCCTGTAAGATTCCAGGGATACCAGCTCTCTCCTTTCAAGTTATTTACATCCTTACTATTTCCAGAGGTGGAAACCCAGCCCTGCCATATGTTCAGTCTTTGGGAAAATATTCTTATATAGTTGATAAGATTAAAACAGAAAATGAAGAGAGAGGTCCTCAATGGCTTAAAAGGTATCTAATTAGGGTGGGTATGGGCTGATTGCCTGAGATCAGATTAATTAGAACGAAGGACGAGATAATATTGATGTGAATATAAACTCATGACTCCATATGTTACCTTCAGCACCTAATGATCAGAGATGAACTGTTGTTAAAGGGAGGCTGTCTGCCTTATAGTTTCTCATTAACAGTTAGTATCCTCGGAATAATTTAAAATATTGAACAGTACTACTAGTTAAACAGGCCATTTTTAGCTTTTCTTTCATTCTCAATCATCGTCTTAAAAATCTGAGAAAAAAAATGGAAATGAGTGGGATTTCCCCAGTATGCGTGAGGCCCTGGATCCAATCCCCATCATGGCAAGAAAAAAGAAGAGTAGGAAATGCTCTGGTTTTCATGGAGAGAACTTTTTCTTCCTTGTGTATCATTTGATTTTTTAAAATAGCTATAAAAGCATTTGTATGGTCTGAAAACTAAAAATGTTTCCCGTCTGATCAGATAGGAAATTCAAGTATATGGGTCACCCAGGACTGGCTTTGGCCACTTGTTTATTTATTTATTTATTTGATCGAAAATAGATTCTTCTCTCATACAATATATCTCAATCACAGTTTCCCCTCCCTCCATCCTTCCAACCCCACCCAGCTCTCCTCTCTCCCAGATCCACCCCCCCTTCATCTCCCTAATTTTAAAGTTCTTGATTAGTTATTTCTACTGTATTTCTGTAACTGGCTCCCTAAAGTTTTCTTTAGGGATGTCCACATGTGTGTTGTAATACGCATCAGGTACACACAATAATAATAACAACACAAAAAGCATTGTCTTCTCTCATATTCCTCATACCATGTGTATGCCTCACACTGGTAATTATACATGCATATTTAGTTTTCTAGAGCAAATTTATGTGCACAAGAAATTGACTGGAGAATGCAGTGTTCTCAAACATTCTCCTCCATACACACAAGCGCAGTTACCCCTAACATCAACATTCCGTTCTAGATGTGTATTTCTTACAATCAATGAGCAGACAAAGGCCATACTTTATATCAGCATTCATCCTTGGTTTGTATTCTGCGGGTTGGCAAACGTATAATGGCATATAACCATTATTCCAATATCTGATAGAATATTTGTACTGCCCCAAATCAAATGATATTGTAAAGCAAATACAGCCAGAACATATTCAAGGAAAGGTTCTGAGTCTGACCAGAACTTTCCCTTTATCCCCCAGGTAGACGTTGGAACATCCAAATCCATGTTGTCCCCAAACTACCTTGTGTGTGTGTGGGGAGGGGTGCTAAGCTCTGTGGTCAATCCATGAGCTTTTAAATGTTAAGTTTTATATTTTAGGGGGAAAATCTTTTATTTTGCACACATCTTGACCAACTGTGAGCTGGGTAGCTCTTCTGCAATGGAGAGCATGTCTGGCAGTCTCCAGGCTGAGTGTGCTGTGCTGAGGTCTGCACTTGGGTGGATTTCCCTGACCCAGGGCTATAATCCTGGATGGCCAGCACATTAGCAGGATGAAGATGCCTTAATCTCTGCCTTCAGACTCTTACCCTCCTCAAACCCCTCCCAAGGCATACAGACGACTTAGCCAGTGCTAATTCTGTCTCAACTCATCAGGGCAGCAGCAGTACGACATGCACTCTGGGAATTGAACCCTTGCTAAATCAGCAGATTTTTACTGAATGGTTGCCCAGTGCACAGTTGCCAGGCATAGTCTGATTGTACTTGTCTTCTATTGGCTGAACTATAAGTGTTCATTAAACTTTGAGGTTTGAGTTGCCACATCCTGGACCTGAGCCTGTGTGTGTGTGTGTGTGTGTGTGTGTGTGTGTGTGTGTGTGTGTGTGTGTGTGTGTGTGTTTGCAGATGTTGGGTGTTGTTTTTCCTGATTGCTCTCTAGCTTTTTTTTTTAAGACAAGGTCTTTAATTGAAGCCAACATGGCTCAGCAATGAACTTCCGGGATCCTTATGTCTTTCCCACTAGTTCTGGAATTGCAGGCATGTAATACTACATGGTTTTTACATGGGTTCCAGAGGTCTAAACTTAGGTTCTCAAGCTTAAGCAGCACACTTTACTGACAACATCTCCCGAGCCCCTAGAAATGTATTTCCCACTTGCTTGAATTATATCATTAACAGTCCACTTTAAAAAGCAACTAGATTTAAATGTGGTCCTAAATAACAATAAATCTTTCCTGTGACATTCTAGCACAGAATAAAGGGGGGAAATTATGATAATAATGAGTAGCACCACCACCAAAGACAGTTATCACTGAAGCACTCAGCATGGCTCTTAGATGGATTTCCCCTTGGCTGAGCATATGCTCTAGTGCTTTCCTGAATGCATCACACCTTACATAGCCTGGGAAGTGTTGTTGAAGACAGATGGCTGCATGCATGCTGCCCTTCACTTTGGCTTCTTTTCATTCTAGAAAGCACTTTGACATTAGAAACATCCTTGGCTTCTTGAAATATCAAACTCCAGGCACACTCATGAATATTAGGTATTTTAGTTAAAGAAGAAATTTAAAAATAGCAACATAGATTTTTTTTCATGGTTATCATTGATTTGTCTCTGAAAAATTCTAATCTGATAGTTTATGCTTCCCACAACGTAATTTTAAAAATGTAATTAACTATAGTAATGGAGGCCATTGAAACAGTATAAAGCTGGGTGTGGTGGCACATGCTAACTGAGGGCAGAGGCAGGAGGAATCATGAATTCAAGACTATCCTAGAACATATACCACAACGCTGTCTCAACGACGAAAAGCAGCCTCCCCAAGTACCAACAAGCAACCAATGAGAACTGGAGAGGTAAAGACATTTTCTTCAGCAGTATAGCCTCTGGTAAGATGCCTGCCCTCCTGCAAATAGCCCCTCATCCAAGCTTCTGTAAGCACCCTAATTTAACCCTTTGTCTCTCTCACACACAAAAGACACAGAAGCAGAATGGGCATTGTTTGGGAAAAAGGGTTCACAGGGGTGGGAAGAGAATGAGCAAGGGAGATGGGGTGAATGTGCTCAGAGTACATTACACGCGTGTGAATGCCATAAAGAAACTTGTTATTACACATAATGTACACTAACACGACAAAATGGATAGTAAATGAATAGCAGTAAACATAAAGAGATTATCTAATCGAAGATGATAAAATGCTTGAGCTTACAAGTCAGTTTTAAACTGATCTATAGAAACACTCCCTCCCACTCTGCTTTCAGTGAATCAAACAAAGCCAGGCAGTGTTTAGTTGGCAGAAATGGAATAGAGCCTTTACTTTTTGGCAAGTTCAGTTTAATCATTGCTTATAAGCTATCACACTACTAGCACAGACCCAAGGAAATTTATAAAGTTAACCAATTTCTATGATAAAATGTCCTTTTGGTTTTTGTGGGCAACATTTTGCTAAGCATGGATAGTTTGAATGACTCAGTAGGTAGACTTGTAAGATGTGTGTGTACTTACATCCTCTCTACAGAATGGTTTTGGCACCACTGCCCGAGTGAGGACCTGCAGAGCCTCTGTCCTTCTGCTGTAGCAGCTCCTTGGGTGATCAGTGGCTGCCCCAGCTGATAGCTCCTTCTGAAATGTCTCACTGAAGGTAAACCTTGCCTTAAATATGAACTCAACTAAGTTTCTTAATTCTGTTTCCCAATAGCAACTCTGTCCTCCAACACCCTCTACAGATAGGCTAAAAGATATTAAGCCCAAGGAAAGTGCAACGCAGGGTACATAAATCTGTCTCAGGGTTTAGCCTTTAGCATAATCCTTCCTTAGCCCTTAAGATGCTTTGTGGGCATTCATCCAATACCACTGTTCAGTTTTATAGAAAGAAAAATATCTGGGGACAAGTAATGCAGTTATTTCTCATTCTGTATTTCCAACAGCCTTTCGAGTGGGAACATTTCTCTTGCAATTGTGGAAAGCTATTTTCTACACAGCTGTACGGTTTAAGTTTAAGCATTTAAAAAATGAACTTCCTGGAACCAACAGGTGTTTCCTTTCTCATGGGTAGTGAGAAAACCCTTCACGCTCTAGGTGAGAGTTGGCACTCTATAGGAAGAGGACATAACATTGTAAAAACTGTCCTGTTTTCTTTGCTTGAGACACATTTACAGCCTTGACAAAGAACATCTGTGGTTCATGCACTGTGAAAGGAACTGTTGAACTAAAGGCAATATAGTTTGTTCTGGTAACATACCATATATTATAATATAGCTTATAATATAAACGGGTAATGTACAGCTTGTAATATACCAGGGCAAAACACAAAACAAGAATTTAATCTAGAAGTTTAATGTGGTTGTACATATAATGCTTTGGTTTCCAGTTTGAAGACCAGGGGCTCCTTTGCCACAAGAGTTTGCCATTAACTACTAAGATCCTTAGGACTTACTGTGTTTGCCATAGGCCATTGCTCCTGAAGCAATATTCAGTAGTGGGGACACAAAGGACATGGTCAAGAGCAACCTGAACCATTTATTAGCTGAATGACCTGTATAAGTTACAGAGACTTGTTGTCTTCAACTCAGAAAAGCCACACAGAGTGCTTTTTGAGAAAACAAGCCAGTGGTACAAACAAAATACTTAGATAATTCCTTCTAGTCCACATTCTATGTTCTAGCTATTATCATACGCAACTAATTATTTTTATTTTATTTTCAAAATGTAATGTGTGTGTGTGTGTGTGTGTGTGTGAGAGAGAGAGAGAGAGAGAGAGAGAGAGAGAGAGAGAGAGGAGAGAGAGAGAGAGAGAATCTTGTGTGTGGTCAAAGGTCATCTTCAGATCTTCAGGTGTTGTTCCTTGGGATGCTGTCCACTTTTTTTTTTTTTTTTTGAGGCAGGGTCTCTCACTGGCTGGAACTCACCAGTTGGCTAGGTTGATTGGCTATGAACTCCAGGAGCCCTCCAGTCTTTATTTTCTCAGTTCTGGGATTACAAGTGGGGGTTTGCCAGGAACAGCTTTTATTATTATTATTATTATTATTATTATTATTATTATTATTATTACACATTTATTTCATTTTTATATAATATATTTTGATCATATTCTTTAGCTTGCCTCAACTCCTCCCAGATCCTCCCCCACTTTCCCTAGCCACTCGACCTCATGTTCTCTCTCTCAAAAAAAAACAAGAAAACAACACAAAACAAAAAATGAACATCAAAACTAACTTCAAAGAAGTAAATCAATAAGACAACAATTATTCAAACAAAATGCGTACAAGAGCCACAGAGTCTGTTTTGTGCTGGGTAACCAGGCCCAGCTTTTCAGAACAGGGCCTCACCCTTGCTAGGCAAACATCTTACTTGTTGAGCTATCTCCCCAGCCCAGCTAATTATCTTAAACATTACCAATAAAAGAATAATAGGAAGAATTTTATGCCCTTCAACTGCAGTTTTCTGTTGCAAATCCACAAAATAAACTTTTTCTTGACTGTATTACTAAGAGTAATTGGGATCATTCCTGAAAAATGAGGCCACCATAAGATTGCAGAAATCATGTAAATAGCATGTTGCTCTCCTTGCCCTGGCTGGTAGGAAGCTCAGGACTAAACTATAAATTACCTGCGGCCTCATCCTACCTTCACGATCCCAAGTATGGGTATTACTCTCCACGCCAGCTCCTACTCATGAGGCTGGTTGAGCCTGTGAAGGAAGGAATTCTGGCAGGTGGAATGGAAGGAGTGAGAGAATCAGAAGCATCCAGAGAGGTGGGGGGCCTCTGACTGGACATGTGACTGACTTCTGGTACTTAGTGTACACCAATCTGGTTATGCTGCAGTTGTCAAAGTATTGCTTCTACTCTGGTTACAAGATAGCTTCTTCCTAGAGTCCCCAGGCCCTGGTGCTCCAGCCTCTCCTATAAGCTCCTCCCCCAGAGTGCTGAGCAGATTTCTCAAAGTCATGATTGCCAAAGTGAGGTGGAGAGTTTACAGGGCGCTGGCTGTTTAGGGGAATTGTTGCAGGAAGCTCACAGGCAGGGAGAGGGGTGGGTAAGGATGGTGGGTGAGTGGTTACCATCTGGGAGTCCCATCAATTTGCACCCAGCTTGCAGTGATATGTTGAAGACTGAAGAGGGTTTAGGGGGTTGAAAAAGGTCACAGTGGGTCAGGGCTTGAAGGTTAAAGCCACCACTTGTTCCTGTCTGCTGGCTTTTAACAAGCCCCTGCCTCACACTCCTGCTGACACAGCTGGAGCCTCTGCCCCATGCTTCCCTCAGCACACTTTCCCTGCTCTCTAAAACTGTCAGTCAAAAAACCCTTTCCTACTGTAGTTGCTTCTGTGAGGCAGTGCTGGTCACCGAGATGCACAAGTAATCCATACGGTGTTGCAGTGTGGGGCAGTTGCTAGAGTGTCTGCAGAGTACCCAATACTGCATAAACTGGGCATGGTGGCCCATGCCTGCTATGAGATCAGAAATTCCAACTCATCCTTGGCTCCCTAGGGAGTTTGAGGCCAGCTTTGAGTGCGTGAGATTCTCTTTCAAAAAATGAAAGAAAAGACTATACAGTAGAGAAGTAGGAGTGGGGAGAAGGGCCAATAGATACCGTGAGGGTCCATGCCTTGTTCCTTGACTCCCCTGGCACTGGTTTCATTTATCTCAAGGTCTGGTCATCAGAAGGTCCTTCTTACTGTCATGTTCCCTCCCCTGGTTTACATGGCCCATAAAGTAGCTCTTAGCTACAGCGTTAATTTTACCCCAGCCTTAGTGGCCCACCTTAGCAAGCTTCCCAGATGCTTTCTGCTCCTTTTATGTCATCTGAGGGTATGGAGGTACTTCTAGGTCCCTGGAGCCCAGAGTAACTCTGGGAAGCTAACCCAAGCTGGCTGCTGGCCTGGTCATGACAAGCCAAGGTTGTTCCAGGGCACTGCTCCAGGATGGCTGCTCCAGGCCAATGCTTCCAGGAAACCACAGGAGGTGTGGGATAAGAGCCAGTCAGGGCTTAAGGAAGCACTCTCCTCTGCTCTCTCCTGTACTCCAGAATACGCTTGGCTCGCAGGATCCAGAAGGTTGGCACCTTTTCTGGTCTTGCTCGGACATAAGTGCTACTCTGAGTTTCTGTAGTGATGGCCCCTGACTTGTTAACCGGGGGTATCTGGACCTAAGTTACAGTCTCTCTCCAACAAGTTTAAGGACAAATATCTCAGTTAGGTAGTTGAAGAAAAGAAACATAAGACCAAAGTCAGTCTTTCTCTGCCACCCCTAGCCTCTTTCAATGACTGGATTTGTCTCCCTATCCTTATTGGGACAGTAACCTTCAGGTTTCCAGAAGGAAGGGCTGCTATTTCACTTACATTATTGCCATATAAAAATATAGTTAGCTTTCGATATTGGTTACAATTAAAATTCTTTCATCAATGACTTCCCGTAGAGGCGATTAAGGACGTGCTGGAAACTGCAGAAGGCTTAGGGTCTTTTGAGTCATTTGATACTGACACTTCTAACCCCACATGCATTTGATATTAATTTTCATAACACCATTAAGTTCTCCCTTTCCAGAAGGTAAGCACGTAGATATAGAAATACAATACGCTAGTATTATTTACTTGTTTACTAAATTTTGTTGCAAGGGCATGTTTTCCTTTGCAAACTAAAAACTTTAAAGGACAAAAGAGAAAACATTTTTTTCTTTATCTGTGTTTTTCCTTCTTTGATCAAATGCAGATGGTGATTATTTCATGATCTAAGCAAACCGGAAAATCTGCTTAAATTGTGAATTGTCGGAACACAGTCCAGAAAAATGGAGTCCTGGACATCATTCTTGGAGTACTCGAATTCTGAGTGCTTGTGAGAAAACTCCAAGGAAACAAGACAACTTGTGACCTTGGTCTCTTCAAAACACAGGCTTGTCCTTCGAGTGTGTTTTCATGCTCCTCCCAGGTTTAGTGGATAGGAGTGAGTTTACTTCAGCCTTTGTTACTCATTTGCCTCTGTGGAAAAACATGGTTTTGCCACATGCAGCTAGTCCTTGTGGTTGAACCCCTTACTCATGTGATTCTTCTTAACCCTCGGAGTATAAACTGAATGGTGCTCTGAATAAAGTTGGTTATCACATGCGACTTTAGTCTCCCTCATTTTAGACCCTGCTCTCCTATGAACTAGAGTGGTAAATAATTAAAACCTCCAGCTCAGTGAGATTATGACTTTTAAAGTAATGTAGCAATAAGTAGTCATAAAACTCTTATTGCCATTTTACAGTGATTCTAAGTATAAGTATACAAGCATATTTGATATAAGCCTTGTGTGGACTAGAGTGCTTGTAGAGGGCTTGCTTGTATATCATGTATATGATGGCATTAGTGGACTTCTTTATGGTTATAATGGCAGTTCCGTGGAGTCTGAATTTTGACTCTGTGTGTGTGTGTGTGTGTGTGTGTGTGTGTGTGTGTGTGTTGCTCATGCATGTATGCTGAGTACACGTGAGCACACAAGGTTCATGTGTGTGTTTGCTTATCATGCATGTGCATGTGTGTATGCTAGGGACCATTCCCAAGGCTTCATGTGTGCTAGGCAAGCAGTCCACTACTGAGCCACATCCCCAGAACTTGGTTTTATTCCTTGCTCCTACAGAATGAACAATTTGGAAATGGTAAGGCAAGACAATAATCACAGGTCTTTTTTTTTTTTTTTTTTTTTTTTTTTTGGTTTTTCGAGACAGGGTTTCTCTCTGTAGCTTTGGAGCCTATCCTGGCACTCACTCTGGAGACCAGGCTGGCCTCGAACTCACAGAGATCCGCCTGCTTCTGCCTCCCAAGTGCTGGGATTAAAGGCGTGAGCCACCAACGGCCGGCAAGCACAGATGTCTTTATTATCCTTTCTTTAACCTCCGTAAACTTTTCTTCATAGCCTCATTAAGAATAATCACTGAAAAAGTAATGGGCTTGAAGTAATAAAAATACAAAAATTAGTTTCTACACAGCCAGGTGCTTTAAAACAGCAATTAATTTTAAATAATGCTCTAAAAAGATGATTTCAGCATTGCAACCCAGGTTGGCTTCAACTCAGGCAGGGACACGGCCCCATTGATGTCTCCCCCTTTCATGGGGGGATTTGATGGACTCCAGCTTGTGCAGGTGCTCACTGCTGTTGTGAGTTCGAGGGAATAACAGTCATGTCATGTCCAGAAGACACATTTCACAGAGCTCTTACCATCATCATTACATTCTTATATTATTTCTGATATCCTTTCTTCACTCCTCTTTGAAATGTTCCTTGAACCTTGGGGAGAATGTTGTAGATTTCTTGTTTAGGGTTGGGCACTCAATAGTCACCTGATCTCAGCATTTTGATCAGTTATGAGTCTCTAAATTACCCATAACCCATTGCAAAACTGAAGTCCTGACCTATGCTGAGAATAGCATTTATCCATGAGTAACAAATATTTAGGAGGTAAATTGGCACTTCCACAACAATAGTAGATCCCCCCTGTGACCTAGGTCCTCCCCAGCCAGGAATTTTTGCTCAGGTTTCCAGTGCCAGGTCTGAATTCACTCCAGTGGTACAGGCCTCAAATCCTGCCATAGAGTGATGAGTTACCCCGTATCTTCATGCCCCTATTATACCAAAGGGCACAGCTTGCCTGGCAGGTTGTCATTGCAGTGTGTAGGGGTCACAGCTGGATAAGGACCATTGATGATGTTTGTCCCCCAGCAGCCTATACAGCACGATCTGGAACTATGGAATCTAGCCAGCTCAGTTTCTCTATGCTGGTAGATGCTGGATCTTACGTCAACACTACTTTTATTTTAGTATGGTGCTGGGGATTCAACACAGGGTCTCACAAAACATGATAAGTTTACACCCAACCACTGAGATTCACTAGAGGTTCCTTTGACAGTTTCTTTGTTGTTTTTGCTTTTTTCCAGGGTTTTTATGTGTAACAGCCCTAGCTGTCCTGGAACTCACTCTGTAGACCAGGCTGCCCTCGAACTCACAGAGATGTGCCTGTCTCCCGAGTGCTGAGATTTGGAAGTCTCTTTAAAGGTAATTTTTATAACTCTTCTCTTATGAGGTGTCTGGCTAGGAGTTTAAAGGTTAAGGTGTAAGACATGGTTCTTCAGTGAGCTCCACGGGGCTGCTGTGGAGGCCAGTGAGGCAGAATGTCTGTAACATACTGAGGATTCTTGAAGAGGCACTCCATAAATACAAAATAATATATATTAAAGTTGATCTGTTGGTGAAACAAAATCACAGTATAAAATAATGTTTTAGCAAATTTGGATCTTGGCTTTTGGAATTTAACAAACACATTCTGTTGTGTGGATATTAATTGTAACAGAATTTTTTTCAAAAAATCCTTTTGTTTTTCTAAATAACAAAAATGAATTCCAGCAAAGGATGATTAGGGGAAATGGGGACCGTGGCTGCCAGACCTCGGTAGCTCTACAGAGCAAGCTTCATTCTCAGTGTCTCTGTGATTTATGGGATACATAGTTTTACTGCCATTAGGACACTGGCCAAGTTAAAAGCTGGAATTGCCTTAGTTGTCTGCTATTAGCAGAAGCTCCAGGCCCCAATGCCCAGAATAAATCCATGGAGTGACAGACTTCAACAGTCGTACAAGGCAAGCTTTTGAAAATTGCATCTGGGAGATCTTGTCCCTTTCCCCTTCTCCGGGGGACCATGCATGTCTCTCTTTGGGTCCTCCTTGTTTCCTAGCTTCTCTGGTGGTGTGGATTGTAGGCTGGTAATCTTTGCTCTATATCTAAAATCCATATATGAGTGAGTACATACCAGGTTTGTCTTTTTGTGACTGACATCCCTCAGGATGGTTTCTTCTAGTTCCATCCATTTGCCTGCAAGAGGGAGCTAGGAGAATAAGGAGGAGAAAAGAGGACATGAGGGAGCAGGAAGGTTGAGTCAAGGGAAGAATAGAGGAGAGCAAGATAAGAGATATCATAATAGAGGGAGACATTATAGGTTTAAAGAGAAATCTGGCACTAGGGAAATGTGTCAGAGAGCTACAAGGATGACACCGACTAACAATCTAAGCAACAGTGGACAGGCTACCTTAAATGCCCTCCCTTGATAAGGAGATTGATGACTACCTTATATACTATCCTAGAGACTTCATCCAGCAGCAGATGGAAGTAGAAGTAGACACCCACAGCTAAACACTGAACTGAACTGGAATCCAGTTGCAGAGAGGGAGGGGTGATAAGCAAAGGGGTCAAGACCAGGCTGGTGAAACCCACAGAAACAGCTGACCTGAACAAGGGGAGGCTCACAGACCCCAGACCGATAACTGGGAAACTAGCATAGCACTGATCTAGACCCCCTGAACGTGGGGTGTCAGTTAGGAGGCCTTGGAAATCTATGGGGTCTCTGGTAGTAGATCAGTATTTATCCCTAGCAATTGGGAACCCATTCCACATAGAGGGATACTCCGTCAGCCTAGATACATGGGGAAGAGCCTAGGCCCTATCCCAAAGGATATGATAGACTTTGAAGATCCCCCATGGAAGGCCTCGCCCTCCCTGGGGAGCAGAAAGGGTATGGGGAAGGGAGTTAGTGGGGGGCAGGGGAGGAGGGAAGGGAGAGGGAACTGGGATTGACATGTAAAACAATCTCATTTCTAATTTAAATAAAAAATGGAGAAGAAAAAAATAACTCTAACTGTAAAGACAACACAAAAAAAACCCTTGCATCTGGGTAGTGTTTACTGTGACAAAGGCCTATTGTTAGCCCAGCTTTATAAACCAGTTTATTTTCAATGATCAAACTATGTTTACAGAAATGGCTTAATGATATGAAGGCAGTATTTATTTTTTCTTTACTTAAATTGTTCTCGTTGGTTAAGAACATCTGCAGTTTATGAACCTTACTCCATTTGCACACACAGCTCCAGCATCTTTTATGAAGTAGTGAGAGTTCCTGGCCTAACTCCTAAATGGTGCAGTGACTGTATTTCCTGCATGGTGGGTCACTGAAGAGACCGCAGGGGTCCCAGGATGCCCTTCCTTCTGTGAGCTCTCTGGCACCCAGCTGGTGCTGTGTCCTGTTTCAAGCCAACCTCAGATGTCAACAGCCTCTAACTAAATGACAGGTCACTGTGGGGAGTGCCATGGGGCATGGACTACTGAGTTTTGTTTTGTTGTACTTCAATGAAATACCATGAAATTTGCTGTATTACCCATTTTTAAGTGTGCAACTCAGTACCAAGTACATTTGAATTGCTGTAGATAGATGACATTTATTTTAATCTTGCAAAACTGAAACCCCATGTCCATTAAACCCTTTCCTGCCTCAGGCCACTGCTGTTCTGCTTTTTATCTCTAGGAATCTGACTAATCTGGGTAGCACATATAAACAAGGCCATCCCTGTTTTTCCTTTGTGACTGCTGATTGAACTCAGACTAGGGTCCTCAAGGTTCATCCATGCTTGAGCACGGATTCTCTTCTTTTTTAAGGCTGAACCCATATGTACATACATCACCTTTTCTTACTCCCTCTTTCTCCCCTCCTTCCTTCCTTCCTCCCTCCCTCTCCCTCACTCTCTCTCTTCCCTTATCCCTTCCCTCCTTTCCTCCCTCCCTCCTCCCCTCTTTCCCTCCCCTCCTCCCCTTCCTCCTTCCTCCCCTTCCTTTCTAAGTGTTTAGATAGCATGAACATGAAGGCACAAATGTTTTTGGACTTCTTGCCTTCAGTCCTCTTGGATGTGTACTCAGGAGTGGAATTGCTGGATCAGATGAGAGTTCTATTTTTAATTCTTGAGGAACTGCCATGCTACTTTCCACAGCAGCTGTATCCTTTTTATGTCTCCCACAGCGAGGCACACAGCTCCAGTTTCTCTGCATCTCTACCACAGCTTGAGGTTCTTCAATAACAACGATTCTACTGTGCATGTGAGAGGGGTCTCATCATGCCATGAATTTACAATCCCCTAGTGATTACTGATGTCAAGTATCAATTCATTGGCTTGGTTGACAGTTTCTCTGTGAAATGTCTTTCAATTGTCTTGCCTAGTTGTGGGTTAGGTTGCTTGGCTCTGGTTGTTGAATTGGAAGTTGGATATTAATCCCCTGTCAGAGATACAATTTTCAAATATTTTCTGCTATCCCACAGGAGGCCTTCTCACTCTGTTGATTGTGTTCATTGATACACCGAAGATTTAATTTTTAATGTAGTCCAATTTATTTAATCTTACTTTTTATCTTTGCTTTTGAAGTAACATGAGAAATCATTTTCAAATCTAATGTCATAAACCATTCCCGCTATGTGTTCTTCTAGTAATTTTATACTTTTAGCTCATATTTATACCCATGAATTAATTCATTTTGAATTAATTCTGTGTGGTTTAAGGGCCAAACTATATCCTTGTGAGTGAATATTCATTTTTTTCCAATGTGATATTTTAGAGCTTAAAGTATCCTTTCATATTGATTTTGGCATTTTAAAATCAGGACAATGTTTGGACAGTGGATCTGAGCTGGATACATTCTCTGAGGAAGAAAATGAAGACACAACCTTAAATCTCTGGTCATCTTTGTTGCTTCTAACAGTCATGAGTTGTAGCAGCAACTTCTAGAAAATGAAAAGAGGAAGTCAGGCTTGTTTTTTCCTTCACAAAGCAAAGTAGCTTTGTGTAGACAAGGCTCATGAAGAAAAAAGGAAAAAGCTGGGAAATTAGGTATGAGGAAATGCAGTTCTTTATTGCATATGTATAATTGCATGCTCAAGGATGTAAACTTTAAACTGAAAAAGTAATCAATCAAAATTCAAAAATTGTTAGTGAATTGAACACTTAGTATGAAAATTATATTCTACCAGATATACATTTTATCCTTCCCTTCTGTGATCATGCCACCATTTAATACAGGGAATGTATCTGATAGAGAAACTGCTTCAAGCTTCCTGCTTCAAAGTGTGCTGCTTGAGGTGTCAGTAGATCTGGAAGATAGAGGAACACCAGCTGCAACTAGAGCCCTGTGTGACAGGGTGAGCTGACCTCTGCAAAAGACCTCCATGGTGGATCCACAGTCCTGGGCAAGCTGACAGCAGAGGACCAGCCTGCATCTGACACACCTACAGGGCAGAAGCATTTCTTCCCTGAGAGATCCTGTTCTGCCTGAGATATGCAGACAAGATGTAACACTGGACACAAAGGAATCTCTCAGTCCAATCTGAGAGTGTGGAGTAGACAGCCACTGGTCTTCCAGGCATATCAAGAATGGCCCCACAGGTCTCAGTATCTAACTCTGTGACAGAACTCAGGTTGCTTTGGAAGGTTGTTGGTTTCCTTTGAACCTGTTAGAAGACTTTCTGTTCAAATGACATATTCTGAAGGGAGTTGTGTGGGATGAGTTGAAGGAGTTGTCTATTTAGAGTTTGAATGTAGTGCACCAAGTGGAGTTGTTGGGGGAGTTTGTTAAGCATAAGGGATTAGAACTAGGGACATGGGCTGGCTTAAGGCAGTGAATAATTATATTCACAGCTCTATCTGTGGCCTCATTTTCTTGTGTCTCCCAACTCACAATATTTACAAATATACATGGAGTAATCATGAAACACTAGAGTGACCCTGGGGACAAGACACTGAAGGATTCAGTTATGGTAGCCACTGTTTATTTATTCTCCATACTGGGCACGTTTGGTGGAACTTGTGGATAGGTTTTGGGTGGATATTAGTTGTTATTTTACTTGAATTTGATTCAAGAATACATCACATAGTATGATGTTATGAACAGGTAAAGATGTTTGAAGTTCTGCTGTTAGAGTATGCCCTGCTGTTACAGTATGTAACTTCAATTTCAAACAAGGAATTACTAAGAAGCTATTGTTTTAGGTTCATTGAAAAATTAAGAAGGGAAAGAAACCTCCCATGTACTTCTACCCACTTCCCTCTAAATATCCCTGCTACCAACATCCCAACCAGAGTGGTACTCTTGCTACAGATGCAGCGATGAACTTACACTCACATAGCAGTCTCTGCCAAAGCCCGGAGTTCACATTATGGCCACTCTTGGTGCACAATCTTCAGGTTTGGACAAATTGACATTGTATCCAGTACAATATGTCATAGAAAGTATTTATAATGTCCTTCTAGGCCTCTGGTTTTTTGGAAGTATGTACTCAGATTACACCCCCATCCCATAAATTTCTCCTTAGAAAGCCAAACAGGTGCTGAAAGTTGTAATGAGAACTGGAGTTTGGGGTCTCACCTCGGTGAAAACCATGTCTGTGGGACCAAGCCCAAACTGAAATCACCAGTGTTTTCATCTTGCTGAGCCCATGCTTGCTTCACTACGATAGTTTTTGTTGTTGATAACTTTCCTGCCTGAAGTGCATTTGTGCCCATGGGAACAAGGTCTATGTTCTCCTGAATCTCCAAGTAGCTGCCTAGGGTACCAGACACCTTAAAGTCACACAGTAACACAGTCACTGTCTTAATTAGGGTTTCATTGCTGTGAAGAGACACCGTGACCATGGCAACTCTTATAAAGGAAAACATTTAGTTGGGGCTGGCTTACAATTCAGAGGGTTAGTCATTTATCATCATGGCAGGAAACATGGCAGCAAGCAGGCAGACATGGTGCTGGAGAGGTGTCTGAGGTTCTACAACTGGGTCCTCAGGCAGCAGGAAAGAGAATGAGCCACTGGGCCTGGCTTGAGCTTCTGAAACCTCAAAGCCCCAAACCTCTGTGACACACTTCCTTTAACAAGGCCACATCTACTCCACAAGGCCACACCTCCTAATAGTGCCACTCCCTATGAACCTACTAGGGTCATTTTCATTCAGACCACAACAGTGACAAAATGGTTTCTGAGATGGTTGCACAATAGAACTATCTGGCAAAGAAAGGAGAGTTCGGCTTACATGTGTCTTACCCAAGCAGTTTTAAAGACACTCATGAAGATATTATTTGCATGACCAAAGAAATTATGTTTTTTAATTTGGTTCTAGGAAATGGAGTTGAGACTTTGGGGAACTGAGCCATATGTTGTCTCTTGTGTTATCTATTCCACTTCATACCAAAATTGTGTTCAGAGCCTGGCAAGATGGCTCAGTGGGTAAAGGCACTTGCTGCCAAGTCTAACCACCTGAGTTTGATCCCTGAGAAACACATGGTGGAAGGAAAGAACTGATTCCTGCCCATTGTCCTCTGACCTCCATACATGTGCATACACCCAAATGAGTGCGTGCGTGCGCGCGCACACGCATGAATGCATGCATGCACACACTGAAATGTAACAAGTTTTTCTGAAAAAAACAAAATGGACCTATTTTTAGAATGGGGGTTTAGAGCTTGTGCTTGTGGTTTTGAGTCAAAACTCAGGAAATGACAAAGGAGTACACGTTTGAAACAGTACCTGGGAACCACTTTAGGAAAACAACCTGGCACTTGGCAAAGCCAGTGCCCCAGCCTCCTTCAGCATACAAACAAACCTTTCAGTCACCGTTCCATACAAATCTTTTCTTTGTATTCCTTCCCCTTTTAAGAAAAAAAAATGCAGCTAGGATTCACAAAAAGAAATAAAGTATTCCCAGCTGTTAACTAAACAAAACCTCTCTTGATTCCACAGGAACAAACTCTGACCAGAATCATGTGCTTTGTGCCACACTCTTCGGCCATAAACCCAGGCTCTTCAGAGGGGAAGACAAACCTGAGTTGTCACTGCAATGATTAACTGAGCATGTGACTTCCTTCAGTTCCCAAAGCCCCAGGAGGCTCCTGGGTAACCCAAACCAGTCCATCAAAGATACAAACAACTACCAGTATGTCCATTGATGTTCTGTGCAGATTATACACTTTTTATGCATAGTGGGAAAAGAAATGATTTTTTTAAATGAGAGCTTTATTTTGAGTTTTTCATATTGCTGCCTTCTTTCCATCTCTTGGTTATCTCTTGTCGTCCTTCCAAAGAGCTGTGGAGGAGACATCTATGTTTCTCAATTTTCCTCTACTCCTGTATATTGGTAACTTACTTATCTCAATGCTGTGACAAAAACACCTGCCAGAAGCATCTTCAGGAGGGAAAGGGTTATTGTGACTCATGGTCTTAGGTGATGTAATCCATCATAGTGGGAAAGTCATGGCAGCAGAGTGTGATATGGTTGGTCATGCTCCATCCACAGTCAGGAACTAGGGGAGAGAAATGCTGGTGCTTAGCTGGATTTCTTCTTTGTAAGCAGCCCAAAACCCAAACCCATGATGCGAGGTCACCCACATTTAAGGTAGTAGGCCTTCACTTGTAGAAGGCACAGATAAGCAAACATTCCTTGGAGCAACCAGGAATGTTGGTTACACAGGGTTGTCTCCTCAGTGAAGGAAATAAACACCTGTTTTCCACCCAGAAGGCTGGGAGTGGATGATGTTAATGACCTGATGACCTTCACTATCTATAGAGCCAGAATCCTCCAGAATTGTTTCTCAACCAATAGATCCCATCCTTAGGGGAGATGTCACATGTACTTTATAGGTTGCTGACCTCTATGCTACCTTCGTCAGAGACCGCACCAGATCTTAGGCCCTTAAATTATAGATCCCATACCCATGGTAGAGGTCACATGTATTTTGCAAAAAAAAAAAAAAAAAAGGTTTAGATATAGTGATTGCATGAAGGTTTGTTGTGCATATTGGATTTTGATGGTTGTTACCTGGAAACTTAAATATGTCTAAAATAAACTGCCTGGTGTCAGATTCCAGAAGTTTGATCCAGCCTGTCTAAGTCGAACTGAACCGAGTTTTCCTTCTTGAGTCTCCGTGGATCATTTTGCTGCCAGCTGTGGTGTACATAGGGACCCCACAGTCTCTCTTCAGTCAACCCTTGTAGATACACCCAAAGAGGAGTCCATGGTGACTCTAAATCTGTCATATTGACAATAAAGATTAACTATCACATCCTGTCTCAGAAACCATGGCAATGAGCTTTCTATCATGCAGCTAGAGCTTTCACCTTGTCACTACCTGAGGACCAGGTTGTTCAAGACATAGCCCTCCCTCAGAGAAAGAACCTCTGTCCTTCTAGCATGGTTTCTAAGACATAGTTCTGAGACACTTAACTGTATTTGTTGGGATTGTTGTATTGTGTTGAATAGTTGAAGAGTGAAGAGAGGATAACTAAGAAATGCAACAAACGAATAATACACCTTCATCTTCCAAATGATAAAGACACTCAGAAGACCTGTTCTAGCCTTTGGAAGAAGCAACAGCAAATTTTTCATATGCTGACATTGACCTGATATGTGAATCTGAGTTTGGAGAGAGGACATTCTTTGTTCATGAACAAACACAGATAAGGTCAAAGGAGTTATCGATGTTCCTTCAACAGACAAAGCCACTTGGATTTAATAAAATGACAGTAATAATGATAGTTGGTGTTTATTGGTTTCTTAGTCTAATTTACCCTTATGCCAAACTATCCAGAAGTCTACTTTACATATCTGGAAGAGTACAGCTAGGTCATTGCTTGGCTAATCTCAGACTCCAAAATAGCAGGGATGCTGATGTGAACGTAATTCCCATACACTAAGGGATAGTGAGCAACATTTTTATGGATAAACTGTGGGAAATCCTGACTACTACTGAGGCTATCAGGGCTCCCATTTGTATAAGAGCCCCTCAGCTCCTCAGAAAAACACGACAATAAACTTCAGTGATTACAAGTTCTTCAAATATCAAGATGAGGAATCTCAGAGAAAAATGTGATAAACATAGAGCCAGTTTCATGGGCTGATTTACTTTGAAATAACAATTATAATGTGCCTTGAAGGAGAGAAGAAAAACTGAACTGGTGCTAACAGAGGAGCTCAAGATCAATGCAGGATGAATCCTCATCATCTTGCCATTTCTCTAGGTTTGAAAACATACTCAATGTTTCCAAGAGGAGTGAGCTACCGGGGAACACAATAGCCTGGAAGAATTGGCCAGAAGGGCTGTATATGCATGTAGGGAGAATGTCTTCGGCTCTTAGGAGTATGCTTTGAGGGAAGATGGAGTTGAGAGCACAGTATTAATGGCCACAGTGTTAATAGTAAACTAGGCCACCTAAATCCAGAGCAGGTGTCATTAATCCCAGTAGTGCTGAGAAGGCTCTAGGAGCAGGAGGAATGAGTTATTTTGGAGGCCACTGGCAAAGGAGGAGATTTGAGATCTTGTTTATAACCCAGGAACCTGTCAGGAAAGCAGGGATTCCAAGCCAGTGTAACTACTCTACAGGGCATGAAGGTCAGTTCCATGGCTGAATTGTGCTCCTCCCCCACTTGTATGGTGAAATCCTGGCACCCACCATCCTTGTCATGGTCATGGGAGCTGTTATCCCTTTGGTATCCACCAAATCTTAAGAAAATACATGCACAAATATCCATTCAACCAGCACAGTCAACTACCATATGCCCAGTATTTTTTAGGATTAAAAAGAAAGATGGTATACAAAACGGATTACATTGAAAATTTTTGTAAAGTACATGTGACCTCTTCCATGATGATAGGTTCTTTAGATCAACTGAGAAATAACTCTCAAGATAGGAATCTGGGGAAGATGACTGAGATAAACATAAGACTCTAGTGGGAGCCAGATGAGGCCTGGCCAGATAGCACAGAGGTCACCAGGCTATTAACCACATCCATTCCCAGCCTTCTGGGTGGAAAACAGATGTGGTGATTTGAATAGGAATGGCCTCCATAGACTCGTGTGTTTGAATGTTTGTCAACAGAGAGTAAGACTATTAGGAGATGTACCTTGTTGGAGAAGTATATCACTGGGGGTGGGCTTTGAGGTTTCAAAGGCTCAAGCCAGGCCCAGTTTCTCTCTCTGTGTGTGTCTCTGTCTCTCTGTCTCTCTGTCTCTGTCTCTCTGTCTCTGTCTCTCTGTCTCTCTGTCTCTTTCTCTGTCTCTCTCTCTCTGTCTCTGTCTCTCTCTCTCTCCCTGCCAATCCAATGAAATGTTTTCCCTTATAAGAGTTGCTGTGGTCATGGTGTCTCTTCATAGCAACAGGAACTCTAACAAAAGCAATAGGTTTTATATCTCTTCCTTTGTAGAGACACCCTTTGTGTTTAACATTCCAGGTTTCCCTAGAGAAGCGGTGAGCAGAAGGACTTTGTGTCTCCTACATAAAAGTAGGTTAAAACTCTTTCCTTGGGTGCATGTGTCCTCTGTGGTGGACTGCTCACTGGTGAAGTGATGCTGTGCAATTATAAGGACCTGGGTTTGGATTCCCTGCATCTATGGAAAAGCCAGGTATGGTGGTGGTTCCTGTAACCCCAGTACTGGGGGGGCACAGATAGGCTGGTCGCAGGGGCTCAGTGACCTGCAGTCTACCTCAAATGAGGAATTACAGTTTCAATGAGAGATTTTGTCTTAAAAATAAGGTAGACTAAAGACAATCTCTGATTTCCACATCATCAAAGTGGTGATTGGCACGTCAGTTAGTGGTGGGGCATGCCTTTAATCCCAACACTAAGGAGGTAGAAGCAGGAGGATCTCTGTGAGTTTGAGGCTAGAATGGTCTACAGAGTGAGTTCCAGGACAGTCAGGGCTACACAGAGAAACCCTGTCTCAAAAAACAAAAACAAACAAAAAGTAATGATACACATATACAAAAAGCCCCACATTACCATAAAACCTTGCCCAACTTAAAGCCCTCTCGGTGCCTAGTCAGTGTTCAAATCATCTTTTTTCACTGGGTGTGTGAGGGTCTAAGTTCAATTTCTAGCACTATGGAATATGCACACACATTCCACATAAATATTCATATTTAAAGAATGATGCTCTTCATTGGGGGAGGGGAGAGGGAGTTAGGAGAAAGAGAAGGGGAGAAGAGGAGGGGAGAGGAGGACTTGAGAGAGCAGGAAGATCGAGTCAGGGGAAGAATAGAGGAGAGCAAGAAAAGAGATACCATCATAGAGGGAGCCATTATAGGTTTAAAGAGAATTCTGGCACTAGGGAAATGTCCAGAGATCTACAAGAATGACCCCAACTAACAATCTAAGCAATAGTCGAGAAGCTACCTTAAATGCCCTTCTCCATTAATGAGATTGCCGACTACCTTGTATGCCATGCTAGTGCCTTCATCCAGCTGATGGAAGCAGAAGCAGACACCCACAGCTAAACACTGAGCTGAACTCTGGAATCCAGTTGCAGAGAGGGAGGAGTGATGAGCAAAGGGGTCAAGACCAGGCTGGAGAAACCCACAGAAACAGCTGACCTGAACAAGGGGTTGCTCATGGACCCCAGACTGATAACTGGAAAACCAGCATAGGACTGTTCCAGACCTCCTGAACGAGGATGTCAGTATTTATCCCTAGTACATGAATGGACTTTGGGAGCCCATTCCACATGATACGACAGACTTTAATGATCCCCCATGGAAGGCCTCACCCTCCCTGGGAGCAGAAACGGGGTGGGATAGGAAATTGGTGGGGGGCAGGGGAGAAGGGGAAGGAGAGGGGACTGGGATTGACATGTGAAACAAGCTTGTTTCTAATTTAAATTTTAAAAGAAAGGAAAAAAAGAATGATGCTCTTCACTATGTTTATATATTTATAAGTCCCATGTCTGCTGCGATTTAATATGCTATGTACGTTCTGAACTACTCCCAAACAAGAAATTTAAGTTATGAGATCAAGATTAAATTATGTTTTGAAAATAGTCGTCTCTTCTGAGGGCACTGGGGCCAGCTCTCTCAGTTATTCAGTAGAGCAGAAGGAAAAATCCTCGGCATGGCAGATAGCCCCACCTTTGCCTGGGGAGAAGCCAGTTGTCATAAAAAGGGACCAGGCTGCTGGCCTCCCCTGGAGCCTGGAGCTCACAGCCAGGTTTCCTGCCAAGAGTCCGATGGGATGCCTGAAACGCCCTGGCCCCTACCAGCCTCTATAAACATCCAGCTATTTAGTGAGCAGGCCCAACATGAGTGGCCTGAAATGTGTTCTGACACATGTGGCTGGCCTTATAGGTTCAGACACTGAAAACAGCCTCACTTGAGAAGGAAGCATTTGAAATTTGACAAGTTGGACCTTTTTAAAAATAAAACAGAAAATCACCAAGAGAAGGCAATGTTGGTATGTTGAAGGCAATGTTGAATGTTGGTAAATGAAGCTGGGGAATCAACAAACGGGGCCAGCAAGGTGGCACAGTAAGTTAAGGTTCGTGCCACCAAGCCTGAGGACCTGAGTTCAATACCCAGGACTCACATGGTGAAAGGAGAGAACTCACTCCTGACAGGTCCCCTCTGACCTGGACACATGAGCACTACCCCTCACACTGTACATACCCAAGAAGAACGGGCAAGAAGACTTGAGGATGATAAATGAAGGATTTGTGTAAGAAATCTGGCTGAGAAAATGGCTTTCAAACACTCAAAGATTCGGCTCCATCACCAGTAGCAGATTCTTCTTTGTACTTCCACGTTGGTCAGTTTAAACCATAGTGGAAGGGATGAGGGGATGATTCAGTGGTTAAGAGCATAGGCTGCTCTTCAGAGGACTTGGGTTCCATTCCACAACTACAAGGCAGCTCACAACCATCTGTAATTCCAGTCCCAAGGGATCCAATGCCCTCTTCTGGCCTCTGTGGGCACTGCATGAATGTGGTATACAGATGTATTGCAGGCCGAGCGCCCATACACATCAAATAAAAACAAAGGAAAACTGAATTAAAATGAGGGAAAACGTCAAATTGCTCTGGTATTCATCTAAGCCACAAATGTCCGTGTATGTCAAAAACTCTGTAACGTGTTTTAAAAAGTGAGACATCAGAAGGTATGCAGATGCCGGACGCCGTGTGGCTCTGCCTGATACGGCTTCTTACCTGTTCCGTGTGCCTGAACTCTAGCTGGCTCTGACATAAGTGTTTTGTTCTCTAAAACATTCAAAATGCAGCTCAGTATTTGGCTTTTAAAATGGTTATGTTCTCTTCCTCCTTTTTGTAAAAGTATAAAAGTAAATTTCGATAAAAGAAAAATCTCTCTGCTGACAATCTCTATCTCAACTTAAGCATGTAAATTTTGCTTAGTTGAAATTTGGGGCAAATGAGAGCTTCAGGAGCCTCACACAATGGGATAACCTTAGGGGACAGCAGACCGTTCTGATTCATCCCCTGAAGTTTGTGCTGAAACTATCACTCCTTTGTGTTTGTCCTTTGACCTCCACATGTGTGCTGTGGCATGCTAGCCTGTCCCCCACATCCCAAATCAAGGATTTGCATATGAGAGAAAACATGATGTATTTCTCTTTCTGCATCTGGTTTATTTTGCTTAATTTTCAGTTCCATGTATTTTCCTACGAACAACATGATTTCTTTTTTCTTTGTGGCTGAATAAAATTGCATTTCATATGTACTAGGTGTCTCAGTTAGGGTTTCTATTGCATACATGAGACCTCAAAGCCCACCCCTATAGCAACACATTTCCTCCAACAAGGCCACACCTACTTCAACAAGGTCACACCTCCTAATGGTAACACAGCCTTTGGGAACTATTTTCTTTCAAACCATCACACCATGCTATCCAATCATGATGATTCTGTTTTTGAATTCTCTTGTTTCCTGATGCTATATTTAAAATGCATGGAGTTATGAATATGGGAAGTCTTGGGGAATCTACAATTTGTTTTCTTTGCTGTAAGATACTTCCTTGAGGGCAAGAGCCATGAGTGATCTATCTGTCTAGAAAGGAGACTTATTAGAATGGCTTACAGGCTATGGTCCAGTTAGGCCAACAAGCCTGTCTACCAATAGAAGGTCCAAGAACCCAGTGGTTGTTCAGTATGTGAGGCTAGCTGTATCAGCTGGTCTCCAGTATATACCAGAATCCTTAAGAAGTAGGTTCCAATGCCAGTAAGGGAATGGACTTGCTAGTGAGAGTGAGAGCAAGTAGGCAGAGAGAACAGACCCTTTAGCTAGACCACCAGCAACAGGTGTGGTCCAGCTTAGAGGTTTGTCTTCCTACCTCAAAAGATCTGGATTAAAGATAGATATCCCCACCTTAAAAGATCCAGATTAGATGTGGGTCTTCCCACTTCAAATTATTTAATTAAGAAAAAAATTCCTCAGAGATGTACCCAGCCACTTAGGTTTTAGTATTTCAGATGTAGTCAAGTTGATAACCAAGAGCAGCCATCACACATATATGTTCAATAAGCCATGACTGGGGTTCTTGATACAAGTTCTGTTCTGGCTCTGAGAACTGTATTCCAAAGCAAATAAACAGCAGTATTGGCACAAATGCTTCATGTGTGACAAAGGAACTAAATCCATTCTTGTGAACAGATGACCAGCCTGCTTGGGTAAGCAGATTCTGTTTTAGCCCCAAAGCTCATGCTCATAGGGATATATCCAGTAAAGCCCTGGGCTTAGAATTACCAAGATAAAGATGCCAGTAGAGAGCATGACAATAAATGCTGGATGACAGCAACACAGCAAGAAAACCACGTGCTTGGTTCAGGAGGTGGGAACTCAAGCCAGCAATTATAGAATTATCAGGACTTCTCCCTCTCCTCACCTTACAGCTTAGGTCAGCTTCCTGGGTAGGAGGCTGCAGTGTTAACTTTTACTGCATACCTATGCCTATATTTACCCATTTCCTACATCATACTTATGAATGTAGTTGACCTTGTGACCTTCTTTGACCAATGAAATGTTCATAGAAGTGATGTATGCCATTCCCAGGCAGAAGCACTTAAGAAGCAAGTGCCCAATTCTCCAAGCTATCTTTTCTCACTGCAATAGTCATGGCTGTGGGTGTTAAGTTAGAGGAAATGTGATTGGAGCAAGCAGGTGCACTGTGTTTATTCTAACTCTGCTCATCAAGCTTCTGATTGTGGGCAAGGCATGGTCAGAGACTGGGGATTCATCTCTCAGTCAAAGACTCTGCTGTGCGAACTTTCATCTGGCAGGACAGAGAACGCAGAGGTGTCGTCATTAAAGTGGATTCCAGGCTAAGGTCCGAGGAGTACAGGCATGTGGCAAATGTGAGGCAGAAAAGGGTGAGACAAGAGGAAGTGGGAGAACTGTCCATCAGGAACAGGAAATGAGCCTCTATGGCTCTTTTAACTCCTCCACCTGACATCATAGAGCATCAGGTAAAGTTCTGCAGCAAAGACCAGGATGCTCTCTGGCTAGATTACGTAGAAAAAAAATATGTCACAGGTATCATGGGATAATATAGACAGTGTCACTAATAGCTTATAGAGAAATTACTTCTAAGTTTTATTTCCAGGAAGTACTCCCAAAGCCTTCCTACGTAACTGGGTTACCAAGATAATGATGAGGACGGTCTGTTTAAACCAGAATCAGGTGCCATATCTGTGGGCTGAAGACAAACAAACTGGAAAATAGTAAACCACGAGTCTTGCCCCTCTCCCTGTAGTCCCCAGTTGCTAACTTGAGACTTGAACAAATGCAAGAAATCTGCCCCAAATAAGCCACATCAGAACCTGGGAAACATCATTTTACTTTATAGCTACTACAGTTGGAAAAGCCTGAAAGTGGAGTTGAAATCAAGCATATGTAGTTCATCCTGTTCACCACATCACATGGGACAACACGAAACTTAGGCTGCCAAGTGGGACGGAAACTCTCTTTGAAGTCTCCTCACCTTTCTATTGTCCTTCTCTTCTCAAGAATGAATTCAACTTAGGCTATTGCCAAGGTTTTGGTTGTTCTCCATAAACTGATGGTAAGGCTCTATTGCTGAAGACAACACTTATATATTTCATTGAACACAGAGAAATGGAGCTGATGCTTAACTACAGACTTCAGCTGGTACTAGAGGAGAAAGGTAACCACCAGCTCAGCTACAAACTCTTTGATCTACAATGGTGACCTGTCTACATGATATGCTTGCTAGTGCAATAGTGGCACCAAAGTTGTGGGAGCAACCAACCAATATCTGACTGGATTTTAAGGCCCACTTCATGAGATGGAATTCATGCCTGACACTACTCAGGTGGCCAAGAGACTGAGACTGGAAAGGATAGGCCTAGGGAAAACCAAATACTATTGTTCTGCCAAAGTGGCATAGCAATAAAATGACTCCTCACAACATTCTGCTGTACCCAGAGGTCAGTGCCTTTCTCAGCCATTGTCAGAGAAGCTTCCTTTTGAAGTAGACGGGCACTAGCAGAGAGACCCACAACTGGACAGTTGCTGAGAGTGAGAGACTCTGGAGCACTCAGTTCTCAATGGGATGTCTTCATCAAACCCCTCCCCTCAGGGCTCAGGGAAGAGGAAACTGAAAAAGTGTAAGAGCCAAAGGGGATGGATAATTCCAAGGAAACAATGTCTTCCGAACACAACAGGACTGATGAAAATAGGAACTCACAAAGACCTTGGCAACATGCACAGGGCCTGTACAAGTTCAAGTCAGACAGGGTCCCAGGACTGAGAGGGAAAGTGGACACAAGTCCCCATACCTAACTAACCAAGTTGCTATCTCCAATTGACACATGCTTGCAAAGAATAAATTAGTTTTGTCCAATGGAGTCTCACTAGGTTTATTAACCACAATCAGGGTAGGCCCCATGCTGAGCAGTAGATGCCAACACTAAAAGAACTCAATGGACTCGGGTTTTTGTTTTTGTTTTTGTTTTTTGTTTGTTTGTTTGTTTGTTGTTGTTGTTGTTTTGGTTTTTCAAGATAGGATTTCTCTGTATAGCTTTGTAGACCAGGCCTCAAACTCAGAGATCTGCCTGCCTCGCCTGGGATTAAAGGCATGTGCCACCATCACCTGACTTAGTTATCCCTTCTTTACCCCAACTCCTCCATATTTTCCCATCCTTCTCTCCACATAAACTTCTATCTCCATTATTCACCTTTTCCCCTCCAAATCACCTGTGTTACACTGTCCTTCCTCCCTTAATATCTTTCTTCCCCCTTCCCACCAGTGGCTCTATATTAGTGAGGGGTTTTAGTTCTGTGATAAAACACATGACAAAAAGCAACTTGAAAACAAACAAACAGGGGCTGGAGAGATGAGATGGCTCAGCAGTTAAGAGCACTGACTGACTGCTCTTCCAGAGGTCCTGAGTTCAATTCCCGGCAACCACATGGTGGCTCACAACCACCTTGAATGAGATCTGGTGCCCTCTGCTGGCCTGCAGGCAGAAGGCTGTATACATAATAAATAAAGTCTAAAAAAACAAAAGAAAAAAAAAGAAAATGAAGTTTTTTAAAAAACAAACAAACAAACAAAGGGCAGAAACCTGGAGTCAGGAACTGATGGAGAGGCCATGGAGGAGTGCTGCTTACTAACTTGCTTCCCATTGCTTGCTCAGGCTGCTTTCTTATGATGCTAATGTTTACTCAGCCTGTGTATTCTATTACAAAATACTACTGTCTGGTTGGTTTACAAAAATAGAAATGTAAGGCTGGTGTTATGGTGCACACCCATAATCCCAGCAGTTGGAAGGCAGGAGGACTGGTGCATGTCCAATACCAGACTACTCTATATGGCAGGCTTCGGGCCATCTTGGGCTATGAGTGAGACCTTGTATTAAAGAATAAATTTCCCATTGATGGGGGAGATATGGAGCAGATGAAGGTGCTGTCATATTGGTTTGGGTCTCATCTGCTTGTGGAGACTGCTGCCGTACTCCTCTGTCTTTACAACCACACACAAGAGAAAACTGTGTCTCACTCTCTGTAAAAGTCCTACTGGATTACGATCCCATCCTTACAGCCTCAAGACTTTAATTAACCATGACTGTCTCTAAGACGTAGTGGAGACAGGACCATAATGTGGATGAATCTGAGGGGTGCAAAGAACCTGTCACGGTGGACAGGAGGTCAATTGTACCATCTTTCTCCTGTAGTGCTGGAATAGTCACCTCATACTTAGTTGAAAAGAGACAAACCAAGCCTTCCAGGAAGGTGCTGTCTCTTGTCATACTGTCATGGCCACCAACCTGATGGCCTAACTCATTTCCTCCACTTACTCTGTAACAGACACTCATTCAACAGGAGATTCTCTGTCCGGGCATTGTCCCTGAACTGAGGGACAGCCAAGGTGCCAGGGCATGCTTTGCCCAGTGTCCACACAAGTGTCCACACATGCTCTGTCTTTGGGACTTTAATGAAGTGTTTCCTGCCACTAGGAGTGCTCCTTGCTTCACAGCACAACTCATGTAGCAGTTTCTCTGAAATTTGACACTTCTGTAGCCAGGGAAGGGAAATGAGGCCACTGAGAGCCTGGACTTACTTGGAACCGTGTTAACTAATGTTAATAACCTCTGCATCTTTTCTTTCCCACTTTAATTCTCATGGTGTTCCGCTGCCCTACTCAATCAACATTTGATGCACGATGTATCAAAAACTTTAGAAGGCCAACTTCTAAATTCTTTGCTCAGAGTTCAAAAAAAGGAGCCACAAATAAGCAAAGGGACTGAAATCTGAGGGAAAAGAGAATCTACTTACAACATGATCTTTCTATCCATGTCTCTTCATTCTTCTTCTTGACCTCACAACAAAACATTTCCAGTTTTATACATCATTACAATCAGCCATTTCCAGCCCTAAGTGGGGTTTCCTGCCGGAATTCTTTGGCACCATAAAAGCCAGATAAGAATCTTCCCAAAGTGGGGAGTCCTGATTGTCAGGTCAAAGGTGAGAATGGCTATTGAAAGTCCTTTGAACTTCTTAAGGGGGAAGAAAGTTAATTAAGAGATTAAGTCTTCAGGGAATTTCTAGAAAGGGGGACTAGTGTGCTACGCTATGTTTTTAAGTGATTAGCTAAAAAGCTAAAAGTTTATATTCAGTAAAAATCATGAGTAAGGCAAAGATTGTCTCAGCTCAGCGGCTGCTTTTCTCCCCAGTATGGGGAAACCATGCAACCTAGTAACAGAGGAATGCAGGTAAGCAGCTTTTGGTCTGCTTTCTGCTGTCTATGGTTTCCTGTTAGGAGAAGCTTTTAACATCAATTGCTTAGGGCTGTAAATCTAAGATTAATTTGCACAAGAAATGGAACCTGGCCTTTCCCGGTGCTCTGGCCTCAGTGGTGACACAGGCCTTCAGGAAAGCTTACTTTTTCCTTAGGATGACCAAATGGGCTGATTATTTTTGTCGTTATCTTCTCAGGAGAAACATGAGCAGTGAATCTCTGAGCTAAGATCTTGAGTAATAAAACAAGAAGTTCAAGAATCTTTTAGTGTAGGGTTAGTTTAGGTTATTGATTCTCTATCTGCCAGTGAGGTAAAACCAGGGCATGCTTATTTTTTCTATCCATCTAGGCAGCTATGAATCAACAGTGTTGGGCGTGTAGTAATTCTATGTCCTTGGATATCCGGGGATGTCCTAGACAGGATGCTTTTGCCTAGGCCCTAAACACTGACCAAATGCCTGTTGATAAGGATAATTGCAGGAAGGCAGATTTCTGCAATTACACAGGAAGGGGGAACAAGGACCTGATAGTGGGAAACAGGTCTCATACATAGCTAAGAAATATAATCAGTAAACTAGGACCTGTTAATGGAGAACAGGTATTTACACATAGCTAGGGAGTGCAATCAGTACAACTCCAAATGCATGGGAGAAATTATTCCCGGTAAATGATCAGATGGTGCTGAACTGTGGGAAGTAAATCCCAAGTTTGTTGCAGAAAGGAATAAGCTACAGGAAGAATCTACAGCAAGACACAGTCACTTTTATTCATAAAACTGTAATGCCAAATATAATCCTCGTATTGTTAAAAAACTTCCACACAGAGCCCCTGACTCTGGTGGGTCGTCTCAGGAAGTGATGGCTGTGTAATTACTGTGTGATCTTGCAGCTTGTAGCAATTCCCATTCTTTCACTTAATAAATGAAGTGTGTGAGGACTAAGGCATCCCACCAGACTGAGGAGCTCTCCTCCTCAGTCCCACACTGTCTCTAGTTATGAGACATAAGAGCTCACTAATCACCTTTTTTGCTCAACTAGCTGCCATGCTGCATTCCTTACTCCTTCTCCTTTGTGTCTGTTTTGTAGGCTGTGGGGAGTTCAGTTTATATGCTGCATCCGAAAAGTATGGCAGTATATAATTTGACATGTTTTTGAAGCTCTGGAGACGTAGCTCAGTGGTAAAATGTTTCCCTAGCACATGAAGTCCTGGATTCCATCCCATTATCACAAGAGTTTTGTTAGAAAAAGGCAATGTGGTGTGTTTGATGACTAAGAGTGAGGTTTGAGAACCCACCCATTTTGGTTAAATTTTCTTACTCTTCTGTTTCCTATCTTCCTAATCTCTGGCAGACTTCTAAAAGCCCCAGAGCCTCATCAATTTAGCCTTGAGTTAGTTCTCTCATTGCTCATGATCTGAGAAATGTTTGCCTTTAACAGGATGCTTTGCTGGACTGAGAGATGGCAATTAAGAACAAGTACAACATCCGCAGCCAAGCACTGGGTCGAGGTCTGGGAGTCCATTTGAAGAGAGGGAGGAGGGATTATATGAGCAAGGAGGTCAGGATCATGATGGGGAAACCCACAGAGACAGCTGACCTGAGCTTATGGGAGCTCATGGACTCCAGACTAACAGCATGGGACTGACCTAGGCCCTCTGCATTGGGTGACAGTTGTGTAGCTTGGTCTTTTGTGGGGCCCCAAGCAGTGGGACCAGGACCTGTCCCTGATGTATGAGCTGGCTCTTTGGAACCTACTCCCAATGGTGGGATGCCTTGTTCAGCCTTGGTGCAGCAGGGAAGAGCTTGGTCCTACCTAAACTTAGTATGTCATGCTTTGTTGACTCCCATAGGAGGCCTTATCCTTTCTGAGGAATGGATGGGGGTGGGTTAGAAAGGAGGTTAAGGGAGGAAAAACTGGTTGGTATGTAAAAGAAATTAAAAAATTAAATTAAACAAACAAACAAAAAAGAATGCTTATAACTATGCTTGTAGCTATGGCCAAGTTTGACATGGTGGCTGCCACTCATAACTCCAGTTCCAGGGGGAAACTGACACCCTCTTTTGACCTCTACAGGCATAGCCACGCATGTGGTACACATACATCTGTGTAGGTAAGACACTCATACACATAAAAATAAAATTGGTAGAATGTTTGGCTGGCATGCCCCAAACCCTGGGTTTGATTTCCAGAACCACACCAAGTGAACAAGATGGCAGATGCCTGTCACCTCAAGGAAGCAGAGGAGGAGGACCACAAATAAAAGGCCCTGTTTGCTACATATTGGCACCAAGACCCTGTTTGTCAAGACCATGTATGAGACCCTGTTTCAGAAAGAAAGAGAAAAGAGGAAGTCTCGAGACTCTTTACTTTGGTGACTGCATTATGTCACAAATACCTCAAAATTAGCAAATGTATCAGAGGCAGTAGGACTTAGAGGTCCAACCAACCAACAATGTTTAATTTTACAGTCTCTTTTAATTAATTAATTCAGTATGCACACATGTGCTTGCCACTTCACACATGTAGAGGTCGAAGAGACACATGTGAGGACTGGTTCTCCCCTTTCACTGCGTAGGTTCTGGAAGTGGAACTCAAGTCATCTGGATGGCAGCAAGTGCTTTTCTCCACTGAGCAATCACACTGGCCCTCACCCAGGAGTTCTCTATGCAAAATAAGAGCATTTGAGGAGGCTTAACTCTCTTTCTTAGACATTTACCCACTGAAAAGCAAGTATTATAGGGTCCTGTGGGATGGCTCAGTAGGTGAGAACATGTGCCACCAAGGATGATGACCTGGGATCCACCCAGAGGAAGAGAGCCAACTCCTGAAGTTGTCTTCTGTTATCCACATGTTCACCATGACACCTGTGCCCCAAATAGATAGATAAATATAATAAATGGTTTTGTATAAAAGCGATTATGTATATACATAAAGACTATAAGTGAGGGATTGGAGAGATGGCTTAATGGTCATGTGCACTTGCTGCCATTACAGAGGATCTGGGTTGGGTTTCCAGCACCCACGTGACAGCCCACAGCTGCCTGTAACTCCAAGGGGGACCTGATGGCCTCATCTGGCCTCTGAGGGCACCTGCACACACAAGGTGCAAATGCAAACACTCAGGCACACAAACATACACACAGAATAAAAGAAATCAATTTTTAAAAAAATGTGAGTGGGACAGATGTAGGGAGAAACCCTGATTAAGAGGTACTGCTGACCACGCCGGCTTGGACATAGAGTTATGTAACAAGGCTTTAACAAGGAGGCGCTCCCGCAGCTTTTTTGCCTGGCTGAGCTGACTAACAAGCATTTCTGGGTCTGTCCTGCTCAGGTGCAAACCTGATCACTGGCTCCTTTGCTTGAGTACTTTTCCCCAATAAACTACTGTTTATCAACCTCTCTCAGACTCCACTTTGTAAACATCTATAGACAGAAGCACGAAAATAGACAAATAAATCCCCTCAATGAGGAGAACATCCAATCACACACTCCTGGAATCACCTCCATCTCTGGAAAATCCCCGGGACAGGAAGGTAGAGCAGCTCCTAACTGCGAAGCTGAAAAGACCCAACTCAAACTTTCTCAGCTGTCTTTGCAGACAAGCATGAACACATGACCTGGGCTCCATTAATACTTCTATAAATCCATTTTTTCTCCTGACAAACTAGACACTTTTATTTATTTCAATTCCACCAGTGTTTCAGAGACTCTCCGAGAGGCTTGGAAGCAGGGATGATGGTGCTAAGAACAGGGATCCTGCTGAATCCCCTCTGTGTCAGAGTAGGCTCCTCCACTAGTGCTCAGTGGGTCTGGCCTTGATGTCTGCCCTGTGTGGTATTAAGGACAAAATAGAGAATAAAACAATCTGTGTCACCTTCTACTCAGCCTTAGTTAAAGACAAAAAAAAAACTAGGACAGCCCTTCCAGGATGGTACTCTAGGAGAACATTGAATCCAGTTCCCGACTGTACTAAATAACTGCATAGGGAGAGGGGAGGAGAGGTGGGAGGAGGGGGGGGAGAGCTTATTTTACATAAAAGAAAAACATCTCTTTTACTATATTTAAGGTCTTCTTCTCTGACCTGTAAGTTTTAGCCTGAAGTAATGGTTAGAATTTCACATATCTCTTCTTGTGTAGGTTCACAAAGTGGCAGCTGCCAATCATCATCCACAGGTGGGCTATCTTATCCTTGTTCTCCAAAGATTACAAACCCAAACAGACCATTGTTGTGATTTGTAATTTCCTTTTTTTTTATAAGAAGAAAGAGTATCTATTTAAAAACTTCAATTGTTCTGTCAGATCTGGAAACCTAACTATAATAAGGATTTCGTGCAGGAATCTTATTTCAACCCACTTGCTTTTCTGTGAGCTATTTACCCTGCCTATCATGCTTGCACTCTTAACTCACTGTTTTTGTGGTACTGGGGGCAAACCCAGGGCCTGGTACCCTGTTGCTTCATTTCTAGGTACTGTCAACTCCTTTGTAGCCAGATAATGATTTATGTGTTTTTGTTGTGTTTTGTTTTGTTTTACAATTTTTTCTTCTCTACACTTCCCAATATGGTTGTTAACTTCAGGGTTTTGTTCAAATTAATATCTAATACTACATAAAAACTTTTCACATCTTTGGTGGCTATTCTTTGTTTTCAACATAACTACCAAGTGGCTGGGTACACCTGTAAGAGATTTTTTTTTTTTTTTACTTAAATCATTTGGAGTGGGAAGCCCACTTTTAATTTGGCTCATTTGAGGCGAGACGATTTTTTTTTTTTAAATCTGAACTGCACCTTTAATCTGGGCTGTACCTCTGCCGGAAGCCTATATAAGGACACGGAAGAAGAAAGCTGTCTCTCTCTGCCTGCTTGCTCTTGCTCTCACTGGCAAGAACATCCCTTCACTGGCATTAGAGCCCAATACTTTGGGATGCTGGCATATATTGAAGACCAGCTTATATATCCAGTCTTGTGTACTGAACAACTATTAGTTCTTGGACCTTCTCTTGGTAGACAGCCATTGTTGGACTAGCTGGACCTTAGCCTATAAGCCATTCTAATAAATATTATATATATTTGTATATATATATATGTGTGTGTGTGTGTGTGTGTGTGTGTGTGTGTGTGTGTAAACATATATGTGTGTGTAGCAATATATTATTTATGTTATCAAAACTTGCCTGAGGATTCGGAAAGCAAAGTCTGCCACAAGCCATAGAAGCCAGGTACACACCTTAATCCCAGCAGCCAGAAGCTAGGAGGTGGGGGTACACATCTTTAATCCTAGGACTCAAGATTAAAAGGTAGACAGATCTCTCTGAGTTCAAAGCCACCCAGGGATACACAAGATTGAATCAGTCTAAAAGAGAATTTTAGCTCACACCTTTAATTCCAGCATTAGAGGGGTATAAAAACAGGAGCATGAGTCAGTAGGAGGCCTTCATTCTCCAGCCACACTGAGGAGAGGCAGCAGTTTGAGGCTTGGTGAAGAGCTCGTGGATCAGCCCTTTCAGCCTGAGCTAGAGGTGAGAGCCAGTGGCCTTTGATTGTCTTGGTTCACTGACTGTGAGAAGCAACAGACTGAATGGCCCTGTATATTTTAAAGCTTTTGATGATTGGTCGGAAAATAAGGAAGATGATGCTGCTGGTTGGTTGCTCCTAGCATCTCTGGATAAATCAGCAGAGAAAAAGAATAGGCTCAGTAATAAAATTAACGAGCTTCTAGCACCTCAGAATATAGTGAAGGACAGCAATGAAGTGGTGACATTGTCTAGCTCTAGATCAGAATAAACAGCCTAAAGCAGTCGGTGGTTCTCAACCTTCCTAATGCTGCAAACTTTAACACAGCTCATCACATTGTGGTGACCCCAACCATAAAATTATTTAGTGTTACTTCATAACTGCAATTTTGCTACTATTATGAATCACAACGTAAATATCTAATATGAGAGATATCTAATATAGAACCCCAAAGGAGTCTCAACCCAGAGGTTGAGAACTACTGGTCTGAATGTTTCCAAGTGTCCCCTGGGAAACAATCTTCTCTCCAGAAGCCACAGAGCTCGTTTCAGAAAATCAAACTGAGGCTCTCATTATAAAGGTGGCTGAATCACAGCAAAATTCATCTCCCAGCCTCAGAAGGTGTCAGTGGTTACAGTTGGGACAATAACTGGTACAGAATGGGATCCTGTCACCTGGGATGGGGATGTGTGGGAGGGCCCGACTGAGGGAGAGGACTTTGAATATCAGGTTCTCAAGGGTTTATCTGACCTGAGGAATTAGTCTCTACCCTCAACAGAAGTTGCAGTCACTCTCCCACCCCCTGAAATATTATTGACTTTTCTACCTTTGAGGAAATTAATTTTCATTAATTAATCACCACCTGCTAAGCCAGAAGTGTCTTTCTCTGAAGGAAATGCCAGGCAAAACAATACTGATGTCCCCTGGGGCCCACCAGACCTCTAGACCCCATAACCAGACTCAAGGCTAAGCAGGCTCCTGGAGGGGACATAGAAAGTGTAGTCCGTGAGGTGGTGTGCTATACTACTAAAAAGCTTAATGAGTTTGCTAATTCATTCGAGCAGAAGTCTGGGGAATATGTGTGGGGATGGGTTTTAAGGGTGTGGGACAATAGTGGAAGGAAAATAAAGCTGGATCGGGTTGGGTGTACTGATTCAGACCCACTAAGTGAACATTCTAGGTTTAATATGGAAGCTGCACAGTTTGAAAAGGTGTCAAAAGTTCGTTTGGTTCCCTGAAACATTTGTCCAAAGCCTACTGAAAAGGAGTTGGAGATGCCTGATACCACTTGGCTTAGTGTTGATGGGGGGATTTTAAGGCTCAGGGAAATTGCAATGTTAGAGTGGGTGCACTGTGTAAAACCTTGTCCTCTGCAATGTTAAGATCCAGAAGACACGCCCTTCATTAATCCTGTAAGGTGCCTGACGATGAGAGGGGCACCAGCACACTTTCTATTGGCCATTCTGCTCTTTATTAGACCATTGGGTGCTTTAAACAGGCAAAGTAACACAGCTTCACGGAGTTAAACAAATGCAGCATAAACAAAAGTAACACACCTTAAAATAATATTCTATCACATTTCTCTCTTTTTATCTAAACAAAAAGAAATGAAAGGTTTTAACTTTAACATAATAAGACTGTATACAATAAGAACAATTATCAAGTAAAGAGTACATTCAATGCCCATCATCCTTTTATGAAATAAATTGTTGCTGCCAGGAGAAGATGTGTTTCATTGTCATGAAAAACTTTAAATTAACAAAACATTTTAAATGACATACTCTGTAGATCTTTGAAAGGTCTGAAGACCATCTATCTATCTAAAATATATCTCTATATGATCTGGAAAGCATATCTAATCTATCTACAATTTTGATTGTTACAAATGACTAACCACTGAACTGATTATCCTAAATAGTTCATAATAATGGCTTTCAAAAACTAAAATTTTACCTTACATTTTAAAATGAACTGCCTAGGTACAATACCTTAAACAAGAGCAGAAGCATATATAATAAGTTGTAACAAAAATAACATTAAATTTGTATCTATATATAAAAGTCCATTCCAATACTATATATATACATATATATATACACACACACATATATATGTATATATACATACACACATACATACATACATATCCTTTTTTAAAGGCAGGGTTTCTCTGTGGTTTTGGAGGTTGTCCTGGAATTCACTCTGGAGACCAGGCTGGCCTGGAACTCACAGAGATCCGCCTGCCTCTGCCTCCCAAGTGCTGGGATTAAAGGAGTGTGCCACCAACACCCAGCTCAATACAAAATATTTGAGATTAATAGTTGTTTTTCAGTTTAAAGTAGAATCAGTAATCTACCCTTTTATCATTCGTATATTCCTACATTATTATACTCCCCTAAATATAACAAACATCCATGACCCACTAAGTGACTCAGAAAGTTTCTAGTTTTGAGTGGGGCCTGGAACAGGAGAAGATTCATCAACAGGTCCAGGCTGATGTGCAGGCTGCTCTACAATTTGGACCATATGATCCAGCAGACCTGATGATACTTGAGGTGTCAGTGGCAGACAGGGATGCAGTTTGGAGCCTTTGGCAGCCTCTGATACAGACGAATTACAGAACAGACCTTTGGGATTTTGCAGCAGGGTTCTACCATCGGCACTCAGCTATTTTCCCTTTGAGAGACAGCTACCATCATCTGCACTCAACTCTTCTCCCTTTGAGAGAGAGCTCTTGGCCTGCTATTGGGGCTTAATGGGACATGAACCTTTGACAATGGGCCACTAAGTTAGTTACCATGTAGCCATCATGAAACTGCCCATCATGAACTGGGTATTATCTAACCTACCAAGTCATAAAGTAGGACGTGCACAGCTGCAATTCATTATCAAGTGGAAGTGGCATACATGTGATCTGGCCCAAGCAGGTCCTGAAGGCACAAGCAAATCACATGAGGTTGCCCAAATGACTATATTTTCTATTACTTTTACAATGTCATCTGCTGTCAAACATGCACCTGTAGCCATATGGGGTGTGCCCTATGACTATTTGACTGAGGAAGGGAAGAGTATGGCCTGTTTTACTGATGATTCTCACTGTTATGCAGGTACCACCCAGAAGCAGACAGCTGCTTCATTACAAACCCTTTCTGGGACAAACCTGAAAGATACTGGAGAAGGGAAATCTTCAGAGTGGGCAGAACTTCAGGCAGTACACATTGTCACACATTTTGTTTGGAGGAGAAATGGCCAGATGTGCAGTTATTCACTGATTCATGGGCTGTGTAGTCAATGAACTGGCCAGATGGTCAGGGATTTGGAAAGAGCATGATGGGAAAATTGGTGAGAAAGACATTTGGGGAAGAAGTGTGTGGGTAGAGCTCTGCAAATGGGCAAAGGATGTGAAGATAAGTGTATCCCATGTAAATGCTCATCCAAAGGTGACTTCAGCTGAGGAGGAACTCAACAATCAAGTAGGTAAGAGGATCCATTCTGTGGACAGTCAGCCTCTGTCCCTAGGCATCCTGTCATTGTCCAGTGAGCACATGAACAGAGTGCCCATGGTGGCAGAGATGGGGGTTGGGTTAGGCATGGGCTCAACAGCATGGACTTCCACCCATCAAGGCTGACCTGGCTACAGCTGCTTCTGGGTGCCACATCTGTCAACAGAAAAGACCAACATGGGCTGCAGATATGACACCACTTTCTGGGAATGACCAGCTAGCGACCTGGTTGCTGGTTGACTATATTGGACCACTTCCTCCATGGAAAGGACAATCAATACTTTGTCCTTACTGGAGTAGATACTTCTTCAGGTTTGCCTTTCCTGTATGTAGTGCTTCTGCCAAAACCACCATCCGTGGACTTGCACAATGCCTGTTACCATTGAGGTATTCCATACAGTGTCGCTTTTGACTAAGACACTTTCTTCACAGCCAGAAAAATGTTTCAGTGGGTTCATGATAGTGGAATCCACTGGTCTTGCTGTGTTCCCCATCATTCTGAAGCATTTGGCCTGATAGAAAGATGGAATGGCCTTTTGAAAATAAAGTTTTAGCACCAATTTGGTAGCAGCAACCTGGAGGACTGGGACAGGGTTCCCCAGAAGGCAGTATATGCTTTGAATCAGGGTCCAATAAAGGATACTCTTTCTCCTGTAGCGAGGATCCACGGGTCCAGGAATCAAGGGGTAGAAAAGGGAAGAGTTTCACTCACTGTCACCTCTAATGACCCACTAGGAAAAAATTTTGCTTCCTGTTCTTGTGACCCTAAGTTCTGCTGGCTTAAAAGTTTTGGTTCCAGAGTGGGGCATGCTGAGCCACAATAAACAATCCATTGGGTTGGAAGCTCAGACTTCTTCAGGGCCACTTTGGGCTTCTAATGCCCTTAAACCAACAGGTTAAGAAGGAAATAATAGTGTTGGTGGCAGCGGGGGTGGGGGGTGGGAGTGAAGGGTGATGATTCAGATTGACATGGAGAAATTGGATTGCTTCTCCACAATGGAGGTAAGAAAGATTATGTCTGGAATACAGGAGATCCTTTGGGGGCAACTCTTGGTGCTACTGTGTCCTGTGATTAAAGTTAAAGGGAAACTACAGCAGCCTAATCCAGGCAGATAACAAAGGGCATGGACCCACCAGGATGAAGGTGTGGGTCACTCCTCCAAGAAAAAAGCCAAACCTGCTGAGCATGGAGGAAATACAGAATGGTTAGTAGAGGAAGTAGTGCTAAATACCACCTAAGACCACATGATGAGTTGCAGAAATGAAGATTATAATTGACATGAGTGTTTCTATCATATTTTGTTAATGTGTTTTGACAGATTGTTTTCTTTCCTTTATTTCCTTATCATGTAATATAACTTCAATTAAGAGAATATCAGTAATTATCATATTTAAGTTCTGCTTGTTGGGACTGCATACATCTACTAGGGATTTTTTGTTAATTAAATCACTTAAAGATACCTACTGCCTAACCACAGGCCACTGTGGCTGCTCTTGGCCACCACTAAGTCTGAGTATCGAGTGAAAGCCTGGAGATTTGGATGAATGAGATGTCTGGTTGATTTTTCTGAGAGAATGTCTCTCACCTTTATTGTGGAGCAACTTTATATACAAACTTACAAAAACCCCAGGTGAAGTGTTCACAACAGGATATTGATGCTAGTGGGGTGAGGTCAGGAAAACAGGAGGTACTTGTGGTTATGCTGGAAAACAACTCTTAGAGACGACCAGTTTTCAATAAACCCAATCCTCAGTTGTCCCTTCCCACGTCGTGGCTGTGTGCCAGCCCCCAACTCCTGCAGACAACCCAGGCCCAAAACAAGCAACACCTGATAGAAGACCAGGCAGGCTACCAAATGGGGGCCTTCTACACACTTTTGGTGTCCCCCCCCCCACAACACTATCTCCAATCCCATTCTCCCCTCGTCTCTATATCCTAGCCCCCCAATTCAGGCAGAGACTCCCTGATGTACCAGAGACCATACAGGCTTCCAAAACTCTAGGCAGGACACCTGCCTGCAGACCTCAGCCACTATCTCTGTGGCCCACCCCAACACTAACCCCAACCTTCCCTCCCCTCCTCACCACTGCATATCTGCCTCCAACTCAGGCAGAGACACCCTGCTGGATCAGAGGCCAGGCAGCCCACTAGAAATCCTGCTCCTAACTCAGGTGGAGATGCCCTGTTCAACCACAGACCACACAAGGCAGAAGACAAGAGAAGAAACAGAAACCAAGGAACAAAACACACATCCAACAAAGACAAATCCAGAAATCAGCATCTAGATCACCCCAAACCCAGATGTCTAGGTATCAGTGTAAGAATACAGTCAATAGCCGAGCAGTATGTCAACCACCAGAGTTCAGCTATCCTATTTGAGCAAGCCCTGAATATTCCAACACAGCTGAAGCAAAAGGAAAAAAAGTTAAAACCAGCTTTATGAAGATGATAGAGGCCCATAAAGTCCAAATGTAATGACAGCAAAGAAAATTACTCCTTACCTTTTCGAATGTAATAAAATAAAAACAGCTTATACAAGAGAACTATGTCAAATATTAATTCTTCTTGGGATTTCATGGGAAATAATCTTAACCTACCAACAACATATGAAACATTAAAAGTAACTGCTGAATCAGCATTGTCAAGTTGAAAGTGAAAACAGCCAGTAATTTTCCCAGATACAGTTTTTGAAGAAAGAAGTAAAATAAAATAAAAGATTTTCTGTGTAGGTGTGGCGACTTACTGCTTGAAAGACTGTGCTAAAAACCACACAGATGCTTGTCTGCTTAGCCCCTTAACCCCTGCCCCACCCCGTGTGTTCAGGGGACTCCTTCCTCAGTTCCTTGGTGGCCTTCCAGCTGTCAGCTAGTCTGGCTCTTCTGTCCTTGGCTTTCCTCTTCCATTTGCCGGCCTTCTCTGGCTCTCTTTTCTTAGGTGTGCTTCCACCCTGAGGCAGCCTGGCAAGCCTCGTTAATTGGGTGGGGTTCTGTTTGATCAAATGGCAGTGCCCTGGCCACACCATCTGACAATTTCCCTTGAGACTTGGGGTGTTTAGGAAGAGAAGAAAAAAAAAAAAAAAAACTGAAACCATTTTCTGAGCCAGCTCTCAGAAAGTGGCCCTTCGTAAACCCTCCAAAGGTGAAACTGTGAAGAAGAGCCTGGAGGTAAGTCTTGGGACTGGAAAAACCTGGATGGAGGATGTGGACAAGGAAATGGTGGTGTGGAGCTACAGGCATGGCTGGATTTAGGAAACTCTGGTGAATTGTGGGGTTGTGGGGCTGGTAGGAGTAATTGGTTCCATTGCTGTTCCTGGGTCTATCAGGCTAAGGGCTGCTCTAACTTAAACAGTAAAAAGCAAGCAGAGTCAGATGTGGTGATGCACACCTTAATCCTACCACCATTCGGGAGCTGGGCAGGTGCATCTTTCTGAGTTCATCCAGAGCTGCACAGTGAAACCCTGTCTCAAAACACAGAGAGAGACATCTAGTTGTGACTCTCAAAGCAGCCCTCCAGGAGTGCAGGATGGTGGCCTTCCTCAGACAGGCTCTATCAGGTCAGCTTAGCGAGTTCCCGGTGTAAATTGCTTTTGGGGCCATTCTGGAACATAATATCACAGAAAAGCTATTTTACAGGGAGAGAACCACAGTGTGCTTTCAAAGGACACTTAATAGGCAGATGTCCGGTGGGGTGGTACACACCTTTAACCCCAGCACTAGGGAGGCAGAGGCATAAAGATCTCTTTCTGGTTTCGTACTTTGACACAGACACCTAAACAAACAAATGCAGGCTTAATTGATACATTTTTAGAACATCATTTTTTTCTGGTTTATGTCTCAACTTCATAATTATCCAACCATTGCTTTCTCTCCCTTCTGCCTGGCTTTATTGCTCTTCACTTCATAGTTAATTACCAGGTACTGTTGCTCACTGTGCAAAGCCTGTCTTTAAGCAAGGCTAAATTCCCCTGGGAGTCCCTTTTTCTCCCTGGTCCTGTGTGATCACGGATGTGAGGGTTTAGAAGAGAAAAGCTGTGTCTTGTTCATCATGGAACCTCTTTTGTCTAGAACAGTAATTGTCTCATGGTAGGTGTTTAAAAAAAATGCTCAAGAACTGAATTAATTCGTCTCTGCCCACACATTTTCAAAGGGGTGGTGGTGCCGGACAAGAATGGAGAGAGCATGATAATGACAAAAGGAGAAGAGGGTAGGTCACCTCTGGGGACAACTTTGCAAGTGACCAACCCTTTTTAGAGGTATGGGGAAAGCCTTCTGCACCAACAGTTTTAACAAGGACACTGTAATCAGGTCAGTGTTGACACACTTGACTCCCTAGCCGAGGTGGTGTTTACTGATCTGTGTGTCACACAATAAAATAGGGCAGAATTGCACACTCAAATCTGCTTCGAGCTTTTAACTGATACCCACCTATTGGTTCCCGGATCCTGGGTCGTATACCGTTCTTATGTTTATATTAATTATTAACAACAATGAAAACAGAAGAGAAAGGTTGAGAGAAGGTAAATATGTTTTACAGGCTTAATGGTCTGTTTCTTCTCAGAAATCCTTGAAAACAGAAAGCACCAGGAAGCTGTCTCTTTGAGAAAGATCACATTCAACTTGAAATGAGGAAGAAAACTCATAAGTTGGAGAAGCTAAATCCCAAAGCTTATTGGCCAACAAATTCCTTAAAGGCTCAAAACTCAGGTCCTCTGAGGCTGAAAGCAGAGAAAGAGAAAAATGACCTTAAAACTGACTCAAGGTTCAGCAGCAGTCCCCACCCAGAAGGTGTCTGACTTGGACACTGGCAAACTGACTGCTGTTTGCTCACTATTTTTGTTTTTTTAAGATTTATCTTTTTCAGGGCTGGGGGGTGGTGGTGCACGCCTTTAATCCCAGCACCCAGGAGGCAGAGGCAGGAGGATCTCTGTGAGTTCGAGACCAGCCTGGTCTACAAGAGCTGGTTCCAGGACAGCCTCCAAAGCCACAGACAAACCCGGTCTCAAAAAACAAAACAACAACAACAACAAAAAGATCTATCTTTTTCTGTGTATGGATGTATTGCCTGCATGTGTGGGTGTGTGTGCACCGTGAGCATACCTGGTGCCGACAAGACAGAAGAGCTCCTCTAAAAGAGCAGCCAGTGCTATTAATCACTGAGCCATCTCTCTGGCTCGAAAATTTTCTTTATTTTTTTGAATAATTTTCTTTGCTAGAGTGGGTTCAAATAACATTCACGTTTGTCTCTGTAGCATGTCTGTTTGACTTAAGTGTTTGAGTTTGCATTTTTACTTTTACAATTTGAAAGATGATATGACACCACAGAAGACTCTCAGAGACTCCCTAACGACTTTCCTTTTTTAAAGGTAATTGTATTACTTGGAGGTCTTATACAAGCATATAATACATTCTGATCACTCTTCATTCCACCCTCGTTTAGTTCCTTCACATCCCTGCCATAATCCCTCCTCCCTTTCAGTCCCTGTCACGGAGTCATGACCTTTGGCTTGGTTTTGTGGCCCTTTTAGTTTTGCCAGGGCCATCTGTGTGAATATTGGGTCAGAAGTGTCCACTAGAGCCTGGTGAGGTTACCAATGGATACACAATTGAGAGCAATAACTTCCCCCTCTCTGAACCTATTAATAGCAAATAGTTCAGCAATGAGTGGTAGAGTCCTTCCACCCCTCTGCATCTTCTCCTGGTGTGTGCATGGCCCCTTCTCATTGCCAGCCCTGTCCCAGTGCCAGCAGCCGCTGTGAGCTCCTGACTAACAGCTATACTCAGAATGTCTTTCCCAGCCCTTCTCCCCATCTTCTAGCTCCTATATTCTTCTCACAAGCTGACTTTTTTAAGATAGGGTCTTACAATGGTGCCCAGACTTACCTCATACTCTTGTGTTCAAGTGATGCTCCTGCCTCAGACTCTTGAGCAGCTGGGGCTACAGGAAGACATCACTACACCCTGATCCAGTCATTTCTTCAAGATTCTTTTCAGGGTTTTCCGTTTTTTGTTTTGAATGCATATACTTATGCTCAGGCAGTCAGCAAACATTTATCGTTAATTTTTTAGATTGGTTATTTTTATGTGTAAGCGTTTTACCTGAATGTGCACTGTGTATGTGGTTCCCACAGAGGCTACAAAAGGGCGTCCGATCCCCTGGAACTGGAGTTACACGTGGTTGTTGTGGTGCTTTGAATAGGTATGATTCACATGTTTGAAGACTTGGTTCATAGGGAGTGGCACTATTAAGAGATGTGGCCTTGTTGGAGTAGATGTGGCCTTGTTGGAGGAAGTGTGTCACTGTCAGGGTGGGCTTGTGATGTCTCAGAGCTCAGGTCAGATCTCTCACTGCTACCTTCAGATCAAAATGTAGAACTCCCAGCTCCTTCTCCAGCATCATGTCTGACTGCATTCTGCCATGCTACCTGCCATGATAATGGACTAAGCTCTGAACTGTAAGCCAGCCCCAATTAAATGTTTTTCTTTATAAGAGCTGCTGTGGTCATGGTGTCTTCACGGTAATAGAAACCCAAACTAAGATGTTGTGAACCATCATGAGGGTGCTGGAATTGAACCTGGTCCTCTTATAGAGTATCAAGTACTCTTACCCACTGAACCATCAGCAAACATTTATGGTATGCCTACTCTATGACAACCATTGTTCCATTAGAAATAGGACCTTACATAAACAAAGAACCAAGTGCAACTTTCTTTATAGGTTGTGATAGGAAGAATAAAGGAAGCAGAGGAGATGGGACATGACAGATGTGCTGCTGAAAACAAATGTGTTTAGACTGAAGGCTCCTCATTCAATCTGTTTTGGAGGCATTTGAATAGATACCTGAATAAAATTGGCCACATAGAATGAATGAATAAGCCAACACATACACAGATGCACTTGTTAGAATAGCTTTTCCAGAAACAACAGAAACACCACCACCACAAGGAAGGCTCAAGGTGAATCAATCCCAGATTGTTTGAGAAGTTAGCACAGGCATGCTAAGGCTGGGAGAGAGAAGACAATTAGGAAACTAGTCAAGGAGGCATCTCACACAAATTCCTCCTTCGTTTACAGGGGTCTCCATCATTCCTTTGAAATGTGCTCTTGTCTGGCTCAGTTCTCACCTGCTATATGAAGTTCAGAAGAAAAGTCTTTGTGCTATAGAATATCATGGTGCGCACACAGAGAGACATGATACTAATGAGCAGCTTCCCTTCAGTGATGCCCTGAATTTTCCCACTCTCTGTTTCATTGCATTTCAGCCATTTTGAATAAACATTCCTAGAACAGGGATTATAATAGTGAGAATAAATGCTGCTGTACTAGCTCCAAAGTCATGATAAATGCATGCAGTTTTCAAAACGCTTATTGAACATTGTGGCAGCTTCCAGGGATGTGTATGGTCTCATCACCAGCACACCTAGTCCTACATGCAAGGAACTGTGTCTGAGGGACCTGCCCTTGCCATTGATCATGACACCACCTACTCCTGTGTAGGTGTCTGCCCCCTGAGAAAGGTGGAAATAATTGCCAATCACCAGAGTAACTGAACCACACCAAATATGATTACTTTTGCTGACACAGAATGATTAACTAAGGATACTGTGAAAAATAAGGTTTCAATGGGCCCCCTCCAACACAGTTTTTGATGGCAAATGTCTTGATGATATTGTTGTTCAGTTTGACAAAGTACTGGCCCTTCATGGTTGTGGATGATGCAAGTTGGCCCAAGGTCCAAGTAGAATATGTTTCTTCCCAGAGGAGGTACCCTCTATGCTTCTGACAAAGACCACAAAGATACAGGAAATTGCAGAAACCTATCCGGGAAAGCCTGTTACCATTGCTGCAGCCACCGTGCCAGTTTATTTCAATGACTCTCAATGATGGACAACAATAGATGCTGGAACTATTGCTGACCTTGATGTACTTAGAGTTGTCAGTGAACCAGCTGTTGCTGCTATTGATTGTGGATTCGATAGGAAGATTGGAGCTGAAAAGAACGTGCTGAGTTTTTGTTTAGAGGTGGTACCTTTGATGTGTCAGTCCTCACTTTTAAGAATGGAGTTTTTGAGCTGGGCGGTGGTAGCACACACACTTAATCCCAGCACTTGGGAGGCAGATCCAGGCAGCTCTTTGTAAGTTCAAGGCCAGCCTGGTTGACAGAGTGAGTTCCAGGACAGGCTCCAAAGCTACAGAGAAACCCTGTCTGGAAAATCAAAACTCAACAAACAAACAAACAACCAAACAAAAAAGGATGGAGTTTTTGAGGCCAAATCTACAGATGGAGATACATACTTGGGTGGAGAAGACTGACAACCAAATTGTCAGTTCTATTGCTGAGTTTAAGCAGAAGCAGCAGAAGAACATCTTTGGGATCAGAGAGCTGCCCATCATCTGCCCACTGCGTGTGCATGGCTAAGTGTACCCTCTCCTCCAGCACCCAGGCCAGTACTGAGATTGATTCTCTCTGTGAGGGAATTGACTTCTATACCTCCATTATCCGTGCTGGGTTTGAAGAATTGACTGCTGACTTACTCCATAGCACCACAGATCCTGTAGAAAAGGCCTTAAAGATGCTAAACTAGGTAAGTCACAGACCCATGATGTTGTCCTGATGGGCAGTTCTACTAGAATCCCAAGATTCAGAAGCTTTTGCAAGACTTCGTCAATGGAAAAGAACCGACTATGAGCATTAACCCTGATGAAGCTGTTGCTTCCAGTGCAGCTATCCAGAAGGCCATTTTATCTGGAGACAAGTCTCATAATGTTCAGGATTTGCTGCTCTTAGGTGTCACTCCCCTTCCTCTTTGTATTAAAGCTGCTGGTGGTATCATAACTGTCTCTATCTAGCACAGAACTACCATCTCTACCAAGTAGACACAGACCTTCTCCACCCACACCAACAACCAGCTAAGTGTGCTCATTCAGGTGAATGAAGGTGGGAGAGCCATGACTAAGGACAGAAACCTGCTTGGAAACTTTGAACTCATAGGCATACCTTGTGTACCCTGTGGTATTTCTCAGATTAAAGTCACTTTTGACATTGAGGCCAATGGCATCCTCAGTATGTCTGCTGTAGATAAGGGTACACAAAAAGAGAACAAGGTAACCATGACCAATGACAGGGGCCGCTCAAGCAGGGAGAATGATGAGCGCATGGTCCAGGAAACTGAGAACTACAAAGCCGAGGACAAGACGTACAGATAAGTTATCCTCCAGAAATTGTTGCTTTTAACATGAAAGCAACAGTCAAAGATGAGAACCTTTAAGGCAAGATTGATGATGAGGTCAAGCAAAATATTCTAGACAAATGTGATGAGATCATCAGTTGGTTGGCTAAGAGTCAGCCTGCAGACATGGGAGGAGCTGAACACTAGCAGAAAGAACTGGAGAAAGTCTACAGCCTCATCATCACCAAGCTGTAGCAGAGTGTTGGTGGCATGTCTGGAGAAGTGCCTGGGGGCTTCTCTGCAGGGGAGCTGTATCTGAGGGTGCTTCTTCAGGACCCACCATCAAAGAAGTCAAGTAACATCTAAGTAGTGATGTAGTGTTGTTCCACAGGGAAACATTTGAAGGGGCCAGATTTAGCAAGTTATGTGGCAGTTTTGGAGTTAACTTGCTACAATAAATTACTGGGCATTCTCAATACTTAAACATGGAACATGTACACAGGGAGAGGAAATAACATTGCACGTTATAAGTACTGTGCCCTAAGTAAAAAAATGCAATGTCTAAATTAAAACTATTTAAAATTGGCACTATAAAACTCTATCAGATTAGATATTTTTATTATTTGTTTTATTATACTTGTTTATTGGTTGGTTGTGTGTGTATGTGTGTGTGTGTGTGTGTGTGTGTGTCCGCGCGCGCATGCGCGCGCGCGCGCATGTTTGTCTGTGCATGCACTCATGTGATAGGCCAGTGTCACAGAACTTCTGTGGAGGTCAGAGGACAACTTTCAGGTTCTCACCTTCTACTATGTAAGTCCTGGTGATCAAACTCAGATGTCAGGCTTGGCAATAAATGCCAGCCTGCTGAGCTATTTTATTGGCCCTATTTATTTACTTGGGATTTTGTTTTATTTTTTAAAAAAATGTTTATTGCATTTATACGTACATAGGCGGGTGGGGCTTAGTGTAAGCCATGGCATACCTTCGGGGGTCACAGGACAATTGGGAGTCGACTTTCTCCTTCCACCATGTGACACCTGGGATTGAACTCAGGTTGTCAGACTTGACAGCCACCTTTACCAGGCCAGCCTGTTCTACAGAGTGAGTTCCAGGACAGCCAGGGCTGTTACACAGAGAAACCCTGCGTCAAAACCATGCGCTGATGTAATGCAGAGAATATTTTAAAATCCAGAAGTCACCCACACACAAATACATAGAGCACACAGTGGGCTTTGGAGCAAACAGTTCTGAGTTCAGATGCTGGCTCTGCTTCTTGCTGTTAAATGTTAGCTCCCTAGGTACTCACATCTCTGATAAATGATTAAATAATTTCTGATAAATCATGCAATCATGAGGCATACTAAGAACAATTCCTTGTTTATCTAAAATCTGAGTTGGCTGGGCATAGCATTTGTGTTTTTTCTACCTCTCCCAGTTCTACCAGGCCTCCCTGAAATACCTCAGCTCTGATGAGCCATGGTAGAACTTAACAGGCCTTAGGGAAGATGTGGAATGATGTGTAGTGCTGTCCCCTGCTGGTAGGTTGTGGCAACAGCATCCATGTTAATAGAAGTGTACAGTGGGTTTCTTACTAGATCCCCAGGTCATAGACACATAGCTAACTGGAATTTGGCTACCTTAACTCCTTTAGTCTAAACTAATGATGACTTTAGTCCCACTGACACTATAGCGCTCCTCTGTAGTTATACAGCCTTACAACTTTTCTTTGTGTTTTAAGACGCAGTCTTCCCATGAAGTCCTGGCTGACCCAACTCACTATAAGCAACATACTGCCCTGACTTATAATTGCATTGGATTTCAATATGCTCTGTGCATCTCTTTAGAATTGTACATTTTCACTTAACAAAACCACGTTAAGGCTACCATTAGTACATGAATATTTTCTTGTTATGACAGAAGTATGTTGTGTGCCTGAAGTGCTGGCACATGCAAATACAAGAAGAACTGATATGTAATCAGTGATTGGTAAGGCCACTGGCTTTTGCTATCATGCATATATATGCCCCTGCCAAACACACACACACACACACACACACACACACACACACACACACACACGTACTTACACACACGTTAGATATTTTAGCATGGTGTTGTTACAGAAGAACTTGGTAGGGTGATGCAGAAATCTCCTCTACCAGTGAGGAGGACACACGAGGCTTTCTAAAGGGACCCCTGCAGGAGTAGAGGAAATGCCACAGCTCTCTCAAGAACTGCTCTCTCTGCATCCGTGTCTGCAGTTGAATGGTCCGTCTGGAAACTGACCTGCACTCTTTTCCTCGATTCCCAAGGCCTTCTGGAATGCCTTCATAATGATGTCTGTGACTGCCATTCTTTACCGGTTGCTTTCGGGAGTTACCTACATCACACTGGCCAGAGGGATGGATGTTCTTTAAACAGCACACCTCTGACATGCTAGCCCAAGCTGCTCAGTGTACCACTCAGTACTGAAGCTGAAGATCCCAGGGCTGGCCAGGAGAGTAAGTCCACTGAATGCCTCTGGCTCTCCGGAGCAGTGTCTGAACACCTGGTAGCAGAAACAGGAGCCAATGGGTTCCAGGTCAGTATCTCCCACCTTGGAAGGTTTCCTAAGGGAACTTAGGGCTGGTACCTGTCTCTGTCCACACTGGATCACGGTTACCTATATTTTTAACTGTTGTTGGGAGTAAATTCTTTGGTCTTTACACAGCTTTAACCTCTTGGTTTAGAAATGGAATGAGAATCCGATATGAAAGAAAGTGACTGGATCCTGAAGAAGCTGTGCAGAAAGGCTGCTGACATGTCTCTAGACTTGAACAGCTGTGGATTAACAGCAGCAGACGAGAAGGAAACAGGTCTGTATGATGTTAACTTTGTATAGAGAATGTAAGGCCTTTATATCAGGAAGAACAGTCAAAAGGTACACAGTGACCCACGTAGCACACTGAAGTCCCCTGAGTGGTCCTGGACACCCTCAGAAAGCAGCACAGCACCATGCACAGTGACCCACATGGCACACTGAAGTCCCTCTCGTGGTCCTGGACACCCACCGAAAGCAGCACCCAAACTGTTTATTCAGAAAGCAAACAAGCAAACTCACACTATGGGCTTGGACATGGCTAGTGAAGAGAGAATTTGCCAGCTTTCTCCAAGCCCTGATTTCCACCTTAACCCCACTTGTACCAGTAATTCCAGCTCTTGGGAGGTGGCAGCAAAGGATCAAAAGTTTAAGGTCATCTTTGGCTACTCGGGGAGTTTCAAGCCATCCTGGGATTCATTAACTCACTATTGTGAAACAAAACAAACCACCTTCCATTCTAATGAGAATCAAGCTTGGTGTGTTGGTTTTAAAGTACTGACAGTTGTTGGGGTTGTTTCTTGCTTTACAGAGAAAGGCATTGATTTCTTTGAACAAATAAAAGCTTTCTGTGTGGGCTTCCCTTAAAAGAAACGAGAAAGTAAATTGGTCCTCCCTAAAGCTTCTCAGATGTGAGTTGAGCTTAGATCGATTCACTTGTCTTCTTCCTGAGCAATTTTACCTACCTAGTGATTGCTTCTTGCTCTTTGAGATAAATATGTTCCCCAAAACTATAAACTCATCAGTCTAGCCCATGACACTGATCCCTACAGAAAAGTTAAAGGGGTATTGCCTTGTTTGGTATTGATGGACAAAGCCAAGACTTCAGCAACCATTGCTTACATCTTTTACAAACGAAAGTAACAATGTTTGCTGCCATAGCATACCTTCGGTTGTCAAGAGCTCCTCCTCCCATGGCATTCTTGTATTCTGCTTTTTAGATATCTTTAAATAAGCCTCTGATGAGACTGTATGTGTCTGCCAATAGATAGATGCCAAAACTACATTCAAATTAGGCATCCTCTGCTGTGAAATATTAGTTGAAGATGTGTTAAATTTGTTTATGCTGTATAATATTTAATGATGCAAGGGTGTATTGTATTCTTTTATGCTGCATTTATTTAGCTCTGTGAAGCTGTGTTACTTTGCCTGCTAAAACACCTGAATGATCTAACAAAGAGCTAAAAGGCCAATAGGTAGGCAGAAGAAAGGATAAGTGGGGCAGCCAGCATAGAGAATAAATAGGAGAAAAAGAGAAGAGGGAGGAGAGAGAAAGGGACGAGAAGAGGATGTCAGGGGTCAGTTACCCAGCCACACAGTCAGACACAGAATAAGAAGGAAAGAAAAGATATACAGAAATAGAGAATGGTTAAAAAAAAACAACCCAGAAGCAAAAGGTAGATGGGATAATTTAAGAAAAGCTGGCTAGAAATAAGCCAAGCTAAGGCTGGGCATTTATAAGCAATAATAAGTCTCCATGTGATTGTTTGGGAGGTATGTGGCAGGCCCCAAAAGAGCAAAGACTCAGAAAAATCAACTACAATCCTCAACTTAGTCTTAACCTACATGAGCTGCGGTAGGGAAACAGTCTGGCTAGAGTTTAGAAAGTGCAAGTCAATATGACTTGGTCTAGTGAGGTCTCAGCTACACCCGTACTTTATGGGTGTATTCCAGGGGTACCCTGCCAGAGCGGACAGGACAGACTCCTTCAAGCCAGCTCCTTTGGAAGTTACTTTTCTATTGCTGTGATAAAACACTAACCAAGAGCTTATAGGGAGATGAGTTTGTTTTGGACTATGGCTCCAAAAGGTTAGAGTCCTTAACTTTGGAGTGGAGGTAGTAGGCAGCAGAGAGACATGGAGGCTGGAGCAGCAGCCAGGGGCTCACATCTCCAGCTACAAACGGGAAACAGAGAGAGTATCCTGGAAACAGCACATGTTTTTTGAAACCTCAAAACCTGCCCCCAGGGACACACCTCCTTCATACAAGTCACACCTCCTGAGCCTCTCCAAACAGGAGTACTAACAGCTAGCCAAGGATTCAGATGCTGAGACTTGTGGATGCCTCAGTCAAACCACTACAGCCACTAATTATGCTTGTGAGTGCTCCACCTTCTTGACTTTATCACCTGCAAAATACCCTGTCTTTCTCTTTAAATTTTTTTTATTTTACTATTTTATTTGTGTGGGTGTTTTGCCTGCATGTATGTATGTGCAAAATGTGCCACTGATGCCACAAGAGGGCATTGGACCCCCTGAAATTTGAGTTACAAATGGTTGTGAGCCATTAGAGGGGTGCTGGGAATTGAGTTTGGGTCTTCTGGAAGAACAGCAGAGCTCTTAACTGCTGAACCATCTCTCTAATCCAAGATCCTGCCTCTTTATTTTAGTACAGTGGGGATTAGCTTTCATGCGTGCATAGGGGAGGGGATGAAATACAGGTATTTAGATGATAGCACTATTTTAATTACTTATAATTAATTTTAATTAAAATCTATGCCATTATAGGAAAGGGCTCTTTAAAAAATGTTTTTAAGTTACACTAATTGTTCAATTAATTTGTTGTGTGTGTGCATATGCATATGTGCATGTCATATCTCATGTAGATTGGTCAAAAGACACTTGAGAAAGTCATTTCCCTCTCTGTATAGCACAGGGCCTTGAGATCAAGCTCAGGTTCAGGTTGAGTAGGCAGTGTCTTTACCCACTGAGTCATCACACAACCCTGGGATAGGATTCTTATCGAGAACTATAAGCCAAAGTCTAAGGGATCAGAGCGGCTCCATCTCTTCTGGGAATGCAGGCAAACCTACCAGCCCAAACCTACAGAATTGGACTATTCTGTCTGTGTTTTAGCAAGTCCTTCAGGGGACTCTTATGGACACTACCCTAGACCCATGTCTCAGCCAGTCCTCAGGGGACTCTGATGGAAGCTGGTTTTACCACAGGCATGTGTTTGAGTGCAGCAGTTGCATTTTCTTCATGAAGTTGCCAACAGAAAGGAGACTTGACATCCTTTATGAATTCAAACAGAAACTGGAATGAAAGCAGTCAGCTGCTAACTCAGTGTTTGATGTCAGAAAAGCATGATTTTTCTTCTCCTGTATGTTTGCTGCTGTTTTTGCCTTATGTATTCAGTGGTTTTGTCCTTTACAAAGTTTGGTGGTGGTGAATAGGATGCAATGGCTGAGTGCTTTGAATGCTACTAGAAGAAAGAGGTTTTTGCTGGAGCCATAATTTCAGAACTGGGACTCCAGACTCTCTTGATCAGAAACCACAGAAGCCCAATGCACTGCTTCCTGCTGCTCTTTTAACGCTCAGGACAGACTGTAGCAGCAATCAGGCATGCCTTCCCTACTCCACCATCTCCACCCATCTTGCTGTTCCTCAAGATAAAGATGTCCTTTAAGAATTTTTCACAGAGGGTAACTTTGCTTTTAACAAGCTGTGGTAGAGACTCAGAGAAAGCTGAATCCACACTCCACATCACTGTCCATTTAAGTATAAGATAGGGCTGAGCATGGTGGTGGCGCATGCCTTTAATCCCAGGACTCTGGAGGCAGAGGCAAGTGTATCTCTGTGATACAGAGCAAATTCCAGGCCAATCAGGGCTGCATAGGGAAATCCTCTCTCAAAATAATACTCAATAAGTAGGAGGTAGTGATGACTGGGTGATCAAGATAATAAAGATAATGTGTTGTGGAATATTATTTTAAGGAGGCAAAGATGTGCTGCATTTGTTTCTGCTTCCTTTATTAACGATGTAAAGATTTGTTCCATTTGTTTGTGCTGCGTTTGTGTTGGTATTTCACCTTGCCTGCTTAAGGCACCATATTGGTCTAATAAAAAGCTGAATGGGCTTGTGGACAAAGAGAATAAGTAGGAGAAGAAATCTGGGGAAAAGGAGAGAAGAAGGAGGAAAGAACAAGGGAGAAAGAGAGTACATGCCTGAGGCCAGAAGCCAGATGCAAGAAGCAGTGAAAGTAAGATATCTAGAAGGAAAGAAAGGTAAAAAGTTCAAGGCAAAACACAGGTAAAGACAAACAGATTAAAATAAGAACTAAGATATGGTTGAGTATCCGTAACTAGTAAGAAGTCTCCGTGTCTCCATGATTTGGGAGCTGGTTGATGGCCTAAAAGAAAAAGCCTGTACAAAAATGTACAGACAGTCCTGGTCTCTGCTGACCTGACCCTGGACATTGGCCAGCTGCCAGCAGGAGGGTCTGGTAGAGTAAGAGGGTCACAGAACATTAACAAATGCACTAGTGGCTGCAGGCACAGAGTTGCCATTTCCACCTCAGGGTTCAACAATGACAGAAAGTTCTGTAGAATCTTGTGTGGACATTACTGTGTTTATAGAGTGCATTTTTTTTCTTTTTGGAAAAAATAGTAAATATCCCAAGAAATGAGAAATATAAACGGGACAATTTCCTCACTTGAAAGCAAGAGGCTTTGCTAAATGTCAACATGCCTGCCCACTGTGTTTTCATATAATCTGAAACTACACCCTGAGAACATGGGCGCTGAGCTCTGATTTATTACAAATCACAAATTACACGCACAGATCTGCATTTTCTTCTGTCCACTTTAGCTGCTTTGTTGCCTCTCCTCTCAGACTTGGAAGAACTGGACGTTTCCTGGAATGATTTTGTCAGCGGAACCCTCCACTTGTTCATTGAGCAGATGCAGCAGGTCCACAAGCTGAAAGTCCTGAGGTTGAGTAGCTGCGGACTTACCAGTGAGGATGTTCAAACACTGGGTAAGGTGACACCTCCCCTAAAATGTAGTGACTTCTCTTTGAATTCCAACTCGAAAAAACAAATAGAAGAACAGGGACTGGGGAGGCGGCTCATATCATAAAAAGCTTGTCTTGAAAACTCCAGAACCCAAGTTTGAACTTCAGAGCCTACATAAACTGAATGTGGCAGTGATACCTGGTAGTGGGGGCGCACACCTTTAATCCCAGCACTTAGGAGGCAGAGGCAATCGGATCTCAGTGAGTTCGAGGCCAGCCTGGTGTGCAAAGTGAGCTTCAATTACCCAGAGAAACCCTGTCTTGAAAAACAAAAACAAAACAAACAAACAAACAAAATACAAAACCCAGTGCCACAGAGGCAGAGACAGGCTGATCTTTGGAGCCTGCTAGCCAGCCAGCAAGCTCCAGCCCAATGACAGACCCCTTTTCACAAACAAAAAGCAAAGCAAAGCAAAACAAAAACAAATAAAAAAAGAACAGAAAGACAGAGGCACTTGAAGAACAACACCAAAGGTTGTTTCATGACTTTCCCGTGTGTGTGCACACCTGTGCACACACATGCATATATACACACAATCAAAAATTTAGAAATGTAAACAGAAAACATGGCTTCCCTTGAAGCATCTTTTCAACCTGACACCTCAGGGGCAAACCATCAGTGTTGTCTCTGCATGTGTGGATGGTCAAGAGCATGCTAGGACACAGTGTTACTCTGGAGACTTCTGTGCCTTGGACCCCAGATTGTGCTGAGCTCTGTGGATAAGGACAGGAACAAAACTGACCAGACACCTGCCTGCATGGCTTTGTTTGTTTGTTTGTTTGTTTTTTGTTTTTTGTTTTTTTTTTGTTTTTCGAAACAGAGTTTCTCTGGGCAGCTTTGGAGCCTGTCCTGGCACTCGCTCTGGAGACCAGGCTGGCCTCAAACTCACAGAGATCCTCCTGCCTCTGTCTCTCGAGTGCTGGGATTAAAGGCGTGCGCCACTAACGCCCGGCCCTGCATGGCTTTATGGGGCTATTTCAATGCTATTTCACTCAGGGTCTCACAGTCTCATCTACAAAAATGGCAGAATTGGAGTAGATAGGCAGTTAATGTTTTAAAATTCCAAAAATAATACTTACCTCCTTTATCTTTCTAACTCACCTTTAAAAATTGATAAAAATGAGGGTTTTTTTTTTTTTTTTTTTTTTTGCTACAACTGGAACCTCAAGTTAAATTAGACACTGAGGGTAAAAAAAAGATAAAATTTGTGAAAACGCATACTAATTACCCAAATGCTTTACTAAAATGCTCACTGGTTGATTTATTCTTCTCTATTTTGATTAATCATTTTGGTCATTCTCCTATCTTCAAAGATTTGTGTTAACAAAATGAATGCCAAATGTCTCCTCTTCTTATTCCTGGGGGGGGGGTGTGTGTCAAGGCCCTGACACCTCTTGTTGGTTGCTGTCTTACCACAGTTATTTTCCCTATGAAATGGTTTCAGGTAAGAAAGGGTTAATTTTCTCCCCACTCCCCTCTGAGCCCCCAGTAGTGGCAGTGGCTGTGGCTGCTTCTTGGCCACCCATCACTGCTTCTTCTCTAGGGCTCAGTTCCGTGGCACATTAGTCTTGGTGTTGAAGTGAGCTTTACCACTGTGGTGGTGAGTTTGCTTCCCTTCTACCTGTGTCCAGTCTGATGCCAGGGAGAACAGGTGGAGGGAGCAGATGGGCTGCCTTTGACAGGTACTACCCTCCGGAGAACAGGAGAACAGCCCGCAAAGATCTACTGTCTCTGGATCAGTTGTTTACAACTGTGGTTCGCTCAGGGACATGGCTTCCTGAGCTTTTGAAGGACTAGAATGCTGTGCCTGCAAATGAAGGCACTCACACTTGTTAGGGGCTGGTCCCTCTCTTGTCTTTTCTCCTCATCAGCTAACACAGTATCCACCCCATCTTCCATACTCCCTAAATACTGGCAGTCCTGGTTGTGGGTGACATCTCCGCCTTTCTGAGCCAGCACCCACTGAATTATGGGATATTTTGTACTTAGGAGATGCTCTCGAAATGATACCTGAACTTGAAGAACTGAGTTTATCCTGGAACAGCAAAGTGGGAGGAAAGTTGCCTCAGGTCCTCCGCACATTCCAGAAAGGGAGTAAAATTCAAACACTGGAACTTGTGGACTGCGCCCTCACATCCCAGGATGGGGAGTTTGTGGGTAAGTGGAATTTAGAAGAGTTCTTCCCAGAAAAATGTAGGAAAGAGGCCTATGATTGGCAGCTGGGGACTGTCCCCAGGTGCTCTCTGTCCCCAGGGCACGGGGAGCGGCAATAGACCTCTGGCTAACCCCCTGGCTTCCATGTGGACACTCTCCATGTTGGATTTATTCCCTTTCAGGTCACTTGCTACCTAAACTGCATAGCCTCGAAGTATTTGACCTTTCCATTAATAGAAACATTGGCAGCAGTCTAGACATCATAGCACAAGGATTAAAAAGTACCGTAGGCCTGAAGGTATTGAAGTTGCATTCCTGTGGATTATCCCCAAAGAGTGTCAGACTATTGGGTGAGTTAATGATGGTTAAATTTAATATTACGCATGTAAAATGTGTCATATATCAGGGTTAGTGAGGTAGCTCACTGTGTAAAAGCACCAGGCCTGCTGCCCGAGTTTGATTCCCAGGGCCCATGGTGGAAAGAGAGAACCAACTCCCTGATCTCCACACATATACCTTGGCACTCACACACACACACACACACACACACACACACACACACACACCTATACACAATAGAAATAAACGAAACACTTTTAAATGTATCATATAAATACATAGCATGTGCATTATTTAAAACCTATTAGAACATATAAACTTAAATATTCTTTGTTTATTTTTTGTTTATTTGCTTCAGTGCTGAGTATCAAACCATCCTAGCCTTATTTATTTTTGAGATTGTTCACAGTAACCATACATTTTCATTATTACAAAAAAGGAAACAGAAAAACACAAAACAAAATAGAAGGACCCTCTTAAGTCAAGCTTGGTAGTGTGTACTTGTCCCGACCCGCAGGACAGCAACCTAGAGCAAGAAGCCCAGGGAAGGGAATGGAGACAAGAGACTCAAGACAATGACCACAAGACAGGATTCTGATCAAGTGGAAAATTTTATTTTTTCCAGGCTAGCTCATATAGTCAGTAGTATGGGGTAAAGGAGAGGGGGAGAAGAGGCCAAGAGCCAGGTGTTAGTTCAAGCAGGATGTTAGAAAACCATAGAAGGAGGATACTGGCAGGTTAAAAAGTTCATGGGTGGTTGGGAGATGGAGGCTTACCTAGGTAAATGGTGGGATGAGGAAGGGTTGCTTAGGTAAGTGGGCCTATGTTTGGAACAAAGGATTGACGTCTGGGTCGGTCATGTTCCTTCTGGGTGCTCATGCTTCTAGAAGCCATTTATAATCAAAAGACAGTTCTATAACCCTGTGGCTTGCCAAGTTTGGCCTAAAGGTTCATGCCAAGCTGTATGGCTCCCAACAGTAGTATAGACCTGACATCCTAAAGGCTAAGAAGGAAGGCCACAAGGTCAAGTCCAATCCAAGCACCTTAATCAAACTGTCTCAAACCACAAGTAAAAAAGGGTAAAGCTGCAGGGTACACCACAGAACAGACAAGCTTTGAAGATGACTAGCTCTGAGAAGGCCAGGGAATCTCTGGTATGGGCCCCACACTGGGTAGGTTTATTATCACTGTTGAAGACATCAGGTTTATTATGCTCAGTGTTGGACGGTATTGATACGAATAAAAATAATAATAGTGGCTCCGGAGGTATCCATGGTGAACACTTGCACTCTGTGTAGAGTGGCCTCGTTATAGGGAGCAACATCATTTTCCCTTTCAGAGCCTGCACCATCTTTCTATCTGGCAGCCTGAGTAAATCTAAGGTCAGTGCTCAAGTGTAGTTGGTGGCATATCAAATGTTCTCAGAGACTTCAGGCAAGAACTAGTGGCAGCCAATTGGTATCTTAGAGAGAGAGCTTGTGAAGTCTGGGTCCACTGAGGCATAGTTGATAGGGACTCTGCAGTGACCTGCCTTTTGGCTTTAGAAGGACAGCACATTCACTTAACTCCTCTCCTGCTCTGTTCCCCTCCCTCCCCGCTCACCTTCCCACTGCCTCACAATATGAATCTCAGGACTGGGGTTGGGACGTGCCTTGTAGATGGTGCCTTTGCATCCTTGGATGTGCTGAGGACACTGGATCTCTCCTGCAACAAGGACCTGGGTGGAGGCTTTGAAGATGCACCTGCTCAGCTGGCCTTACTGAAGCATCTGGAAGTCCTGGATCTTCACCAGTGCTCGCTAACAGCAGATGACGTGGCGTCACTGAGTAAGTGGACCCTGTGGGTGTGCCTGGGAAGTTAGAGACCTGGGGCATATCGCCAATCAAGTCGTCAGAGTTTTGTGTGCACTGAACGCCCAGTAAATGTTAAGGAATCCAAGATTTGGTACTTGAAGGAGAGACTTTTGAATTTCTCTTGCATTTTAGAAACAAGTGTCTTAGTGTCACAACCTTGATTACTTACAGGTATGTAAAGAGAACATCAAAATGAGGCTTTTAAATGACAAAGTTAAGACAATTAGAGAAAAGGCAGTTCCTGAAAAGGAACCAGGGGTGATACATAATGGATAGACATTACAACTTCAGATAACGGCACTTATTTCCTACTGTCAACATTGTTCTGTAGTTATTACCTGTAATATATAAGTGCAATTTCCCATAGCAAGAAAACCAGAAATTACTCTTCCCCACCCATATGTGGCCATACTGAACTTCAAGATACTGAACATGACTTACCATTCAAATGTCTGCTACCCTAATTTGGGAAGCTGACATTTCAGGCCTCAACCATTGCAAAAGCCCAAATGTCTTCTTGTTCCTCTGTCTCTTTGTCTTTGTTCCCCAACCTCATCTCACTCCTCTCGGCCACACCATCCTCAGGCATACCAGGCACGAGGGAGTCCTTGAGTCTCTGTTCTTTTTCTGCTCAGATAGAGGGCAACTTCCAAGGTAAGAGTGGATCTGATCCTGAATCATCACCCCATGGCTAAAGTGTAGGTGCCACACATTCCTGGCTCCCACTAAGGGCATGCTTAATATGCAAACATATGGCAAATAAGAATAACACGGATTTTAAAACACACTTTGGGGAAGGAAAATAGTAAAAATGAAATTTTGAGTCTAAGAACCACCTTTTGGGTTTGCTGAGTTATTCCTCAGGCTCTCGTCCCTCGATCTGGAATAATGTAAAGAGTTCAAAGCTTTTGGGAAGACTTTAAAGTGGAAAAGTCCCTTTCACTACTCACAGAGCCTATGCAATGCCCTTATCCCTTTACTCACAGGCCGAGGGGATACTGCTGAGTTACCTGGCCACCAGATTTCTGTGGCACACCCCACAACTCTGAATGTCACATTTTACATTGTTGCTCTTGTGGGGCTATAATGGGCTACAGGAGCTTCATGTTAGCTGGGGGCATAGCACAGGAATAAGCCCTCCTTGTCTAGGACATGGGAGAATGCCCTGGGGAGCTGATGATCATGTAAGAGCAGTAGCCAATGGCATTGTTCTTCTGCGGCTGGACTTAAAAAGATGGAAGTGAGATGCTGCTATGCTCTGCATGGCATTGGACTTGACCTGACTTGGGGGATGAGGAATGAAGAAATGACAGACAGAAGCATAGAAAAGCTGACATCTGGTGGGCCATGTGCTTTGATGAAGACATACTGGCAGCCTGGAAACTTAGTGCACTTATTATATACCACTAAATGAGGAAGGGCTCTTCTTATATGCAGCTGAATACGGAGGGCAGTTCATTTGTTGGGGACCATAAAAATGGCTCCACTTCAGTTTGACTTAAGGTCAGAGAGTTCAAAACTATCTTTACTCTTTCAAGGCTAAAGTCATAATACCTAAAGGTCTACAGTGTGCCTACTGTAGGATGTTTTGTCTAAGGTGTGGATGCCTTATCTAGATTAATAAGAGATTAGGTCTAAGATGTGGTTACTCTTAACCTTCAAGGCCAGATAATGAGAGATTTAGTGTAAGGCGTGGTTACTAAATGTTTGGAGAATTAAGGAAGAAAGTCTGTTTGCTCCTTGTATCATGGTAAAGCAGTCTTTTACCATTTCTCCCTTTTGGGTTGGGGTGTATAAGAATGTTGAAGAATAAACTTGGGGCATCCAGTTTATATGCCCTTCTGACTCTATTCTGTGTCTCCATCTTCTCCTTGGTATCTTTACCTGCCATTTCCTCAGTCCACACTCCCCTCTCAGGTGTGAACCGGGCAAGTCAGCTTGATCCGCCTGAAGCCCCCCAAAGACAGGTTAGTGCAGAAATAAGGAGGGCGGTTTATACCGCCGAGTAAGGAGATGGGCTTATTATACACACCTGCATGAGGAGGGTGTTTATTATACACACCTGAGTGAGGAGGGAGTCAGCTAATCTTGATGGGGGGGGTCTCTGTAGTGAAGCAGTCTCAGACTGCAGTCATCAAGAAGGAGGAAGCTATGGCTCCTACCTTCTGCACAACATCCATACTTGGACCATTCCTGAGCCTGACCTAGGGAAGGCCTTGCCATGGGACTGAGGCATCGGGTCCTTGACATGATGTTCTTGTGTCAACTATACACAGGACTATCTGGGTTCCCCATAACATGCATCCCATTTTCTACATTTATTTCTACTCCAAAGAAACAGAGGTGCTGCTCATTTAGCTAGTAACTACTGATTAATCTTCCACTTGTGGCCAGGCGTTGGTAGTGCACGCCTTTAATCCCAGCACTCGGGAGGCAGAGGCAGGTGGATCTCTGAGTTCGAGACCAGCCTGGTCTACAGAGCGAGTACCAGGACAGCCTCCAAAGCCACAGAGAAACCCTGTCTCAAAAAACCAAGAAAAGAAAAAAGAAAAAAAAATCTTCCGCTTGTGAGGCTCTGTACCATGACCCACAGAATTCAGACAGAGCTTCAGTATTGTAGGGCAGGAACAAAACAAAACCTACTCACCGTTATGTGGTGAAATGGGAATTGCTGTGGAGGGTGCCAGGGAGTGTCTACCCCAACTGGGACCACGAGTCCCACTTTCTCTTCTTTCTTTTCCTAGACCCCTCTCTCATACACACTTTTGTGTCTTGATATTCTGGATACTGACCCCCACTCTGGGGATGAAGTAGTTGCCCCCACACAGTACTCATCTTCAGTGTGGGAAGGAAACAAATATGGAAGCAAGAAAACAGTGTGCAATCATGGGTGCTGTGAGAAACATGAGGGACAGTTATTAGTTACTTCTCTGTTGCTGTGAGGAAACACCATGACCAAGACAACGTAGAGAAGGAAGAGTTTACTTGGGCTTGTGATTTCATGAGTTTAAGAGCCCGTGACAGTGGAGCAGAGGCATGGCGACAAGTGGTGGGAGTGGCAGGAAGAACAGAAAGCTGCAAGTGCATATCTTGAACCTCAAACACAAAGCAGAGAGTCTTTAAATCCTCAAAGCCTGCTCCATTGGTAAACTTCCTATAAGGCCAAACCTCCTAAACCTCCCCAAACTGGGGATCAAGTGTTCAAACATCTAAGCCTATGAGGGACATTCTCATTCAAACCACTACAAATATGATAGTGACTGAGAATACTTTGCCTTGCGTGGTCCTGGGAGACTCCACAAGATAAGCTAGTTCCACAGGTCTCCTAGGATAATGTTTCCTATGTTGGTAATTGCTCCAGAGAGGCCTATAAGCAGGCAAGTAGTAGAAAGATAGACTCTGGCTACCTGCAGCACCAGCACTTACTTACTGGGTCAAGGTTACCTTATATGTCTGGTGAGAAATGAATCTTTGGCCAGGCATAAGTTGGAGGGATCACAGCAAGACTGAGACTGTGACAAGATTATTCTAAGCAAATAGACTTTTTATACCTGTATCAGAAATATAGTATAATGGCAATTGCTAGGATCAACACAATGGTAGTTGCCAGGTTACAATGACATTTGCAAGCTATGCAGGGTACACAAGATTGATGTTTATAAGACCAACTGTCATGCCAAATTCCATATGCTTCATTGACTTCTAGGGAGCATATAGAGTCAGAGGGTGGTCTGAAGGCTTCACTGCCTGAGGGAGTGTGTCAGTCTCTCAGGACCTGAAAGGCACACAGTGCCCCAGGAACCATGGACTTTAATATGGACAACCTACTATGCATGCCTCTTAGGCAGCTAGGCCAAGCAAACTCCACAATTCCCTGCAGCTCCTTTTGACTCAGCAGGCTCCTTAGGAGCCCTCTCCATTGCTGTCACCAACAGGCACCTGCTGGAACTGCTCATCTTTCCTGGCTCTTAACGGTCTGAGAAGAAAATGATCATGTCAGACATGAACATGTGCCAGTACTAAAGGAAACTATTAGGAACAAGCCATTTCAGAGAAGCTGGCTAGTGCAAAACTCATACAGGGTTCACTATTGTTTATTGCCTTTGTGGTCCTGGGTTTGACCCTAGGACCTAGTCACTCTAGCAAATACTCTACCACTGGGCTCTACACCCAATCCTCTTTTGTGTCTTTTATTGTGAGACAAGGTCTCACTAAGTTGACCAGGTAGGTTTTGAATTATCAACCCCCTTTCTTCAGCATCCCAAGTGCCTGGGATTAGAGACTTGAGCCACCATGCCCAGCTAATTACACAGTTCCAGGATTAGAACTCAGTTCCGTCTCCTAACCTTTGCTTTTACCTTCTAGTTCACGGAGAGGCTCAGGAGTAAAGAAGCCCAAGGAACACCCTGGAGAGAGGCTGTTTTGGTGGTGGTACAGTCTGTGCAGGGGCAGGAGGTTGGTCCCAGGAAAGGAGGTGTTTGGTAGAAGCCACGTTAGGAAGATGGTGAGATGGTGGGAACAGACGTTCTTACGATGCTGTGAAATGGTGCCTCATATGTATCATGGTTGATATTTCCACAGCTCAGATAATCCCTTTACTTTCAAACCTTCAAGAACTGGATTTGTCATCCAACAGAAAGGTGGGAGTCTCTTCTGAAACCCTGCTCAGCAGGCTCCGATTTGTACCAGCACTGAAGTCCTTATTTATCAACAGATGTGCTTTGGAAAGTGAAACTTTCACAGCCCTTGGTAAGACAGCATCCTAGCTCCCAGCATGCACTGGGCAATGACCTAAGGGAGAACAACCCCCCCAACACACACACACATACTCACACCATGATTGTGAAAAGGACTAGTTACTAAGGACTAATTGGGTGTTTACCTGTTTTTGTTTTTCCAGTAAATATATTCTCTTAAAGGTGATCTTAAAGTTGTATGAATGACATTGGCACTTATTTTGCTTGTATTATTTTTTGTGATAGGATCTCATATAGTCTAGGCTGGCCTTGAACTAGCTGTTCGGCTGACAGTGACTTTGAACATTTGGTCCTCCTGCCTCTTCCTCCTGGAGCTGGGGGTCCAGACATGCATTATCATACTCAGTTTGTGTGGCACTGAGGGTAGAATCCAGGACTTTGTGCATGTTAGGCAAGCACTCTACCAACCAAGCTACATCTGACGTTCCCTGTAGCATTTTGCTTTAAATTTTTATGAAGTCAACTCTAGACATCTATCTGGTAACTTGCAATTTTCTGAAAGGGAACATGAATTGAGGATGCTGTGAGTTTGATGGGAAGGTGAGAGACTATTAGTGTCTGAGTCTAGCTGATGCCCCCAGCGTCCGTTCCCCACAGCATCTCATCTCTGCTCTCTTAGGAATCCCGTAGGTCATGCATCTATCCTAGCCTATACCATGGGTCTACCAGATCTAGATTTTCTTCCCATTGTGGCTGGAAAGTGCAGGGAGGTGTGTAGAGGTGACGGAACATTGCAGAATATCCCAAACATACCATAACTCAGGTAAACCAGCACTTTGTGCACACAGTATGGGGACAGGCACTGTTTCCAGTTTCATTGATTCCTAAGAAGACTCAAGTCTCAGAATATGGTTGTACTCATAGCAAAGATTTATTATAGGGAAAAGACACAAAATAAAATTGGGAAAGGAAAATGTTTGTGAGACAAAGCCCCAAGGAACCAGGTGCAGTCTCCCAAGAGTTCTTTCTCAGTGGAGCTGAACAGGGTACATTTAACTACTCCAGCAATGAGCTGAGCCATGTGTGTGACTTATTCTATTGGGGCTCATCTGAACCTCTTAGCAAGGGTTTCACTGAGGTTCAGTCATACAAATATCCTCTCCCTAGAACATTAGGGAATTCAAGACTCACAGAAGGAAACTGGTAGATGTCATAATTCATATTTTTAATACAAATAGATTAGGCACTGGAGTGATGTCCTGAGGAGGCTGGGTTGTGAGAGCTTTTGCCTCATCAATACATTAACCATGCCAGACTCAGAGTTGAGCGGGCTGGGATCAGTGGGAGGTGTGGTCCAGTCAGGGAAAGGTATCCTGGAGAATGTCCTTGATAGTCGTATCGTATCCTCCGTTCTTTGGGCTTTCTCCTTCTGCTTTTTGGAGCTCTGCTCCACTGCTCACTCTCAACAAAACGTTCTGTGTCACCAAAGCCTGAAGTTATAGAGTCAAATCTTTGCTCCTTTGTTTCCCTTGGGTTGTTTTGTCTTATATTTGACACAAGGTCACACTATCTAACTCAAGCAGGGCTCAGACTCTCCATTCTCCACCTATTTCTCCTGCATGATGGCTTTATAGGCAGGCACTACCATGCCTGGCCTTCAGGGGCATTTTGTCACAGCAACAGCAATCTGACTAACTAGACTAATCTTGGATCCTGAAGACTGTTACCAGCCTCAAAAATTGTGGAATTATTCATGTCTTTAAGGTATTATCTGATTCAGGATTTAAAGGAGCAATCCAAAACCAAACCAAACCCACTACACTCCCTAGAAACATAAAGTGTATTCTCTGTCATCAACCACTAAAGAAGTTACAGGTTCTCCAAATAAAAATTTAAAACAGCAAAGCCAAAAAGAAACCTAATATGCTCTTTTTGTAATTGCACACATGACTAGAACTGCTGGATTTGGTGTGAATTAGTTACTTTACTTGAAGTTGTGACAGAATGCCTGGCAAAAACAATTTAAGGAAAAGAAAGATAGTTTTTGCACACAGTTTGAGAAACAGTGCCAGGAGCATGGTCACATGACAGCTTCATTAAGGAACAGAGAGAGTTGGATGCTGGTACTTGGTTTGCTTCTCCTTTTCATTTAGTCCAGGGCTCCAACCATGGCCTAATGCCGCCCACCTCAGGGAGTGCCTTACTTCTTCAGTTAATGGTGTCTGGAAACACCCCCACAGGCACACCCAGAGGTTCATTTCCACGACGATTCTTGGATAATGGTGGAAACAGTTCTGCTTTTACTCCTCTTATATATACTATTACAGTTTAAAATTCCATTAAAATTGTGCCATGAATTGGACAGGGCTATAATTAAATGAATCAAATGTACTCTGTTAACAGAAATAAGTGGTTATTTTCTAGTACATATTCATCAGAACCACTTACTCCAGATTCTAAGAAGTCTGTGTTTAGAGAGCTCTTGTCTTCCTTTCAGCCCACACATACCTGCTCTTTTCTGTGTACTTCTGCCAGCCCTGTCCCAGGCTATAAACCTTTCAGACTTGATGACTTTAGCATGGGGCCCTAGAATGTCTGTAGAATGTCTATAGATGTGTTTGGCAGGGTCTCTGCGTGCCTTAAAGTTGATTACAATTACCCTGTGGCAGGGGTGTTTGGTTCACCTGACAACAACACACCTGTAGTCCCATCTGGCCTTGGCTCTTGTGGCCTGTGTGACTGCAGGTCCCCAAGACGTCAGTGTTTTCACTTGCTCGTCTGTAAAATAGAGAAATGTGACAATGGCATGTATATCACCAGCCTGTAAGAATCAAGTGGCTTTAATACATAGACAATCCTGGGGAAGCTGCCTCCTCCTAATGCTCAACAAATGTTAGTTGTTTATATTATTGTAGAGTCTGTAAATGTCATTTAAAAGCAAGTTGGGTTTTGTCGGTTTTAAAACGGCCAGGACAGTTCCTGTAGCAGCTCAGGGGGAGCCCACATTCCTGGGTGTGACCTCAAAGAGTCAGGTGAGCAGGCCCTAGCACCTCTCTACCTCTTTGATCCAGCCTCAGGCAGATTCTTTGTGGTCCTTCAGTGTCTCTGAGTTCTCAACTCTCCTTATTCTGATCTCTGGAACATTCAGCTTCCAATCTTTGCTCTTTCCTGGTAGTTCTCACACAATTTTCAGGTCCAGGTGTGACTATTGCTTTTTAACACAGTCACCATCTAAATTAGGAGCCTCTTGTAGCCTTTGTCAGAATTTATAATTAAAGCAAAGTGTGTGGTGCCTGCCTGTAGTACCAGCATCCAGGAGGCTGAGGCAGGAGGATGGCAGGCCAGAGGCCAGTATAGCAAGTACCTGTCTCAAGACCAAACCCAACTCATGTAGTTCTCTGTATGGTTGTGTAAGGTCCCTCCTTGAAGCATGTTTTCACCATTCTCTACATTATTAGTGATTAGTAATAGGTTATTAACAGACTTCTCAAAGGAGTCTGTAATTCATCAAATGATTAGGTAAACACATAAAACAGACATCCTACTGCTTAATGTTCATTTGGAAAAATTACAGAATACAGTAATTTGGAGAACAAAATGATGTTTCATAAATATATCTCCTAATTGAGAAAATTCTATATTGCTTTAGAATAAAAACTGCTGAAGAAGTGGCAGGTCTCTAGAGACAGCTCCTTCAAATTCCAGCTCTATAGTCAGTAAAGAATACGAAAACTATTACAGAAAAGCACATTGTTGACATAAATTGACCACTCAATTTGATAAACATTCTACATCACTTTTATAAGAAAAATGGAAAATTTGACTTCTCTTTATTATAAACCCGTGTGCCATGAGTGGGCAGGATTTCCTCTTAAACACTATAGAGAAAACAGCACAATTAAAAAATGCTTACTATGGTTGTTAATAAATTGTTATGATTAATTTTAACTTGGGAGCCATCTGAGAATTAATTAGCATTTAAAAACTCCATCCGAAATGTGTTAGTTCCTTTCCTGTGTCTTTGTTGCTTTTCTATTTCTGTGAAGAGACACCATGACCAAGACAATGTATATGAGGAAACATTTAATTTGGGGCTGGCTTATGATGCAGAGGATGAGTCCATGCCATCATGGTGAGGAGTGTGTCAGCAGCAGGAGGCAGGCATGGTGCTGGGACAGTATCTGAGTGCTCACATCTGATCCAGAGCAGGAGACAGAGGGAAACTGGGCTTGGTGTGGGCTTTTGAAACCTCAAAGCCCATGCAGTGACACACCTTCTCCCAAAGGCCATGCCTCCTACTCCTTCCCAAACAGTTCCACCAACTGGGAAACAAACATTTGATTATATGAGCTTATGGGAGCCATTCTCATTCAAAGTACCACCCCTTGCCTGGGTAATTGATGAAGTAAATATAAACACAGCTCAGTGTTCTTGGGTCTTAGAAAAGCTTGGGCCATCTCTGAGTTTCAACAAGACCATATATTGGCATAGCTACCAATCCAGGTGAACTCTGAAAATTCTGACCAGCTTTCCAGGCACCTGAGCCCTTTCTACTTCTTAAGTACAAAAGAAATACAAGAAATCCTAGCTAATGGTGAATCCCATTTAATCAAGTCTAGCTTTCTAATGTAGACAATAGTGTCCCAAGTACAACCTTTTCAGCTCTGGGTATGTTAATACACTGTCCTGGCTCTTATGGTCTCTCATGGGATCCAAGTTACTGATGCTCTTCTCATTACAATTTTAGCTGAAGCCACTGTTTACCTCCCTTCTCTGGAAATGCTCAACCTTTCCTGGAATAAGTGTGTTGGTGGTAACCTGGAGCTGCTTCTTCAAACACTGAAGCTGTCACGGTCACTCCGAGTGCTGAGGCTGAGCAGCTGCGCCCTGGTGACAGAGGATGTGGTTCTTCTGGGTTTGTATTAATCCTCCCAAGGGTAGACTTGGCACAAAGATGGTGGACCTGGGGCTGGGGGACCAGGCTGTGGCAGCTTCCTTTTTCCCAGTGTCAGTTTAAGAGAGATCTGGTTAAACCAAATGGTGTAATTCTGAAGCAATGACAGGAGAGTGTTCTGAAGAGAAGATGGTCATGAGAAGGGAGGAGGCATTCCTGTCAGGTAACTTCTGCTTCGACCACTCACAAAGAGTCCATCATGTATCACTTACTTGCACTAACTATGCCCCAGCTACGTGGTATTTGCACTATCCATTTTTCCCATAGGTTGACACCAAAACGCTTTTGAGGTCTATTTAAATTAAAAGGGGTGAGGGTCTGAGGATGTCTCTCAGTAGTAGAGTGCTTGCCTAGCATGCATTGGGCCCTGGATTCAATCTCTAGCATCTCAAAATAAGTTAATAATATACAAAATTAATACAGTGAACTAGAGAGATGTCTCAGCAACTAAAAATGCATAAATTCTCTTGCAGAGGACCCGTGTTTGGTTCCCAGCACCCACACTGGGGTACTTACAGCTTCCATAGTCACCTGCAGTTAGTTAGTTGTGCATACCTCTACATAGACACATACACTCATATATAAATAAAATATACATTTTAAAGTTAAGTACATAAAAGATTACATAAAATAAAGAAAAAACATGCCAGGTGATGGTGGCATACACCTTTAATTCTAGCACTTGGGAGACAGAGGCAGGTAGATCTCCAGGTTCAAGCATAGCCTGGTCTACATAGTAAGTTCCAGGACAGCCAGGGCTACACAGAGAGACTCTGTCTTGAAAAAATTAAAGAAAGAAACAAGAAAGGAAGGAAGGAAGGAAGAGAGAGAGAAAGAGAGAGAGAGAGAGAGAGAGAGAGAGAGAGAGAGAGAGAAAGAAAAAGAAAGAATGGAGGTAGGGAAGGATACAGCTTGTCATCATAGTTGAAGTATGATTATCACTTACTATAGATATTACCTTGCTAAAGGCTCTGAGTAGAAGTTCATTCTTTCAGTGTCATGACATGAGACAGCTTAAAGGGATACTGTAGCACAAATCTGACACTTCCCCTAGGGCAGTTTAGAAGTATGGAAAGAGAACCAAATAAGGACTAATTTAAGCACTCAGAGTCCAGGCTCTGAGTCCATATAGCTGAGCTCACTATCCTCAAATTATAGTACTGGTGTCTACGTCCATCTGGGAGCAATGGAAAGTGTAGTGGCTCCCACCTGGCTTTAGTGACCCCTATCATGACTCTGCTAGCAGCTCCCTGATTTCTGGAGCCACAAATATCCATTGAGATGAGCTGACCAAGGGGTGGGTGATAGGTCAAAGTCACTAGAAAATAGAGTGAGGTCCTTCCACAAGATCATCTTCAGGATGAACTGAAAGAGCATGGGGTGGAGGACAGAATCACAGAGGCCATCAACAGAGGTGTCAAGGGGACATTTCACATATCATTTATCTGTGGGTTAGATGAAAACTCCCCAAATCCTTTGTTCTGAGGTTCTGTATCACTTTTCTCTCCTCCCTAACCCTTTTCTGGGTCCAGCTGAAGAGAGATACAGGTGCCATTTGCCTTGGGTAACTTGCCTACTTCTTCCTGCAGAAGCCATCATCTTCTCTTAGGCCACAATATGATAAAGCAGAAACTCTTCTGTGCACTAGACGTCTCCAAAGTGAACAAGAAATTTTCCAGTGCATCTTGTACATTGGATTTAGTGTTAGGAATGGTGATACAGCTCAGTAGTGGAGTACTTACCTGGCATGCTTGAGACCCTAGGCTCAATGCCCAGTACCTCCAAAATGAATGTACTCAGTCAAATAAGTGTTGAATGAATAGTGATAGGATTAATAAGCAATGAAAAATTAACCATCATTTAACAGCAAGGTGGCTGTGTGCCAATGGTCCTTAGAGCCAGTGCTCTGACTGTTAGAGAAAGTAGAGCTGGGACCCAAGTGGGGCAAAGCACTTAAACTAATACACAAGTGAAATTCTTCCAGTCAGGGTTTAGGAAAGAGGGGGCGGGGGATGTTTATTTTCAAGCTGTACATGGGATGCACGGAGATAAAATTTCTTACTAAAATACTTTCTGGTGCCCCAAATGAAACCACTAGCTAGCAGCAAGTCATTATCAATTGCTACTAATCTCAGAAGAGGGAACAGCCAAAGCTGTTCCTTATATCCTTATATTCGGAGTGATTTTCTTTTCCAGCCTCAGTCATATGGACAGGCCATTTAGCCGAGCTGCAGAAGCTTGACCTGAGCTACAACGACAGCATCTGTGACACGGGATGGGCCATCTTCTGCCAAAACCTCTGCTTCCTTAAAAAGCTAACTGAACTAGACATCAGCCTTCCGCCATCGAGTTCCCGGGGTTGTGGGCGATGGTTTAGGCACTTACTATGTGCTGTGACCAAACTTCCTGTGGTCACTGAGATAGGAATGAGAAGATGGGTCATCCCAGCCTCAAAGGAGGAAGAACTAGAATGCCTTACCCACAAGCACAGAAGGGGCATTCAATTTGACCACGGTGGGTTTCAGCGGGCTGCTTCCTAATAATGAACAGTTCTCTAATGGAGGAAAAGAATGTGAATGAATCCCAACATCAGCTGAGCTCAGATGTGTTGTTTAGTAGCATTTATGTTAAAAGATTTTTTGTAATTATCATATATATATATAACAGTGGTTCTCAACCTGTGGGTTGTGAGCCCTTTGGGATCAAACAACCCTTTCACAGGGGCCAGCATTTCACATATTTACATTATGACTCATAACAGTAGCAACATTACAGTTATAAAGTGGCAACAAAATAATTTTATGGTTAGGTCTCACGACAACATGAAGACCTGTATTAAAGAGCCACAGCATCAGGAAGGTTAAGAACCATATATGGGACTACAGAGATGGTTCAGTCTAGAAAGTGCTTGCTATGCAAGCATGAGGACCTGAGTTTGATCTAAGCAGCACACATTACCAAAAAGCAAGGAGTGATTGCCGAGAGCTGCTAGTTGCAAAAGACTATACTAATACACAACAGTGACAACTAGTATTTAACTAACAAGTCGACCTACCAGAAGTATAACACCCAGTTGGAAAAGCCCCACTTGGCAAACTGTGGGGTTACTGACTGTAAAGGACTAGTTGTTTCTGTCCATAACTTTCTCAAGTGCCACTACTATATCTCACTAATAAGAACAGCTGTGAGGTTCTTTCCCCAGCCCTTTGGCACGTATTTTACTGCGGATTGTCAGGAAGATAATTTCTGCTTAACTGTATAATTTTAGTGAATAGAAATAGTACTAGGATATTTTACATCATTCAGACTAACATAGGAAAGTAATAGTGTTCTCAGTCATGAAGACAGCCTTTTACACAAACATCTAATTTTAGACCAGAACAAATTCAAAGCAGGCTGGCTGCCCCTGGTGATGAATATCATAGTGCCCCTAGAGACAAATACATGAGGTCATTTTCCCAGGTGTCTGGCTGATTCAAGGTCAGAGCTTGAAGCAACCTTAGTATTCATAACTCCTTGCCTCAATGGATGCCTTCATGTACTCCCTAACACTCAAGGTCCAGTTAATTGAGTGTTATTGTTAAGTCTTGAATTCCAATGTCATTTTCTGTCTGGGAACAACAAACCATTTAAACTATGCGCACGGCCAAGTGTTAATCACTGGCCAGTCAATGTGACATCCCTAGCCTAAGAGAAACTACATGACTTATGTTATGAGAATGGGTGGGGCCCTGAAAATGGTTGGCTGTGAAAGGAGCAGCACAGTATAGAGGAGAGAGCTGTGTTGAGCTATGTAGGGAACTGCTGGAAAAGAGCTGTGCAGGGGTGTGAATGAGGGTGTGTGTGCTGAAGGGGAAATGTAAGAAGAAATGTGAAGGCATGTAACTATGTGGAGAATGCATGAAGAACATAGAGCTACGTAAGAGCTACACAGAGATTGAGAACGTGTGTGTGCCGGGTGAGGGATATAGTTGAGAATGATGTACAAGTATGTGAGTATGAGTGAGAGTGTGAATGTGTGAGAAAGAGCTGTGTGAAAGAGTCGCTGCTACATAGAGGAACTGTGCGAAGTGCTGTATGGTGAGAGAGCTATGTGAATGAGGTGTATAGCTGTGGCTGTGTGGGGATTTGTAACTGTGTGGAGACAAGGAAGATGAGGTTGTATAGGAAGGAGATGTAGAAGAGAAATGTCTGTAAAAGAAAGATGTGTAAATAGATGTAACTGTGTGTAGAGATGGATGGCCGTGTAGGAGAGAGGTATGTATTAAAGAGAGATATGTAGCTGTATGCAAAGAATGTAACTGTGTGGAGGCAGATTTTTCAGGGGGGATTTTTTTTTCAAGATGAAGTAAAGAGAAAGTTACATCAGAAAGCGTCTGTTTTCTTATTTTCCCCCTCAGATAGAGAAAGTCTAGCCCTCAGATAGATAAGAACTTTTCCTAGCCCTTGCTGTCTAGAGACATTTCTTTTTGCTATCCTAGAGCAGTCATGGGATCTTTCCTCCACAGACTGCGGCAAGTGATGATGTGCTTGTAATCACAGTGCTGTGGAAACAAGAGACAGGCAGATCCCTGAGACTCCCTGGCAGCCAGTCTGTCAATAGCCAAGTTCCAGGCCTAGTGAGAGCCCATGCCTCAAAACTAGGTGGGTGGTAGACTGATTCCCATTTTCCTGAGGAATCGCCATACTGATTTCCAAAGTGGTTGTACAAGTTGGCACTCCCATCAGCAGTGGAGGAGTGTTCCCCTTTCTCCACATCCTCTCCAGCTTAAACTGCCATTGGTTTTTTATTTTAGCCATTCTGAGGGGAGTAAGATGGTATCTCAGAGTTGTTTGATTTGCATTTCCCTGATGGCTAAGGATGTTGAACACTTTCTTATGTGTCTTTCAGCCATTTTCGATTCCTCTATTGAGAATTGTCTATTTAGTTCTGTACCCCACTTTTTAATTGCATTGTTTGGTGTTTTGGAGACTAGCTTCTTGAGTTCTTTGTATATTTTGGAGATCAGCCCTCTGTTGGATATGGGGTTGGTGAGTATCTTTTCCCATTCTGTATGCTGCCATTTTGTCTTGCTGATTGTGTCCTTTGCCTTACAAAAGCTTCTCAGTTTCAGGAGGTCCCATTTATCAATTGTTGATCTCAATGTCTGTGCTACTGGTGTAATGTTCAGGAAACAGTCTCCTGTACCAATTAATTCAAGGGTATTTCCCACTTTGTTTTCTAATAGGTTCAGTGTGGCTGGGTTTATGTTGAGGTCTTTGATCCATTTGGACTTAAGTTTTGTACTTTGTGATAGACATGGATCTATCTCTAGTCTTCTACATGCCAGCATCCAGTTATGCCAGCACCATTTGTTGAAGATGCTTTCTTTATTTCATTGTATAAATTTGACTTCTTTGTCAAAAATCAGGTGTTCATAGGTGTGTGGGTTAATATCAGGGTTTTCAACTCGATTCCATTGGTCTACCTGTCTATTTTTGTGCCAATACCAAGCTGTTTTCAGGATTATAGCTCTATAATAGATCTTGAAGTTAGGGATGGTGATGCCTCCAGAAGTTCCTTTATTGTACAGGGTTGTTTTGGCTATCCTGGGACTTTTGTTTCTCCATATAAAGTTGAGAATTGTTCTTTCAAGGTCTGTGAAAAATTGTACTGGGATTTTCATGGGGATTGCATTGAATCTGTAGACTGCTTTTGGCAAGATTGCCGTTTTTACTATGTTGATCCTACCTATCCAAGAGCATGGGAGATCTTTCCATTTTCTGGTATCTTCTTTAATTTCTTTCTTTAAAGATTCAAAATTCTTACAGTACAGATCTTTTACTTTTTTGGTTAGCATTACCCCAATTTACTTTATGTTGTTTGTGGCAATTGTAAAGGGTGATGTTTGATTTCTTTCTCCACAAATGTATCGTCTGTATATAGTAGGGCTACTGATTTTTTTGAGTTAATCTTGTATCCTGCCACTTTACTGAAGGTGTTTATCAGCTGTAGGAGTTCCCTGATAGAGTTTTTCGGGTCGCTTTTGTAGACTACCATATCATCGGCAAATAGTGAAAGTTTGACTTCTTCCTTTCCAATTTGTATCCCCTTGATCTCCTTTTGTTGTCTTATTGCTCTAGCTAGAACTTTAAGGATAATATTGAAGAGGTATGGAGAGAGTGGGTAGCCTTGTCTTGTTCCTGATTTTAGAGGAATCACTTTGAGTTTCTCTCCATTTAATTTGATGTTGGCTGTTGGCTCACTGTATATTGCTTTTATAATGTTAAGGTATGTTCCTGTTTTCCTGATCTCCCCAAGACCTTTATCATTAAGGGGTGTTGGATTTTGTCAAAGGCTTTTTTGGTATCTAGTGAGATGATCATGTGGTTTGTTTTTTCTCAGTCTGTTTATATGGTGGATTACATTGATGGATTTTCATATGTTGAACTATCCTTAAATCCCTGGAATGAAGCCTACTTGATCATGGTTGAAGATTTCTCTGATGTGTTCTTGGATTAAATTTGCCAGTATTTTATTGAGTATTTTTGCATCAATGTTCATGAGGGATATTGGTCTGTAGTTCTCTTTCTTAGCTGTGTCTTTGTATGGTTTGGGTACCAAGGTTATTGAAGCCTCATAAAAGAGTTTGGCAATGACCCTTCTGCTTCTATTGTGTGGAATACTTTGAGGATAATTGGTATTAGCTCTTCCTTGAATTTCTGGTAGAATTCTGCACTGAAGCCATCTGGCCCTGGGCTTTTTTGGTTGGGAGACTTTTGATGACTGCTTCTATTTCATTAGGCGTTATAGGTCTATTTAAATTGCTTATCTGTTCTTGATTTAACTTTGGTAAGTGAAATCTATCCCGAAAATTGTCCATTTCCTTTAGATTTTCAAATTTTGAGGAATACAGGTTTTCAAAGTATGACCTGATGATTCTCTGGATTTCCTCTGTGTCTGTTGTTATGTCCCCCTTTTCATTCTTGATTTTATTAATTTGCATGTTCACTCTCTGGTAAGTTTGGATAAAGGTTTGTCTATCTTGTTGATTTTCTCGAAGAGCCAACTCTTTGTATTGATTCTTTGTATTATTCTCCTAGTTTCCACTTTATTGATTTCAGCCCCCAATTTGATTATCTCCTGGCATCTACTCCTCCAGGGTGCATTGGCTTCTTTGTGTCCTAGAGCTTTCAGTTGTGCTGTTAATTCTCTGGATCTTGTGGTAGACTGATTCCCATTTTTCTGCCTTGTTTCCCTATATGTTACTTGTGTTCCACAAAAGGAGTATGTGTGTGTACACAAACACTTGTATGTATACAATCTACTGTGAAAAGCACTGACTGTAGCATTCTCATATTATCTTTTTGCATGTGTATGCATGTGTGGTATGTGTGCATGTGAGTGTTTACATGTGTGTTGGGTGTGTGTGTGTGTGAGTGAGTGTGCCTGCACATGGAGGCCCAAAGATGCTATCAGGTGGCAACTTCTCTGCTTCTCCACTTTATTTACTGAGGCAGCATCTCTCACTGAACCCAGAGCTTGATGAATCCAGCCAGTCTAATTAGCCAGTTTGCCAGGGATTAGCTGAGATTAGCTGTGATTAGGAGGGATTAGCTGGGATTCCCTGTCTCTGATTCCAATTTCTGCTACACAGTTCCTGGATTTTACTGGGTTCTGGGGATCTACACTCTAGTTCCCATGCTTGCGTGGAAAGTGATTTATCTTCTAAGCCATCTTCCCAGCACTCATTCTGTGTTAACTGTTATTATTGTAACATAAAATTTGTCCTGTTTCTTAGATACAAATTATCCATAGTGACAATGGCTACTAGCATATGTGAGGTGTTTTTTGTTGTTGTTGTTGTTGTTTTTAATGTAGCCAACAATTTTAAAGACAGTGTCAAAATCACATTTTCTAAAATAAAATAAAACGTTTTATGGATGGAACAAACAAATTCCAATAAACATTTCCTCTAGGTGTTTTTGCTTTTTGTTTGTTAATGAAAGCCTTTGTGTTACACTATGCAAGCTTTAAATGTTTTCACTTCATAGAGGGTAAGTCACTGAATATCAAGGATGTTTGCTATACATTTGTATTCTGATACATGTGAGTCAATGGGTTTTTCCTACATGACAATATATGAATAATGACACTACATGAATAATTAGAAACACAACTATTACTTAAAGATGTATACATGTAAAATCTGTGTGATGGTCCAGCTTGCAGCCAAGCCTGACAATCTTAGTCCAATCCCCAGGACCCATGTGATGAAGCAAGCCGTCCTCTGGTCTCCACACATGTACCTTGGCATGCACATGCCTCCCCCAGTAGTAAATTTTAAAGTGTGATAAAATTACATTTATAAACAGTTCCATTCAAAAAGCAAAACCATTGGGATGAGTCAGTTTTGAGAGCATTAGAAGGGGATGCTCTGTGGATTCCTTTCTCTTGAGTGTCCCTAAGAATTCATAAGCATCTATGTTTTTGCAAAGACCTATGGGTGAATATTCACTGGAGTTTTATTCCTAATAACCAACCTTTCAATAATAAGTGAATGCTTAAACAGATTGATTGTAAGACTAGGCCATATGCTCAGCAACCTAGAGCATACATAAGCTGGCCAAACCCACTGAAACAGTGTGCTTCCAGTTAAGTGAAAGAGTCTGTCTCAAGACAGTGAGTAGGACACCATTATAGTGAGTGAGCATAAGGTGGGGAGATGGAAGAGAGACAGGGGTGGAGCCATTCATAGGCTGGGGAGCGAGGGGAATCTGAAGAGGTGAGGGTGGTGAGAAACACGCTTGTTGTAGAGTATTTCTTTACACTGTGTGGAGAACTGCCATTGTGATTGGTTTAATAAAAAAGCTAAATGGCCAATAGCTAGGCAGGAGGTCCAGGCAGGATTTCTGGACAGAGAGAGTTCTGGAAAGAAGAAAGGTGGAGTACCAGCCAGACACAGAAGGAGAAGGACATGCAGGAGGAGAGGTAAAAGCCATAAGTCATGTGGCAAGGCGTAGATGAATAGAAATGGGTTAATTTAAGTTAGAAGAGCCCGTGGGACAAGCCTAAGCTATAGGCTGAGCTTTCATAATTAATAAGACTTCATGTTGTTTTTTTGTGAGCTGACGCTAATGTAAATGGCCTGTGTGCCACCAGCATCCAAGGTGATGTCCAGGCCCGGGCTATTGCTAAGAGCCAATCTTGGTCCAAGGCCCTGAAGCAGCTGAGGGGCCTGAGTTGATGTCTGTGGCTCCTGTCACTACTAAGGGCTGTGCAGAGGCCTGGAGTCTGTGCAGCCACCTGGGGCCATGCTGCCTTGGGGGCCATGCTGATCTGAGTGGCCTGCACTGCCATCTGTGGACATGGTGACATCCAGTCCCAGGCTGCTGCCAAGGACCATGTCTGGGTCTGTGGTCCTACCACAGCCAGGAGCTGTGTTCAGTGGCCATACTGCAATCAAAGGCTACATGGATGCTAGGGTTTAGGCCACAACCTGTGACCATGTTGGTGTCTGAGACTTGTGCTGCTTCTGGAATGGCAGTTTGAGTGGCAATTTGAGTGGCCAGCATTGTCACCTGGGGCCACAGTGTCATCTGGCCAGGGCTGATACAGCAATTAGGAAAAAGGGCCATGCACCATGCCTGGGGAAGACAGTGGAGCTGGCCCTGCTGGTGTCTGAGTGTAGGTCAACTGGATCCGGCGGCCAAAGCAAGCGAACTGGCCTCACTCTTTGCTGCAGGCTATTTTGGGTAAGCTGGCCGAGGCAGTGCTGGAGAGCTCTCCTGGGTGATGATAACTGGGGAAAGCTGGCAGGCTGACCAAACCAGCTACCACCCAGGCCCAGAACCAGGGATATTAGCTGGCCCATCCCAACATCCACCTCATCGATGAACTGTTAGAGCAGGTGAAGGGGACAAACCCACAGATCCAAAACTTCAGAATCTCTGCGACACAGGATAACAACAGGATATCCAAGAGAAATCCCAGTGAGAGCCCAGTATTGATGGTGAATCAGGGGCCAGAGGTCTCAAACCAGACCAATGACTCCTGGCAATGAACACTTGGAAGTGAAAGTGGAAGGACTAAAAGGTGAACTGTATGCCACACTGAGCCACACTACAGCTTCCATGATGACTCTTTCCTCCCCTTTTTGTTTTGTTTATTTGCTTTGCTTGGTTTTTGGTTATTCTTTTAAATTTTGTTTTGTTTTGTGGGGAGGTTGCAAGGGCAGAGGGTGGATTTGGAGGGATGGGGAGATGGGTGGGATTGGGATACATGATGTGAATTCTGAAAGCAATCAATAAAAGTTTGGAGAATTTTTAAAAAAAGTCAGTCCTGGAGATGGTGAAATAAAGGCACTTGCCATGAGGCTTGTTGATCTGAATGTAATCACAAGAACCACATGGAACAAAAGAGAACTGACTGTCCCAAAAGCTGTCCTGTGACCTCCTTATGTGTGCTGTGGCAGATTCATTCACACAAACACACACACACACACACACACACACACACACAGAGAGAGAGAGAGAGAGAGAGAGAGAGAGAGAGAGAGAGAGAGAGATGAAAAGTTTTAAGGAAACGTCGGGTACATGTCATTTGATGGGACGTGGAGGTTAAGTTAGGATTTGGTACATAGTGGGAAGTGGGACAACAAAGAATGTCACAATGGAGACTTGCGAAGAGCAGCCTGTCTTTGACTACAGAGGTATTTGTACAAAGCTATGTGAGACACAATTGCATTGAACTATATGATGCACACATAACTGAAGGAATCTGAGTAACTGCTGTTGATTAAACAAACCAACGTCAGTTTTCTGGTCTGATTTCATACTAGTGTTGTGTAAGCTGTCAGCACAGGTGAAAGGAGCTTGGACATCCTTGTATATTTCCCCGGAACTTCTTGAAAATCCATGACTTCCCCAAATGTTTTTGCATAGACAAAAGAATGCAGGGACTGGTTCCCCCTCCCCCCCACACATATGCTCATCACCTGCTTCTGCAGATGTCAGTTCACAGCTGGTCCTATTATGCTTTATCTGAAGCCCTGTCTCCTTTTCCTCTAGCATGCTATTTTGAAGCAGTCACTAGGTGTTACCTCATCCTTCCCATAAACATTTTAGTAAAATGAAGACTCTTTTATTATTACAAACAACTTTAATTTGGTGGATAATTTCAGTGAGGCTATCGTCCGGTCCCTAGACAGTGTTGCCTTCCTTGCACCATTAGTGATCTTCATCTTCATTCATTTACATGATTATTTTTTATTTCCTTTTGCAGGTTTCCCTTTTTCAGGCTTCTTTACTTTCTTATCTTTTGGGGAAGTTTTCCCTTTTTTTCGGGATTTTTGTAGCTCTTCAAAAGGCCCAAATCCTTTCCGCACCATGGTTCCACGCCACCATGCCTGAATCTAAAAGCAAGATAGACCCAAACACAGTGTTAGCTGGACTCACAATTGCCATGGTCTAACTGCGGCTTACTTCTCTGACATATACTGAAGGGTTGAGGAGACACAGTAGATAAGAGCACTGGCTGTGCAAGTATAAGAACCTGAGTTCAGCTGGGCATTGGTGGCGAATGCCTTTAATCCCAGAACTTGGGAGGCAGAGGCAGGTGAATCTCTGTGAGTTTGAGGCCAGCCTGGTCTCCAGAGTGAGTGCCAGGATAGGCTCCAAAGCTACACAGAGAAACCCTGTCTTGAAAAACAAAAAAAAAGAACCTGACTTCAAACCCCCAACACCTTATATGTAATATGCCAGTGACCCCAGCACTGTACAGTGGAAGCAGGCAGATCCTGAGAGCTCACTGGCCAACTAGGCTAGCTGAAATGGTGTCCTTCAGCTGGGCAAGTGACCTTGCCTCCAGGCAATCAGGGAGAAGATCATAGATTCTGAAGCCCGTTTGCAGCAGTGGGAGGGGCACTAAGTATATGACTATGGGCTTGAGGTGGAATGGAGCTCAGTTGGTAGAGGGTTGGCCCAAGCACGTGTGAAGTCCTAGGGCTTATACCCAATACCACATAAGTTGGTTTGGTGGCCCATGCCTGAAATGACAGCACTTAGGAGATAGACATAAGAGGATCAGAAGTTCAAGGACATCCTTGGCTATATAATGAGTGCCAGGCTGGCCTGGATTACATGAGTGAGACCTTGCCTAAAATAAGTAAGTAAATGTGTGAGTTTGTAAATGATGACAAGAACAATGGGGAATGCCAACATTTAGTATGGAGAGTTGAAAAATCAAGTATGCACCCGCTGTCCACCTCTCATTAAAGGATTGCCTTGGCTTCCACTAACATCCATCCCGAACTGTTCCCCGGACTCTGTTGCTGCCCACCTACTTGGAGCACCTGTCCTTTCATGACACACTCTGCTCAGACCCTCCAATGATTAGCTCCTCATTTCTCTCAAAACAAAAGCCCAAGTGCTCACAATGGCTCCAAGGCTCAATCTGCCTTGACCCCATCCTCTTCGTTTCTTGGTTCTTTTAACTATTGTTTCCTAACTATCTGCTCTGTATACATGGGCCTCTCTCTTGCTTGGATACACTGGGCACCATGCTAACCCGACCTCTGCATCAGCTGCCTGCTCTTCCTTAAGTCTTCTTTCCAATACTCGGTGGCTTACCTTCTCGGGAGCTTGCTCACTTATTGCTGTATCCCCCTTTATGCTGAAGTCCTACGCCCTCCCACAGCCCAGTGGAATGGAACTTGGAGATAGGGTTATAGCAGGGGTCATTAAGTTTAGATGAAGTCATGAGGGTTGGGACTTTGTGACAGGGTTAGTGCCCTCATGAGAAATATCAGATAAGGACACAGTGAGAAAAAGAGTCATCTGAAAGCCAGGAAGAGGGAACCCACTAGAACCCAGCCAGGCTGGAGCCAGATGTCAAATTCCCTATCTCTTGAACTAGGAGGATGTAAAATCTAGCCCTTTAGTCCATCCATTCTGTGGTATTATTGCAGCCCAAGCCAAGACAGCCATCTTTGCAAAGAAATCTACCCTGATCACCCTTCTCTCAGTCTAAGCACACACACACACACACACACACACACACACACACACACACACACACACACACACACACACGGAGAATGGTAAAAGAGAGTGGGGAGGAAGGTAAGGAGAAAGATAAGAAGGAAGGAACAAGGAGTTTGAAAGCCTCCACAGGTAAGGAGAGCTTCTGCCAGGCATGGTGACCTGAGATGGATCCCCAGGACCACCTGCTGGAAGGAGAACAGACCCCTGCAAATTCTTGTCTGACCTCCACTATTTCTAAAATTCTTTTTCTTTTATTGTTGAGATTATAATATAATCACACCATTTCCACTCCCCTTTCCTCCACCCCACCCCTCCTATATATCCCCCTTGCTCTTTTTCAAATTAATGACCTCTTTTTTCACTAACTGTTGTGACAGGCATATATGTAAATACACATACATAGATATTCCTAAATGCAACCTGCTCAGTCTGTGTAATGTCATTTGTATGTCTGTTTTCAGAGCTGACCGTTTGGTACTGGATAACCAATTGGTGTGCTCTTCCCTGGGGAAGACTGTTTCCCCCACTCTCGCCATTCCCTCTGACCGTCCCTCTTGAGTTGCTGAACCCATGTGCCTTCACACACATCCACCCACCCACTCACCCTGAATAAATACAGTAATTTTTTAAGGAAAGAAAAATCTTCTGGCAATCTCAGTTCCCTTTACCTTGATTTTTTCCAAATACTACAAATTACTTTTTTTAAAAGATAAGATCTCACTAGTTATCCCTGGCTGGCCTGGCACTCACTATGTATATCAGGGTGCCCTGGGACTCAGAAATCCACTGGCCTCTGCCTCTTAAGAACTGAGATAAGATGCACAAATAATCCTAGCACCCTGGAGGCAGAGGCAGGTGGATCTCTGTGAGTTCGAGGCCAGCCTGGTCTGCAGAGCTAGTTCTACACAAAGAAATCCCATCTTAAAACAAAACAACAACAAAAAAGATACACGTGCAAAACTTAGTTTTATTTTTCATGCTTACTGCAATCCCATTAACCTTTAAGCAATAAGTAGACAGAAGTACTTGTCTATTTTGATCACTGGTGCATCTCTAGTGTCTAGAGCATTGCCTGGGGTAAAAGAGGTCAGTTCTGGTGATTAAGCTAATGAGAAGGCAGGGTCTCGTGTAGGAGACTTGGGAAAGAAGCTCTGAGGAGAGGGTGCTTAAGCAGAGAGTGAATGGAGGCAGAGGCTATCATCTATGGTGGGGGGGCATCATCTCTACGCAGATTGGAGGACATGAGGCAGGGGCATGACTGGTCTTTCCAAGAACTCCCAGGATCCAGTTTGAGCATCCGTCAAGAGAGAAGTGGGAGCATTCAGGGTGAACACTTGGGGAACAGCATTGCCCTCTGGAGGGCTTTTGTTGTCTTGAAGTTAAGTAGACTTGTGTTCTGGACCACAAGAGGGTCATCAGCTTCCTGAGGTTCAGCTTCCAGATGCACCCTTGCCAAGCTCAGCCCAGGGATGCAGTCTCCCATCCCCTCACTCCTTCACAGTTACTCAGGTGGTATTTTAGCAAGAACAGAACATCTCATGCCTTATGGCATCTCAGCCAGGACTCTAAAAACCTATGAGATAAATAACCGGAACAGCTCAAAATACTCAGATTGGTCTTGACAAGAAAATGACTCAAGGGCTGGGGGACCAGTGTTTTCTCAGGCTATGTGATTGCAAACTCAGCCTCAAGAAAAAACGAAGACCACTGGGTCTGTCAGCTAGTGTCTCAGTTGAGGAGCTAGAAGTCTCAAAGAGGCTTGAAAATGGGTACTGCGTTACTATAAAACATTAATAATACAAAGAAAAAAGTGAAAACAGCTTCTTTTATTCTCACAAATTAATCTATGTCAACAGTATCTTGGGGTTTCCATTGTTAAAACAAAGTGGAATCTACGATAAAATCTGTCTCATCTTGTAACCAGTAGACATTAAGTATGCATGTTCAAATGAAGTGCGGGGGTGGGGGTGGGTGGGGGGTTGGGGGGGAGGTGGGGGGGTCTTTTTCATTTGTATTTTAAAAATATTTTATTGTGTAGTGATATATTATTCATGATTTATTAAAGCTTGACTGAAGATTCAGAAAAGCAAAGCAGCTGGCCACTAATCCTTACCTGTACCTCAGATTTCAAGGGCTAACCTATGAGCTCTCCTCAGCGTGGCTGGAGGCTGAATGCCTCATACTGAATCCTGATACTGACTTATATACCTCTCATGAGTCCTGGGATTAAAGATCTGAGCTATAATTCTCTTTTAGACTGATTCAATATTGTGTAGATCTGGGTGGTCTTGGACTCAGAGATCCATCCATCTATCTCTTACTCCTGAATCCTAGGATTAAAGGTGTGTACCACCAATGCCTGATCTCTATAGCTCGAGCTGACTTTGCTTTTCTGAATCTTCAGTCAAGCTTTAATAATTTATAAATAATATATCACTACATTAGCTGCCTAAAATGATCAGAATTTACAATAAGTGGTTGTTTATGTGATGTACAGTATAAATAATTATAATACAATCTAGGATATTCTAAAACTACAGCCACAGAAAAAATTTAGCTTAATTTTTAAAACATTATTACATTACTTATTGCTCTGTGAGTGTGTGTGTGGGTGTGTGTGTGTGTGTGTGTGGATGCTTGGTATGCTGTGTATACATGGCACAGTCATTTTAAGTAGGTGTGCCTTGAGAAAATATTTGAACAAAAAATGTATCTTTATTTATTTCCCTTCTTTATGTTGCATCTTAGGGATTGTTTTGATTTATTAAAATGTATGATGATTAGTTTAGCTAAATTTTGACAAAGAAAGGGGAGTGTTACTGTTTAGTGTAAGTGGGCAGCTGTTTGAACTGGTAGACTTGGGAAATTAACTGTTATTCCAGATGGGACAAAGACTTGTCCATTTCACCAGAGACTAGTGAGACCTACTTTCACACCACTACCAAGTAGAAGACACATTGTGAGGGAGCAAATGTAGGAGCAGGATAATAGTTGGGGACTAACATATCATTTGGGTATGAGATGATGTTGGCTTGGACCCGTTGAAGAGTAGAGAATGCTAACTGAAGAGGACATGTTCCTGCCTGTCTGGGGTCCCCTATGTCTCATGGAGTCATTGGCTGAGAGCCAGATCTCAAGGCTGTTCCCCATTTGATCCTAGCTCATGGCAGGATCCTGGTCTCTAGGCCTCTGATTCATAAATGCTTCTATTTCTGACGTCTTAACCTCATCTTACTGCTTTTGTTAATATAAGTTTTTTTTGCTCCAATAAAATATCTTAAGAGGGCTGTTGAGAAGGCTTAGTAGATAAACACCAACTTTGACAACCCAAGTTCAATGCCCAGACACACACGGTGGAAGAAGAAATGGACTATTATCCATGGGCTACTGTTGTGCTCAGACTTCTTTGAGTAAACCTCATACAGCAGTGGGTAGCAGCCAATGCAGAGAATCAGAACTGGTCAAAGAGTTGAGAACAAGTGACTGCTGAGTGCTCAGTCCCTACTCCCTGAGCTCAGAAAACTTCACAGAAGAGGGGGTGGATAGAATGTAAGAGCCCAAGGAGGGTAGGTCACCTTCTAAACAGGACATGGCCATCCCACTCATGAACTCAGCAGTTGTGGCTACCTGCACAAGACCTGTGCAGGATCAAGCCACCAACAATCAGCCTGGACAGGGAGGGGCTCATGAGGCCCCACCCCTAGCTGAGGGTGTTTTGGGCAGTTGGGGGCTCCTGGAGGGATCAATTATCCTAAGGGTGTGGCTTCTGGCAGGTTTCCCACGCTCCAGGGTCTGCCCCCCCTCCATCCATGGGCATGCAGGCAGCATTAACTGACCTTGGTGAATTATTAAAGGGGTCAGGCTTGAAGAGGAGGGACATGAAGGTGGGACGGGGACAGGCTGGGAAACGTCTGTGGGCAGGGTGAGGGGAATGGAAGGCAAGTATCATCAGATGCATTGTATACATACATATAGTTGTCCGAGAATAAAAATTTTTAAATGAAAAAGAAAGCGTCTGTGCTGAGTATACCTTTATGGTCATTTGTTTCTTAATTCTGTTTTCCTTCAGGTATTTCCATATGGCGTCATTGCCTTGGGCACACACTCTTATCGGAGGGTCTTCCATGGGGTTGCTCATCAGTGTTAGGACCTTAAGGTTCTCCAGGAGGTCAAGGTTCTCAGGGAGGCAAGTGAGTAAGTTGTCCTCCAGCAGCAGCTCTTTCAAACCTGCAAAGATCTTCATTTAATTGGTTGATTTAGCTTAGGATACCATCCTAATTGAATGTCTGTCTGTGTCTGCTCTTCCACAGCATGAAGAGAACCCAGAGACTACTCAGCAAAAACTTGCTAAATGGGAGTGACTCAGCCAAACAGTACTCGAGTGTTTAGGAATCGGGTGTGATTATTCTTTCCAAGTAAATCATGCAATTCTAAAAAATCCCCCCTGCTAATTTCATCATTCCAGGTCTGACTTAGTGACATAGATAAACATTTACATCAAGACCCCAACTCTAGATGCTACCATATCATAAGTGTTCAGTCAACTTCTGCTGATGGTGGTGTAATGAAAGTATGGATGTATGCTAATTTTCCTAGCAACCACTGTTTGCTTCTCTTTTTCATTCAAATTATAAACTACCTTTGAAAGACTCTTAGCTACACAATTATAGAGGCACCCTGCTTCCTTCGTGTTGCTAGAGAGTCTGTCTGTGGGTGATGGTACAGGACAGCTCTACAGACTCTGAAATTGGTCTTTCTTAAGGCAAGGAAGTCATTTACTGGTAATGTGGGCCTCACTCTGCTGGGTTGTGGATCTAGAAAGTTCCTCACCTTGAGCATGGCAAATGGCATCTGGGAGTTGCTTAAGAAGATTATGCCGACAATCAAGAACTTCCAGGTTTGGCATTAATCCCAAGGATACAGGTAGCTGCTCAAGAAGGTTGTTTTCTATGTATAATTCTTTAAGATTCTGCCATAACATGAGAGTGTGTGGTGAGGACATTTATCTTAAAAAGTGAATTACAATAACCAGACTTACCTGTGAATGTCCATTCATGTGTAGTAGGGAAAATCATGCCTTGGAACAATGGAGAAACATGTTTATTTCTTGTTTTCAGTGCTTATTCCCCAATTTGTGGTGCTCCTTAAAGCTTGTAGAGCCTTTAAGAAGTGGGTCTTGCTAGCAGAAGCCAGCCACTAGATACAGGCTATGGGCGTCATACCTGTCCCAGCTTTGGTCTAGCTTGCTCTGTTTCCTGATCTGCCAAGATTTAGGAGCCCTCTGCCATACATTCCTGCTGCCGTACACAAAGCCACTCCTGCCATGAATGGACATGAAGGTTGGAGGGTGTGCTGGCTAGTTTTATGTCAACTTGATACAAGCTGGAGTTATCTCAATTCAGAAAATGGGATCCATCTGTAAGGAATTTTCTTAATTAGTGATTGAAGGTAGAAGGACCAGCCCATTGTGGGAGGTGCTATCCCTGGGCTGGTGGTCCTAGGTTCTATAATAAAACAGGCTGAGTGGGCCATGGGGAGCAAGCCAGTAAGCAGCACCCCTCCATGACTTCTGCATCAGCTCCTGCCTCCAGGTTCCTGCCCTGTGTGAGTTCCTGACCTCACTGCTTTTGATGGTGAATTGTGATATGGAACTGTAAGTGAAATAAGCTCTTTCCTCCCCAAGCTGCTTTTAGTCATGGTGTTTCATCACAGCAAGAGTAACCCTAACTAAGACATTGTTGTAGTGTCCTATGTCTGGGATACACAACAGCCTGGTTCCACTCAGCTTACATGCCTGGTCCTTTTTTGGAGGGAAGTGTGTGGATTGAGAAATGGGAGGTAGAAAATTAAAGATACTAAAGAAAAGACAAGAAACACAGGATAGATTTGGGAGGGCATTCCAGTGAATACTGAATCAGCCCTAAGTTAATTTTTCAAAGCCCTTTTATATCCCAAGCCAAGGGGAAGGGCAAAAGACTTCTATTCCATGATAGAAAGACTACTCAAAACATCTCTTAAGGAACAAAACATCCAGCAGTCACACCCTTAGGCTAAATGTCCTGTTGTTAAAGTAAGACACCCATTAGTTACTTCTTAGCCAAACATTCTGTTGTTTGACCTTGAAGGAGTGAAAACAAGCTTGAACTCTCTAACCTATGTCAAGATGAAGTGGAGCTATGTAGCCCTCTCAGCCCTGAGACATTGTGGTAGAATATTTTACACTATGAAGATGTGCCTTTGCCAAGGCGCCTTCTAATTGATTTAATAAAGAGCTGAATGGCCAATAGCTAGGCGGGAAGAGGTTAGCTGGGACTTCGGGGACAGAGATGACTCTGGGAAGAAGAAAGGCAGGGTCACCAGGAGACACAGAGCAAGCAGGATGTGCAGGATGGGAGTTAACTGCCACGAGCCACATGGCAGAACACAGATGACTATAAATGGGTTCGTTTAAGTTATAAGAACTAATTAGAAACAAGCCTAACCTATAGGCTGAGTTTTCATCATTAATAAGTCCCTATGTTGTTACATGGGAGCTGACTAGTGGGACAGAAAAAGAATCATTACAAGACATAGTGAATAACAATCACATTAGAGTGAAATCCACTATTTAGCATTGAAAATCTAGCACAGATGCATGGTTTATGCAGTGTGAGGAACATTGCCTCATGTTCTCTCAGCATTAGGGGACAGGGGAGGGCAGCATGCACTTCTTGGCTGTCTGTTGAAAGGGCTTACCTGCAATTTACAGATGTTTTCTGGAATACAGGAAATTTTGCATCCCTGGTCTTGTCCAATGTATAATTTCTCCAGAGTCACTACAGAAAAGATTTCCTCCGGGAATGATGAAAAGTCATTCCCTGTGAGTCCAAGTGTCTTCAGTCTTATAAGTGAGCCCATGTTTGGTGGTAACTGGAAATATAACAAAAAGCTAGTTAGGGTTGAGATTGTTTTTTTTTTTTATAAGTTTTTTTAAAGATTTTATTTATTTATTTATTTATTTATTTTATTATGTATACAACATTCTGCTTCCATATGTATCTGCAAACCGAAGAAGGCACCAGATCTCATTACAGATGGTTGTGAGCCACCATGTGGTTGCTGGGAATTGAACTCAGGACCTCAGGAAGAGCAGTCGGTGCTCTTAACCTCTGAGCCATCTCTCCAGCCCCCGAGATTGTTTTTAAACACTCAAAAATAAATTGTTTGGATTGTCTGGTGGTAATGGGTTATCAATACTGACCTTAGTGTCACCAAAGTTGTATACAAACTGCCAGGGCTAAATTTAACTGGCTTTATGTCGAGAATTTTAAAGTTGAGCTTTTAGCTTTGAAACAAGTTGTTAAACAAAGTGTAGAGCTGCTTAGTGACTCCTAGAGACAGGCAGTTTCTATATACTTTTACATGTGTACTATATGATTTACCGTATATGTTTGAAGATCAGCAGTTTGAGCTTCCACCTGTCTCCTGCTGAAGCAGGCAAGTGGAGGACAGTATTTGGTTTGGGGTTAGCAATTTCCCATCCCCCTCTTGTAATAATGTACTTGGCCGGCTAGCTCTTTCACCTGCAGACACTGTGCATATACATCCCTCTCCAAACAGTGCATCTAGCAAGCTCAGAGTCCCCCTGGGACTCCCACATGCATCAGGCTGCAAGTAGTCCCATCTCTGAACAAATGTACAAACTGTCCAGGTAACAATCCAATTTAGACAGTATCTTTTCAAGCATGTTCCTAGTGTATGCAGGTATGATGAATAGAAGGGCCAATGTGGCCTGAACTAGATTAGGGGTGCATGTGCAGTAAGGCAAAATTCTGTTCTCCAGTAACTTTTAGAGATAGTCCTCTATTTACTACCTATGTCTATGTATAATTAGATGAAGACATGGCTAAGACTACATGCATTATAGGAAGAAACATGACCAATAGGAAAAAACTGAATGTATGACTTAATCTGTCAATCAAAATAGAGAGCCATCCAAACTACCCCCTGTAACTACCCCCCCTTCTCTTTAACTCCACATAAAGAACAAGGAGTGGGGCGAGTGAGAGTGCTTACTCGTGTGGTCTGCTACCGATCTTGACAGTGTATTGTTAGACTCCCAGAAAACTCAGGTATCTGGAGTCCCAGGCCATGACCACGGTCATCCCAATCACCAGGCAGATTCGAGAGCTTGCTGCAAACTGCATGAGGCTTTATTGTAATTTAACGAGCTAACCCCATGTTAGCTCAGGTCTTTTGTCCACCCACCATGGCGGTTGGCTACAAAAGACAGTTTGAACCGGCTGCTGAAAGATCTTGTAGGGCAGCGTAAGGGGAGTGTCTAGGGGTACGCACAGGCTCAGGATTGGTGTGCCTCCAGGCTTGCCCTGTGTTGATTGGTCAACTGGTTGTTATGGCCCATAGGCCCTCCCAGGGTGGTTGCTATGCTCTATGCATCATTGCTGTGCGCTTGTCCATAAAGTACACCCAGGGTCATAAAGCATAGCGCTACCAGCTAACTTCTGATTGGTTCCTTGTCACGAGGCAGGCACCTAACCTCTAGTGACTAAGACAAGGTCACAGCAAGCACGTGTTACTGTCATGGCTGCCGAAATGGGGGGCTGGTCCCTTCAGTATCTGTCTCTAATTTGTGCCATCACTTTGCTTGAATGGTATCATCTTGCTTCTGTGTAAATTGATGTGGGCTCTTATTTTCAACTCTTTGGATGAGAAGTCAAGACTCTGAAAACACGTGGCCAGACCCTATCCAGGGGTAATACTGCTACTCCTCTGCTTTTCACATGTTGGGTCAGTTAATGTTGTTTCATGGCAAATGTGCTACCTAGAGAATGTCAAATACTTGATAATGCTGGAAGGAAGAGCACTAATAATAATATTTGTAGTACATTTATTTCTTGGAATTAATATATCTGGTTGTTAGACCCCTGGAAAACTCAGGTATCCAGGGTCCCAGGCCACGTTCTCAGTCACCCCAATCACAAGGCGGATTCGAGAGCTTGCTGCAAACTGCACGAGGCTTTATTGCAATTTAACAAGCTAACCCCATGTTAGCTCTGGTCTTTCACCCATCCGCCATGGCGGATGGCTTGCAAAAGATGGCTCCTAGGGTCTCCCAAGAGATCTTATAGGACAGCGTAAGGGGAGTGTCTAGGGGTATGCACAGACTCAGGATTGGTATGCCTCCAGGCTTGGAGGGCTTGCCCTGTGTTGATTGGTCAACTGGTTGTTATGGCCCATAGGCCCTCCCAGGGTGGTTGCTATACTTTGTGCGTCATTGCTATGTGCTTGTCCATAAAGCACACCCAGGGTCGTAAAGCATAGCGCCACCAGCTAACTTCTGATTGGTTCCTTGTCACGAGGCAGGCATCTGACTTTCTAGTGACAAGGTCATAGAAGCACGTGTTCGGCCGTTATGGCTGCCAAAAGGGAAGCTGGTCCCTTCATTCCCCCATTTTCCTTTTTTGGAAATTCCAATCATGGAATTGCTGTCTCTCTAGCGCCCCCATCAGGGAGTGAGAGCTATTGGCATCCCCATGCAAGGGAGTTCCTCCTGACTTAGCATTTTAACCAGGGAAAATGGGCAGCGAAATTCTTTTCCAAACTGCTTCCTGCTGACTTTGGGACGAAGTTAGGGACCCCAGAAGGTTGAAATGCTAGTCAAAAGCAAAAAGGAATTTAGGCAATGGGGAATCCATCAGGGGCTTTTGGCAGACTCTGTTGCAGAGACAGGGGTTGTCCACATCAGCTGGACTGGTTCACATCCACAGCAAGTCCAGGGCTCGCAGTCTACTTAGAACAACCTGTAGTCAGCAACTGATATTCAGATGTCTGCCAGAAGCAGAAACCTGTTTAAGACATGTTTAAACTAGGAACAGAGGTTAAAACTTATTTACTGAAGCCCACAATGCAGAAAAAGCAGATATCTGGATATCTGTTCAAACAGCAGGAACATATTTATAACTTTGAGTCCTAGCAAAAACTACAGATTTGGGCTATAAGCATGTATATTTTTCTTCTGTCCAGAAAGCGAGGTATGGATTGGACAGAGGTGCCTTTGGCCTGATGAAAAGCCCTTTAAGTTTGTACTTAGATGACAACCAAAATAAACTTAAAAACCATGAGCTTGTGCCTGAACAGTAGATAGACACTATTTTATCAGCTAACATACTGACTAGTCTATAGTGGATCTGACAGGCTGATTGTCAAGCTGACAACCAGTAATATTTCAGAGATCTGAGAAGGGTATATTTTATCCGAACCTACAAAAAGTGACAGAAGCCAGTCTAGAAGCCAGTCCATATACAGTTAGCCATACCCAAGTTTCTCCATTTCCGCTGGAGGCAGCTGTCTCAAAGAACAGCAATCTTCGCCAGGCCTATACTGTGAGAGTTTTTTTTTTTCTCTCTGTGGAAGGGGGACATGGAAAAGACTGACCTTGTTTTGTCTAGGCAAAGGGGGTACAATCAATTTTCCAGTGTCCAGCAGCTTTGTCCACAGTCTCGGCCAGGTTCTGGCAGGCAGCAGGTATGACATCTGAGCATCTCGCTCACTGGTCCAGGTGCAGGAACTGAGGTGCCTCATAATCTTCTTTGGAGGCTTTGGGTCATTGTCAGGATCTGGCAGTCTGTCTGATATTATAAACTTTAAAGATAACAATTTAAATGCCATATTCTGAAGATCTCTGAAGCATTAGAGGTCTGTTTGTCTGTTTTAGTTACTTGCCTTAAGCACACAAGAAGCATACAGGTGGCTAGGTAAGGTCTTATTTCTGTAATTAATTTCCAGCCTGACTGTAACTGGTTTTAACTTAGTAAAATGTTTGAAACTTAGCACAGCTGAATTTAAAACTGCATAGAGCTACCTTATATTCCTTAAACAGTAGCTACATGTACATATTTTAGCTGTTTGCTGAAACTTAACTTCTTTCTGAGGCAGGGTTTTTCTATGACTTTGGAGCCTGTCCTGGAATTTGATCTGTGACCAGGCAGGCCTTGAACTCATAAAGATCCATCTGCCTCTGTCTCCCGAGTGGTGGGATTAAAGGTGTGTGCCACCAATGTTCTAAACTTAAAGGCGTGTGCCACCTACACCCTGAGCTTAAAGGTGTGTGCTACCAACACCCTAAACTTAACTTCTGAAAACACAAACTGTAACATCTTATAATAGATTAGCATCTTTCACAAAACAAGAATTTTACATTGTCAGGCTTTGCTTAAAAATAATTCTAAATTGAAGCTCTTTAAATACAAATATTAATAAAACATTAAAAAAACTGGTTTTAAAAAGAAATTTAAATTCCCTTAATGTTTTTCAGTAATATATAGAAGCATTAACATTTTAAATCTTAACTGAAAAACTTGTTTCTAAGATGGTACCTCTAATTTCCATGCGGTCACCTTTAGTCAAGATGGTGGTTTAAGTATTCTTTTTTCAACTTCAGCAAAATGGCTACCAGTCAGCCATGTGACCAGTTTGCCATGTGGCTGACTACAAAATGGCCGTAACTTGTACCCTTTGCTTAACACGCTTGTAACAGAACTTAGGTTATACCAGGAAATAGAACATTTTAAAACAAGTATACATAAATTACTTGAGAAATAAACAGGACTTTTTAAACAGAATTAGCTTAATATGGTTAAAATTTTAACTTATATTACCATTTTTAAAATTTACTATTTGTAGACATGAGAAACCATAACAGTTTACAGTTTACATTTTTCTCTGACTTGTAACAACCTTTTCTCTGACCTTCTACAACTTGCTTTAACTCTTTATAACCTTTTAGTTCATTCTTCTGACTTTCTTAGACATTCTTAGACAAATTTCCTTTTTCCTTTCTCTCTTACATTTTTTTCTCATTTTTTAGTCAACATAAAAATTTTATCAAAGTCCCTTTTACAGTTCTTAATAACTTTAAGGCTGTTTTTTTGTTTTTTTTTTTAAGAAGTCCGGATCAGGCCAGATAAGTTCATACACTCGAGCTCCATGTGCTCAAGGCAGAGAGACCTGGGGTGGGGGTGCTGCTGGTAACCCCAGACCCTTGGCCAATGCAGGGGTGGGAAAAAGACCCCCGTGGCCCTCCTGCATACCATGTGTGTGGAGCACAGAAAGACGGGCAGCCAGGCAGATGGCGGCCTTGCAGCCATGTTCTCTCAGAGCAGGGAAACTCCCGAGCAGCTGCGGCAGAAACAGCTCCACTTGGCATGCCTCACAGACCCGCAGGTGGGGATAGAAAGGGGGTGCCGTGGTGGATCCTGAATTGAAAACCAATGATGATAACACAGAATAGACAGGAAAGAACAGATGCCAACCCAATCCGCCCGCGCTGCTTATAAGGCAATGGCACCAGGAAGACGGGCGGCAGAACCTGTGACTAAATCACCGCTGAGGAGGATCCAAGTCCTTGGCCTCCGTTTGTACCTCCCGGGTGTCCTCAGTGCAGCAGTCTGTCCTCCGGGCGCATCTGCCGATCACAGTTGAGGTGGTGCCACGTGCTCAGAGCATCAAGAAAAGACCCCTGATCCATGCATGCCATGTGTGTGGGCAGTAGGGACAGAAAGAGATGCTTAACAAACACACAACACAAATATGAAATGTGGACAGACATTAGACAGCACAAACCGCGGCAAAGAAATGGTGCCCCAAACCAAAATTACAAACAACCCTTGGACTTTCGTCCAGGGCAGAACCAATGGTTCCAGAAATACGTCTATTTCTGGGCCCACACGTCTGCTTACCCTATGGTTCAATTCAAGCAACCCAATCGGACTTTCGTCCAGGGCAGGACTTCAGGGTCTCGAAATACGTCTATTTCCCCCAGAAGTCCGAATTACAAATTCCAAATACCAGTACAAATTACAAATACAAATTACAAATTCTGCGCAGGCTCAGATCAAATTCAAGTCATGGCACCAAACCAACAAAACAGCAAATTCAAATTCAAGTCATGGCACCAAACCAACAAAACAGCAAGAGACATAACAAGCAAACACATAACATTGAACATATAGGTTGCAAGCTCGAATCATCTTACCTCCAAGATCTAATCCACTCAGGTGAAAGGTGGTCGCAAATCCCGGACGAGCCCCCAAATGTTAGACCCCCAGAAAACTCAGGTATCCAGGGTCCCAGGCCACGTTCTCAGTCACCCCAATCACAAGGCGGATTCGAGAGCTTGCTGCAAACTGCACGAGGCTTTATTGCAATTTAACAAGCTAACCCCATGTTAGCTCTGGTCTTTCACCCATCCGCCATGGCGGATGGCTTGCAAAAGATGGCTCCTAGGGTCTCCCAAGAGATCTTATAGGACAGCGTAAGGGGAGTGTCTAGGGGTATGCACAGACTCAGGATTGGTATGCCTCCAGGCTTGGAGGGCTTGCCCTGTGTTGATTGGTCAACTGGTTGTTATGGCCCATAGGCCCTCCCAGGGTGGTTGCTATACTTTGTGCGTCATTGCTATGTGCTTGTCCATAAAGCACACCCAGGGTCGTAAAGCATAGCGCCACCAGCTAACTTCTGATTGGTTCCTTGTCACGAGGCAGGCATCTGACTTTCTAGTGACAAGGTCATAGAAGCACGTGTTCGGCCGTTATGGCTGCCAAAAGGGAAGCTGGTCCCTTCATGGTGACACCTGGTTTTTAGCTCCCAAGGTCTTTCACCTGACAGTTTTGAAACTGCTTTTGAACTCAATTGGAAGCAAACATATGTTCAGAGTGTTTCTATTAGGATGCTCCCTGTAGATCCTGGGATCCGTCATGTCATGTTTTCCCTTCTTTTGAACACCTCATTTAGATGTTAGAGGTATTTTACAGACTGCCAGACTTCAAAGGAAAGCTTTAAGCAGATTCTGTGAAACAACCCTCTAACAGAGGCTAAATATGCTGCTAGCTAATCATGCCACCCTCTTTTCCTCACCACCTCCCAGAAAGAAAAGAGTGATCCTTACGAATCACCTTGAGTGGAAATCCTTACTAAGCTGCATCACAGTTGGTGTATTACTCCCTCATTCTGGTCCTCTAGAATCTCATGGAAAAATCTCACTCTAACTTATATAACCACCCTACTCACTGCAGCAAAAGATGCCTCCCGTTACTGTTAGAAAGAAAATTCTAGGTGAATTAGCAATTTCTTAACTTGCACACTCCTTTGTCTAACTTCATTCCTGGTGGGAAATCCTTCCTCATTTCCCTGTCTCCCTGTCTTCCTCGTACCTTCTCCCCAGTCAGTGCTGCCTCCTACCACTTTGGTGAGACCACAGCACTGTTCAGGACCCTCGCTGTGCCTTTCTATAGCTCATCACTGGGCAATGGTACTGAAATGGGAGGAATTAATAAAAGTCTAAAAACTTAGACTCCAAAGCCCATATAGGAAAAAAGAAAACTTCAAGCTCCTCTGAGCTCCCAAAAGGCAGCCAGACAGATAAGGCTAAACAAAGAACTGGATAGTGACTAGAAGCCTGAGACCAGATAGCATACTCAAGCTATGTCAACATCTCTCTGTCATAAAGAAGTCAGATAGCCATCAACTCGAAGTTGTAAAATTCCCTGACCCAGGAGATAATTAACAAACTTATTTCCCCTACAATATCCTGCTTAATTGCATCCTGCCGAAACATACATTTATTATTTCATCCTATGTAACCATGAAAACCTTGTAATCTGGAAACTTTCAGTCTTTTGAACTTTCCCCTTAAAAGCCCCCTTAGCTGAAAGTCGTAATCTGCTTGCTCTTGAGAGGGCAGAATCCATGCTGCAGCTTGCCAATAAAGAAACCTTTGTTCCTATATTCGGTGAGTCATCTCCTTGGTTGATTTTTGGGGGGTTCCTCGAACTGGGCATAATAGTACTACTCACAATTGGAAAAGAAGGAAGCACACCATAAGAATAAATTAAATTTCTGTAAAAGTTTTGCACAACTGGAATTTATTAGAACATTTTTTAAAATGTAAGATGAAGGTTTATTTTTCTAAAAACTGCTATGAATATTTCCTTTTTTGGTGTGTTTTTATATATATATAGTTTGCTTTTATTTTGAGACAGGAGCTCATGTAGCCCAGGTTGGTCTGGAACTTGCTATGTAGCTGCTGATGACATCAGACTTCTGATCCTCCTGCCTCTGTTTCCAAGACCTGGGATTAGGAGTATAGATCATCAAACCCAGTTTATTTATTGACTTAAAAAATCAGATCAAGTTGATCTTTAGAGAAACTGAATTTAAAAAATTAAAGAATTAAAAAATTCTTCCTGGGGCACTTGGCTCCCCTTCAACACCAGGTACTGCATTCAATAAAGTAGAAAACAACAGGAAAAGACTTCAGTCTAATCCATTATTACAGCCTGATAATTCTACTCTCACCATTGTTTACTTAACACACTGGTGTAGCTTTTCATTTTCAAAGTACATTTAATGTTCATAAGTCCACCCTTTGCCCAGGATTTTCAAGACCTCATATTTTGTTTCATCAATTCATGTTAATGCATAATATATAGAAATCAATGTAGACACACGGGGCCTGGTGCAGTGACTCAGTGGGTAAAAGTACTTGGTGTTGGCCTGAGTTCCAGAACCCACACAAAGAAAGAAGGCAAAACCTGACTCCACAAAGTTGTCATCTGAGCACGTATGCATGCTGTGGCACACATACCCATGTATACACAGCATACCAAGCATCCATCCATACACACACACACACACACACACACACACACACACACACACACTTACTTTATAAAAACTGAAAAATCTGGACACAGAGAATCTGCAGAGTATCAACATGGGACAATTATTTATGACACCATAACTGACCATTTTGAGGTTGAATACTGTTTTTGCTTTCTCTTTTAATAGTAATTTGCTATACAGGTAAAATCAATTTAGCTACCTACTGAAAGCTATTTTCACACTTAGCTAGGCAAGGAGAAGCTACTGCCAGGCCTCAAGAGTCAGAAACCCATCAGGTGAGTCTTCGGGTAGAAGAGGTAAGGAGCTGGCTTAAAATTAGAGAAGAGAAATAAGCCTGGTGATTATAAGTTATAGCATCAGGCAAAATTAATAGTGGAAGGACAAAAGTACAAAAAAATATAATCAGAATAATGGAAAACTATGAGTATAGTTCATAAAGATTTTCATGTTCAGCACAATATGTGTCTACATGTCTATGCTCCAGCATGGTTTGATTTATGAGGTAAACTGAGGTTTCTCTTGTTATCGAGCAGAATTCATTCAAGTCTCCCCTCTGAGAGTTTAAAGTTTCTCTCAAGAAAAGGTTAGCTATCATTGGTGACTCAGCCATGATTAGGACAGTGCTATCCTTCTGTGATGGCTAATTTTGGTTTTGACTGAACACACCAGGAAGAGAAATTGCTTCCATCAGAGTGGCCTGTGATCATGTCAGTGGGGGCATTTTCCTGTTTTCCAATTGATGTGGGAGGGTCCATCCCACAGTGCAGCATATCCCTGTGCAGTGGGTCTGGACTGTGTGAGAAAGGTAACCAAAGGTGAGCCTGGGGGCAGCCCTTGGGGATCAGTTTGAGTTCCTGTTCTGACTCCCCTTGGTGAGGGACTGACCAGGAAGTGTGAAATGAAATAACGCCTTCCCTCCTCCAGTTGCCTTTGGTCATGGTGTTTATCACAACAATAGAAAGCAAACTAGAAAATCTTCCTAAATCCATTTTATTTTGAGTTAATGAAATACTTAAATGAAACTGTTAAATGAAACACTTTCTCCACTGGAAGGAATCTCTCCACCCCATCTGTCTCTCTGTCTCTGTTTCTTTCTGACTCTGTGCCCTGCCCCACCTATCTGCACACCCCCTTGTATAGGGCACAGTCAGTACATGTGTGTGGAGGTCAGAGGGCAGCTTTTGGAAGTCAGTTCTCACCGTCCACCTAGTCTCTGAGGCAGTCTCTCTCATTTCCACCGTATTGAGTAGCTAGCTACCCACTAGCTTCCACGCACTTTTCCTATTTCCATATCCCTTATTTTATTGTGCTTATTTATGATCCTGGTGATTGAACCAGGAACTTCCACATGCCAGACAAGCCCTGAGTTTAATGCCTTTTTTGAGCATTCCCCGCAAAGGTACACTCTTGGGAACTTGGTGACTTTTCCTTCCAAATCATGTTTTTATTGCTTTTTATAGTTTTATCGTTATAAATATTCATTAAATGGGTGGTATATGTGTGTGTATTTATTTATATGTATAATATTAAAAATGTGTTTATTTGTGTATTTATGCCTGTGGGCCTGTATGCATCATAGGGAGAGCGGAGGTCAGAGGACAACTTGCAAAAATCAGTTCTGTCTTTCCTCAATGTTCCCCCTGCCTCCACAGGATCAAACTCAAGTTTCCAGGCTTGGCAGAAAACACTGTTACCCAGTGGGCCATGTCACCAGTGTCTATATTTGTATTGTGTGTGTGTGTGTGTGTGTGTGTGTGTGTGTGTGTGTGTGTGTGTTGTGGTTTTTCAAGACAGGGTTTCTCTGTGTAGCTTTGGAGCCTATCCTGGCACTCGCTCTGGAGACCAGGCTGGCCTCGAACTCACAGAGATCCACCTGCCTCTGCCTCCCGAGTGCTGGGATTAAAGGCGTGCGCCACCAACACCGGGCTATGTTTGTAATTTTGTGTGGCTCAACAACGAATATATTGTTGTAGGGGTTCCCCAACCCCACCCCAGTTCAATAAGCATCACACTTTGAGTTGTCTCCACACTGGTTCATACAGCCTCAGTTAGCTCACATTGCTGTGTCTATTGCATTCGATGAGGATCCTGCAGCGTATCTGCGTTTGCCCCACTGACATGGTCTGCCATTATTCAGATGCTCAACAAGGCCGTGATGGGCATTTCCAAAACGCATCCCCGCACCCATGCAGGGACAGTTTCTCTAGGGGGAAAAAAAACAAGCAAGCAAAGAAACAAACAAAAAAACCCTGTTCTTCAGTGTCCCAAGAATGGAAAGTTAAGGACCTTAGTATTTCTGGGGAACAGGGTAAAGCCTACATCTTATGGAAGCTGTCGGGTGGTGCGTGTTACGAGGAGAGACCCTGGAGTCCAAACCGTGGATTGGAATCTTGGCGCGCTCTGACCCTTAAAACAACTTTCAGTTCGATTTTGTTTCATGTGTCCTCGAGAATGAAAATACCCCAGTGATTGCGGCCCATGTCCTAACTGAACATTAGATGGAGGTTTGAATTACTATTCTTTGGAAAGAAAGACTATAAAATGCCACCTTGTGGGATATCTTTGATAACCCTTTTGTTGTTGTTGCTGTTTTTGTTTTGTTTTGTTTTTTGCTTTGTTTGTTTTTCCGGTAGCGGGTTTCACTATATTGGCTGGCAAAGCGCCACGTGAAGGAAAGGCAGAGCAGGGTGACAGCCGGGAAAGGAAGCAGTACCTGTCCTACTTTGTTATCGTCCAGCGCCAGGATCTCCAGGTTCTTGAGCGCGCAGATCTGCGCCGGGAAGTGGTCTATGTGGTTCTGACTGAGATCCAGGAAGCGCAGGTTGACCAGGCGCTTGAAGGAGCGCCGCAGCCCTCGCAGGGAGGTGTTGCGCATGTACAGCAGCTGCAGCGATATCGCGCGGCACAGGAGGCGCGGCACCTTCTCCAGGCGGTTCTCGCTCAGCCCGACCTCCGTGAGCTCAGTGAGCCGATCCAGGGTGGGCGGGAGGGAGTGGAGGAGATTGTGGGTCAAATCCAGCACCGTCAGCCTGCTGCACTGGCTCAGAGACTCAGGGAGAAGGGGCAGGTGGTTAGACGCCACGTAGAACTTCTGTAGCTTCACCAGGTTGCCGATTTCTTCCGGGATGGCCTTCAGCTTGTTGTAGTCCATATCGATCACCTCCAGGTTGACGAGGACACAGAGGTCGGGAGGGAAAACAAAAAACTGATTCTTTTTCAGGTAGATCTCCCTGAGTTTGGTCTGGTTCACGATTTCCTTGGGCAGCGATTCCAGGTGGTTCCCCGACAGTCCGAACAGCTGTAGGTGGTGCAGGGATTTGCAGATCACAGTGGGAACCTCTCTCAGGCCAGTGTCGTAGAGCCGCAGCTCACGGAGGGTGCGGAGGCAGCTGAGTACCGGCAGCGAGGAATAGAGCAGCGGGTTGCTGCTCACGTCCAGCGACTCCAGGCTGCTTAGCGACGCCAACTCCTGGCACAGAAACTGCAGGTTGTTCTTGTGCAGGTAGAGGACCCTGACATTCTTTAAGTGCTGAATGTCTGGGTCAATTTCAGAAATCTGGTTGTTCTCCAGATGCAGTTCTTCTAATTCTTTTAATGCCAAAATCTCTGACGGGATGGTTTTCAAATTCTGATTGGAACCATCCATGAAAAACGTTCGATCAGTGACCTGGTGGGGGTCATTTCTCTGAAGAACCTTGAGTTCTGGTTTCAGTACTTCCTTTGACATGGTTTTTACACCAAGTTCCTTCGTCCCAACTCTGAAATGCTGTGAAGGGGAGAGAAAAAAAAATCAGATTTACCTGACAACAAGACTTAATAACAGGGCTCAGGGGCGATGATGATGACGGACAAATGGCTAAGTGACTGAAATTATTTTGCAACATAAAATTTATATATTTCTTTTGCATTTCATATTAGGGTAGGAGTTAAAGTGTAAACACCTCTTTCTAATAACTTTGTGCACGTGTGTTAACACACAGATTGCCTAATTTCATTTTTTTCTTAATTGCTTGTTTGGGAGCTAAAGAAAGGGCTCAACCTTTAAAAGCGCGGACTGCTCTGGCGGAGGGACTCATTTGGTGGCCCAGCACCCATTCTGGAGGTTCAAATGGCCTGTAACTCCGCTCCAGAGGAATTCCAAACAGTTCTGTCCTCTACCCACACCTGTGCTCATACACACATACCTCCCCCACCACATATGCATAATTTAAAAAAATCTTTCAAAGCTGGACACAGTGGTGCACACCTTTAATCTCAACACTGGAGAGGCAGAGGCAAGTGGATCTTTGTGAATTTGAGACCAACCTTGTCCACCTAGTGAGTTCAAGGACAGCCAGAGCTACACAGTGAGACCCTGTCTGGAAAACAACAAGAAACAAATTAACTTTTAAGATGCTTATTTTGATTTAGTCTCAGATGAATTGTGGACGCTTGCAAAAGACCATTGCTCTTGTCATCACCTCCAGAAAATATTGGGAAGATGTCTATATTGTATATTTTCACTAAGTCACCAGACTTGTTATCTGCAAGCAGGCTAAGGAGTGAAAATCTAGTGGTCAGCCACTTTTTCTCCATAAGTGGAGGTCAATGGGAAGGACCCTCCAGCCTGGTGAAGCTAGTAGACAGAGAAGCCAGCTTTCTGTAGACAAACCAAAAAACAACCAAATGAACAAATCATGCCTGAGACAGGAGAACCTGCCCCCCCCCAAAAAAAACAAACCAAAAACCAATTTGTAACATGTGGGTCAAGAGGGGCTCTCCTCCAGTCTGGAGTAAGCTCAAGTGCAAGGTCAGTTCCCCACTAGATATTGCCAAGGGACCTTTGAGGAAGGTACAGGCTGTGCTAAGAGAGATCTTGGTCTCCGTCTTTCTGTGTTGCTTGCTCCCTTGGGGGTGCACGCACACCTGCACACAGATATACACACATACATACACACAAATATACACATCACACATATATACACATACACACACACATACACATCACACACATAGACCATGCAGCATCTCCAACCTTTCTTCCCTTTCCTCCACCTTCTTTTTGTTTGTTTTTGTTTTTCAAGACAGGCTTTCTCTGTATAGCCCTGGTGTCCTGGAACTCACTCTGTAGACCAAGCTGACCTCAAAGTCACAGAGATCCACCTGCCTCTGGCTCCCGAGTCTTGGTTGGGGTTAACTGCATGTACCACCACACAGGCTGTAACCTTTAACTGTAACTTGTAACCTTTACCTTGTAACTGTTTTTTACCTTGCTGACCTTCATCTACTCTCACCCTCAAGGAATCTGTCTGGCTCAGGAATCCTCCAACCCCAACTCACCTCTTTCTCCCTGGCCTTACTCCCACATCCAGTACTATACTCTGACCATGCTACCCTATAATGCTCCTTGGAATCCCTGGTCTACAACTCTAACTAAGGCCTATTGCCTGTCTTAGGCTCCAGAGGCTATTTCAGGTCCTGCTTACAGGGTAGGTCCTCCAGATTTACCCTCCATCAGTGGGTCTGTAATCTGCACCTGAGGGTCCCTAGCATTCTGCCCCATCCCTTCACAGCCTTACTATAAAGAAGATGCTTAGATTCTATGCGGGCATTGACCTTGTCTGCCTCCACATTCCTGTGTGTCTGCAGATTGGTCCTGGCTTGGGCTATCTCAGACTAGTTCAGAAGTCGCCTTCTCCAGGAAACCCTTCCAGAGGGCTCTGCTCCTTCACAAAGGTCTTTAAGCCACTACAGGCCCATGCCCTTCACAAGTGGAGGTTCTACCACCAGATTTCAAGTTTAGCCTTCCACGTCCTTTTTGGGGAGAAAGAATGGGTCACCAGGATTTGTAGCCCTGTTTTCTAGCCCAGCAGTCTAGGCTTTCAACCCTCAAAGGTCTCCTCTCAGTGTCTGTAACCCAGAGTGGGTAAGTTTAAGGTAAGGGATCACTGCCAATGGATTACAGGGTGTCCCGCCCTCTCAGCTGTGGCCCCACCTCTTCCCCCTTCCTTCTGGAGGAAGTTCTGTGGTTGCCATGGGAGCAACTCGGGTTGCTGGCCTGGTCTCAGCCCTGTGAGGAACGAGCAGGAGCGAGCAGGAGCGAGCAGGAGCAGTCTGTAGAGAAAGCCCAGCCGCAACCTCCTCCTTCAGAGATACAGAACAAGGCAAGCTGGGTGAGGGGTACCCGGTCCTGCAGCCCCAAACCAAGCGAAGGGCGGTGGATCCCACTTGCAGAAGCCCCAGGTAAAGGGGAAAGCTCTGGGCGCCCTTGAACACCGAAGGTCCACCTGGCTTTGTGAGGAGTGTGTGGCGGTTTAGTGCCTGTGGTTTTGCTCTTAGGGTATGGGGAAGGTGTCCTGGGGGCTCTTCTGCATCTCCGTGTTTGTGGAAGCCCCGGTAAACCATCCCAGACAAGCTCCTGGAACATTTCTGACTTCCCACTTTCTTTTCTTTTAACCTCTCCACCTTTTTTTTTTTTTTTCATTTTAAGCTAGCATACAGAAGGGGTTTGTTTCATCGTGACATTTTATTCATACACACCATACTTACACATGCACTTTGAGTATGTCTGCGTCCATGAATTTAACAAATTAAGTGTAAGGGTAGGGTTGTGTATACTCAGTGGCTGAGCGTTTGCCTGGCACCCCCAGAAACCAGAGCTCCGACCACCCCTTTGGTTCGGCATGTTTGTTTTAAAGTGTGTGTTGTTTGGCTGGAGAGACGATAGTAAGGGATGATGATAAAGGGAGAGGCACTGACTCTGCGGCTTTTGGGAGGGGTGGAGCCTGCTGGAGCAGGACTGGGCGGGGCTGATCGCTTGACTGCACTTGTCCTGCTCCCTGGAGGTAAGACTAAGGCAGTTTGTTTTCTGCAGTGTGGCTTCTGCCTTCTCAGGTCACTGGGCCTCTGAAGAAAGCGCAGATTAGAGATTCAATCCTGCCACTGAATATCTTGAGATATTCTCTCAAGAAGTTAGTAGCCTGAGGCAGGAAAGTAGCGCAGTGGGAGAGAGCCCAACTCTGGCTTCTGTTTAGGAACCACCAGAGTATGTTTCCTGGGTGCTGATACTGCACTCAGCAGATGGTGTACCATATACATCTTAGAAATGCGGCATTCTGATCCCATCTCCTCTAGGCAATTCACAGACTCTTCGTGCACCTGAGAGAAGTGCCCTAGGTAGGTCTCTGTTTAGCTTCATTTAGTTCAGCACTTCTCAACAATATTTGACAGATAAATCCCATTCTGGGGGCGGGAATCTCTGATCATCTTGAAAAATAACGTGCTACATTATTTAAATAGCCAAAAGTTTCCTAAATTGGGTGATGGGATCCAGTATGTATGTACATTCATCTACATAGATACCATCCTGATGTGTTTTTTAGAGTAATGCCATGAAAGAACTGCTCGCGGTATGACATTAACTGAAAGGTATAAAATTAGACCAAAGATTCCAATTCTGTCTAAACACACACACACACACACACACACACACACACACACACACACACACACACACACACACCTAAGATTCAAATACGTCTTTTTAAAGGTATAAGAAAAGTTAATTTAAATACACCAGATCTTAAATCTCGTTTGGCAGCTGTGGGTGGCAAGCTCTTATAGCACAGCTACCCTCCCCAGCAATGGATGCTTCTGAGAAGTGGAGAGTTAGAGAAAGCAGCATCTAAGAGTGCAGCCTGGTTCAAGTGTGAGATCTCAGAGTACATTTTGAAAAAGACATACACAGAAAGTAGAAGAACAGAAAGACAATGGCACGTGCTTCTTACAACAGTAAGATCGAAGCTTCCATTATGGAAGACCAGGATTTCACAAGAAATGTTTCTAAAGTAATATTGGAGCCAGGTGGCACACACCTGTGATTCCAGCACTCAGGAAGCTGAGGAAGGTGGACCTTGAGTTCAAGAGCATTCTAGGCTATACTGTGTTTAAAAGAAGAAAAGAAAGCCAAACATTAAAGTAGCAGGACTATTAGGGAAGCTGATTGTATAACAGGGAACAGAGACCCGGGACCTATTTATCAGTAAAGGCAAAGCATGGATGGGGGAGGGGGCTGGGTGGGTGAAGTACTCACCATACAGTGTGAGGGTCTGAGTTTGGATTCCCAGCTCTCACATAACACCTAGGCATGCTAGTGTATGCCTGAAACCCTAGCATTTGGGGTGGAGACAGATGGATCCCAAGGGCTCTCTGGCCAATCTAGCCTAAATAGTGAGTGACTTGTTCAGTGACCTGTAGACCAAAAAACCAAGCAAACAAACAAACAAAACAACAACAAAAAACAGTGGAGAACAGTAGAGGAAGACCCTTGATGTCAACTTCTGGCATCCATGTGCACAAGCACCTGCATTCCCAACCATACACAGGAACTGAAGGGGATCAGCCTTAGACAGAGGAAGTGGGAGGCACAGGTAGGTGTGTTCTTTCATGAGCCAGGTCTCAGTCTGGTAAGAAGATGCTATCGGGATGCAGTTGAGGTTTCCAACCCAAGTAGGTGGTTGCTCTAATCTTCGGGCTTAGACCATTGAATAAATTTGCCTTCCCTTGGGGCTGTCTTAAGAAACCCTGTCATTGTGCCCCAAAGGGCACATGGAAAGTCTTTAGAGTCAGTTTGATTGTGCACACTTCCCCTTAGCTGTTTGATTTTGTCCAAAGTAATTTCTCTTGACACTTCTTCCTCAGTTACCAGGCCCAACTCATGGTAGAGTTAGTGGCCCCCTTTCAGATAGGGTGCTGACTGAAGCCACAGCCCCCCCCACACACACACCGTTTCAGATAACCACAGTCTGCTCACCCTCTCTGGTGCATTTATAACCTGTTTGGCTTCTCCCTACTCCCCTGGCCTGAGTTTTCTTTCTCTCTCGTCCTCACCCTCATATATACACACATTCCTCTAAATGAAACTTATTTGTGGAAACTTTGGGGAAAATTTATATGTGATGACGACTGTGTTTATGTTTCCAAAGCTCCAGAGTCTATGGATAAGCTCCAAGTACAGTACTGTCACTTTTGCTCAGAAAACTTACGGGAAACTAATCCTTTTGTACTGAATATACTCAAAGATCTGGATGAAGAAATTACAGAGAAGTAAGGAAGATGAATAAATATTCAACTATATCAAAAATACTCACTGATGATCATTTCTGTGAAATTCTGGACCATTCAGTGGTTTTATTCCCATTTCAAGATGGCTTGGTAAAGTAGACATAGCTTTTGATTCAGGGAAATAGATAGATGTGGGACAATTTGAGATCCTAGGTGAAATAGCTGTCTTTAGGGAGGGCTTTGGACCAGGAGCTTTCAATCCGGGCCCCTGGAGCTATCTCTGTTCCCCTGAGCTCAGTGAATTCAGGCATACCCTTTGTCCTGGTTGTTGCTGTTGTTTCTGTCTTGTTTTGTCAACTTCACCCAAGTTAGATTTACCTGGAAAGAGGCACCACAGTTGAAAAACTGCTTCTACCAGATGGCATGTATGAAGGTCAGTGGGGAATTTTTCTTGATTAATGATGAATGTAGAAGGGCTAGCCAGCTGTGGGTGGTACCAACCATGGGCATGCTGTCCTGGGTGGTATAAGAAGGTTGACTGAGCACACCATGAGGAGCAAGTTAGTAAGCAGGGTTCTGACATAGCCTCTACTTCAGTTCCAGCCTCCAGGTCCCTGCCTTGAATTTCTACTTGACTTCCTTCAGGAGTGGAGTATGACCCAAGAAATAAACCCTTTCTTCTCCAAGCTGATTCCGTAATGGTGTTTATCACAGCAGAAACCTAAAGTGTCTTCAAAGTGTTCAGTCTAAAGTGGGTTTGATGGTTAGCTTCCTCAACTTGATACAATTGGGCATCACTTGGGAACAATGAGGAGTTTTCTACATTTGGTTAGCCTATGCCCATGTCTATGGAGGATTTTCTTAATTTAAGTTAATGACTGTGGGTAGACATAGCCCTCTGTGGGCAGCATCATTTCTTAGACCAGGGTCCTGAATTGGATAAGACTGGAGAAATCAAGCTGAACACATGAAGCAACTGAGAATGCATGCATTTATTTCTTCCTACTCTTTTTTTTTTTTGTTCCTTGTTTTTTTTTTTTTTTTTTTTTTTGGTTTTGGTTTTGTTTTGTTTTGTTTTTGATGGTGGGAGTGTTCTAGACAGAGTTTCTTTGTGTAGCCCTGGCTGCCCTGGAACTCATTCTGTAGACCAGGCTGACCTAGAACTCACAGAGATCCACCTGTCTCTGCCTCGTGAGTGCTGGAATTAAAGGTATGCACCACTACCTGGCCTTTGTCTATCCTTGACTGTGGGTAAGATGTAACTAGCTGTTTAAGGCTCCTTCCACTGTGAGTTCTCCTCAGGGTAGATGACTTGGAATCAAAAGCTGAAACCAATGAACTCTCCCTTAAATTTCTTTCTTTTTTCCCCTTTATTTCCTTTTTGTTAGTTTGGTTGTTTTGACACAGGGTTTCTCTGTTTAGCCCTAGATGTCCTGGAATTTACTCTGTAGACCAGGCTAGCCCCCAAATCACAGACATCTGCCAACCTCTGCCTTCTGAGTGCTAGGATTAAGTGTACCAGCTGGGCAGTGGTGTCACAAACCTTTAATCCCAGCTCTCAGGAGGCAGAAGCAGGTGGATCTCTATGGGTTAGAGGCCAGCCTGATCTACAGAGTGAGCTCCTGGACAACCAGGGCTATGCCGAGAAACCCTGTCTCAAAAAACAAAACAACAAAACGGGGGTGCACTAACAGAGCCTGGCTCTTAAATTTCTTTTTGTGGGGATGTTTTGTTACAACAGAAATAAAAGTAGGACAGTGTGGTGTATGAGAGAAACTAAATGATGGGGAATTTAACTATGTTAAACTGGTTTGTGAGGTCTGTGGTCCCACTATTCACAAGCAACACATTTCAAACTTCATGTCACCGTTGTCCTCCTTATCACTTTCTTTGTCTTTTTTATTTTGACAGACCAGAAAAAGAAATCATATTAAACATTGCTGGGAACAACCGCTTACGGAAGGTACAAAGATTGACAGGTGAAGATTTTTGGCTTCTTTCCAAAGTTTTAAGGAACCGGTCATTGATCATTGGTACGTTTGCTTAAGAATAACGTGTCTGCTTTTCCTTTTCCCAATTTTTAGCATGCTTTATGAGGAATATCAGTTTATGTTCACATGTGTGTTTCAGGTCTAGATGTGAGGTATAACCTCATAAGCGATGTTGGTGCCTACTATGCTGCAAAACTGCTTCAGGTATTACATTGCCACCAAATAGTCTTGTCCATTGTTCTACTGAGGTGAAACCATGTGGATAAATGGCATACGGGCAATCACTAAATATGGAAAACACAAGGATCCTAAGTATGTATGTGTAGCTCTTGAATTACATGGGAATCCACTTATATTTGGTCTCAGCAGAGCTGATACCTGGAGCTCCTGAGTTGTCTTTGGCAAACCATAGTTAAATACTGAAAGATGTCCATAGATTCAGTTGTTGGTGAAACTGACTGGAGTCCTTTCCTTTTGATGATATTGCTACTGCAGTGTCTAAAAGAAAAAGGTAACTTCCTTTTTTTTTCCTTAGTGATTGCCTTTGTTGGAATTTTGTTAGATTTTATAGGAGATGCTTTTAATTAAATTGTTGCACAGCTTAGTCGATATCCAGTAATACAAATGTAATAGCTCCTTTCTCTCCTTCTTATAGAAACAACCACACCTTACTTACTTAAACCTTATGTTTAATGATATTGGACCTGACGGTGGAGAATTGATTGCCAAAGCACTGCATGTAAGCATTGATATACCTCAAAGTAGTATTTTACCTGTGAATTTTAACTTCCTGTAGTTTAGAAATAACATAACCAAAGTTAATGTGTGCTTATGTTATTTCAATTTTGTGTGCAGGGGTGTGTGTGTGTGTGTGTGTGTGTGTGTGTGTGTGTGTGCGTGCGCGCGTGTGAGCGCACGTGCCTGTGTGCATGCATGCATGCGTGTGTGTGATTGGATGCTTTGCCTGTATATATGTTTATGTACCACATGCATTCCTGGTACCTGAAGAAGCTAGAACAGGGAGGCAGATCCCCAGGAACTAGAGTTACACATGGTTGTGAGACACCATATTGGTGCTGGGAATTGAACCCGAGTCCTCTGGGAGAGCAGTTTTTTGTTTTGTTTTGTTTTGGGGTGTTTTTGTTTTTGTTTTTGTTTTTAAACTGATGAGCCATCTCTCCAGCCCCAAAGATTTATTCATTTTTATTTTATGTGTATGAGCCTGCATGTTTGTGTACCACATGTGTGCCTGGTGCCTGCAGAGGTTAGAAGAGGGCATTGGATCTCCTGGAACTGGAGTGACAGGTGACTGTCAATTACCATATGAGTGCTGGGAACCAAACCTGGGTCTTTTGCAACAGCAGTAATTGCTCTTAATCACGGAGACATTTCTTCAGCTCCTTAAATATATAGTTTCAGTATGGTTCAGTTTATAAAAACTGTGGCTCTTATTTGAGAACGTTGGACTCATTGGAAAAAAACTGCTAAACAGCTTTGCTGGGTTATGGCGGTACACACTTATAACCTCAGAACTTGGGAGGAAGAGGCAGGAGGGTGGCTGAGTTCAAGGCTAGTCCAGGCTACATATGTAAGATCTTGTCTCTAAATGAATGCCACTGTCTCTCTGACGTCTGACTGCAGTACAGTAGTAACCTTTCATCCCTGCTGCCATGCCTCCCCCATCACGGTAGACTGTGTTTCCCCATCTGTGAACCAGCCACCCTTTGCTCCTTGAAGTTGCTTCTTGGCAGGTATTTGGTCACAGCAAGAGAGATGTGAGCAATACAGAAACTGCTACTGAGACAGTGTTACAGTAATAAACCTCTATAGGCTGAAGGCTTTTTAGAACTAGTCTGTGGAGGGAATGTAGAAGCATTTGGAACCATGAGTAGGTTAAGTGGGGTTTAATGAGCCACGGTGTTGAGAGTTTGGAAGCCCAGGGTGCTGGTAGCAATGTGGACATTGAGATGGCTCAGTGAGGGCTGGAGAGAGTCTTCTACTCCTAAAATTTCAAGTGCGGCTGAACTCAAGAGTAATGGCGGGAACTGTTCGGTGGAGGCGATTTGAAGTGTACAGGGTATGCAAAGTGTGCAGGGTGTGCAGGGTGTGCACAGACACTGCTCAGTCAGGGCTCTCTGTCAGTGCAAGACAGCAGAAATACGGGAGAGAGCTACAGCATGGCACGGGAAGGAGTGAGCATGGCTATAGGACTGGAGACAGCATGAGCTGACAGAGTGGCTGGGACTAATAAGGCAGGTACCATCTTAAAGAGAAACCTCACACTTTTCACCATACTGTAGAAACATTGCCTTGAATGCAAGACTGTTGGGTGGAAGACTCCAGGATGTTATCAATGTAAATTCATCTGAGAGTACATTTCCTGAAAAAAAAAATACAGCCTTCAAGGGTACCCTTTTGGAAAATGGGCACCTAAGGAAGTTTTCTCCCAGGTCCAACTATGAAGGCAAGCAGAGGCTGCTGTGGTCCAAGGAGACCAGGCTATATCGTGAGCTGGCAGCAGAACTCAGGGGGCATCTTCCAGGTAGTGGAGTCTTTGCAGGCATGCAAGACACAAGTGTGGCAAGTTTGTGAAGACTTGCACCAAGGTTCCAGAATGATGCTGGGCCATACAAAGAGTGACAGGGGCAGATGCTCTTGTGGGGCTTCTGAGCTGTGAGTGAAGGTATGAGGGGTGGAGTCTAAGCAGCAGTGGAAAGGCAGGGTATTAAACATACCAGAAACATGGGATGTGTACTGAGGAAAGCTGCAGGCACAAAGGGAGCCAGCCCTTGAAAGAGGCCAGAATTGCCACAGGGAACAGAGCTGGAGGCCACATGCTGGACATGCAGCTTCAGGTTTGACCTTGCCGTAGTCTGATCCTTCCATGTCCGCTCATGTATCTCTATTGGAATGGACTTGGTACCACTGTATACAGGAAGTGTGTAACTTACTTTCTCGTCTTGCAGGGGCTCACAGTTAAAAAGAGCACCTTGAGGCTCAGAGCAGCTTTAGACTTTGTAATAAAGTTGGAACTGCTAAGACGTAGGGGGGATCATGGAAATGCACTCAGTTCGTGATGCTGATGAGACGGCCATGTGCCTCCGAGGACCAGTGCAGTTTATAAGTGGTGTGTTTAGGTATCAAGTTTAAGTTCATTGTCAGCCTGACTGGACTTAGGACCACACAGGAGTCACAGCTCTGAGGTGTCTGTAAGGCATTTGCAGAGTTTAACGGAGGAAAGAAAACCTATCATAAATGTGGGTGGCTGCATTCCATGGGCTACGGGATGTAGAGTGAGTAAAACATGGAAAGGAGAAAGCCTGATGAGCCCCTGACATTCATCTCGTTTTGCTTCCTGACTGTGGTTGCAATGTGACCAGCCATGTCTCCAAACTGAACTGGGAGCCCACACAAGCCTTTTTCTTCCTTAGAAACATTTAACACAATTGGTTGCACAAAACATCCTCTCTCAAAGTTTTCAGTTCAAGGAAAATTTTTAAAAGTATATTTAGAGAGGCTGGGAATGGTGGCACATGTCTTTTATCCCTGGTGTGTAACGTGAATAAATAAATGACCCAGAGACTGATATTGGGGTTCAAACTTCACCTGGACATCAGAAAAGCAAAGCAACCAGCCACTAGCTCTCACTTCTAGCTCAGGCTGAAAGGGCTGATCCACACATGTGCTCTTTACCAAGTCTCAAGCTGCTGTCTTTCCTCAGTGTGGCTGGAGAACAAAGGCCTGTCTGAGACCTTGCTTCTGTCTTATATACTTCCCTAATGTTGGGATTAAAGGTGTGAGCTATTATTCTCCTTTAGACTGATTCACTCTGGGTGGCCTTGGATTCACAGAGATCCATCTATCTCTTTTTATTTTTTTAAAGATTTTATTTTTATTTATTATGTATACAGCATTCTGCTTCCATGTATATCTGCACACCAGAAGAGGGCACCAGATCTCATAATGGATGGTTGTGTATGTGGTTGCTGGGAATTGAACTCAGGACCTGTGGAAGAGCAGTCAGTGCTCTTAGCCTCTGAGCCATCTCTCCAGCCCCTCCATCTATCTCTTAATCCTGAGTCCTAGGATTAAAGGTGTGTACCATCACCTCCTAGCTTCTGGTGGCTTTTTTTTTTTTTTTTTTTAATTATAAACTGTTTGGCTGATGGCTCAGGCTTCCATTGGCTAGCTTTCTCTTAATTATTAACCCATTTCTATTAAACTATGTATCTCCACTTTGTCTTGGCTTACGGTGATACCTGGGCCTCTTGCTCCCTGGGCAGTTACATGGCATTTCTCTGGTGGTTTCTCTGCCTTCCTCCTCCCAGTATTCTCCTAGTCTGGTAGCCCCACCTATACTTCCTGCCTGGCTACTGGCCAATCAGCATCGACCAATAGGAGAAACATATATTCACAGCATACAGAAGGACCTCCCCTATCCCACAACACTTGTGATGTAGAGGCAGGAGGATTTCTACTCCCCAGCCTTTGCAGCCACTAACCATTTATTTCATATGAATAGAATCATATAATTTATGGCTTAATATTTTCAAGGTTCATCAATGTTGTAACATAGTTTGAAATTTTTTTAGTGTGTTTGAGTGTTTCGTCTGCATGCATGTCTATGCACCATATGCTTTCTTGGTTCACTGGGAGGCCAGAAGAGGGTCCCAGGGTCCCTGGAATTGGGAGTTATGGATGGTCATGAACTGCTATTTGGGTAAGCAAACTTAGATCCTCTGGAAGGGCAGTCAGTGTCTTAACTGCTGAGTCATCTCTCCAGCCCCATAACAGATTTTTTTATTGTTCAGTAATATCCCATTCTGTAGTTATATCACATTGTGTTCATCAATAGACATTTGGGTTTTTACATTTAACAATTATAAATAACACTAGTTTGCATCTTCATGTTTCTATGTGGACAAATATTTTGGATTGGTGGAGGGTATAGTAGTGCTTTCTTGTTGGGACTGCCAGCCTGCAATAGTGATAGAGACTTATTAATTATGAAAAAAATAAAAAAAAATTATGAAAGCTTGGCCTTAGCTTAGGTTTTTTTTTTTTTCCTCAATTAGCTCCTACAGCTTAAATTAACCCATATTTTAAACTATGTTCTACCTCATGACATGGTTGCCTCTTCTCAGTAGGGCACGTCCAACTTGCTCTGATTCTGCTGGTGAAATCCTGCCTTTCTTCTTCCTGGAGTTCTCTCTTTGTCTGGAAGTCCCACCTATACTCTCCTGCCTAGCTATTGGCTGTTCAGCTTTTTATTACACCAAACACAGCAACACATCTTCACTCAGTGTACAGATATCCCGCTGAACAGGTACATACCTAGGAGTGTACTTGCTGAACCATGTGATAGCTCTGTGAAACATTTTGAGGAACTGACTCTTTTTAACAGTTCTGTTGACAACGTGAGAGTTCTGTGCCCTGCCATCCTCGGCATGAGTGTTGCTGTCATCTCAGTCCTAACCATCTGAGTGGTGTGAGGAGGCCCCTGACACCTCAGTCCTAACTATCTGAATGGTGTGAGTGAGGAGCCCCCAGTGAATAATATCTTAATATCTACCAGTGATCTCATGTGTTCTTCCTTGGGGGATCATTTGTTCAAGTCATTTGCCCCCTTTGAAAGCCTGGATTTTGTCTGTTTTGAGATGACATCTCACCATTTTGCTTAGGTTAACCTTGAACCTCTGCTCAAGTGATCCTTTGGCTTCAGTTTTCTGAACACATGGGGCTAGAGAGTTGTACCCTATAGCTGGCTGGTGGTCTTTTGGAGTTGTAAGTGTTCTCCATATATTCCAGATACAAGACCCTATCAGATTTGTCATTTGAAAATATTTTCTCTCACTTACTTGATGTTCTTTGGAACAAAACTTTTAAAAATTGATTTATTTTTGTTTTCTGTGCATTGATATTTTGCCTATATGTATGCCTGTGTGAGGGTGTCAGATCTCGGAGTTACAGACAGTTGTTAGCTACCATGTGGGTGCTGGGAATTGAAGTCAGGTCCTCTGGAAGAGCAGTCAATGCTCTTAACCACTGAGACGCCTCTCCAGCCTGTGAAACAAAACATTTGATTTTGACAACGCTCATGCTTATTTAGTCAGTAGGATACTTATGCCTTTAGTGTTCTATCTAAGGCAGCTTTGGCTAACTTGAAGTTGCAAAGATTTACACTTCTATTTGATTCTAAGGGTTTTCTTTTACTCACCCATTATGACTTAATCTTTGTATATAGTGTGAAGTAGGAGTCTTAAGTTCATTCTTTTATGTGAGGATATTTGGTTATCACAAAGATAAGCCTTAAAAACACGATTCCTTCTCCCATTCAATTGTCTCGGCACCTTTTTCAAAACATCAATTGGGAAAGAGAGCAAGAAGAAGGTTATATGAGAAGGTTTGGAGGGAGATAAGGGAAGGAGGAATTACTTTGTCATAATCTAAACAAATAAATTTTTAAAAATTGTTTAACATAGCCGGGTGGTGGTGGCACACGCCTTTGATCCCAGCACTCAAGAGGCAGAAGCAGGCTGATCTCTGTGAGTTTGAGACCAGCCTGGTCTACAAGAGCTAGTTCCAGGACAGTCTCCAAAGCTACACAGGGAAACCCTGTCTCAAATAAATAAATAAATAAATAAATAAACAAACAAACAAACAAACAAATAAAATTGTTGAACATAAATGTAAAGCTTGTTTCTGTAGTACTTTCAGGCTCTGTCTTCAGCTAATACCATGCTGCCTGATTCTTTCTTTTTTTAAAAGATTTATTTATTTACTTTTGTATACAGTGTTCAGCCTGCATCTATGCCTACCGACTAGAAGAGAGCACCAGATCTCATTACAGATGTTTGTGAGCCACCATGTGGTTGCTGGGAATTGAACTCAGGACCCCTGAAGAGTAGTTAGTCTCTGAGCCATCTCTCCAGTCCTTAATTGTTAATTGTAGTTTTTTAAAATGAAGATATGAGTGATATATCAGTAACAAGTTTTCAAAATTATATTGATTCTTCTGGGTCAATTGCATTCCCAGACAAATTTAAGAGTATTTTGTCAATTTCAGGAAGAAAAGCAGCTGGGGTTTCTGACTGTAATTAGTTATGTCTATAGATAGTGTGGGGATCACTGTTATTTTAACAATGCCAACTATGGCAGTCTTTGAACATGGGATGTTTGCACTACTCAGCTCTCTATCTTCTTTGGAATATATGGCAGTTTAATTATGAAGTGTGCAAGTATTTGTCCTGTTTTGTTAACTGTATCCCTCATATTTTATGCATTTTGATTCTACTAAAATGGAATGATTTCATTTTTTAAAGAGGGTATCACTATGTAGCCCTGGATGGCGTACAACTATGTAGGCCAAGCAGGCCTCAGACTCGGAGATCTGCCTATCCCCGCCTCCTGAGTGCTGTGATTAAAGATGTGTACTACTACACTTGCCTGGAATTATTCTTAACATAACTTGGGGTTGTTCATTTCTACAATATAGAAATTGATTTTTAGGTAAACTTTATATTCTGCTTTCACTGAACTTACTGGTTGAACAGATTTTGGGGGTGGACTACTTAGGACTTTTCATATATAGTATAAGACCATGTACAATGTGACTATTTTATCCTTTTCTTTCCTTATTTATAGCCTCTGGATTTAATTTTGCTGGTTTCCATGTTTCTAGGAACATACTCATTTTTTTTCAGACTTTCCAATTTGTTTGAATTTGCTTTCAAACTGTTCCTTAGGTTTCATCTTAAAACAAAACTTTTTCATCATCTCTAGCTTTGTTGAGTGTTTCTTTTGGCTGGTATGACTAAGGATATCTTACTCTTGTTCATTTTTTCAAATAATCAACTTTTTGTTCAACAGAGTACATGCATTATCCTTTTAGTGTCCATTTTATCACTTTTGGATTTGGGTTTGTTCTTGCTTTTCTTGTATGTGTGTGTTGTATATATGTGTGTGTCCAGGTGCATGGAGGCCAGTGGCTGATGTTATGTCTTCCTCTACCACTGGACACCTCATTTTTGAGACAGGGTCTCTGGGCCTTCCACATTATGTCCAGTAGTGTTTGTTATACAGTACACTTGCAGTCACTGTACATTCCTGGTGGAGTGTTCCCTTTATGATTATGAAGTGGCTTCTGTCTTCTAAGAGTGGCTTGAGGGCCACTGTTTCCAATGTTATTTTCAGTGTGCACCGATCTGTTCAGTCCTGCGCCTTTGCTAATGAGATTAGCTGCTTTCAGACAACAGTTGGCTTTTTGCTTTTAAGATGTACTTGTTCTTATAGTTTTATTTTACCTGCATTTACTGCTCTTGGACCTGGGTTTTGTTCCCAGCACCTACATAGCAGCACATGCGACTTTAACTCTAGTTCCAGGGGATCCAATACCCTTTTTTGGTTTCCATGAGCACCAGGCATGTACATACATACAGGCAAACGCCCATACACATAACATAAAAATGGGAGTTGGGGATGTATCTCAATGACAGAGCATTTGCCTAACACAGTGGTTCTCAATCTTCCTAATGCTGCAACCTTTTAATACAGTTCCTCATGTTGTAATGACCCCCAACCAAAAGATTATTTTGTTGCTATGTCATAACTGTCATTTTTCTAGTTATTAATCATAATGTAAATATCAGGTGTGTGGGATATCTGATATGTGAACCCTGTGAAAGGGTCATTTGACACCCTTGTGGGTCACAACTCACAAGTTGAGAACCACTGGCCTGGCACATGTGAATCACTGGTTTTGATTCCTCCCCCCACCCCCCACACAAGCAATGTGGGAAATGGGGACTGACAGCTGGATACAGGGCTCCTTCAAAGGATGATGGGAAGTGTTTGGGAACTAGCTACAGTATTGCCTATACAACATGGTGAATGAAGTCAATGTCATTGAACATTTTAGAATAGTCTGTTCTTGCCAGGTGAATTTCAATTCAGTAATACATTCTTCCTATGGAACAGATTTACAGAATTTCCAATGAAAGAATATTAAATTTATTTTATTTCCTGGGTATTTGTTTCTTGGTCATTCTTTAAAAATAGTCAGCTATTATGAGAATTTAGACATTACTTTTACAGAATATGTCCTACTCTTTCTCTATAAAAATGAGTTTGTAAATAATAAGACTTTCTGACTCATTTAATTGGGAATTTTGTGGATTCAAATGGAAGCAACTAAGTTCTGATTGTTTCTCTCTTCCAGAAAAACAGAACTCTCAAATACTTGCGAATGACTGGAAATAAGATTGAAAATACAGGCGGCATGGTTTTTGCTGCAATGCTGCAGATTAACTCATCCCTGGAGAAACTGGATCTGGGTGACTGTGATCTGGTGAGCTGGTTCTGAGAGTACTCATGCAGTGGGCTCTTCTACCAGGGGAACAGCAGGGTGGGGTTTCATCTTGTTTGTTCTGAGCAAAGGTCTTGCCATGTAGGCCAAGCCAGCTTGAACTCATTCTCCCGCCTCTGTCTCCCAAGTTCTGGAATTGTATGCGTGAATGCTGCTACTCTGACAAGACATTTATTATGGTTACTCTACCCCCGTGGGAAATGTGGTTTTCCATTCCCATAGTAATATAGACTGTTAATTAGATTATAGGGACTGTAGAGATGGCCCAGGAGTTAAAAGCATTTACTGCTCTTATAGAGAATTCTGGTTCTGTTCCCAGCACCCACATGGCAGCTCACAACCATCTGCAACTCCAGTTCTAGGGGATCTGGTTCCTTTTCTGGCCTCATCAACACTGCATGTGCATGGTGCACATACATACATACATGTAGTCAAGGCAACTGTACATAAAATAAAGTTTTAAAAATCATATTACAATAAACACAATAACTAGCATAATAAAGATATTTCTGAACTCAATGCATAACTCATCTTAATCTGTATGTGACTTACAGAAAAAGATATGCTCATTTAAACTCAACAAATACTATTTCCTCAGTATTAATATAGATTTCTTCTGATAGAAAATATTTTGCGCTGGGCATTGGTGGCGCATGCTTTTAATCCCAGCACTCGGGAGGCAGAGGCAGACAGATCTCTGTGAGTTCGAGGCCAGCCTGGTCTACAGAGTGAGTGCCTGGGTAGGCTCCAAAGCTACACAGAGAAACCCTGTCTCGAAACCCCCCCCAAAAAAAAATTATTTTGCAACAAGTATGTTGTACTGTGAAAGTTGTGATGATGCTAACAGCTGCGGTAGGGGCTTCATCCACCAGGTAACAAGATCTGCAATTTTTTACATGTCTTCAAATGCTAAATTTCACTTTTCTTGAGCATGTTTTCAAGTCTTGAGACCTTTAAATCTGTTGTATAACTTCAGATTAATGCCAAATCAGTAGGACACCAAATCTGCAATGGTTTGGAGGGATATTTTTAAAGATCAGAATGCAACTAGTACAATCCTGGGAAGTTGAGTCAAAGTTTACTGCTTACACACACCAGTCACTTGAGATACTAAAAGGTTGCAACAGTGAATCTGAGATGGTCTCTGCTTTCATGAGGCTTTGAAATTTACTCGGGGAAATATCAATCAACAGAGGAAAGTACTTGAAAGAAAGTCAACTACTCTGATTGGGAAGAGGTAATTTTATTTGATGAGATGGATGCCTAAACCTGAGCAGGTAATACTTAGGAGTCAGGAAGACTGGGGGTTACAGAATGAATTCAAGACCAGTATGGACAAATTTTCTTAAATTTTAAGAAAAATTTAAAAGGGCTCAGTTTGAGTTCATGCACAAGAGCTTAGGTTCAATTCTCAGTACAGCAAAACATAAAACCCAAGTAAACAGAATGGTATTAACTAACCAGTAAAACAGTACTAAACTTGGCCGGCCGTTGGTGGCGCACGCCTTTAATCCCAGCACTCGGGAGGCAGAGGCAGGCGCATCTCTGTGAGTTCGAGGCCAGCCTGGTCTCCAGAGTGAGTTCCAGGATAGGCTCCAAAGCTATACAGAGAAACCCTGTTTCGAAAAACAAAAAAAAAAAAAAAAAAAAAAAAAAAAGGAAAAGAAAAAGAAAAAGAAACAAACAGTACTAAACTTCTCCATAGTAAGCTATGTCACATCACAAGGTAGGTGAGTGTGTAAAAGTACTGTGTGCCCTCAAGAACACAAGTTCATGGCAAGGTTGTGTGGACAGATTGTGGGGCGGAGAATAGAAGTGATACAAATGCAAACCATGGGAAGGCTTAAAGCTGAGGGACATAATCTGATTAATGCTTTAAAAGATCTCATTTCTCTATGGGAAGTGGAGGGCAGCAAGTAGAAGCCAACAGGCTATCGGGATAGCTGCTGCAGCCATCCAGGTTTGCGACGAGGAGAGCTTGGGCAGGAATAACAGCCACAGAAACACTCAGAGATTAACTAATTTGACATCTTTTGGATGTTCAGACTTACTGATAACTGGATGAGAGGCAGCAAGAGAAAGCCATTTAATAGCATAGCAGGCTGTATGTTTAAATCACAAAGATAAGGGAGGACAGGCCCTCCAGTCAGAGACTTGGAGAGGCCTACAGGAACTGTAAAATTGTCCAACAACCTTCCCAGTTGCACTCACTCAATGCACCAGTAAGAATATCAAAGAATGGGCTGGAGAGATGGCTCAGAGGTTAAGAGCACTGGCTGCTCTTCCAGAGGTTCTGAGTTCAATTCCCAGCAACCACATGGTGGTTCACAACCATTTATGAGATCTGGTGCCCTCTTCTGGTCTGCAGGCATTCTTGCAGGCAGAACACTGTACACATAATAAATGATTTATATGAAATATATGAATGGTTGCACAAGGTTATATGTATATGAGATTTAGCTGGGATCCATGGGTCTGTCTCTTCATTTGTGGGGCTCCTAAAGGACTTAGGAGCAAGGCCAGAGTCACACCTAGCAAACAGGCACTAAAATGTTAGGAAACCCCCTAAGCATGCTGCAGACTTTAGGGCAGGGTGGAGGAATATGGTAACAATTCACTCCTAAGAAGAGATGTTTTAACCTTTGTATAAACAATTATCTTGAAATTGTAATGCAGGGACACACTACTAACTTCCTTGATGGATTTACCTGTTTGTAGGGATTGCAAAGTGTGATAGCATTTTCTACAGTACTCACTCAAAACCAAGCAATCAAGGGGATAAACCTGAACCGACCTATACTGTATGGAGAACAGGTCAGTATTCAAAGTGATGACAGTGTCCACTGGACTAAGGCTAAGGTCTACTGGGGTTTGTGGTGCACGAATACACCACACTCTTAGGATTGTCCTATTATATTTAACTGCAGCTTGTAAAGTATGAAAGGAAAATTATGCCACTTCTTGGTGACTTGTATACATTTAGCTGCTGTTACTTAAGCAGCAAGCTTGTAAAACACAGATTCTGTGTAAACCTGTGTAAGACAGTTGGACGAAAGAAAGAATGTGTGCTTAAAAGTTTCATAAGCCATGTAAGCCCAGTGTCAGCTGTTTTATCATTTGCTCTATGGACACGGCTGAACCATTGCATCTTGGAACACCACAGTGCATGCATATAGTTTGGGAGGCCTGAACTTGATCCCTTCCATACATTAAGGTTCTTGTTGGAGGCAGATGAAAATGTGGCTGCCTTTTTTTCACATCCCTCTAGGTGGGATTCTTCTCCTTAAGGAAATAAAAACTTGGATCGGCAAGATGGCTCAGGGGTTAAAGAGCTTCTGCTGCCAAACCTAATGACCCAAGCTCAGTTTCAGGGACTGAGTGGTGGAAGAACCATACTCATTTCTGTATGCTGTCTGCTGAGCTCCACACATGCACAGTGATATGTGCATGCACACGCATATCCACCCCCCCACAAGTAAAACGTAAAAATAAAAACCCCTAAAATTTATAGGAATAAGAACTCATTCTATTAAAGGTCTCAACAAGAGAAGAAAAGAACAGTCCACAGCATGAGATCTAGTTCAAACAATGACTTGAAGCTTCACGGTCCAAATAAACCTTCAACTTCTAAAGCACTAGCCATAGTTTAGAATTATCTGTCCCACTGTTCCCCCTTTCTGTTACTGGGAATTAAGCATATTTTAAAGTGCTATTTTTCATATTTGGCTTCCGCAAACACCAGACACACTCACGGTACAGGTACACAGATAAACATGCAGCAAAACATGTATACACATAAAATAACTAAATCTAAACATTTTTTCAAGATGAGTAAAACAGTATGATTTGTTCACAAAGTATGTTACAGGGACTTCTTAACAAAATGCTTTGGCCCACTTAGGCTTGATTTTGATAAAAACTTAAAAGACTACTTGGTGTTCAAATTCTCACTGAGGAAGAAAATGTGTGTATGCACATGCATTGCATTTACCCAGGAACAGCTAGACTGTTCCTTTAAACATCCTTTAAAGTTCCTAGAACTTTAAAAATGAACAAACATGTTCTGGAACTTGCAAGCACTATAAAAGGAAGGAAGGCAGATAAAACAGATTGAGAAACGTCTTTGTGTCTTAAGCCGTCAAGATGATGATCAGTGACAAACTCAGGGACGTACTGAGGGAATGGGGAAGGGTTACACAAGTAAGATTTAAAAAAAAATAATGCTTTGCTGGTTTTCCTCTTAAAATAACTACTATTGTCACTGTAAGCCAAATTAACCAACTTCTTTTTAAGTCACTCAGTTACTGCTTTTTACAAATTCCTGCTACCTGAGAAGGTACACATTTCATTTGAACTACACATAGTGCCACGTGTCACAATCCCAGTGCTCTTGGGAGACCTAGGTAGGATGTTGAGTTCCCAAGTCAGCCCATGCTATGAGGTTAAGACCTGGTCCACTCCTGTATGCTCCCCTCACTAACACACACACACACACACACACACACACACACACACACACACACACACACACACACTCGTGCACGTGCCAGATATGATTTGAGGCAATAATGATATTTTTATTTTTAACACATATATGCCAAGTGAAAATGTGATAGACTCTAATTTTGTTGTGTGTATGTGTGTGTGTGGTATAAGCATGCATATGTGAGTGTGTGCCTGTGAGGGTGTGTGCAGAGGTCAGAGGAGGAAGCCAGAGGACAGACAGAACATAAAGTTCACTGTTTGGATTAAGCTAACTGGACATGCGCTCCCATGATTTGCCCGTCTTTACTAGCCAACATTGAGACTCTAGGAATATGTGGCCATGCCTTGCTTCTGTATGAAGACTGGGAGTTTGAACTCAGGTCCTTATACCCAGTGAGCCATATCTCTAACCCTAAACTAAGAGTCTTAATAAAACTTTTGTTTTGTTTTTTGGAGACAGGGTTTCTCCATGTAGCCTGGCTATTCTGGAACTCACTCTGTAGACCAAGCTGGCCTTGAACTCACAGAGATCCCCCTGCTTCCCAAGAGCTGGGATTAAAGGAGTGCACTACTGTTGCCCAACCTTTCAGGGTTTTTTGTTTGTTTGTGTTTTGTTGTTTTTGTTTTGTTTTGGGTTTTTGGAGACAGGGTTTCTCTATGTATCCCTAGCTGTCCTAGAACTCACTCTGTAGATCAGGTTTGGCCTTGAACTCACAGAGATCTACCTGCCTCTGCCTCCTGAGTGCTGGGATTAAAGGCATGTGACACCACTACCTGGCCTTGTCTCGTTTTTAATGTAGTATTTTTAATAAACTAATTTAAGGCCAGATGTGGTAGCACACACCTGTAACACCAGTCCTCAGGAGGCTGGGCAACAGAGCCAAAACACCGAGACCAGCCCGAGCTACCTAACAAGACCCTGTATCAAGAAACAAAACAAAAACAAATCCACCTAACTTTAAGAAAATATATGCTCTTGAGATGGACAAGTAATACTTCAAACTCAGAAAAGATCTATTTTTAGGAAGAGTCTACAGTTCACATGGGACACATGTTGAAAGAAAATCACTTCCTTGTTGAACTGCACTTGTGTAAACATGACATGAAAAATTTTGGTATGCAACAGTTGTGCAACGCACTGTATCTGAACAGCAGCCTACGCTACCTTGATGTCAGCTGGTAAGTGATAATTTATATGATAATACAAAGACTAAGTCTTGAGGACAGTCCACAAATGTTCATAATATGTAAAATACGTGTAGGAGATTATCAACTGTTGGTGAACTTTTATCGTAAGCTGTAGGGTTTATTAGGTTAGCTTATACTGCAATATATCTGTAATAACTTGATTGCTAGACAGATGGGAACATTATTTCATGGAGATATTTTTTAATGTTGTAATAGGTAATTTTTAAGGATTATTTATTATATATACAGTTCTGCCTGCATGCATGACTGCCTGCCAGAAGAGAGCATCAAATCTCATTATGGATGGCTGTGAGCCACCATGTGGTTGCTGGGAATTGAACTCAGGACCTCTGGAAGAGCAGCCAGTGCTCTTAACCTCTGAGCCATCTCTCCAGCCCCACATGGAGAATTTTTATTCTTGAAGTTGAGCAACCTAGCTGGAAATAGAAAACTTACTATATGGTTTCAAGTATCTTATGAATGTAAGAACAATACTTTGTTTTTAAAATATTGCTAAATATGTTTTCTTCCCCAGCAATAAAATAACCCGTGATGGAATGGTGTATTTGGCTGATGTACTGAAAAGCAATACTACCCTGGAAGTAATAGATCTTTCTTTTAACAGAATAGAAAACGCAGGCGCGAAGTACCTCAGTGAAACTCTAACTTCCCACAACAGGAGTCTTAAAGCGTTAGTATGGCTTTTATATTTAATCAAAATAAGTAAAAAATTCTAAGTAGTATCTTTTAAAATTGAATGAATATAATGCAAATTCATGAGAAAAATTTCTATTTCTCTATTTATGCATGTGTATTCACTTGTTTATTTACACATGCACCAAATGTGTACACACAGGCCAGAAGAGGGATCACATCTCCTGGAATTGGAGTTAGACATGGCTGTGAGCTGCCTAAGGCAGGTGCTGAGAACAGAACTTGGGGCATCCGCAAGAACTGTAATTGCTGCTAAGCTACCTCTCCAGGCCCCAAAACTCTTACTTATCGCAAACTCAACAGAAAATTCAAAAAGATTTAACATGATACTTGTATTTGTAATCTACTCAAACATTTACCAATAGGGGTTAGAGAGATGGCTCGGTGGTTAAGAGCACTGGCTGCTCTCCCAGCGGTCCTGAGTTCAGTTCCTAGCAACCACATGGTGGCTCACAGCCATCTACAATGGGATCAGATGCCCTCTTCTGGTGTACAGCTGCACATGCAGACCAAATACATAAAGAAAAGGAAGAATGGAAGAAAGAGAGAAAGGAGGGAGGGAGGACAGAAGAAAGAACGAAAGAAAGAAAGAAAAAAAGAAAGAAAGAAGGAACGAGTGAGTGGGCTATGTTTCATATGTTTTCATATGTTGGAACCTTTCCTGGGTACACGACACATTCAATAAAAAAACAGGTTCCTTGGATTAAAGCTCCTATATAGCCAGTACTTGGATCACCACATTAAAACATGTTAATAAAATGGATTTAATAAGTGTTGATGCTGACTTGAGATTCTTTGTGGGGCTTCAGAATTCAATGGTTATTTTTTCTTACAGATTGTCTGTAGTCAGCAACAAGATAGAAGGAGAAGGGCTTGTTGCACTTTCACAGTCAATGAAAACAAACCTCATATTATCTAATATCTACATTTGGGGAAACAAATTTGATGAGGCTACATGTGTGGTAAGTGTTTTCAATTCAGACTTTTGTTGGGCTCTGTGATACCTGTTAGCTCCTTTTACAAATGATTTCAAAGAAGGTGTCACACTATACTTTGGGCAATCTTTAACTTAAACCCTAAAAAGTAGCGGCTAGGGAAGATATCAGATGCCATATACAAGTATTAAGGATCACTGAGTCACACAGTTTCCCAATTCCTCCAAATGAAAACAAAAATTACAATTGATTTAATGTAGCAAAGTTGTTCATGTGTCAAGATGAGGAATCAGAGAGAAGCTGTGCAGCTGACCTATGCTGAAGCATCCCTGCATCTCTGGGATGAAGCCTACTTGTCATGGTGGGTGAGCTTTGTGACGTGTTCTTGGATTTGGTATGCAAATATTTAACTGGGAATTTTTGCATCTTTGTTCATAAGGGAAATTGGTCTGTAATTCTCTTTGTTGAGTCTTTATATGATGTAGGGAGTGGGGTACATGTGTCCTACTCCTTTTGGATGCTGTTTTGTTGTTGTTCTAGAGCTTTTAGGTGTGGTGTTAAGTTACTAATGAGACCTCTGCAGCTTTCTGATGTAGGCATTTAGTGCTATGAACTTGCCTTCTTGGGTCCATAGGTTTGGGTATATTGTGTATTTTCATTTTCATTCAATTCTAAAAAGTTTTCAATTTCCTTCTTCATTTCTTTCTTGACCTACTTTTCATTTAGTAGCAAGTTGTTCAATTTCCATTAATTTGCAAACTTTCTGTTGTTGTTAATGTAGCTTTAGTTCATGGTAGTCTGATACAACACAGGATGGTGTTTAAATTTTTTTGTATCTGTTGAGAGTTGTGTTCAAGTATGAGGTCAGTTTTAGAAAAAGTTCCATGAGCTGCTAAGAATTATACTACTTTAGAGACAGAAAACATAGCGATAAAAAGCTTTCATTTGAAAAGAGAGGAGGAAAAAAAAAAGCATAAGATTTGTAAAAGTTCTGGCCAAAAATAAACGTTCCATAGTTTTCAGAGAAACACTCATGTTCTTTAGAGTTCCACACAGCACAAGCTGTATACAGACTATGGAACCAAAAATAATGAAAAGCTACAACAGAAAGCAAAACCAAACTTGGAAATCTTTTCATGTCAAAATTTCTCCCCTATTTTTCTACAATGTCACCTTTATTCACAAAACAGCTCACAAGTATGTACGATGCCCTTAACATACACACCAAGATGCCATAGGGACACATAAAATTCTACAATAAAAAAAATAATCAATAGGTCACCATCTAATACTACGAAATTGTCTTTTTTTTAAACTAAACTTCCATATTGACTTCAGGGGACTCATCAACTGAACTCCATATGGGGTTGTTTATTTATTTGTTTGTTTGTTTATCTGAGGTATGAGGCCCTACTAACATCAGATTTATTTGAGGGAAACAAGATTTTGCTATGTAGCTCAGTTGGTCTTGAACTCAGCCATCCTCCTGCCTCAGCTTTTGCACATGGGCTCCACACTCTGCCTACTACCACCTACCTCCTCTTAAGAGCACATGAAAAATCTGACCATGGGTCACAAAATTGGTATTATAGGGAATTAACTCAGAGATTCACCATAGGACTTACACATGAAAACATGCTTTATATGTGAAAACTTAGAAGTTAGTTTTATAATATTATACTTTCATTATGTATAACTAAATAATAAAATTTACCTATATCTGGAATAATACTAAAATTCAGCAATATTATTAAGAATATTTTAATTTACAAAACAACACAGCTAAACTGATTACTTATTTGCCAACTACTGTAAACTGAATAAATTATATTCCTAATGAGAGTTTTCTAAAATCCTAGGCATATTCAGATTTGATGAAGAGTGGCCGGCTAAACCCAGACAATACAGATGTGGAACCATATGAGGTGGATGGGCATGTCTACCTTGCAGAAGTCTCCAATGGTCTTAAAAGGCATTATTACTGGACACCAACTTATGGAAATCCTTATGATTATTCATCTTCTGCAGGCTTTGCTCTTGTTCCAGTAGGCCAACATCTATAAGAAACAAGCTTGAAAATAGTTTTCACACATTTGTCTCATCATTTTAGAGACTAATATTTTATAGTCCATTTTCTTCGTTTATAAAGTAGAACAAGTTACTTTTATCAAATTTGTTAAACTTTGTGTACTTGCCTCTTGTTGAGAAAACAAACAAATAAACAGATTCTATATAGAGACTACAAACTATCAATCCCAAAGAAACCATGGGACTATTTTAATTCTTTTTATAATGAAAAACAAGTAACAAACACAAAAACAGACAGCGGCATAAGCAGCAAAGGTCACTACAGAAGAAAGGAGGCAGCTGGGAAATTCCCAGGGGATTTCAGGAGATTTCCAAGTCTAAAGTTCAAAAGTATTCCACACAGACTTTTAGGTGTTAATACCAATAAAACGAGAAAAGAAAAAAAGCTTCCTCACATAGACAGTGACTATCCTAGGTTATACACCCTTTCTGTGTCTTGCTCTTGTTGATTCAGTATTAGTACAATTCACTCATGTTATTCAGTGTAGCTGTCTGTAGTTCATTTCTCATTGCCCCGAAGAAGCATTCCATCATAGGCTGAGTAAGAATCTACATGACTCTGTAAAGAGACAGCCTTTCAGGATTAGATATTCAAGTATCCCTTAGTGATGCAGTTTGCCTTCTTAGGTCTCAGTCTACTCCTGTGTGCTACAGTAGGGCCCAAATATTTGCATATTCTTATGAAGGGGGATGTAGAAGATAGCTGAAGGGACAGCAAGTAAGCTTGCCTGAGCCTACTATGGGAGGTATGTGATCAACCTGGGCTTCTGAAGATGGCGCCTAATTGAGCTGTCCACACCTCACCCAGCTGAGGTCAGTTCAGCACACAGCTACTGACAAGGAACCAGCTCATTTTCAGGAAAGGTTTGATGACACAATTTTACAGGTCACTGTTTACTGCCTGAGAGGCCAGCAAAATGCTCAGACACATTTATTTATTCTGATGCTATCATCATTTAGGCCCCTTTATACATCTGGACACCATCTGAGAGATAAGGTAGAAAAGCTTGCTTCCAAAAGATGAGCTGGCTAATGAGAGTAGGAGGAGAAGCTGTCTCCCTCTAGGCTAACCCTTAGGCAAGGACTCAGGAGACAGACAAGTTCCGTAGAATTCTATTTCCTCTGTACATTGTACACTGAATTAAAACGACAGCACATTGCATGGCTTCTTCTTCCCTTTTAGCAATTGTCTTTTAAGATTCTGCTTGAGTATAGCTGACTACAGTCATGGATCATTTTATACTAATAATGCTTTAACTCTGAAGGCAAAAATGAAGTAGCACACTAAAAAGGATCTGAAAATAAAGATGAAATAGAAATGGCTGAGCAACACTTCAATGTTCAACACTTTTAGTCATCAGAGAGAAGCAAATTAAAACTACTTTGAGATTTCATCTTCTACTGGTCGAAACAGGCAAGGTCAATAAAACAAATGAGAGCACATACTGCTAAGGATGTGTGATAAGCGGAGCACTTATTTGTTGACAGCGGGAGGGCAAACTTGTACAACTATTATGGAAATCAGTGAGGCTGGGGATAGACCTCAAGATCTGGCTATACTACACATGGGCATATCTCCAAAGGACTCTACGTCCTGCTACAAAGACATTTGCTCAACCATGTTTGTTGTTGCTCTATTCATAATAGGCAGAGATTAGAAACAGCCTATATGTCCATCAACAGATGAATGGACAAGGAAAACATGGTATATTTTTCCAACTGAATATTACTCAGCTGTTAGACAAAATTACAAAATTCTCAGGTAAATAGACGGAGCTAAGAAAAAAATCCTGAGTGAGATAACCTAGACTTCCAGAAAGCAGATACAATATGTATGTTTTATATTAAACACATTATATTAAATGTTATGATGGCTATTCTTGCTTGTCAACTTGAATTACTAAACCTCAAGCAGCTGGACACACCCATGAGGGATTTTTCTTGATTAGATCATTTGAAACAGAAGATCCTTAGATCATTTGAGGTAGAAGATCCACCTTAAATCTGGGCCACACCTTCTGGTGGCAGCTTATATAAAGGACTTGGAAGAAGGAAGCTTTTGCTCTTTGCCTGCTTGCCCTCACTCTCAATGGCAAGCCATTGTTAACTAGTCAGGCCACAGCCTGTAAGCCACTCAAATAAATCCCATATATATTTTGATATCATATAGATATGGATATATATTTATGAATATATACACACACATACACACACACACACACACACACACACACACACACACACACACACACACACACATCATTCTATCATGTGTTTTTCTAGAAAACCCTGACACATAAATGGACATTAGCTTTAAAGCCTTTGACGTGTGTGTTACAATCCATTGAACCAGAGGTTAGGTACCTAGTAAGGGACTAGTGGGTTGGAGAGGATCTCCCAAGGAAAGGAGAAATAGAATATATTGTTATGAAGAGATGGGGAGGGGAACCTAGAGTGGGAGGACTCAATGGGAAGGAGTGAGGAAGAGAGGGGTAAGGGAGGGACAGCTAACACTAAGAAACCAACTACTGTAGATGCTTCCTAAAATACATATATGAGAGAAATCTAAATGAAGTCACCAAACAGAGGAGAGGATGCCCCAACTAGACATATTCCAATACCAAGTGAAACTTCCAGTGCCAGGAATGGGTTACATATAATTCAGTTGTTGGCCAAAGGGCTCTCTGGAAACCCCCAAACGACTCAAGCTATTGCCAAGACTATTTGGTTGCTCTCTACAAACTGATGGTAAAGCCCTATTGCTGAAGACAACACTTACATAGGTCATGGAACACAAACCTAGCTAGGGGCTTTACCCACACTGATTAGCATCCATGGTGCTAAAATGTACTCTGCACACTACTTCAGGAGAGAGATGATCAGCAATACAGCCACAAAGCCTTTGGTCTACACCGGTGACCTGACTGCAAGATACAGTGGTTCAACAGTGCACAAACACAACGGGGAGTAACCAGCCACTCTCTGAATGGATTTAAGGCCCATTTCATGAGATGAAATTCATGTATAACAATACAAGTGGTCAAGGACTTGAGACTGGATAGGTCATGGGCTTAGTAGAAAACCAAATACTACTGTTCTGCTCAAGAGACACAGCAATACAATGACCTAATGGAATTCTGCTGTACCCATAGATCAGTGTAGAATCTACCACTCAGCCATCATCAAAGAAGCTTCTTGCAGTAGCTGGGAACTAACACGGAGACCCATACCTGGACAATATGAACAGAGATTGTGAGGCACACAGTCCTAAATGGGATGTTTGCATCAAACCCTCCCCCCCTCAAGGCTAGAGGAGCTATGCAGAAGAGGAGATGGAAAGATTACAAGGGCCAGGGTGGGTGGATGACTACAAGGGAACAGTATCCTCCAGATACAACAGGACTGATGAAAAGAAGAATTCAAACACTGTGGCAGCACATACAGGGCCTGCACAAGTTAAAGTTAGATGGTCCTAGTGCTGAGGGAGTAGACATGGGCTCACATTCCTAACCAAGAAGCTATCTGCGCCGGGCGTTGGTGACTCACGCCTTTAATCCCAGCACTCCGGAGGCAGAGACAGGCGGATCTCTGTGAGTTTGAGGCCAGCCTGGTCTCCAGAGAGAGTGCCAGGATAGGCTCCAAAGCTATACAGAGAAACCCTATCTTGAAAAACCAAACCAAAAACTAGATTTAGCGGGGCATTGGTGGCACATGCCTTTAATCCCAGCACTTGGGAGGCAGAGGCAGGCGGATCTCTGTGAGTTCGAGACCAGCCTGGTCTACAAGAGCTAGTTCCAGGACAGCCTCCAAAAGCCACAGAGAAACCCTGTTTCGAACCCCCCCCCAAAAAAAAGAAGCTATCTGCTACCAACATCCACTTGCAAAGGAAAATTAAGTTTCTTCAATGGAGACCCACTGGGTATATTAACCACACTTCAAGAGAGGCTCCATGCCCAAATCTAGATGGCCAACACAAAAAGAATGCAAAAGGATGGGCAGTAGTGGCACATGCCTATAATCTCAGTACTTGGGAGGCAGATCTTTTGAGTTCGAAGCTAGCCTGGTCTACACAGAAAGTTCTAGGACAGCCAGAGCTATTAAACAGGAAAACCTTGTCTTGAAAAAGAATTCAATGGTATTTTTTGTAGACTATTTGTCTCAAATTGCTTTGTTTGGGTATTTTTCTGTCTTATTTGCTCTTTTGCTGTATATTTTCTTTTCTATTTGTATGTTTCCTTTCTTTCTCTCTCTCCTTTATTTTGTTTGAGAGAGAGAGAGAGAGAGAGAGAGAGAGAGAGAGAGAGAGAGAGAGAGAGAAGGCCTGGAGGTGGGTAGAGGTATGGAGGATCTTGGAGGAGTTAAGAGAGGAGAAATCATCATCAGAATCATTGAATGAAAAAAGAAAAAAGAAACCAAACCTGGCAATGCTGACCTGGTGTGCCCTCCCTCCTCTCATTTTCATGCTGTTCTATGAAACTTTCACTGTGTCTTTTTGTTTGAGACGTGATCTCTTGGTTAAAACACCAGTGATCTCCAGTATGCTTCACTTCCTTTAGACTTAGACTTTCTTCACCGACTTCCAGGTCAATTCTGAAGGACCTTTTCATTTCCTTGGCTTACTTCTTTAACACTGCTGCATTTCACGGCCCAAATTCTTGGGAATGTGACCAGCTGCCAGTGGAGCACTGCTTCTCCTTAGTAAGGCACTAGGTTAACTGAGGTCACTTATATGGAATCACATTACAAACCTGAGTGTTTAATCTCTGCCCTCCAGCAGTCAACTACCATGGGATGTGATATCATAGGTTATAAATGAGGCTAGCTAAGTCACCCTGTCCAAGAACTATTTCAAGTGAGTCAGTATGGATGCTGTGCTAGACATGGCTGTTACCTCCTTCTCTGCATTCTGCCTAGCTCCTCTTCAGTCAGCCACGTGTAACTTCTGTCAGTCATTTCACCTGTCTACCCAGGTGAACAATGGCCCTTTCTTTTTCCATTCACTACTCCTGACTGCTCAGACTCTTTTCTCGACTTCCTGTACTACACTCCTCAGCATTATGGCTTATTTTTCTGTTACTGGTCTTTCTCGATTAACTGTAAGGTGGGTAGAGTTATTTGTTCTTGCGTATGTCCTGGAAGGTTATTATGTTTATGTGCTAAATCCTTGAATACAACAAATCTTTCATCAATAAATGGGGGCAGGGGTTGAAGAGGGCAAAAGAACAGACTACACCATAGTCTCAAGACATTAATGCAAAGTGTGGTGATGCCTAGCTTAAATCCCAGGACAGAGAAGTCCAAGGCAGGAAGACTGCTGTGAATTCCTGGATGATCTGGGCTATTTAATATATTCAAGCTCAACCTAGTAACACATAGCAAAACTTTGTCTGAATCTGAAAACAAAACAAAACAAAAAATCATGCTGGGTGGTGGCGGCGCACGCCTTTAATCCCAGCACTCAGGAGGCAGAGGCAGGAGGATCTCTGTGAGTTCGAAACCAGCCTGGTCTACAAGAGCTAGTTCTAGGACAGCCTCCAAAGCCACAGAGAAACCCTGTCTCGAAATCCCTTCAAAAGAAACAAATCAATGCTCCAATCACTCAATTTCATTGTTATTCAAAATACTGAGTGAAAAATGCAGACTTTAATCTTTTTATTTGGTGGTATTTCTAGCCAAATAATAGACTAAAATCTCCAGGAAAAAGATAAAAAATTATAATCAAGAAGTCCATTGTTTAAGTGCTTCTCAAAGACAGAGCACCAAGAAGTGCTTAGGATGACAGTTCTTAATGTTTGGTACATGTTGAGATCAGCTGTAGGGGCTTTTCTACCATGTATCTGCCCCAGCACAGTCTGACTTGGTAGAGTAAGTTGAATTGGGTAGGGATATCATTATTAAACTCCATTTTGATAGGAGTAAAGGCATTACAACTATTGGCCTAGGACATTTTAAAAATTAGTGTATATAATTAACTACCTGCTTTAACTACTATGCTAGTACCATTTCTGTAGGATTAATATGGACAGAGATGACAAACTATTTTTGCAATGAACTGACAATTTTCACTGTTGAAAAGCTTTCTAAAATTGTCTACTGAAATAGTCCATGGAATTAAATATGAACACTATTCAACAGCCAAATTCATTTAATATATAATCTACAATTTCTTTTTTCTAAAAAGTCTAAAATCTAACACTAAAGTAAAATAATACAAATACAAAGTTAGAAAATAGTTTCTAAGATATTCAGCATATTCTGTAATACTTAAGACTCTTTCCCAAAACACTGTGTTATAACAAAATAAAAAAGCAACCCCAGTGATTCCTTGTGTTAGAATGATTACTACATATATCTAAAATACACACAGGTTTAAATAAGCAACAATGTAATATTAAAAAAATGGTCAGAGAGGACACTCAGTCTTTAAGCTTTCTTCACAGGTAATTCTGGAATAGCAAATGATAACTAAAGCCACATTAACTGAAAATAATTTTAGATAAGCAACCTTACCTATCCCATATTGCAATTATATGAAATAATATTGAAAATAACAAATTTAGAAGCTTTCAAAATGCTAATTACCAAGTTAGCTATTGTATCGCATGTCTGGAGGATGAGAGAGGAGAACCTTAGGTTACACAGAAGTCCTAGGGCAGTCTGGGCTATGAAGTGAGACTATCTCAAAATTTCAAAAGATAAATAAGTAAATGAACAAAAGGACTATCATTACATTTGAGGAAAATAGGCATTTTTTGCCCTCATAACTATGACACCATCATAGCAGTTTAAGGAATTTTTTTTAATCTTCTTGCCTCAACTTTCCAAAATGCTGTGATTACAGGTATGTGCTACAATGCCCACTTAACTATAGCACTTAAAGAAAAAATGTTCACTGGATATTGCAGAATATTTGTGTAACTATGCAAAGATGTGTTGCATTTGTTTCATTTTGTAAAGATGTGTTACTGATTTACCTTGCTGCCTAAGGTCTGATAAAAAGCTGAAAGGCCAATAGTGAGGGAGGAGGTATAGGACTTCCTGGAAGGGAGAGCAAGTAGGAATAGGAATTTAGGCTGGGTGGGGGGTGGGATGCCATGGGCTAGACAGACAGACAGACATGGAGGAAACAGGAAAGCAGAACATACAGAATGAAAGAAAGGTAAAAAGCCCCAAGGCAAAACAAACAGAAACAGGTAAAATTAAGTTAAAAGAGCTAGTGGGACAAGCATAAGCTAAGGACGAGCATTTATAGCTAATAATAAGTCTTACTGTCTTTATTTGGGAGCTGGAGGTTGGAGGCCCAAAGAAAAAGCCAACTACAATTAGATGCTTGGATTAATAAAGATGTAAATTAAACATAATCTCTTCACTCTGGCAAACTTATTAAAAAGGGTTGGCTCTTAATTTTCCTTCATTTTGTTACATTCCAGTAAATTTTTATTGATCTTAAACCAGAATAGATTAGTTGAACATTTTATAACCTTACAAATTTTATTCAAACTCAGTATAACATACACACATTTCTTAGCTAAATAATAAATTTATTATACAAGGTGGTATTTCATAATCTTTCCAGTTAACAGTTTCACTGGTGGTAATTTATTGTGAAAATGCTATGTGCTCTAAGAAATGGTGTCACTACTTCAGTCTGTAAGAATTGAGTGTTCTTATTATGTCTTCTAATTTCTGAGACTTGGACCCAAACAAGGAATTATGACTATAAAGAATTCAGTATCAGTAAACACACTGAATTTATCTCAGTGTAGTTTAAATTATAAAAACAAACAAACATAACATATTCATGGCATAAATAGGAAATAGTCACTATGACTTTTATCAGTACTATGGGAACTGACTCTCTGAAACTGATAATTTAAAATGTAAAAGGAAGGCAGTGAAATAAATTAATATTTGGGAATAGTGAGATGGAAAAAAAATGGCAGCAAGCATTTAGGATGGAGTGACACTGAATTCTCTATGTCTACCTAGAATGGAAAGATCTACTATGAACCTATAGCCAACAACCAAAAGTTGTAGTTTAATTTATAAAATTTAAAAACCTACACTTATAGAAAACTCAAATATAAAATGGTAAATAAATTGATAATCAAAAAGTGTAGCTTACAATTAAAAGTTAGAATAGTAATTCTATTTGTGTGTGTTTTGCTTTAGGCAAGCTACTCAAGTTTCTTGATTTTTCTATGTAATATATCAAATTCAGAAGCCAAGCGATTTCTAGTATGTATTTTATATCTAGAAAATTCTTTTTAGAACATTTATTTTAAAAAGTGCATAACTGATAAAAGATAGGCTTATCAAAAATTTTTAAACTTGTTATATTTCACTTCCAATAATCTACAAATCTAATAAAATATAAAATGAATCAAATTTCAAAACTGTCTTTTGACCACTTAAAAACACCAAATATCTATTTAAAAAAATATAGTCTCAACTGAAAACAGAAATTGATTTGACTATTGGTTTTCTCCAGAATACTGAGTTCATTCTAAATGAACAAAAATTTACATAAATTTTTTTCTGAGTTTTAAGAGAAATACTTCTTTTGGCTTCATTAGAAAAGTTACCTCTAAAGGAATATATTAATAAATAGCACAATTCATCCTTAGTATCTAAATTTTCATAGGAATAAATATGAAATTTAACCCCCCCCAACAGTTTACATACTGCTCCACAGGGTTTACAAACAGAAACACTTTGAAGTTAATATTACTGTAGATTTCGCAGTTAGGAGAGAACAACAATAAAAAAAAATCCACAGGTCAGATTTTACCTTAGGAACAAAGAAGTCTAAAATGCAAAATAAAAATGGAATTAAGGCAGCTTTAACAGTGTCTGAAACTTACCCTCCCAAAACAGTGCTGCCATAGTGGAAGTCACTCCTTGAAAGGCTGTTTACAATGATAGCCAAAATCACAACGAGCACTGATGGAAGCAGGTTAGGTGCTTTGACTTCCATGAATGAAAAATAATGGTCGCACAGCCCAGATGAATGGGGATTAATATGAATATGCATCTTACCAGGGATGTTTATGTTTACTACCAGGGATGTCTTATCAATTCCATGTCCTCAAAGTCAATATAACTGTTGTAAAAAAATCAACTGTGGTTCTGAATATCCATTCACAGCTGACCGCAATAGTGTGTCTGACGTGGGAGACTGGTTCTCCGTGACAGGCAGAAGCATATGCTCTTCAGTTCCAAGTGGAAGCGCTAAGGGTAGAGTCATGTCAGAAGGCTTCACGTCTAGAGTTTCTGACAAAGGACTTCTTTGTGTGGGGTCTTGTTCACTTAAAGCATGGTCATCTACACTGCAGTCTGGAGTTTTATCTGTACCTGAAATGGAAGTCGGAAAGTACAATGCCTTTAACAACACAAAACAATTGTCTGAGGAAAGTATCCACTTACAGGTCCTAGAAATTACACTCAGCCTCCACATGTCCATGTGCAACCAGTTTCTCTCTCACCAGTGGGCCTGACGTAAGCTTGCCCTGATACTGCCAGTGTCGAGCATATCTGGGCTGCAAGAGCAGGTCAAGCACAATACCATTACATAGGTTTAAGCATTCTAAACCTGGGTGAACTTTTTCTCATCTCCCTTATCACATTCTTGTCAAATTTCATATTCCTTCCTGTGGCAGCCATTCCTCCTATTCTTGTTTAACACTCTATTCAGCCATGCCTTGAATCCCTAACAAGGCTAGACATTGCCTGAAGGTAAATGCTCAGTTAAACTTCTCTAATTCCTTCCAAATGCAGAAGGGAAGTAAAAGAAGGAAATCATTGTACACTGGTTATTTCAATAAACAGTTCATAATATTCTGTGGCTTTTATCTCCAGAGGTGAAAAACTGTTGGACTAGAGAAATTATCACACTGACTACAGATGCTCCTTTGTCTTCACTTTACTACTGGTTTTAACATGTTGCTGCCACCCCAAAAATGCTAATGTGATCTCGGTAGCCTCATTTGATAGCTAACAGTTCAAAATTTGTCTCATTAAATTGCAGTTCTCTGTATTCTTCAGTTTAACCAGTCAAGAAACAACCTGTGCTGTCTTGTCTTAGTGACTCATCACAATGTCCTGTGCTTGGACTGAACCCATCCTGCCATTTCCATCCTCTGAACTCTTCTCTCTTCAACTTCTGTAAAATAAGTCTTTTTGTTCCAGACAGCCCTCCCATTTTTGGATACCATCATTGTATATCCAAGTTGGCCTTGAACTTGCAGTCAGCCTGCTTTCCCTCATCATCCTGAGTGCGGGGACAGTAGGTATGGGCTACCATGTTAAACTTAAGCCCATTCTTGTTTTTCAGAAGAACTATCTTCTTTAGCACCTGTATTTACAATGTCCCACAATCTCTGATGTAACATTAAGGTCATAAGCTCTTGTTCAACTCCTTATGCTGTGCAGTTATGTGTACCCCTTAGGGTGGACTGTTGAGCAGACTCACTGCAGTTTTCAGATGTTTCTACTGTAATCCTTACAATGGCATTTATTAACATAATGTTTAGTTTTTAGTGCTGGATATTGTACCTAGGGCCTCAAATGCTAGGTGAGCATTCTACCACACCACTTTTTATCATCTACATGCTTGTGATACTTTCATCTTGACAGAATGCCATAAGTACAGGAAGTCAAAGGCCTAAAAGTCTGCAGTCAGCTTCCTATACTGAAAGAATATTTTTGAGCTACCAGTGTCCTATTTCCTTCCACATTTCTAGGTTGATCTTCACGATACCTCTTTTCTTCCTAACTACTGTCTGCATCACCCAAACTGCATTACCGAGAATAATGCTACTTACTTTACTTAGATATTTACTTTTGTTTTTGAAACTACTCACAAGTCATTTGTTCTGAGATAGGGATGCCCATGTAGCTCGCCTTGAGCCACAATCTTCCTGCCTCTGTCTCTTAAGTTTTGTGTGTGATATGTGCCACCATGCTTTGCAGCAAGTCATATTTTTAGAGGAAATAGCTGAAGTATTTTATTATTATTATTTTATATGTACAGGTGTTTTGCCTGAGGGACCAGCAGAGGGCATCAGAGCCCCTGGAACTGGAGTTACAGACAGTTGTGAGCTGCCATGTCAGTGCTGGGACTCTAACCCATGTTCTCTGTCTGGAAGAGAAACAGTGCTCATAACTGCTGAGCAATCACTCCAGACCCTGAAGGTTTTTGGTTTTTTCTTTATTTTAATAAAGTTCAGTATTTCAAAAGAAGCAGAAAGAGGAATTTTCTGTAAATTATAAAGCTACTTTACGTGTGTGTGTGTGTGTGTGTGTGTGTGTGTGTGTATATATATATATATATATATATATATAATATAATATACACAAATATATATGTTTTAGTTGCTGTTTTGTTTTCTAAAATTACTTCATTTTGTTTGTTGTGGGTGTATGTCTGGTTTGTTAGTATGTATATGTATGTCAGGGGTCAACTCTCAGGGAATTGTTCTCTCCTGTTATCTGTGGGATCTGGGAACAGAATTTAGGTTCTGTTCCCAGAACATAAGGCATGAGCATAAGAGCCTTGAGCCCTGTTTTATTGGGGATTTTTGTTTGTTTATTGAGACAAGGTTTCACTAGATTTGTAGCCAGGCTGGCCTTGAATTTGCGATTTCTGCTTCAGCTTCCTAAGTCCTGAGATTATAACCATGAACCACCACACCTGCCTACATCTAGTTTTTAAATACGTATCTAATTCACACTGCTGCAATGCACACCTCGGCATGTGAAGCACAGCACCAGCAGGGTGGCACATGATTTTAGCATATGCACTTACCAGAATGCACCTTTGTTTTATGCTTCTTCAAATTTTTAATGTCTGTGTAAGAATTTCCACACAATTCACAGATAAATGGTCGTTCTCCTGAAAAACAAGGTAAGAACTTGAAAAACTTAGTATTTTAAAAATTGTTAGCTGACACAAAACTACCAAATGTTGATGAAAATAAAGCAAAAAATGTTTTAATTACTTGTTATGACAGTAAGATGAGAAATCCTATACACATAGGTACACTTTTACTTTATAGAAAGTATAACCCAATTTTTGGAGAAATTAAGCATTTTCATTATCTGAAATTCTCAAAAAACAAAACAATCTTTTTTATTGCTATCAAATGCATACTAGATGCCATTCATATGCTAAAACCTGGCTATAAAGCTAGGGAAAAATATAATTATGATTTTTGCTCTCATACACCTCACAAATGAGGAAGTCCTCTAAGAAAGACTGACAATATTCTACAATTATTTTCAAGTAAAAGCTGTTTAAGCTGAGATGTAGCTCTGAAACAGCCTGCAAGCCCAGCAACTGTAAAGCTCTGAATTAGCTCCCTAGCACCATGGGGTCAGGTGATGACTGCAGAACCACTTAATGCTTTGCCCCCAAAACCAAGGAACCGAGGCCCTCCTATTCACATTACTCTGGGTAAGAATTATGAAGACAGGTTTTTGAAAAGAAATGAATAGTATCTTTAAAAAGCAGCATTTTCCTTTAATTTTTAATATAACATCTTCTTCAAACTATCTACATATAATGTTATAATAAGCAGGTTGATATTATGCTCTATTCTGAAAACTTGCATATAAGAACACCACTTTATAATTCTGATGGTTCCTTGGTATTATCTATTCATTTTTGATATACCTATTCAATTTAATGCAAATGTTTTTGTTTGATGGGTATTTGGCATATTTCTCGGAAATTCTGCACAATTCTTAACCAAATTTAAATTACACTCTAAAAAACTAAAAAGACAATAAAAGAAACAAATAAAAACCTGATATGTATACAGTAAAAACTTATTATCACCAAGTTATGACTAGATACTATATAGCCCACAATGGTTTCAAAGCCAAGGTTTACATACAAAGGAATTAAGAGAGAACAAAAAATGATACGTTCTCCCTAAACACAGACCTGTATGGGATCGAAAGTGTTTGTTGAGCTCTCCTGAGGAAATAAAACTTTTCCCACAAATACCACATATGTATGGTTTTTCACCTAGATGGAAAATAAAAGATAGCCAAGTGGTGTACTATACCATATAATAATTATCAACTACAAGTGATCTAAAGTAAGGTTTTAGAAATACCATCTATATGAAAGCCTTTTACATCGTATCTTAGAGGCATTTTCAGTAATCTAACATAACAAACTATCACTTTAAATATCTATCTAGCTTGATCCTTTTCACACAATAAACACTACCTGTTAATATCTCTTCTTTCCCAGATCTCCTGGGCTCTGTGCTTCTAAAGAGTAACAGCATGTTAAATTTAAGCCACATTTCAAGTCCTGCTTCTACTTTATCACTCATGAAGAATATAAACATTTAAGGAAGATTGTACTTAGCAGACCACCTTACAAATGAAGAGTCTAACCAGTACACTTTGTTTCAGAACTGGTAATCTGCACTTGACGAATCCGTCTATGGTGCAAAACTCAGAATGTCTATGCAAAGGAGGTTCCAAATCACAAAACAAGTTTCCTACCTAACCCACCTCCCACATACCTTCCCTTTTACATGCTTACTCAAAGGAGATAAATTCTCAGAAAAGGCTAACAAGACAAAAAGTCATAAAGACATGTCTCAATTCAATTTATAGATCTTCAGAATTATTTTACTTGAACAAGTATAACTACAAGATAAAGTTTTCACCTACCTGTATCATTCTAGAAAATGTCAGATTTTTAATCTAAGAGTTATGTGAAAATCACAAACACAGCTTCAAAAATACCAATGTAGAAATCTAATTAAGAAGTCTATAATCTACCCTTTGTAAGGGCCCAATTCCCATTTGTCTACAACCTTACTGCAACCAGTCTCTCCATGTTAACTCTTACCTGTATGTTTCCGAGAATGAGTGATAAGGGAACTAGAGACAGCAAAGGCCTTTCCACAGGTGTCACACACATAAGGCTTTTCTCCAGTATGCCTACGGACATGATATGTCAGTGTGCTGGCTTGGGCAAATCTCTGCCCACATCTATCACAAACATATGGCTTCTCTCCACTGTGTTTCCTGTTGGTAAACATAAAGTAATGCAATGGTAAGTAAAGCCATCTGGAAGTCAATGCATACACAAAGTATTTCTTACATAGTTTTTCATGCAGCATTTTATTTCATCTTAACAGGCTAAGACTACATATTTAAATTCAATAATTGTTTCTATGTAAAACTCTGCCCCCCCAAAGAAATTTTTAGGTATCAAAACAGTAGCTCTAAAATAAGTTAAACTTTCACCATCATCATCATATATAGTTGTCTTAGGGTTTCTATTGCTGTGGTAAAGATCATAACCAAAAGCAACTTGCGGGGGATGGAGTTTATTTCAGCTTATATTTCCACAACACAATCCATCACAGAGGGAAGTCAGGGCAAGAACTGAAGCAGAGACCATGGAGGAATGCTGCTCAGCCTGCTGTCTTGTACACCCAGGACCACCTGCCCAGGGATGGTACCAACCACAGTGAGATGGAACTTCTCACATTAATTGTTAATCAGCAGAAAATTTGGAGCCAGTGAGTTGGCTCAGTAGGTAGAGGTGCCTACTGCCACCTACGGTTGATCACTGGGTTCACATTATGGAAAGAGAGAAGCAACTCCCTCAGGTTGTCCTCTGGCCTCCACATGGATGCTATCCACTGTACAGGTATACACAAAATTATCAAAAATGTAATTTAAAGAAAGAAAAGTTCCATATCATAGCACCATCTGTACTTATATATCTTGTTTTCTTTCTGTCACTTGTTCAGCTAAAACAAATTCCCTAACTCCAGGTGTTAATAGTTTGAGTCTAGAATGCCCCCTAAAGATCAAGTGCCATAGGCTTGGTCCCCAGCTTGTAGTAGTAGTCAGGAACTAGGAGTGATGGGAACTAGTAGATGGGGCCTTGTTAGGAGAAATAGACCACTGAGATTATACTTCTGAAAGATATATCTTGTTCCAAGTCCTCTCTTCAGCTTCTGCTTTTTGACTGCCGTAAGATGAGCAGTGCATTCCACCATGCCCTTTCTGTCATACTGGTTTGCCTTACCTAAGGCCCAGAAGCTATAAGGCCAATAGATCATGGAGTGAAACCTCTGGAACTATCTGCCAACATAGATCTTTCCAATTTTGGACAACTGCCTCAGAGACTGTCTCATTAACAGCTACTCAGGAAAAAAAACAAAAAAACAAAAAAACAAAACAGTACCAGGAATGAGTTCATTGTGATTGTATCCTACAATATGGTCCAGAAGCTTTTAGAATTGACTTTAGGAATCAGGGAAAGTTTAGAGATACAAGTTAGAGAAGCTCTAGGAAGATGCAAGCAGAGCTTACTGGATCATTCTGATATAAATTCAGAGGACCACAATTCTGACAGAAATGTGGATAGGAGCCAGGAGTAGGAATAATGGACACCTGTCAGTAACTCCAACACTTGTGAGACTGATGCAGGACCATTAAAGGTTTGAGGTCAATGGGACTACAAGTTCTAGAAAGGGGAGAGAGGGAGGAATAATAACAGCAAAGGGAATATGACAATAGACTATGCTCATGAGTTACAGAAGGAAGAAATACTACCAGGAACTGAACTTGAGAACAATTTTGCATTCTAGCAAATAACTTCTTTAGGTTTTATCCATGATGAGACTCTGAGCTGGAACAATCCCCCATTCCAAAAGAGAGGAATGAGAAAAGGCAAGGAAGATGAAAGCAAGGTGAAAACCTGGTAGGGCAAACATCAAATGATCAGCATGGTGTAATGTGAGGCTTGCTCTGGGTACTCATAAAAAATGGACTCATTAGATTACAATAATTAACTGACTTGAAGGTCAAACAACTCGGGGGTTTTTTGTTTTGTTTTTTTTACCTTGCATGAATCTTGAGATTGCTAGAAGTTGCAAACTGTAAATTGCACACATCACATTTATAGGGTTTTTCCTCACCATGATGCATGCGACTGTGGAAGACCAGCTGGCATTTTTGAGCAAATCCTTTATCACACAGTTCACATTTGTATGGCCTTTCCCCTAAAAGAACAATAACATTTGTATTAGGAAGGAGAAAAAATCCTGTTTTACTTGTTAAAGTCATAAACGTTTAAGGCTTTTAAAAGTGCAAACAGTATTGGTTTTTGTTTTCAAAAAATGGTAACTTCTAAGTAACAAAAGCAAATGGGATGTCCTTCCAGACTACTGAAAACATTAGTAGGAAAGAAATGAATCATCACAGTGAAAGGTGATCAGCATGAAAAACGTATAAAACACAAAACTAAGTGTATCGATGGGTGCTCGCTCACAGTTTGCCAGAAGGTCATACAAACAGGCAAACAGAGAAGCTGAGAGAAAAAGATGTTCAAACACCAGTAGAGTCTAGGAGTACTGGTGATATGTGAAAATTGGACTGAGTTTTAATATGTGTCTCCTTTAAATACTTTAAAAGTTAGAACCAAGTCAGGCCTAAAGGCACAGGTCTATAATCCTAACTACTCTGGAGGCAATTGACAATCTAAGACTTATACAGCAAGTTCAAAGCCATCTTGAGCAACTTAGCAAGACACTATCTCAAAATAAAAGTCACAAGGGGAAGGGGGAAGGGCTACAGCTTAGTAGCAGAGTACTTGCACAGCATGCTCAAGGCCCTAGGTTCAATACCCAGCCAGGGCCAGAGGTTAGCAACAAATTTATGCTTATTATGAGAGAAAATGTCTAAGGACCTGGGGCAGTAGAACTTAAAATGTTCTACTATTAAATACTTGGTTACAGTTACAAATAAGATTTTAAGAGTCTAATGTGAAAACATTTTACAAATAAAATAATATGGCCAATTTTGTGGAAAGGCAGTCAGTGCTGTGTGCTAATATCATCTATATTGGTTGGAGATACAACTTAGTAGTACAGGCTGTGCTCAGCTGAGGCCCTGGGTTCAATCCCTAGTACCAAACAGAACAGAAAACAAGAGCAACACAAAATCATCACACTGCAGGAAACAAACCAGTCTTACCTGTATGGGTTCTTACATGTGTTTTCAGCTGGTTACACTGGGTAAAAGCCTTTCCACACAAGTGACAGACATAGGGCTTGACTCCTTTATGTATTCTCATGTGCCTTCTCAAGCTGCTGGCTTCTGAAAACACCTTCCCACATGTGTTACACATTGGCTTGGCCTTTGAATACCTTGGATCCAGCTCTTCCCCAACAGTCTCCAGTTCATAGGGACTCTTTACACTGGCTATATTAGACATGGAGTGTTCTTTCAGAGCACAGTGTGACTGGGACTTTCCACGTTTCCGTTTGACTGTAACAGTTTGCACAATATCTTGTGCTGGAAAAGTATTTTCCGCAACTGAGGTCAACTCAAGTTCTGAATTATCATTTCCTTGGATGACTTGTTCCACTACAGGTGGGGACAACTTATTTGTATCTAGGAATAATTCAACAGATGTACTCTCTAAAGCATCACTGGGATACTGCACTGATTTATTCTGCCCTGGCTTCTGGGAATTGAAAGCCTTTTTCTTCTTTTTACTTTGAGACGATTTCTTTGCCAATGCTCGTTGTTTAGGATTTGCCTGAACTAAGTCTGTGGACACGTCTGACTTCTCCCGATTGTTATAATCTCGAAGAGTAAGAAGACAGGTCTGTTGATTCAATTCGATGTTTCCAGTAATACTAGATATTTCTGTAGAAGAGGGACTAGCAATAAAAGCAAAATCTTCCATCTTTATTTTACATTTAGTCACTACCTCTTCTACTTTGAGATAGTCAGCAGCCTGATGAATTTCTTTAACATTCCAACTGTAAGGAAACAAGGCTAGATGACAATATTCTGATCAAAAGAACACCTGAAGCAACTACACATATACTTGAATGTCTTTTAAAGAAATAATGAAGCAGAACTCTGGAAAAAGTTAACTAAGTAACAAATTTATAAAATAGGAATTTGACAGAATGTTTGAGTGGTATCACCAATTTTATAGATAGATGTTGATGAACCATTATAGAATAACAAAATGCTATATTTTCTGTCTAATTAAAAACACACACACACACACACACCTCGGGCGTTGGTGGTGCACGCCTTTAGTCCCAGCACTCGGGAGGCAGAGGCAGGTGGATCTCTGAGTTTGAGATCAGACTGGTCTACAAGAGCTAGTTCCAGGACAGCCTCTAAAAGCCACAGAGAAACCCTGTCTTGAAAAACCAACACCAAAAAAAAAAAATAAAACAAAAACAACAAAAAACTTGAATTGAAAAATGGTTGCTGGGTGGTTAGCAAGCTGGCTCCACAGAAGCACTAGCTGAGCAAGCCTAGGAACCACAGAAGGAACCAAGGAACCACATAAGAGCCGAAGTGATGGTGCATACCTAGGATCTCAGCACTCCTACACCATGATTTGAGGCAGAGGCAGAAACAAGACCCTGCCTCAACAAGAAAGAAAAATTAGTCCCCAGCACTGTCCTCTGACATCCACATGTATGCTGTGGTACACACATGTGCATCTGCACTCACAAACACATACAAATCTGTTTTGTCTCTTTTTAGATGGGTCTCACTATGTAGTTTTAACCAACCTGAAATTCACTATGTAGACCAGGCTGGCCTCAAACTTATAGCATTTACCTGTCTCTGCCTCTGAGTGCTAGGATTAAAGGCGTGCATACCATGTCTTGCTATTTTTTGGGTTTGTTTGTTTGTTTGTTTTGCTTTGTTTTTTATGTTGTTGGCAATACACTACTTCCTCCTGTTTCCTCCAAGGCTTCTTCAGATGTCAATCTAGTTTCCTAATTCACCCTTCTGCCCTGTGAGGTACTTTTTAACTATGCTTCTCTAACTTTACTGTCAATATGAATCATGGAGTGGTCTTGTTAATGAAGACTGAAATTCAGCTGTCAATGACAGTGCGAGAGAATCTGCAGCTGTAATGCTGTAACTTACTATCCACCAAGAATGGTACACCAAGGGGGGTATTAAGAAATAGACATTTACAGTACAGAAAAAGGGTGATTGGAATAGTTAGTACTGGATCTAGCATTCTATGAATTAACCAAGGTGAGGCTGCATCACTGGCTTAAAATCCCTAAGTTTTAAAAACAAGAGTTTAGTTGGTATTAATAATTATTAATAAAATTGAAGTGTGACATCTTGAGCAGACATATAGATACGAGTAACCTTCCCAATTGCCATTTTGCCAAGTGTTACTTGGTTACTAAGATGGCTTCTCTTCTGTTTTCTTCCTTGTAAGTCAGAAAAAGGCTCCAATTATAGTTAATGACACATGATGATAATACTGTTGCTGCTTTTTAAAGAGGGGATAAAATCTGAAGTAAGATTTAAAAAAATAACCACTATATTGATTGTCTGGGATCTCCAAGACTATAGCTTGCATGTATACTGATCTCTACAAAATGCTGACCACCATCTATCTAGTCACACCTTTGTCTCCAGTGCCACCGAGATGTACTTTTACCTCATTTAGTTTTCTCCTAGCTATTCAAAATTGTTTTTTATGACAATCATTTTCAACTCATTGTAGGCTAACGAGCTATATGAATGAATTTGGAAACCTAGTCACTTGTTATTCTCTGGGAAAACCCATTCAAGTTTTTAAAAATTATTGCACATCAATTATACATCAGACAGTGTGTCTGAGTCTCTCCCCTAGATAAGAAAATATTATTCAAGATGTTATTTTCTTACTGGCTCATTGTGGTAATTTTTAGAATATATCATGAATCATTACAATGGAGTTAATTCTCTATTTGTAAAAACAAAAAGTGTAAGTGCCCCAAATATATATTAGAAAATGTATTCTCTAATACAAACTGTACTTTACATTTATGTTACACCATCACCACTGATGATAAACATTTCATTATATATATTTTCATAGAATAAAAATAAAATTTACTCTACCATTTAATGTATTTAACTAAACTAAATCTATTGTATTTAACTAAACTAAATCAAAGTATATTTGTGCTTTGTGTTCCATCAAATGAACCACCAAACAGATAACAAAGTAAAATAAACTCTTAATGCTAACAAAACTAACAATAAGCCACATACTAACTGTATAATGCCAAAACAATAATTTCCACAAATTATTCCACAGCGTATAATTTCAATTAAGATACTGGGTGAAAAAAACAAAACAAAACAAAACAATACCAATCATAGTTTTACTTCAAAAATTGATCTTGGGGCTGAGGAGGTCAAGTGTTCTTGTTGCTCTTAAAAAGGACCACAGGACCGGGTGTTGGTGGCTCATGCCTTTAATCCCAGTACTCAGGAGGCAGAGGCAGGTAGATCTCTGTGAATTCAAGACCAGCCTGGTCTCCAGAGTGCCAGGATAGGCTCCAAAGCTACACAAAGAAACCCTGTCTCAAAAAAAAAAAAAAGGACCAGTTCAATTCTCAACACCCGTATCAGGTGGCTCAAGTTCCAAGGGACCCAGTGCTCTTTTCTGACCTCCAAGGGCATCCACACATGTACAAGTACATGAAAATAAATTAATAAAACAAACTTTTAAATATGTGTTTTTGTTTATATTCATGAAGCTACAGTGCCCCCCCAAGAAATTAAGTAACTTGTTAGAACCAAGAAATAACCAAGGCAATCTAACTCTTAAGATCACTTAATTTTCTATTATGTTGCTTCTTTCCCTCCCTCCCTTTGGTTTTTTTTTATTTGTTTGTTTGGTTTTTTTAGTTATTTATTTTTTGGGCGGGGGGGGGGGGCCGCAGAGGGGGGAAGTTTAGGGGGTGGTCGGAGAGATGGTTCAGCAGTTAAGAGCACTGGCTGCTTTTCCAGAGGACCTGGGTTCCATTCCTAGCACCCACATAGTGGCTCACTCCAGTTCCAGGGGACCCAACACCCTCTCTGGCTTCCATGGGCACCAGATATGCAAGAGATACATAGACATACACATAGGCTAAACACCCATACACATGAAACAATGTTTTTTTTTAATGAGATACATTTTTGTTAATTATGTACATGTGTATGTGTGGAGGAAAGTGTTTATGAGTGCAGATGTCCACAGAAGAGGGCATCAGATTCCCCTAGAGCTGAGGTTACAGGCAATTGTGAGTCACCCTGAGTGCTGTGAACTTAACTAGCATCCTCTGCAAGAGTGCTGAATGAAAATGAGTAAGTAAATAAATAAATAAAATGGAAGAACAGGACTTCTCCCAGGTATGATGGAAGACGTTTATTGTAGATAAAAGGGAGAACATAGCCAGAGTTAGGGACACTCTGTACAGTCCAGAGTAAACATGACTGTGTTTGGAGGGGGGGGGGCTGCCAAACAAGAAGAGCAGCCTGGGCCAAGATGAGAGGCAGAAGGAGTGTGAAAGGCCTGGAGGGAGAGGACAGAAACAGAGAGGATGCTCATCAGTGGGACCAAAGGTTTAGTTCGGCTTCTGGGAGTGAGGCAGCGTTTTGATGGCCAATAGGATGTGAGACAGGGAACCGAAAGTGTAAGGGGAAGAAGGCTTGGAACAGAAGTAGAAGACGGCAGAGGCATACAGAATCTCCTGAGAGGGAAGGTTGGAAGGGAGAAGAATAAAAGATCTCCTTCCATCTTTGTTACCACAAAAATTGTAAAGGTCCCTTTTGTTTGATTATCTAGGGGGTATCAGATCCATTCTTTCTTGAGTGCTAAGATGCACCAGTAATGTTGGGTTGGGAGTTGGAGTTGCTTGAACCAATCCCATCATTAATGGGGGCTAGTGAGCCGGGTCTTGAGTGGCCAATAGGGAGGTCTCTAGGAAAGAGGGATTATCACAATGGTCTGAGGAGAAATCCAGGGATCTGTCACAGGATTTTTGGACTGTTAGGAACAGACACCAGATTCTGGCAGAATGGCCTCCAAAAGCAAAAAGAAAATTTCTAACCAAGTTAAACTGAAAAGAATGTGCCTGCCAGTTGTGCCCTGGAAGTATGCCAGGGTGGGGTGCATCTTCCCACTTCCACAAGACAGAGCAGGAAAAAGGATGATCAAAAGACATCACCTGATGTCCTGGAGAAAGTTCAAGATGGCTAGTAAGGGAAAGCTCACCAACTAGCTGCTGTTGTACGAAGGGGGCAGGTACCAGATGGTCCAGAAAGTACGGAGAACTGAGTGGTGGTGGGGGTGTCCTGTAAACCAATCCGAGACATGGATCAATGAAGAGGGGGCTTTGGAGTTGGAACACAACACACCCAGACACCAAATTCTCAGCACAAAGGAGATTTTATTACCCCAGAGGAGATGGGGGAGAGGGTGGTAGGACTGTCTCTGGATAGGGCAAAGACTAGGGAAAAGACATCAGCAGGTGTCTCTGCAGGACTGGGTTTTATGGAAAAAAAGGGAAGTGGGGAAGTCAGTGCTAGGATAAGTTGGTAAGTCCTGACTGGACAGGTTAGCCAGTGTAGACAAGTAATGAACAATGAACTGTTCTTTTTCTGTTTTTTTTTTTTGTTGTTGTTGTTGTGTTTTTTTTTTTCCAGACAGGGTTTCTCTGTGTAGCTTTGGAGCCTGTCCTGGAACTTGATCTGCAAACCAGTCTGGCCTGAAACTGACAGAGATACACCTGTCTCTGCTTCCTGAGTGCTGGGATTAAAGGCTTGCATCACCACCACCTGGCTAAGTAATGAACTTTAATTGATGGACTTTGGTGATCAGCCTCAGGAATGGGTTAGGCATAAGGATTGCCCGAATAAGGGAATAGACCTTGGTGGCTAGCTTTAGGAATGTAATCTAATGGTTTAGCAAGAGAATCAGAAGGGAGAAGGGCAAGATCTGCTGCTGCCTTGTTTGTGACCTGGTAGAGTCCTTTAGCAGTATGTGTTCTTAACTGCTGACCCATTGCTCCAGCCCTGTTAAATGAATTGGTAAATATTATGTCCTTTCTATTTTAGCATAATCTTTTACATTTCAGGCTAGGTTCACATTATTACACCACTTACCAGAAAAGACACAGACAGACAGACAGACAGACAGACAGACAGACAGACAGACACACACACACACACAGAGAGAGAGAGAGAGAGAGAGAGAGAGAGAGAGGGAGAGAGAGAGAGAGAGAGAACTAAACACTTGCTCTCTTCTTTACATTGGTTCTTTGAAGGCACAAAGAAAGATGCTCCCAGTATGTTCAAGTCAATTTAAGATTTTTTTTTTTTTTTCACAAATAGTTAATCAAGAAACAGAATCCAGGGCTGGAGAGATGGCTCAGAGGTTAAGAGCACCGACTGATCTTCCAGAGGTCCTGAGTTCAATTCCCAGCAACCACATGGTGTCTCACAACCATCCGTTATGAGATCTGGTTCTCTCTTCTGGTGTGCAGATATATATGGAAGCAGAATGTTGTATACATAATAAATAAATAAAATCTTTAAAAAAAAAGAAATAGAATCCAGAGCTGGGTGATATTAAAGGATATGGCATTAATCCCAGCACTGAGGCTAAGGCTTGTGTCTGTAATCCTACCACTCTGGGGACTATATTTGAGGCCATCCTCAGTTACAGAGTCAAGTTTCTGATCAGTCTAAACTATAGAATGAGATCCTGTCTCAAAAACAAAAAACAAAAGGAAAGAAAAGGAAAGAAAGGGAGGGAGGGAAGGAAGGAGACAGAACTAAAAAGAAAAAGGAAAAAAAAAAGGTATAAACCAAAAAGTCTACCAAAATCCATGGCTCTGAAGTTACTATTAAATATGCTACATTTTTTAATCAGAAGCACTCATCAATCAAAGCATCCAATTAATCAATTATCTACCACTTTTAAATAAATGTGTGAGATTAATTTATCTCTGCTTATTATTCTCATAAACAAGTCTAAAACAAATACTTCCTTTTCAGAAAAATCGAGGCATCTTGATTCTAGCAAGCATAGCAGTGTATTTCCAGAGTAAGCTGCAAGACAGAAGGAAAGAATCTTAATTGTGTACATGCACACATCTGTAGAGATGGTCTGGAAAAGAATGTATATGAAAACAGTGCTTACCGAGTAAGGTAACGAGTCACAGAAAGACAAGCATGGTATGTACTCACTCATATATGGATATCAGACATAGAGCAAAGGATTACCAGCCTACAATCCACACCGCCAGAGAAGCTAGGAAACAAGAAGAACCCTAAGAGAGATTAACATGGTCCCCCAGAGAATGGGAGAGGGGGAAGGTATGAGAAAGAGAAGGGGGTTGGAGGACATAAGAGATCAGGAAGATTGAGTCAGGGGAAGAATACAGGAGAGCAAGAAAAGAGATACCTTAACAGAGGGAGCCATTATAGGCTAAAGAGAAACCTGGCACTAGGGAAATGTTCAGAGGTCCACAAGGATGACCCCAACTAAGAATCTAAGCAATAGTGAAGAGGCTACCTTAAATGCTCTTCCCTTATAATGAGAATGATGACTACCTTAAATGCCATCCTAAAGCCTTCATCCAGAAGAGATCCGCAACTAAGCACTGAGCTGAACTCCTGGAATCCAGTTGTAGAGAGAGGAGTGATGAGCAAAGGGGTTAAGACCATACTTGGGAAACCCACAGAAACAGGTGATATGAACAAGTGGGAGCTCATGAACCCCAGTCTGACAGCTGGGGAACCAGCATAGGTCCGAACCAGGCCTCCTGAATGTGGGTGTCAGTGAGGAGACTGGGCAGTCTATGGGGCCTCTGATAGTGGATCAGTATTCATCCCTAATATACGAATGGATTTTGGGAGCCCATTCCCCATGGAGGGATACTCTCCCAACCTAGATACGGGGGAGGGCCTAGGTCCTGCCCCAAATGATATGACAGACTTTGATGCTCTCCCATGGGAGGCCTTCACCCTCCCTGGGGAGTAAATGGGGATGGAATGGAGGGTTGGTGGGGGGCAGGGGAGGATGGGAGAGAGAGGGAACTGGGATTGATATGTAAAATAAGATTGTTTCTAATTTAAATAAAAAAATTTAAAAAAAAAATAGTGCTTATCAGTAAGTAGCAGAATTACATGCCCCCCCCCCAATAATTTTCATTTGAGGAATGTAGAAGTAAAAAGGGCAGAGAGGAAAGAAGATAAAATACAAAGCAAACTAATGTTTGTTGCAAGGTGGGGCCTTCAAGTAAGTCTTCACTTACTCTTTAAAATAATACTAATATTTACTACCACCTCACTTCTATGAGAAGATTAAGGCCCAGCCAGAAAGATGTAATTCCAAAGTCTGTAATTTTTGTTCTTTTGATAGTGATAGCTGACCTGGAACTCACAGAGATACATCTGCCTCTGCATTCTGGGATTAAAGGAGTGCACCACCATGACAGTCTTGTAAATCTGTTCTATCCATCAATACTCTACTCATGTTCATGTTTCTATAAGAAATGAAGGAATGAAGGTAAGCATAATTTGACCAGATTCTCCTTGTTTTTGCCCTCTCTACCATTTCTCCTACAATTAGGGATGCATCACTATTAGTCTAAATTGTATATAGAGGAAACAAGTTATCTATACCATAAAACTCTGAAGAACCTACTTGCTATTAAAGGGGCAGCAGCAAGCATCTTTTGTCATAGTAGCATGTGTGCATTCATGTGCACGCGTACATGCAGGTACATGTGTACTTTCGTGTGGAGGCCACAGATGACTCTGGATGTCTTCCTCTGCTACTCTTCACTTTGTTATAAAAGACAGGATCGATCTCTCACTGAATTTGAAGCTCACAGATTCTACTAGCCAGGCTGGCTGGCTAATGAGCTCCAAGAAACCATCTGTGTCCACCCTGGAAGCATTGGTACTACAAAAATGCTTTCACATTGGTGCTGGGGATCCAAAATCAGGTACTTATGTTTGCACCTGACCACTGGAGACATCACTGGAGCCCAGCAGTTAAAGAGTCTTAAGAGAAGTTCAGTAAACCTCTAGCTTGATCTAAGCTGTGGGTAGGTTAACAACAGTAACAGAGTTATTGTTACTTATATTCCCACAAAGTTACCTTCTAGAACCATGATCCGAAGTCCTGAACATTGCTACATAGTGTCAGCAATGGAAGGCACTAGGGCATGAGCCCAGAGGTGGCCTTTTGAACACTACTCCAAACACCTTACAAGAAGAGACAGAAAGTGAGTGAGAGAGAAGGTCCAAGGAACACAGAGACCAAAGGCAAGGGGAAATTAAAATTCATGTAGAATTCATCATGAAAACTTTACACTTGCTAAATTCAAATAAAGAATTTTTTTTGAGTGAATAAATTCGTCAAACAGAATTCTTGATTTTTAAGATTTTTTTGTGGTTATCAAACATCTTTTCATCCTAAACAGATCTACTGAAGCTATGTGTGCATCTATTGAGTGTGTGTGTATATATATATGTATACACACACACACACACACACACACACACACACACACACACACGTATGCATATATAGTGCATATCAACAATGAGGATGAGTGTGGAGTGAATGGGGAAAAAATAAGAATCTACTTGAGCCCTAAAGACTGTCTGACTAAGCTGGGCATCGGTGGCGCACGCCTTTAGTCCCAGCACTCGGGAGGCAGAGGCAGGCGGATCTCTGTGAGTTCAAGACCAGCCTGGTCTACAAGAGCTAGTTCCAGACAGCCTCCAAAGCCACAGAGAAACCCTGTCTCGAAAAATAACAAAAAAAGACTATCTGACTAGCTTTTATAACTGAGTAAAAAACGTGTACTTTACCTGTCAAGATTTAAAGTTCCTGTATATATAAACTCCAACAGTTTCTGAAATCCATCAGCCTTCACCTGACTCTGGTCAAGAAAAACATTGTTCTCAGAAGTGCTTCTGTAGATCGCACCAAAATACTCACTAAAGGAGGCAAGTACATTCCTGTGAGCCTTAAACTGGAATTCTCCAATCACTATGGTACAGTCACAAAGAAATCCTGCTTCCCGTTGTTTGTTCAGTCTCTCTAGAAGATGCTCACAGTGGTGTGAATACTGCATTTTGATATCAGAATGGAACTTTACCCTTGATCTAAAAGACAAAAAGAAACAGATAATCAATAGCCATCAGCTTGCATGGGGCATCCACAGCAGAGGTAAGGGAGGGTGGAGAAGGGACAAAAGACTAAACAGAAAAACTTTGCGACCCGCAAAGCCTCATCAAACACACATGGTGATTAAGTGCCTTTCTTTGTTTTACTGCACTAGGGCACTAATGGAATAAATGACGATGAACAAAACCAACTGTATGAGTTGTTGAAAAAAAAAGGGGGGGTCCTTAAAATCCTAAGCTTTCATAGTTGACCCCTCAAACTTTCAAGCTCAGGAGGAATATTTACCTGAAGGTGCTTTAACAAATAAACTAAGAAAAGACTGCTTGAGGCAACGGGGATAGGAACACAGACGAGTTGTTTTCGTTGCTCTCTGATCACTGAAACCTGTAGGCTTAGACGGCGGTGCGGTTCCTTCCAAGTGCCTTGCAGGTGCAAGGGGGCGGGAACGCCCCGACCTGACTCTCGGGTTGTCAAAGGTTCCTTCACTACCCAGGAGGACACACCCCTTGCCTGCCCGCTGCAAGCCCGGCAGCAGCGGAGTGACAGCTCCAGCCAGTCCTCCCGGGCCCCGGCTGCCCTGCCCTCCTCCCAGCTCGCACTCGCTCGAGTTCCCACAGCACGGGCTGCGGCTACGGCCACGGCCGAGGCGGCCTCTCCCAGGACACCCTCCTTCGCTCCCCGAAGCGCGCTCGATCTCCGAGGCCAGACCACGCAGGACTCCGGGATCCCGAGAGCGCGAGGACGACAGGCCAGGCAGAGGGCGGCACTCACCGGTAGCCGCCCAAGGGAAACAGTTTCTTCACTCTCTCTCCGCCATCTTGGGAGGACGTCACCTCGATGCTCCGCCTCTCCCTTCCTCCTCCGCCGTATCGTCACATCCGGATGTGTGATCCAGTGTGTGGACACCTCTAGGGTGGGCGAGCTGGCTATTAGAGGCTCGTCTTCCCGGCACGCCCGGGTCGCCAGAACACACATCAGTGCTCTCTCACATCCTACGCCAGATGCTCACCTTGTCAGCCCGCAGCTGTCGGCCCAGATTCCGGGCTGAGAGCCAGCTCAAGCGCGCAGCCGGCCTCTCCCGGAGCCACACTGCGCACTGCATGCTGGGAATTGTAGTTCTTTTCCTCTCCTGACATCCTCTTTTTATTTGCGTCCCTCCAGTGGAGACTAGGGCGCTGTGCACCCTGGCTCTTGACCATGGCGGGTGGGAGGGATGTACTTGAGTCGAGACCAATCATTCCTTCCTCTTTTGCATACCCGAAAGCTCTTGGGACCCCCAGAGTTCTGCCAGAGCCGGCCCACCGAAGCTCATCTTCCAGGATGCCCTTACCTGGTGACAGAAGGCAGAGACGCGCAAAAGCAAAGCAGCCGGGCACACTGGGCATGCGCAACATGAGAGGAAGGTGGGCTTTCTACCGGAAAAAGGTTGTCCTGCGTCTGAACCAGAACAACTTTAGCACCATTATTTACATCGAATTCAGAAGTGTGCAGTGAAGGAAGAAGCGGACGGTTATCGCTGTACTGTACGAAAGAGCCACAAAGTGTTGATGTGTTGCGGACGTCATAAATCTTAGAACCACAACCTAAGTATTGGTGGTTGTTGTTGTGAAAAGTTATGTGACCTTAAGGAATTTACCCGTGACTTTATTTCAAAAGACAAGTCACAAAAAATTTGAGCCTTTTACCCTGCCGGAATGTTTGCTCATTATAACATCTCTGTAAGAATTTGTGAATAAAACCACAATCGTGTTTATAAGAATAATGTTACGGCTACCCCTTTATTTTATTTTTCTGAGTATAAATCTATTTTTAATTTCACTTTTTTTCGAGCCCTTTACGCTAATTAATTTTGAAATATATAGTGAATTTGACGTACAGATTAAGAATAAAATATAGCCTGGCATAGAATGGAAAAAGGGAAAATGGAATCTCCAGGGGGAAATCTAAGTGATGTAATACAAAACTGCTCCACAGGAGATAGAGGTAATAGTCCGTTTTGTTTGGCTTGTGGGGATGGAACCCAGAGTGCGAATGCTAGGCAAGCCTTCCTGCCTACCTCAGCAGCCAGTAGGTAGGTTCTCTTCTGTTTTTTTTCAACATTAGAAGTTTCTTCAACGTATTTTTTCAGGTAGGCAAGTCTCGGCTTGCAGAATCTGTCCTCAAGGTTTTCAAGATTCTAGTCTTTTGAAAAGTGAACCCAGAGAAAAGGGCAATGAATAACAGTAAAAACTTGTTTCCGCCCGGTTTCGAACCGGGGACCTTTCGCGTGTTAGGCGAACGTGATAACCACTACACTACGGAAACTTGGCTGAACAGGGATGCTGAAAAGTTCCAGATATGTGAAGGATTCCGGTAATTTTTTTTTTTCAATGAGGACGGAAGGAAAAACATTTAGTTAACCGAACTATTTCAAAAGTCTGAATTTGTTTGCAAACTTCTTGCAAAGCCCCGCCGCTGGAGACCAGACACCTTAGTTCCTGGCCCTTTTGGTCCGTTTTCTTCCCAGTTCCTGCAGGTTATGCTCTTCTGCTGGGGAAGCAGTTGTCAGGTCCCGACTCCCGGAGAAATGGTGCAGAATCACGCCTCGTCCCGCTTCTCGTAGGAGGACGTGGAAACTACTTCTCCATCCTGCTTCCGAATACCTACCAAAGGTTCTCATTTGTACCAGTTCTAAAGCCCCTAAACCGAGGACGCGCGAGATCAGACACCAAAGACGCTCGTTTTGCCTCGCAGTGTACTTTTCTTCTGAACTGAACTTCATAATGATCTAAGAAACTTTTCTTACCAAGTGGCAGATGTGGCCTTATTCCTAAAAATCAACCCTAGGAAATGAAATTTAGCTTCGGAGGATCCAGAGATACAATCCAAAAAGATGACGCAAACGAGGAGCAGGAAAGAAGGGAGGTGAGCCGAGCATCCCAGAACTCAGAGGCAAAAGAGGGGAGGGAATTCTGGTGAGTTCGAGGCCAACCTGTGCCAAAGTGACTCACAAACCAACAAAAGGGCTCTGCCCTTTTAATTGCGAAGTTTTAGAAGTGTGGCATTCGTCTACTATACATACAGTCCACAAACGCGTTTCACATCCCGGCACCCCCGAGGTTGAGTGCTTTAAGGCAGTGCCTTCCTGCAATATTCCCAGGCACTCCCCCAATTTCAAGGAAGTCTCCCGGACTCTGGAACACTCTTGTTAACTAGAGTTAAAGTACTTGTGGACAGTCTTTAAGAAAAAGAAAAAAAAAGCTTTTCACAGTTTTCGAGAAAGTCCCTTGCAAATTGTTAGATTTGTTTGTTTTGCGAGGGAAGCCCGGTTTTCTGGTATTGACGTTAAGAGCCTGCAGGGGCAGCGGTGAGACTCAGCCGAGCGAGAAGCCGGCGCACAGGCCAGCGGGTGGCTGGGTCCTCTGTGACGCGGAGTTCCAGGCACCTGGCCCCGCACAGCCTGGGAGGAGCGAGCCCGAGGCCGCAGAGGCCGCAGAGGAAGCAGCACCGGCAGCATGAGCGGCTACCAGCCACCAGTGGTGATCGACAATGGCTCAGGAATGATCAAGGCGGGCCTGGCTGGGACCCGGGAGCCCCAGTTCGTTTATCCGAATATACTGGGCCGGACCAAGGGCCACAAGACAGCGGTGAACTGCGGGCAGGAATTGTGTGTGGGTGACCAAGCGCAGGAGCGCAGGAGCTTCCTGTCCATCAGGTACCACCGGATGCTGCAACCTGGATGGGTGTGGAACGGGGCGGAGAGTCCAGAGACAGAACCACCCTGAAAGGGCCAGGGAGAGGAACCTGAAGGCTTCAGCCAGCCCCGCCTCACAAAAACTTCTGTTGTCTGTACATACATATATTCCGATGTATATAGTGACCTTTCGTGCTATAAGTGCCCCCCCCCAAGAATATGACTTAGTTTGTAGCTTTTGCCATTTGGCGTGATCTCGAACTATTTGCAACTATAACAGAACGTGAGAATTTCCTAACTTTTTGAAGTCCCATTCTCCAAAGAGGAGAAAACTGCCTAGGCAAAATGACTGCAGAAAAAGGTAGCTGTGCCGTTTACTGGTAGTTACCTTCTGTTGCTGACCAGAAAGCAGTACTGATAAATATTCACTTCATCTGTGAAAGAGCAGAGAGGGTAAATATTAAAAACTTAGTAGCACTCAGAGGCAGAGGCAGCAGTCTGAATTCCAGACCAGCTTCGTCTGCATGTTGAGTTCTAGGCTTAGCCAGGGCTACACAGTGAGACTCTGTCTCAAAACAAGAACTATCAAATAATACACACACACACTTAAAAGCTAAATCTAGAAACCACAACTAACAAGAAACACAAAAGCACAAGCCTTACATATTTTATTGCTCTCCCTCCAGCTATCCAATGGACCGAGGCCTCATTTCTTCCTGGGGAGACATGGAGATTATGTGGAAGCATATCTATGACTATAACCTGAACCTGAAGGCCAGTGATGGCCCAGTCTTGGTTACAGAACCTGCACTGAACCCCATGGTGGACAGGCAGCACATCTCTGAAGTATTTTTTGAAACCCTGGGAGTCCCTGCCTTCTATCTGTCTGTCCAGGCTGTGTTGGCGCTCTTTGCTGCTGGCTTCACCACTGGCCTGGTGCTGAATTCGGGTGCTGGGATTAGTCAGTGTGTGCCTGTCTTTGAGGGCTACTGTCTGCCTCATGGTGTAAAACAGCTAAATGTGGCAGGACTTGACCTCACCCATTACCTCATGATGTTGTTGAAGGAGGATGGTGTCATGCTGCTTAGAACTGAGGACAGAAAGATCGTGTCGGACATTAAGGAGAATGCTTGTTATGTGGCAATGAACTATGAGGATGAAATGGTCAAGGAACCTAGCCTACAGAAAATATATACACTGCCTGATGGGAAGACTATCAAACTCAGTAACCAGGTCTTTCGTTGCCCAGAGGCTCTCTTCTCTCCATGGCTTGTGAACGTTGATGCCCCTGGCATCGATAAGATGTGTCTTAGCAGCATCATGAAATGCGACACCGATCTCAGGAATTCCTTCTTCTCCAATATTATCCTTGCTGGAGGATCGACCTCTTTTCCTGGTTTAGATAAGAGACTTATTAAGGATGTGGCAAAGATGGCACCTGCCAATACCCCTGTGCAGGTTACAGCTCCCCCAGAAAGGAAGATATCGGTGTGGATGGGGGGATCTATTCTTGCATCCTTGTCTGCCTTCCAAGACATGTGGATCACTGCTGCAGAATTTGAAGAAGTTGGACCCAATATAGTACACCAAAGATGCTTCTGAATAGCAGACAATATGATGAGTAAAACATGTTTTGAGTGTATGCAACAGCAAAACACTTTGGATATTCTGATTCTGGGGAACAAAAAACATTTCTGTTATTGGGATAGCCATTTTCTTTTTTTTTTAATGTTTTTGGTAATTCTGGAAATAGAACCTAGAGTCTCACACATGCAAAGCACTCTACCAGTAACTTATATCCCCATCCCTCTTTTTAACTTTTTTTAAGATAGGCTCTCCTGCTAAATTTGTAATCCTTGTGTTTCAGTCTCCCAGGTAGCTGAAATTATAGGCTTTCGACTTTGGGGCTGGGTCTCAATACAACAGGGCAGGAAAAAAATGTAATTGTTAGGTTTCAAACCCAGGACAAACAGCTGAGGTGCCTATTTAACATATCAAACTGTACACTGGCTGCTAGGTTCTCTCCTGTATCCCTCAGTCCCTACCTGTTACAGGGTCCTTCTGGCACACCCCAACCTTACCCTAAATTTCTCATTTCTCTCCTCCCAGCTGCCCTTCCCTATATAATCCAAACATTTTGGTTATCTCTCCTCTCTTTGGGTCTCCTGGCTGCTATGCCTGGTTCCCCTCCCTGCCCTTGTCCTCCTCATATGGCTCAGGGTCCTGACCATTCTGGACTCTCTCAAATGTCTTTGTCTCTGGCTATGTCTCCCTTATATCTACAATAAACTTTCTCCTTCACCATATCGGGGAGCAGTCATGTCCTTCCTCCTTTCCTTTTCTTTCTTTTTTACATTTATTAATAATGGTCACTGTTGTATGAGATGGGGCTCAGTAAAGAAACTGCCAAAATGGCCACTCTATTAGGGGGAAGGTTTTATTGTGAAGAAGAGAGAAAATATCCAAAAGCTTCTGGAAAAGTCCAAAGGAGAAAGAGAAGCCAACTGGGTGTGGCCAGGGCTGTCTGCAATACAGAGAGAGAGAGAGAAGGGGTGAACAAATCTTGCAGATTTTCAGTTAGATACAAAAGAAACTCCAATGGCTAACCCTGGTGTCTGTCAACATACCAAAGAGCAGACTAGCCTCCAGGCTCACTCAGTACCCTTGGCTCCTCTCAGCTCTTCTCACCCTGCCCCTTACCCTAAACTTTGCTAGTCATGGCCTTTTCTACCCCCAACTTCCCATTCCTATATAACCCTGCAATTTCGGCCAGGTGCTATCTTGGTCTTACACTTAGAGGAGAACAAAGCATATTTACTAGAATGGAGGGGAGTGAGAACTGTGGCCAGGAAAGAAAATTAAGGCTAACAACTAAAAGTCTTGTTACAGGAGCCCAGCAAAGGTAACCACTCAGACACAGTTTATAGCCAATTGAAAGTCTTTATTCCAGATTGAACTACACACAGGTATTCAGTCCTGAGTGTAGCGCCCAGTGTTCAGAGCATTGGTGGGGTTTATGAAAGCAAAAACCATGACTTGGCATTTTGATAGGCAGTTGCAGGGTAGGGTTTTGGGTAAGCAAGCAGTTCAACAGAAGCTAAGATAAGCGGTTAGCTGGAGGGGATTCTAAGATGATGGGTTATCTAGAGGGGGAGGTTTGTACAAGCAAGCAATGTAACAAAAACTGTGATAAGCCGGGCATTGGTGGTACACGCCTTTAATCCCAACACTTGGGAGGCAGAGGCAGGCAGAGCTCTGTGAGTTCCAGGCCAGCCTAGTCTCCAGAGCAAGTGCCAGGATAGGCTCCATAGCTATACAGAGAAACTGTCTCAAAAAAACAACAACAACAAAAAAAAAAAAAAAACAAAAAAGAAAGAAAGGAAGGAAGGAAGGAAGGAAGAAAGAAGACTGTGGTAAATGGCTAGGGCATCTTGACCTTGGGTTCCTAGAATAGAGTTGGGTAATTTTCCAAAGGATTTTCCATCAAGGAGATCAGACTCTAGTTAATCTGAAATGGCCTCAGCAAGAATACAGGATGAAGGAACATCTACACTGTCTTGCCCATCACAGTCTTTATAGTTAAATGCCCCCAAGGCAGAGGGGAGCAAAGAAGATTTAACTGCAGGAGACCAGGGATTTTATTAAGATGAGTGAAGTGCTAATTTGGAGAATAAAATTGGACTGGAAATTTTCAAGAGATTCAGTGATCCGTTAGAAAGTTATTAGTTCAGATGAAAAGTAGCCATATTCTTGTACTCAAGATGATAAATAATAGGAATTAAAAAGGTATTGCAAAAACTGATGAACCTTGGTGCCTAATTAAGTAAACACGAAACACCTAATTAGGTAGAAAGTAGGGACTGAGACCTGTATAGCTGAGACAATGGCAGGAACACGGATGTATAATCCAAGGTATTTATTTAGTAAGTGCTCATTCGATGCAAGCCAGTAGTTTTCTGTCTTCAGTCTATGACTTAAGGAGGATCATTAGCACCTAGATGTCAGGGCTAGCCTGGACAACATAATACTGTTCCCTCAAAGCTTGGGTCCTGGAACCCTCCTGACTAGGGTCAGTGAGGCAAAGGGGAAAGGACGGACACACAGATGGCCACACAGAAAAGCTTAGTGGGCAGAGGTGTGCTCACCCTAATGGAATGGAACCTACTAGCAGGCAACTCAGAACCCCAGCATGCTTATTTGGTGTAGCATGGTAGGAGTTCTCTGTCAGGGAGTAGCCTCGAGCTGTAAAAATCCAGGAAGGGGAAGATTCCTCTGAGTGTGGGCCAGATGCTTTATTAAGGTTAAACTACACTATGATCACCAAACACACTTTCCAGTATGCTTACCTTATTACGACGACTTATCTCCTTTCATAGTCTGAATGATGGATGATTATATATCAGGTATCATGTATCTGATTTAGTTAAGCTCTATTCTTTTCTTAATTTACTACCAAATCCTCCCTAGTCCTTTAAGTTTCATAAAGGGTAAAATAAATGTTCTTGTTAAGAAATGTAGCCCAAGCCTGGGCGTTGGTGGTGCATGCCTTTAATCCCAGAACTTGTAAGGAAGAAGCAGGCAGATCTCTGTGAGTTCAATGCCAGCCTGGTCTACAGAGTGAATTCCAGGACAACTGCCAAAGCAATACAGAGAAACCCTGTCTTGAAAACCCAAAAGCAACAACAAAAACAAAACAAAACAAGAAAATGTAGCCCTCTGTTCCCCATATCATAGGCCACACCCTGACTTGATGATTTTATGGTTAGCCTTTTGCTTACTCATGCTCCCTCTTAGGGTTTGCTGAAGATGGTGGTATACAGTCTGAATTAGCAAGAGATGGTGAGGTATAACAGGGTTTATTGATTATAGAACAGACTCCTCTAGATGGGTATAAAGTACTGACAAGTCCTTTGAGTTTTAAGCTTAGCTAGTAGTTTTCTGGCAAATAGTTTGTTAGTGAATTATTAAGATCTAAGGCTGAGTATAGTGGGGTATCTAATCCCCCAGTTTGAGTATTAGCTATGGTATATTGAGTTCATTAGAATTACTTTTGGTATTGGGTTTAGTTCCAACAATGAATTTTCACTTATAAATTGGATTTTAGTTCTATAAACACTTTTACTTGGACCAAAAGAAGAATGAGCTGGCTTCATATGGGAAAATGGCTTTGCCAATTTGCCATGTGCCCGAGACTTTGGTCTTTGTATTGGCTGTGCCCTTTCAACAGTACACATTCAGTCACCTCCACTCATTAAGGGCTTCCTCCACTCTCTACATTAGAAACTGTCAAAATGCAAACTAAACCCCACTAGAATAGTAAGTAGGAAATGCAGCATTCAACACTAAATTTCCTTGCTGGTAGAGGGTAGATTTAGTGTACTTAACCATAAAATGATCACAGGGTTCAATAAGAGTCCATGCTTAAGGAAGCCACTGGGAAGTTTGACTCTGGGGTTAGGTTTAAAAGATGGTTAGAATTTAAATGTATGAGAGGCTGGTTGTCGTGATTTACCCAGCTCCTTGTAATCTCAAGGGAAGCAGAGGCAGGAAGATAGAAGCAAATTCAAGGTCAGTCTGGTCTATTTAGTAAATTCCAAGGCAGCCAAGGATACACACAATGAAGGAGAGCCTTTCCAACTGAATTTAGGTGTGGCAAACACAGCTACTGATGCTACAGGGAGCTGGAAAAGACACTGGGCTCACTTGAAGAATGAACAATCTGTTTCCCACTGCTCTTTATATATGGTGTAGCTAGCTACTAGAGAGCACTGCAAGCAGAGCTTGGGCAGACAGTATCTTTTACCCTCCTTATGCGAGTTCCTCCTGCATTTCACTGACCTTGTCTGTACCTTGTTTGGCCCAGAGGGCATTCTTCCAGGGCTTTGTCTGTGCATGTAGTTTCCTGTAGTCCTTGGGGCACATTTGGGTCAGGATTTGTGCTGAGGAAGGAATGGCAGATCATCTAGAGCCAGACATTTATTTTGTTTTGTGATTCTTTTGTTTGTTTGTTTTTCCAGACAGGGTTTCTTTGTGGCTTTGGAGGCTGTCCTGAAACTAGCTCTTGTAGACCAGGCTGGTCTCGAACTCAGAGATCCTCCTGCCTCTGCCTCCTGAGTGCTGGGATTAAAGGCCTGCACCACCAACGCCTGGCTGAGCCCGACATTTATGCTAGACTATGCACCAGCTATCTGACTTAAGCAAACTTTTAAAGTTTTGAAGCTACAGTTTCTGGTTGAGAACCTGGGACTGCTCAAGGTCATTTTGAAGTTCAGTTGGGATAAACACCCCCTCCCCCATACACACAAACAAGGTATCTCTGTGTAACGGCTCTAGCTGTCCTGGACCTAGCTCTGTAGAACAGGCTGACCTCAAATTCAGATATCCGCCTGCCTCTGCCTCTCAAGTGCTGGGATTAAAGGCCTGCAAACACATTTAAAAGCATGGAAAAACAAAACAAAACAAACACAAAATGTTGGGGTTTTGTTTATAAAATAGTTTACAGGTCTAGTTGAAATAATACCCTCCTACAGCATCAAAATGCTATCCACAATATATAGGACTTCTCATGACCAACTGATTTATGCAGTTTTTTTCTCATTTGTTCGTTTTTAATACGTTTGTTTGTTTACTTACTAGGAGGACTCTGTTCTTGCCTTCTACCATGTGAGTTCCAGAGAGGGAACTTAGTGTTTCATGCTTGGTGTTAAGTGCCTGTTACCTGCTGAACCATGTCACCCAGGGCCCTGTTTGTAGGTTTTGAATCCTACAGCTAGGAGCCACCGCGACAATTTATGCAGATGTATCACTGATTTGGTCTTCTCTGTCAAGAGCGATACTCTTAGATGGAACTGTGAGTTTTTGCTTCCCATCTCTGTACCCTTCCATGTCTTATGTGGTGCTCTCCCAGGAGATATGTAAACACTGAATTAGCTCGAAGCCTTCCCTGTCTGTAGAGAACTGTCAAGGAAAACAAAACAGAACTGGGGGAGGGGGAGAGTGATGGGCAGCAAGGAACTCAGCCTGAAAACAAAACAAAAAAGGAGATTTTTAATCTTTTGGTGCCCTTGAAATGTTGACTTCCTGCTTCAGCCTAAATATTACTATTATAGATATGTGCCACCTACCCACCCTTCTATCTCCAAATTCTTCTTTTTCTTTCTGGAACTCACTATGTAGAACAGGGTGGCCTCAAAATCCAAGACCCGCCGCCTGCCTCTGTCTCTTAAGTGCTGAGATTAAAGGTGTGAGCCCCAAACCCGGAAGCCTGTATGGGCGGGGGGATGGTAACGAAAACGCAGGCGTTTGAAAACATCACTACAGTGTCGCCTCTAATATATTTCAGAAGCCAAGTCTCAGAGATGTCCACGCGTGCGTGCGTGCGCGTAAGAGATTGTGTGTGTGTGTGTGTGTGTGTGTGTGTGTGTGTGTGTGTGTGTGTGTGTGTGTGTGTGTGTGTGTGTGTGTGTGTGTGTGTGTGTGTGTGTGTGTGTGTGGTGTGTGTGTGTGTGTGTGTGTGTGTGTGTGTGTGTGTGTGTGTGTGTGTGTGTGTGTGTGTGTGTGTGTGTGTGTGTGTGTGTGTGTGTGTGTGTGTGTGTGTGTGTGTGTGTGTGTGCGTGGCTTGTGCTCACAGCAGAAAATGGGCTTGTTTGTTTGTTGCTAGACACCTATGAAATGGAGGAGGGGGCAGAGGGGATGGGGAGAGGGCCCTGGAGGAGAGCGCCCGTGCGAGAGCGCGCGCGAGAGTTCGAGCTCCAGCGAGAGCCGGCGCCGGCCAATCAGCGCGCGCCACCCCGGATACTTAAGGGCGACCTGGCGGGCGGCTGCCAGTCTAACCCTGAATTCTGAGAGCTGTGGGTACTGTGCTTTCGTCTCCGCCCGCTGTTTTTCTCGCTGACTTCCAGCGGGCGGGAAAGTCCAGACCTGCAGCGGGCCATCGCGCGTTTTCCACCACAAAAAAATGTCAGCGCTGGGCTCATGTGCCTGGAGCCTTGTGGCCGGCCGCCCAGCCCCGCACCCGCCTGAGGCCGCGGTCGGCCTGGAGTCCTCGGGCTCCGCTGCCGCCGCGAAGAGCTAGACTCTGTCAGCCGCGGGGCGTCAGGGGCTGGGGCGAGCCCCGGCAGCGCCGCAAGCAGAGAAACGGAGCTGGTCCCGTGAACGGTGACTTCCCTGAGTTGTGGGAAATGCACCAGGAACTCGGTTCCCACAACCCCCAACCCCGCTGGGGAAATAACCTGCTGCAAAGCGGGCCCCTAGAACCTGGCAGCCCGAGGAATGGTGCCAAGGTGTGTGCACATGGCCAGAGTGGGCGATGAGTCAAGGTGGCCAGCTAAATCATGCTGTTTTGCCTTCACTTCCAGCCTCCAGCTTTTGTATTCCAGTCAAGTCAGCAGATTTTCCTCACGTTGACTGGCCCTGAACTAGTTAGTTATGCAGTGAAGAATGTCTTGGGATTCTGGTCCGTCACCTCCTATCCTATGGAATATTTCTTTTGTGTATGAGGCCCTTGTACATTTTGTGAACAATTAGAAAATCTGGTGGTTTTCTAAACTAAAATGGTGCTTTTCTTTGTCTTCAGATGCAAAGCATTAAGTAGAAACTGAGAAATTTAGAGAAATACACGGATATCCTCTTCTGCCTGTCTTTACAAATCAAGTTCTGGTTTCTTTTCAGAAAAGAAAATGAGTTAGTAGGGCGGTGATGGCGACCAGCATGGCCCCTGCAGAGGCAGGCAGGTATCTGTGACTTAACAGGCCAGCCTAGTCTCCAGGATGAGTTCCAGGACAGCCAGGGCTACACAGAGAGACCCTGTCTCAAAAAGCAAAAGCGAAAAAGAAAACGAGCCCACCAGAAGATGAGTACTAGTCTGGGCTTGCCCACCGATTTCCCTAAAGTAGTTCCACGTTTGTGACTGTTTTCGTCCCAATTCGGTGTCTTGAGTTCCTCGGGAGTACCTTGCCGAGGTGTTAGCCAAGGCCAGTATAAAAGTACTGAAGAGATCACGTGAGTTATATCAATAATTTTGTGAGCTATGTGCCACTCGGGCACCTTAGTATTATTGTTATTAAGACTGAGAAAAGGATTTGGGCTGTAGTTCAAGAGGTAGACGGCTTGCCTAGCATTCCAAGGGGTTCTGGGTTCAGTACCCAGCTCTCCTCCACCCCTCAAAGGAGCAACACACACACAAACTTACACACATGTATGTGGGGTGTGTGTAAAATTAAGGTCTGGGGAGACGGTAAAATTAAGGTCTGGGGAGACGGTTCAGTGGGTAAAATACTTGCCTTTTACGTGTGAGTGTGAACTCCAATCCCCAGAACCCAAGAGAGGCTGGATGTGGTCCTGCATGTTTACGATCCCAGCAGGGTGCATGCTCTTATGGAGGTGGCAAATAGGAGCTTGAATACCACCTGGCCTGGCATAAGCAGCCAGGATCCACAAAGACTCTCCTAAGGTAGTGAGAACACCTACAATCACACGCATCCATAGATACACATGCATTATACATACAGAACTGAAAAGGTTTTGTTTGTTTGTTTGAGACAGGGATTCTCTGTGGCTTTTGAAGGCTGTCCTGGAACCAGCTCTTGTAGGCCAGGCTGGTCTCGAACTCACAGAGATCCGCCTGTCTCTGCCTCCCAAGTTCTGGGATTAAAGGTGTGTGCCACCAACGCCCAGTAATGTTTTGTTGTTTTTGTTGTTTTTTGTTTTTGTTTTTTTTTAACAAACAAGATTTATTTATTATGCATACGATGTTCTGCAGTCATGTTTGCCTGCAGGCCAGAAGAGGGCACCAGATCTCATTAAGGATGGTTGTAAGCCACCATGTGGTTGCTCACTTAGCTCTGGAGGAGCAGCCAGTGCTCTTAACCACTAGCCATCTCTCCAGCCCTTGAAAAGGGTTTTAAGATCTAACGTTCTGGTTTCTTTCTTTCTTTTTTTTTAAAGATTTTATTTATTTATCACGTATACAACGTTCTGTTTCCATGTATATCTGCATACCAGAAGAGGGCAACAGGTCTCATAACGGATGGTTGAGAACCACCATGTGGTTGCTGGGAATTGAACTCAGGACCTACGGAAGAGCAGTCAGTGCTCTTAACCTCTGAGCCATCTCTCCAGCCCCAATGTTCTGGTTTCTTGTAATGAATGTTCTATAAGAATTTGTCAGCACTTGTAGAGAAGAGCACTGGGCCTGGGGAGCATGGAGTTCTGGTGCCAATCACTTTTACATGTTCTTGATGTAACAGCTCTTTAAGCACCGATTTTTTTTTAACTATTTTTTTTTAACATTTTAAACACAACTTTTTGAACAGGCTACATAGACTGTAGCCTCAGCTAGCCTGGAGCTCACTGCTTATAGCTCAGACAGAACTGGAATTGGCAACACTTACAATGGTTGCTATGCTCCCTTACCTCCTTTAAAAAAAGAGTCCCATGTTAGCCAGGTGTTGGTGGTGTAGGCCTTTAATCCCAGCACTCGGGAGGCAGAAGCAAGCCGATCTCTGTGAGTTCCAGACTAGCCTGGTCTATAGAGCAAGTTCCAGGATAGCCTCCAAAGCCACAGAGAAACCCTGCCTCCACCCGCCAAAAAAAAAAAAAAAAAAAAAAAGACAGACAGACAGACAGAAAGAAAGAGTCCCATGTAGTCCAGTCTAGCCTCGAACTTGCTGTTTAGTAGGGAACGACCTTGAACTCTGATCTTGAACTGTCTCTACTTCCTGAGGGCTGGTATCATAGGTGGGCAACTGGTATTATAGGTGTACAGCACGTTCCCAGGTTCATGTTGTGCTGAGCTTTGTAAGCTCAGCAAACACTTCCAAATGAGATACATCCCCAGTCCTGAGGCTGGCCTTGAGTTCCTCATCCTCCTGCCCCTGACTGCTCATAAATCCTCTTAAGATTAACCCCAAACCCGGAGATGGGGCAGTATAGCAGGGGGACTAATCACCCGTGTGGAGCATTTATACAATGGAGTGTTACTCAGCCGTAAAAAAACAATGACCTCATGAAATTTGCAGGCAAATGAAACTAGAAAAAATAATTCTGAGTGAGGTAACTCAGACCCAGAAAGACAAACACAGTATGTATTCACTCATAAGTGGATATTAGGAGTAAAGTATTAAGATAGCCAGACTACAATCCACAGACCCAGAGAGGCTAGGTAACAAGGAGGACCCAAAGAGGGATGCATGGATTTCCCTGGGAAGGGGAAATAGAAGCGATCTCCTGGGAAAACTGGGGTGATGGAGTGGTGGGTGTTGGTGGAGGGATGGAGCTTGAGAGAGTGGGTTTGGCAGGCTGGCTGCAGGAGGCAGGAAGGAGGGGAAAAGTAATGAAAGACGTCTTGATTTGGAGGGCATATGGGGGTAAGGGAGAAACATGGCACCAGGGAAGCCCCCAGGAATCCACAAGGATAACCCCAGCTAAGACTCCTAGCAATAGTGGAGAGGGTGCCTGAGCTGACCTTCCCCTGTAATCAGATTGGTGAATACCCTAATTGTCATCAGAGATACTCTGTCCAGTAACTGATGGAAGCAGATGCAAAGCACTGGGCTGAGCTCCTGGGAGTTTTGCTGAAGAAAGGGAGGAGGGATTATAGGAACCAGGGGTTCATGATGGTAACCCAGAGACAGCTGACCTGAGCTCTTGGGAGCTCATGAATTCTGGACCAACATTAGGGAGTCTGTATGGTTCCGACCTAGGCCCTCTGCATGTGTGTGGCAGTTTTATAGCTTGGTCTGTTTGTATGGCTCCTAGCATTGAGATCAGAACCTGTCCTGGCCTCTTAGCAGGCTTTGGAACCTGTTCCCAGTGCTGTATTACTTGCTCAGCCTTTATGTAGTGGGAGGAGCTCGGTCCTGCCTCACATGCCATGCTTTGCTCAAAACCATGGGAGACATGCCCCTTTCTGAATGGAGATGGAGGAGAAGTGGAAGGGGAGGAGGAGGGAAAGGGGAGGGGGATCGGGAGGGGAAACTGTGGTCGTTATGTAAAATAAATTTAAAAAATATATATATATATATATTATATATATATATATATATATATATATATATAAAGCCCCAAACAAGGGCAGAGTCCCTGTACTGCAGATAAAGATGTCTTTTGTTCTTGCACCATCTAGTGGTACTATCCAGTCTCCACATTTGGAAGATTCCTGCCTTGAGGGGAAGAATAGCCAGGGAATATGAGTGACTTCCAGAAAGAAAGAAAGAAAGAAAGAAAGGAAGGAAGGAAGGAAGGAAGGAAGGAAGGAAGGAAGGAAGGGAAGACAGTGATTCAATTCAAAAATTTTGAGTTGTTTGCGGTAGTTCTAGTTTGTGCCTAGGCTTGTGATCTAGCTTCAGCCTCTAAAGTCCTGGGTTAGAGGAATGTGCCACCATGGGCAAAAATTAAATTTTAAGGTAAACTCACTGTTGTCTAGTTCCTAGGTTTAAAACCTTGCTAATTAATGTCTTGTAGGCATTCCAAAGAAAAACTACAAATGTTTTAGCAATACTACATAATATTTAAGAAAGGCCATTGAATTCATCCAACACTTTATATTAAAACTATTTGTAGATAATTAATAATTATGGCAAATATTACCTGTATTAGTCAGGGTTCTCTAGAAGAATAGAACTGATAGAATGAACCTATCTGTCTGACTATCTATCCATCCATCCATCCATGGAAAGAGGATTTATTAGAATGGCTTATGGCTGTGATCCAACAATGTCTTGTCTACCAGCAGAGGTCCAGTAGTTGTTCAGTCCACAAGGCTGGATCTCTCAGCTGCTCTTTAATGTAAACTAGAATGCTGAAGAATTAGGCTCCAATGCCAGTGAAGGGACAGACTTGCCATGGAGAGTGAGAGCAAGTTGGCAAAGAGATCAAGTTTCCTTCTCCCAAGTCCTTAGACAGGCTGCCAGCAGAAGGTGGCCCAGGTTCAAGTAGAATTTTCCCACCTCAAAAGATCTGATTAAAAGTGGGTCTTCCCACTTCAAATGACTTAATTAAGAAAGAATGTTGATGTGTTTTAATTAATTCCATATGTAATAGGGTTGGCAACCAAGAATAGCCATCATATTACCTATTGCTCTATTGTAGATGCTAATTATGCTCAAATGTTGTTATTGTTCTAGAAGGTAAAAGGCTGCTTGAAGGAATTTAAATAAATTTTCTCCTCCTCCTCCTCCTAATTCTTATTTTTCTTCTTCTGCCTTTATTTCCAATAAACTTGCCTTTTAAATTCTAGACAAGCTCTGTTCATTATGTTGAGTTCTAGGCTGTATTGTTTATTTGGGGAAAGTCATTGGGCATTAATTTTACCATGATTTTCTGCTTCAGACTAACAGCCTCCCTCCTCAACTTTCCTTGACAAGGTTTTTGTTCTATGATGGAAAACCCAATGTGTAGTTAACTATTTTAGAAACATAGTTGACTCCTGTTTGTAGTTCTTGGGCAATACATTCTGTCAATAATGAAATAGCAAATAATGAGCCATTGTTCTTAGAAGAAATACAGCATCAGGCTCCTGGGAGCCTCAGTCAACAGTTTTGTCAATGGATCAATACATTACAAGTGTTTCTGTTTTAAAGCACCTTATTTAATGTATATTGTTAATTCCTTAGCATCAGGTCCAACAACATTAACTTGTGCCCGAAGAATACTCCTTTCTTGTGTGATGGGAGGATTCCCACTGAGTTGCACCTGGTCTGGTTCTAGAGTGCTAGCACCTAGCCTTGAATCCACCTTTTGTTTAGCAATTACCTTTTGTTTCTCTTGTTGCCCTCTATGTGAATCTTCACTGAGGGTTTCCCAAAGATACCAAGCCTATGCAAAACTTGGTTGGGAAAAATCCCGCACACTGAGATATTCCTTAAGGCAAAATTTGCATTTGGCTTTGTCCCCTTGGAAGCCTCATCAGGATGTTTTGTGGCTATGGAAATCAACTAGCTAGAAGTGTAAATTGGGGCACGGTAAAGAAGTCTGGCTCCACCATCTCCCTTGAAACTCCTGCGTCATGAGAGCGAAGTGTTGGAAGGAAGGCAAGAGAGGAAAGATGAGGCGCAGGTCCAAGTAAACTGGCTTGCCCACCCATGAAGGCTGAGGAGCAGAAATGAGGGATGCTGAAGGCCAGGCTGCTGGTACAAGTTGTTGGACTGTTTGCTACTGCCGATGTAAGTCTCAGTGGACCTGGTACCTCACCAGCTGTTCGCAGAGACCACCTTTGAGACTTGCCTGCCTTCATTACAACCATTGCACTGCCCTCTGCCTTGGACCTGTGGAATTCTGGATTCCTTCTATTCTCACTTGTGGCCAAGTGTCACTCCTGTGTACAATAAAGCATCTTTCTTTCTCACTGTCTCAGCTGAAGAATAGAACAAGAAGAAGAAGAAGAAGAAGAAGAAGAAGAGGAGGATGAGGGCAAGGAACAGCAGCAGCAGCAGCAGCAGCAGCAGCTGCCACCTGGCTAGCTCAATCTGGGTTCAGTCTATAGAGAGGAATCCACCCTGCAGCTGGAAAAGGCTAAAATTATCCTTGAGGTGCCTCTGCTTCTTTCCCAGACAATGAACACCCACACCCGAAATACAACACTTGTGCTCAGGATTAAATATTAGCTGACATGAGCTCTGCTTGTGAGTCGTTTTAAACAGCAAAACGACTAACAAAAAATGTGGAGAAAAAAAATACAAAAACACAAAAATGTGAAAACATCACTTAATAGGACACAGAAAGTGAAAATTACTTTGTTCATCCTTGTTGGCCATCTATCTGGGCTAATCATAGTTGTCACACAAGTCTAAATGGCCACAAGAGCACCACAGGCTATTGCTTTTTGAGGTTACAAAAAGTTTCAGTGGGTATATGTGGTACATACCTATAATCCCAGTACTCAGGAGACTGAGGCAAAAGAATTAAGAGTTCAAAGCCAGCCTGAGCTGCATAATAAGACCTATCTTAAAGAAATGGCTTTGAGCCGGGCGTTGGTGGCGCTCGCCTTTAATCCCAGCACTCGGGAGGCAGAGGCAGGCGGATCTCTGTGAGTTCGAGGCCAGCCTGGTCTCCAGAGCAAGTGCCAGGATAGGCTCCAAAGCTACACAGAGAAACCCTGTCTTGAAAAAAAAAAAAAAAAAAAAAAAAAAGAAAAAAAGAAAAAAGAAAAAAGAAATGGCTTTGATGGCTAGTTTAGTTTCTCTACAAATACTAAGAATTAGTGTTAATAGTCCTGGGGGATGAATGCAGAACTTTGTATAGTCTAGGCAAGTATAAGTTGTTGGTACCTCCTGAGGGACATCCCCAGCCCTTTTCCTTTTTATTCAGTCCAGATCCGAACTCATGGGACAGTGCTGCACTCATTCATAGTGGGGCCTCCCACCTCATTTAAACCTCTCTGGAAAAGCACTCACCTTGATACCCAAAGGCGTGCATTCCAAATATAGTCAAACTGATGGTGAGGATGAACTATCGCACAGTAAACAACCAAACCACCCCAGTAAACCATGAACCCTAAAAATGTACTCTTTTTCTTTAAATTTATTTTGCTTTTTGTTTTTGTTTTTGTTTTTTGTTTTTGTTTTGGTTTTGGTTTTTCGAGACAGGGTTTCTCTGTGTACCTTTGGAGCCTATCCTGGCATTCACTCTGGAGACCAGGCTGGCCTCGAACTCACAGAGATCTCCCTGCCACTGCCTTCTGAGAACTGGGATTAAACTGTGCCATTAGCACCTGGCTAGTTTTGCTTTTTAAAATTGGAAATAGGTTCTTCTCTCATACGATACATCCTGACTAGGGTTTCTCTACCCTACACTCCTCCCAGCTTGCTTCCCCACTATTCCTCTCCTGCAAATCCACTGTTTCCCTTCAGAAAAGAGCAAGCTTCCAAGAGACAGCAACCAAACATGAGAAGACAAGATACAATAGGACCACATGGCAAAAGCCTTCATATAGAGGCTGAATAGGCAAATGGGAGGAAAAGAATTCCAAAAGCTGGCAAAAGAGTCAGAGACAGACCTGCTCCCACCGTTAGGAGTCCTAACATCACAAGTTCTACAAGAACACCAAGCTAACAGCCATAACATATGCAGAAGACCTGGTGCAGAACCGTGTAGGCCCCATGCTTGCCTTTTCAGTCTCTGAGCCCATGTGAGCCTGGCTTAGATGATTCAGTGGGCCGTGTTCTCCTGGTGCCTTCATCCCCTCTGACTGTCGAATTCTTTCCTACCCCTGTTCCTCGGGGTTCCCTGAGCTCCCAGGCTGACGGAGACCTCTCAGGTAGAGACTCTCTCCTTATCATATCTGGCTGTGGGTTTCTACACCCACTCCCATCAGTTGCCAGGGGAAGCCTCACTGATGACAACTGGACAAGGCACACGGATCTATGAGTATAGCACAATATTATTAGGAATCATTATGTGGATTATTATTATTTTTTCTTTTTTGGTCTTCCAGTCTGCGTTTGGTTCTACACTAGGTCTCTGGGCTACCCAGTGTTCAGTTCCTGACCATCCAGAAAGTGTACGACACATGAGACCCTCAGGAACCTCTGGGTCAACTGAAGGGAACTTGTTCCCACCACTGGAAGCCTTGCAACTAAGCAGCACACCCGAGAGCTCTAGAACAAAAAGAAGCAAACACACCCAAGAGGAGTAGAAGGCAGTAAATAATCAAATGGAGGGCTGATATCAGTAAAACAGAAACTCTTTGAAAAATCTGGTAGAATTCTGCACTAAAACCATCTGGCCCTAGGCTTTTTTTTGGGGGGGGACTTTTACAGACTGCTTCTATTTCAATTTCACTAGGGGCTATAGGTCTAGTTAGGTTATTTAACTGATTTTTTAAAATTTTTTGTTTTATTTGAGTTACAAACAAGATTGAATTACATGACAATCCAAGTTCCCTTTTCCCTCCCCTCCTCCCCTACCACCCCCCTATTTAACTGATCTTGATTTAACTTCAGGAAGTTGTACCTGTCTATGTTGTTTAGATTTTCCAATTTTGGTAGAGTCCAGATTTTTAAAGTATATCCTTATGATTCTTTGGATTTCCTCTGTGCTCATCTGTTGTTATGTTTCCTTTTTTGTTTCTGATTTTATTTTATTTTTGGTTTTTCGAGACAGGGTTTCTCTGTGTAGCTTTGGAGCCTATCCTGGCACTCACTCTGGAGACCAGGCTGGCCTCGAACTCACAGATATCCTCCTGCCTCTGCCTCCCAAGTGCTGGGATTAAAGGCATGCGCCACTAGTGCCCGGTTTCTAAGCACTTTCTATAGGGCTGGATTTGTAGCTAGATCTTGTTTAAATTTGACTCTATCATGTTTTATACCAAGTTTTGCTGGGTATAGTAATCTGGGCTGGCATCTGTGGTCTCAGAGTCTGGAGCACATCTGTCCAGGCCCTTCTGGCTTTTAGAGTCTCCATTGAGAAGTCAGATTTAATTCTGATAGTTCTATCCTTACATGTTACCTGGTCTTTCCCCCTTGTAGCTCTTAATATCCTTCCTTTGTTCTGTATGTTTAGTTTTTTGATTATTATATGGTAAGGGGACTTTCTTTTCTGGTCCAATCTATTTGGTGTTCTGTATGCTGCTTGTACCTTTATAGGCATTTCCTTCTTTAGGTTAGGAACATTTTCCCCTATGATTTTGTTGAAAATATTTTCTGGGCCTTTGAGTTAGTATTCTTCTTCTTCTATTCCTATTATTCATAGGTTTGGTCTTTTTATAATGTTCCAGATTTCCTAGATGCTTTGTGTCAGTAATTTTTTAGATTTAAATTTTTCTTTCATCAATGTACGTATTTTTTCCATCATATCTTCAATGCCTGAGATTCTCTCTTCCATTTCTTGTATTCTGTTGGTGAGGCTTGCCTCTGTATATCCTGTTTGAATTCCTAAATTTTTCATTCTAGATTTGAAAGGACCACCCCCCTCTCTCCCCAGCCCCACCCCTATTTTAGCAGCCATGACAGGCTAACATGTGCTTGCCTGACCTTGCTGGGCAGACTAGAGTCACTAGTAGGTCAGATGCCCTCCTTGTGGCAAGGAAACAATCAGAAGTTAGCTGGCGGGGCTGTGCTTTACACCTCTGGGTGTGCTTTACATACAAGTGCACAACAGTGATGTGCAGAGCATAGCAACCACCCTGAGGAGGGCCTATGGGCCATAACAACCAGTTGACCAATCAGCACAGGGCAGATTGTCTAAGCCTAGAAGCACACCAATCCTGATACTGTTGCATACCCCTAGACACTCCCCTTATGCTGCCCTATAAGATCCCTACAAGATCGTGGTTTCTCGGGGTCTTTTCTCCAACCATCTGCTGTGGTGGATGGATGAAAGGTCCAAGCTAATAGGGTTGGCTTGTTAAACAACAGCAATAAAAGACTCTGCTTTTGCATCGAAATGGGCTGTTGGGAGCCGAGAACAATTCCATTAGAGAATTTCTCAGGGTCCAAGCCTCTGGAGCTCCAGTCTGCATTGTATTGCAAATGCTAGCTGATTCGCTGTTGAATGGCATAACCTCAGTGGAGAATGTCCCCTAGTTTTACAACTCTACAGAACTAAGCATTTGAATAGGCCTGCACCAGGGAGGAGAGCTAGGTCTAAGTGAAGAGTAAAGACAGAGGTTTAGGAGGTATCTGCGGACAGGTCTATAGGAGTAGAGATGGCTGAGAGAGATCTGCTGATAGGGTCTAGGGAGATGGGAGAGAAATGGTCTTGGGGTCAGGGAAGAATGGTTAGAGTGCAGCCAGGAAGATGCCGAATAAAGGAGAGACTCCAGTTTTGCCACATGGAACTGAGAGCTCTCTAAAGATGACAAGATGCCTGTGTCTAGTCTTTATCACTGTTGGGTTGCTAGGAATTTCCAAGTCCACGCTCCCCCACTCAGGACGGACCTCGTGACTTCTGTGGTTTGGGACTGAGACATGCCAGGCCATGACAATGGGCCTCTTGGTGATTTGGGGGTTCAGAGTTTGGGCATGAAAAGTTTGTCTTCTCTTTATTGCTTCTATTTCTAATTTCAGGTCTTGAACAGTTTTATTTGTTTCCTTCAAGTGTTTGTTTGGTTTTTCTTTTGCTTTTTTAAAAGTGATTTATTAATCTCCTCTTTAATGACCTCTTTAGTGGTTTTAGGGTCTTTTTCTTGTGCTTCAGCTATGTTGAAATATTCAGGGCCTGATGTGGTAGGCTAGCTGGGCTCTGGTGGAGACATAGTGCCCTGACTATCATTGATTGTGTTTTTATCTGGTGTCTAGGCTGATTTCTGGGTTTGTCTGTGTTGGGTGGGTATTTTGTTCCTTGCTTTCTGTTTCTTTGGATTTTCAGAGAAATCTGTTGGCTGTTTTTTCTGGCCTGCTTGCCTAGGGTATTCAGAGGGAATGCTGTGTGTGGTTAGAGTCTGTGTTATGTTTTTATTTAAAAAGAGGAAAAGAGAAAGCTGCAAGATGAGACATGTCAACTAGTTTATTATATGGCTCAGCAAAGTAAGGAGACTAAGAGAAGAGGAACAGAGGTAATGGCTGACCGCCATGGCCGGTCACCATAGAGAGGCAGATAGAGCGCGTAGGTGGGAGAAGAGAAGAGCAGAGAAGGAGTGAGCAGAGAGAGAGAGTGAAGCAGGAAAGTTGGAGCTTTTAAAGGGAAGACTGCGCATGCGCACTGAAGTTTGGCGCATGCCCAGAGTCCTCATGCGTGGCGGGTGACGTGGTGATGACGTAGCCCGTTTTCTTGTGCACGTTTTCTTATGCGTGCCCTGACCGTTGTCAGGTGGCAGGGTCTGTCTCTTAAAGAGGTAGAGCCTGTCAGCGTCAAAGCCTGAACCTTTCAGTCTGGGGGAAGGGAAGGCCAGCAGGAGGTGGTCTGTTGAAATGCTAGGGATGACCCTGATGATTGTGTTTAGGGGAACAAAGAGAGTGGAGAAGGGTCAGGCAGCCTACCTAGTCATCTGGGCAGGTGTGGCCTGTGGTTGAACAGGGATGTCTGCCTGAGTTAGGGGCTGGGTTGCAGCAATAAGGAGAGGTGGAAAGGGGAGGGGATGGCTTGTGGGATCCATGGGAGGTGTGGACAGGGGAAGGGGAGGCTGTTGCTGGTGTTCTGTTACAGCTCAAGGGGTGACTCTGAAGTTTTCTTCTAGGAGAACAGAGAGAATGGATTGAGTCTGGGGGAGCAGAGAGAGTCAAAACTGTAATCTCTTATTATAAGGACAAAGCAACATCCACATTTCTCTATTTTAAACTATACTTTAAAATCAAAACAAGCCAGGCGGTGGTGCATGTCTTTAATCCCAGCTATCAGGAGGCAGAGGCAGGCAGATCTGTGAGTTCAAGACCAGCCTGGTCTATAGAGCAAGTTTCAGGACAGCCAGGGCTACACAGAGAAACCCTGCCTCAAAAAACCAAAATAACAGGTAAATCCCACTGTTTCTTTCATGAGTATTGTGCCCAGACTCTGAACCCCCCAAACCACCAAGAGACCAGATCTGATGCAAAATCAAGGAGTCTTTTTAATTTACAAGTTAACTTGGGTCCTCTGTCAGTCCTACACAGCAGGTAGAGTAGGAGGGACCCCAAGCGGCAGTGGGGCAGGGCATATATTGGGGTAGAGCAAGGGGGGGTGTCTGGGGGCCTGCTAGCTGCATACTAACAGTCTCAGGAATGGTGCAACTCTGGGATTGGGGAACCTGTCCTGAGTTGATTGGTCAGCTGCAGCTGCAGAAAGGTTGCTATGTCTGGAGGCCATCCGAGGGTCATTGCTACCTACTGCATTCCACTTTCATCAGTATAGCACCTCCAGACCCTACCTGCTAACTTCTTTTTTTTTTTTTTTTGCAGATTTTTTTTATTTGAATTAGAAACAAAATTGTTTTACATGACAATCCCAGTTCCCTTGTCCCTCCCATCCTCCCCTACCCCTCCCAACTAAACACTATCTGATTTCTCTGTAAACCTAAAATGTTTCCCTCTATTATATCTCCATTCTTGTTATCTTCTATTCTTCCCCTGACTCAACCTTTCTGCTCCCTCATGTCCTCTGCATCCCTGCTCTTCTCCCCTTCTCATTCTAGCTCCCTCTCCCCTCTCCCCGTCCACCTGCTAACTTCTGATTGGTTCCTTACCACATGGAGGGTATTTGGCAGTTTGTTCCCAGTCATTAGGGCAAGGTTGGGCAAGTTGTGTGTGTGTGTGTGTGTGTGGGGGGGGGGGCTCAGCACATCTTACTGAGTCAGCGGCCTACATCTTGCTGGGTCTTTTCTGAAGCCTGTCATGGATGCCAAAGCAGGGAGCTGGGTGAGTGTTTGGTCCCTTCAGTGACCATTACATTCCTCTTTTATTATTTGATTTTTTTTTTTTTTGATTTTTCGAGATAGGGTTTCTCTGTGGCTTTGGAGGCTGACCTGGAACTAACTCTTGTAGACCAGGTTGGTCTCGAACCCACAGAGATCTGTCTGCCTCTGCCTCCCGAGTGCTGGGATTAAAGGCGTGTGCCACCACTGCCCGGCTTATTATTTGACATTAAATATGAATAGCTGGCTGGGTGTGGTTCATGACTGTAATGGTAGCACCTGGGGGTGGAGGCAGGAGAACCTGAAGTTCACTGTCACAGAAATGTCAAAGCAGGACTGAGCTACCCACGAAAATGTCAGAAGAGTACAGTGTCAGCCTTTCTGTTTCCTGATCTGTCCAGGTACGATCTGTTTGCTGGACATGTCATGATGAATCATATCCTCGGAAACTTTGAAAGTACATCTTATCTTCTTTAGGTTGCTTTCTGTAACTATTTAATCACAGCATGGAGAGCGAAGGACTATATGGATGAAAATCACTGTCACTCTGTTCTGGCTTTGCAGATATTCTGTACTAAGCTGGGTGAGGGTCTGCACACTTGTAACACTAGGAATGTTGATGCAGGAGAGTCAAGGGTTCGAAGCCAGCCTAGGATTCAGAGACTGTCAGTACAGTCCAAGAATGGAGCTGTTCGAGGGGAATTCTGGGCGCTTATGAGAAAACTCAGTAATCTCAGTGTCTTCAAAATACAATTGTTCTTGGAATGTGTTTTTGTGCCTCTACCAGTTATATTGAGTAGGAAAGAGTGTACTTCAGGTTATTCATTACAACTGGCTATTGATGGGGGATTATTGGTTGATGAATAAAAAACTAATTGACCAGTAGAGGCAGGAAGATAGGCTGGACTAGCAGGCCAGGAGAGTTCTGGAGAGAGGAGGCAGAGACACCATGAAGAGGAAGGCAGGATAGGATGCATCAGGCATTCTCTGGTAAGATAAGACCATGTAGAAATACATAGATTAGTAGTTACAGGTTAATAATTAAGAGAGAGCTAGCCAATAAGAAGCCTAAGCCATCGGCCAGTTTATAATTAATGGAGTGTCTGTATGGGACCATGCTGGAAAGAAATTCCAGCAACAGGATATTATTTAAGTGCCTCTGTGGAAAAAACCCTTTTTTTTTTTTTTTTTTTTTTTTTTTTTTTTTTTTTTTTTTTGCTACGTGTGGGCTTGTCCTTGTGATTTAACACCTTATACAAGTGACTCTTCTTAACCCTCAGAGTGCAAATTATCTGATGCTCTGAAAAAAGCTGGCTATTTGCATGATACTTTAGTCTGCCTCATTTTTCAACCCGGATCTCCCAGGTTCATGCCACCAACTAGAGTGGTAGACTATTCTCAAAAACCAAAACCAAACAAACAAAAAACCCATAGAACCAAAATTTTATATTAGCTTGACTCAGGAGAAAAGTAGGTGACACAGGAGAATGAATACATATACCCTCACCCTCCCACAAAGGATAGAGTAACAATTATTTTTGGAATTCTTTTGCCTAAGCTTTTTGCCTCAGCAAAGCAGAGATGTGCTTATGTGTATGTGTATGTGTGTACATGTGCCCATGCATGCCTGTGTGCAGAGGCTAGGAGAAGAAGTCAGGGGGTGTGCTCCCTGTCTTATTTCTTGGATGCAGGGTCTCTCTCTGAATCTGGAGCTAGTTTGGCATCCAGCAAGTCCCAGTGATTCTCTTGTCTCTGTACTCCACAGGGTTAGGGGTACAGTAACTCCTGGTTTTATGTGGGTGTTGGGGATTTGAACTTACATTCCCATGCTTTCCTAGTAAGCACTCATCCACTGTCCTATCTCCCCATCCCCAGACATTCTGAACTGAGGTAAGAATGACAAAAGGCAATTGCCATTCTTCCCTTTTAATTATCTTAATGTATCACTGTCTGAAAGAAATAAAACAGCCAAAATACATAAGGGCTAGGTGTGGTAGTTTGATGTAATTAATCCCTGTAATTTCATAGGGAGTGTCACTATTAGGAGGTGTGGCCTTATTGGATTGGTTATGGCCTTGTTGGAGGAAGTGTATGACTGTGGGTGCTGGCTTTGAGGTTCCTATGTTCAGAATACCACCCAGTGTCTGAGTCCACTTCCTATTGCCTTTCTGATCAAGATGTAGCCAGTACCATGCCTGCCTCCATACTCCCCACCATGATAATTGACTGAACCTCTAAAACTGTAAGCTGCCCCTCATTTAAATGTTTTCCTTTATAAGAGTCATGGTGTCTCTTCACAGCAATAGAAACCCTAACTAAGACATTAGGCCAAAGTTTTTGAATGTTAACATCTGCTGTAATCTCTATAGGAAACAAAGGAGAGAGTACAGAAATAGAGACAGACTATGGAGATGGTGTGGAAGCCTTTAAAAAAATTTAACTTATGAGGGGTGGATATTGGGGGACTTCAAGATAAGTGGAATGGGTTGCATGGTGGGAAATTCTCAAAGAATCAATAAATAAATTATGTTGAATTTTTTAAAACTTATATATGATCTCATTATTTTTCCCTGGCTAGAACCCATTACCTAGGTCTAGCTGACTTTATACTTATAGAGATCCACCTGCCTCAGTCTCTGAGTTGGGATTAAATGCAGGGACCACCTGTGCAGCAGTGAGCAGTGTTTTAAAGGGACAATGGCCTTCTGTGAATGTAGCCTTAAAACTGCCAAATTTCGAAGAAAGACCACAATTTATATATCTGGAGAATTGCCTGTAACTTTGAACTTCTGGAGTGTCAGGAATGCCTTCTTCATGCAGGGCCTTTGGAATATACCCGATGGTTTATGTTAATGTAATGCCTCACAGTGGGGACTGGCCAGAAAGCTTGGTCATGTGACGGGTGCTTTTTACCCTATGAATCAACTCAGCCTTTCTGGAGGGGAGGAAGGCTAGACATGGGGTCACACAGTTACAGCATCAGTCAGATTCAACCAATTGTGCCCATAAAAACCCCAGTAAAAACCGGACACACTGAAGCATGGCTGGACTGCCCTGTTTGGTGGGATAGGAATAGAGGAACAGAAAGTTTGCCTTGAGCTCTTCTCTGACCTGGTCTTATCTGTCTGGTTCTGATATGAACCTGTTTTACTGCCAAGCCGGATAACCTGAGTTTAGTTTCCAGAATCTACATGGTGGAAGAGAAGCAACTGGTGAGACTTGTCCTATTATCTTCACTTGTGTGTCATGGCACATGTACACACAGAAAGACAGAGACAGACAGACAGACAGACAGACAGACAGACAGACAGACCACACACATCCTGAGGGTGAGGCAGGAAGTTTGCTGAGATAGTTTAGCAACCCAGGACCCTCTATGCACAGAGCTACACACAAGCCTCTCCAAACAAAGCAACCAGTCGTTTGGCCCTAACAACCTTAATAGTTCCCTAGAAACCCCCACTAACTCTGCTTTTGTGATCAAACACAGTGCCCTGGAACTAGAAACAATGCTGGTTCAGCCTCTCCTGGTTTTAGATGAATGTATAGTAAGACTGTGTTCTTACAATGAAGGAGAATTCCATAATTATCATCCAGTGCCTGTGCATGATTCAGCACACATATGACCATGGGCACCATGGGAAAGGACTTGTGCAGTATACAATGGCTTACATGACCCAGACCTATCAATCAAAGAAAAAAAAAACACTCATACCCCATCCCTAGCAACCAATTTCTCCTCCTCTTCCTCCTGGACCCACAAGAGGAAGCCATGAGAGCAGCACAGGGCCCTTGAGCAAACTCACTCTGATCTGATATGCCTTGCAGCATGTCTGCTCAGTACTTTTGGCTTGTTCTGGATAAAATCCCTTGCTGTGTTACTGTCTGTGTGTGCTTCACTTTCAAGAAGATGACAAGAACCTGGAACCACCGAGTCCAGACAATGGCCACTGGTGACAAGGGGTTAATAGCAACTTCTGAATGTGTAGCCAGTTGGTCAGAAGTGAGGATGTTTGAAGGAGTCCTCACCTTTTGGATGCTCTCTGAAGTAAGGAAAGCTTTACTCACAAAGGTCTTCACAACTGGTGAGATTTAGACAACTTCAGGTTGTTGGTGTCCACTGTTACTGCAGTTGTACCATCACAGAAAACCTTTTGAGGGGCTGGAGAGATGGCTGCTGTTGAAGAGGACCTGGGTTTGATTCTCAGCACCCACACAGTGGCTTGAAACTGTCTGTAGCTGCATTTCTAGGGTGCCCTCTTCTGCAATCTTCAGGCACTAGACATATAGATGGTACACGAATACATCTGCAACCAAAATATCCATATACATTAAATAAATATATTTCTAAAAAAATGAAAAACCTCATGAGATAATGTCTGGCCCTTTATAACTTATGAGCTCATGGCCTTTGGCCTTGGCAAATTCAGTGATACTGTAAGCCAGGCATGATTTCCACAGACAGGAGGGACACTTCCAAGTCACAGTTTCCCAAGGTAAAGGTATTTGAGAGGAGACTATGCTGCTGGTATTTCTTTTATAGGCCTTTGGGACTATTACTAAAGACAAATTTGGAAAATAACAGCACTCCAGCCCATGTACTGGCCCTAGGACATTTGTTCAGAGGTCTTCCTAGAAGATAGTCCTGTCCTTCAGTGTTCATTGCATCAGATTTGTCCTGAGCTGTGAAGAGACTGTGACCATCACTTAATGGAAATGAGGCCATTTCCCCATATATGGAAGCTTTAGTGACTCCATCTTGGTTTGATGGGTCAAAAGTGCATCCTTGTTTTGCTCAAGCTTTGCTGAAATGGGACAAACAGGATGTTTTACCAAGAAAAGCAGCAGGCATGTTGCCTTCTTGTAAACAGGATGTTTGAAGTGGTTTAGCTGTTCCTTGAACCCCAGGTACTGTCAGATAAAGAAGCCAGGAGGTGGTGGCACATGCCTTTAATCCCAGCACTTGGGAAGCAGAGGCAGGGGGATCTTTGTGAGATCGAGTCCAGCCTGGTCTATAGAGTGAGTTCCAGCACAGGCTCCAGAGCTACAGAGAAACCCTGTCTCAAAAAAAAAAAAACCAAAAGACAAACAAATTGTTTGTAACAATGTTGCCTGTTTCTGAGCTACAATAAGCACGGAGGAGAATAAACTCGGGCTGGCAGTATTCACTAACAGTCCTCTTGTTAGACCCCCTGAAAAACTCAGGTATCCGGGGTCCCAGCCCAGGACCTCGGTCACCCCAATCACCAGGCAGATTCGAGAGCTTGATGCAAACTGCATGAGGCTTTATTTTTTTTTTAACGAGCTAACCCCATGTTAGCTCAGGTCTTTCACCCACCCGCCATGGCGGATGGCTAGCAAAGACACCTTGAACCGGCTGCCGAGGGATCTTGTAGGGCAGCGTAAGGGGAGTGTCTAGGGGTACACACAGGCTCAGGATTGGTGTGCCTCCAGGCTTGGAGGGCTTGCCCTGTGTTGATTGGCCAATTGGTTGTTATGGCCCATAGGCCCTCCCAGGGTGGTTGCTATGCTCTGCGAGTCATTGCTGTGCACTTGTCTGTAAAGCATACCCAGAGCCGTAAAGCATAGCACACCAGCTAACTTCTGATTGGTTCCTTGCCACGAGGCAGGCACCTAACCTCTAGTGACTAAGGCAAGGTCATAGCGAGCACGTGTTACTGTCATGGCTGCTGAAATGGGGGGGCTGGTCCCTTCACTCCCATGTGCAACTCTGTCTTGTCTTGTCTCTTTGTTTTTCCTTAATCTTCACACCTGGTTTCAGGTACTGTTTGATAGGTCTGCTGGTTCCGACACCCATACCTGTTCTTTTCTGGGGACTTATCTAACTGTAACATCTTCATCTGTGCTGGCTTATGTTATTACTTCCTTGGGGTGATGGGGGACAGGAAGTAGTAGTCATAAGGATATCACTGTGGTCCATGTGGTCCAGTCCTCTTAGCCTGTAAGTGACTCAATTTTAGATCACATAGGTGTCCAATGCATATACCCAGACTTCCCTGGAAGCATGAAAGTGGAGAATACATTAGTAGTATTTGAGAACAATTGGTTTTATGCAGGAGGAGGGTTGTCTTATTCTATACTTTGCAATTAAGGATTTTTCAGCAGTGTTGTAGCTAGCTACTCCATGATGAAGCTTTTTGACTTATGTTGGGCATGTAGATAATGTATATGTGGAGAAAGGAAGAACTCATGGTAGTTTGGGAACTGGTTTATATAACATAAGAAGTGAACTTGATGAATATATGATAAAATAGTTGCTTTAGTTATTTGACTAGCTTATTTTGTCTTGAAGGGTATATGTTACTATATTGATGATTAAGTGAATTCTTATTATCTACGTCAGAAGTATTAAAAGGCATTAACTATAGGGGCTGAGGAGATGGCTCAGTGGGCAAAGTGCTTGCTATGCAAGCATGAAGACCTGAGTTCAATCCCCAGCCCCCATACAAAGAGAGCGTGGTGGTATGTATCTGAAATCCCAGGGCCAGGGAGACAAAGATGGTCCTTGGGCTTGCTGGCCAGCCAGTCTAGCTAAAGCAGTTAATCTTAATGAAAGATCTCTAAAGAAATAAGGTGGAGAGCAACTGAGGAAGACACCTGGTGCTGAGCTCTGGCCTCTACACGAATGCACGCATATGTGCACATAGACAAGAGCAAGTACACACACATATACCACAATACATACCAAAAGGCATAATTATAAGCCCAGCTACATACGTACTCTGCTGGAGGGTACGTACAGTATAATACTCTATTGTATTGTTCAAAGTGTTCAGGCATCGAAGGTGAAACCCATCTCTAAAGGTCTTCCTGGATAGAAAGATTATACAAACAGGTTACATGACACAGTTCTGTGTTGTTTAAACCTCTAAATTATCCATTTCAACTACCAGACCTATTTCTGCCTCACCTTCTTCATTTCTGTAAATGTCATACCTCTAGTTCTTAATCCAGTAATGTGGGCATCATGCTCACTATTTTATTCTCTCCTCTGTCCAACACATCTTTGGTTATGTTTCAAAAATGCATGGCCTTCTAGTCTGAGTCATCCTCATTGCCATGACTGCAGTTCACTGTCTTCTGCAAAGATGCCCCTTCTGGTCTCCCTACTTCTTGTCCTCAACTTGCCACCAATTGATTCTACATGACGCAGCCAGAATGGCTTTATTAACAAGCAAGATGAGTCACATCTCTCCACACAACCCTCCAGCAGTTTCCTGGGGCTCTTGGGATATAGTCCAGGATTTGCCTCACAGCTTTGTTTGAACTGGTCCTTACACAGGTCTCCAACCTCATCTTAACTGTCCACTTTCTACATTGTTTTCTAGTCACACCAACCACCCCCTTTTGCTTCCCAGGCCTTGCTGAGCCCCCTCTCACCTGAATGTCTCTGCTTATGTAGCTCTGGCAGTTTTTTTTTTTTCTTTGAGTTAGGGTTTCTCTGTGTAGTTTTGGAGCCTGTCTTGAAACTTGATCTGTAGAGCAGGCTGGCCTCTAACTCACAGAGATCTGCCTGCCTTTGCCTCCTGAGCGCTGGGACTAAAGGCATGTGCCGCTGCCACCACCACCTGACTGTTCTTAAAACTTCCATTCTCAAGCCTCAACTTGGCTACCTCTTAGAAGCCCTGCTGGTATCATTTTCAAGCAAGTGCTCCTTCCTCTTACTGTATTTGGTCAGTTACCACCATAATTTGTTTTCCTCATTTGTAATATATTACTTTTGCATTTTCTATGTTTTGTTTTACAGGGCTATAATCAAGTCATTTAACTAGTGGACAGATTTCTGAAACCCAGAACATAGTAGGTGTTTTTCTCAGCTTTCCATTACTGAGAATTGATCAATGCACAAAAAGAAAAGGTCTATTTTGGCTCATACTTTTGGGGGTTACAGTTTCTTCTGTCCTGGAGTTGGTGGCACAGCAACACATCAGTATTTGTCAAAACCAGTAATGGCATAAGAAAGGTGATGCAGAGCTGGAGGGATAGCTCAGCCATTAAAGGCTAGGCTCACAACCAAAAATATAAGAAAGGTGATGCAACTTGGGTCCCGTAATCACCTCAGTGACCCAAATACTGGGTCCTGCTTCTAAAAGTAGCGCCATGGGGGACATTCCAGATCCAAACTAGCAGTGCTCAGACATTATTTGTTGAAGGAATGAATGAATTAGCACTGTTGAGGCAAAACACAAGCCGTCTAGTATCATTCCTTATTCTACTAGTACAGACAAAGCGAGCTGAGCAGATATCTGCAGTTAATGCTGTCTGTGTGTTTTACTAGGAACAACACTATAGCAGACAGGGACAGAGGAAAGCAGTGAATTTACTGATTTATTTATTTATTTATTTATTATATATACAACATGCTGCTTCCAAGTATATCTACACACCAGAAGAGGGCACCAGATCTCATAATGGATGGTTGTGAGCCACCATGTTCAGGACCTCTGGAAGAGCAGTCAGTGCTCTTAGCCTCTGAGCCATCTCTCCAGCCCCTTACTGATTTATTTTTGTTTTCCTTTTTATTAAGTTCACATGACATTATGGAAATCTCATGCATATATAACATTATATTTTGCTCTTATTCATCCCCCTCCCTTAGTGCCCTCCACCTCCTTCCTGGCCCCACCCTGCTGTGGCCTCGATATCAAGCTTCTTTTCTGTTTTCATGTCACAGGTAGTCCGTTACCCTCCTTCTCCTCTCCATCTCTTAGGGTCTTTTCTTTTTTCTTTTCTATTTTCGTAACTCACATACACACAAACATAATAAAGAAAAAAAAAAGACAGCTTACAAAAAGTGCTGTCAACTATATACCAGACAGAATTAATATCTAGAACATATAAGAAGAAACACAAAAATTCAACACCAAAATAAATTGTTCAATCCATAAATGGACTCATAAATACACAGTTCTCAAAAAAACATACAAGTGGCCAATAGATTTTTGAAAAGTATTCAGCACCCTTAGCCCTTAGGAAAATGCAAATTAAACTGCTTTGAGAGTCTTTCTCACCCCAGGCAGAATGGCTGTCATCAAAATATGACAGCAAATGTGAGGAAAGCAGAGCCTTATGTCAGCTGGGACTGTCAGCTGGTACAGAAGACAGAGCTAAAGCCAAAACTACAATATGACTTGACTCTACCAGCCCCTACATTCCACAGAATGTTTGCTCAGCCATGTTTACTGCTATGCTGTTTATAATGGCTGAGAAATGGAATCACCCTAGATGTCCATCAACAGACGAATGTATTAAGCAAGTGCAGTTCATGTATACAATGGGATTTTATTCTGCCATGAAGAAAGATGAAATAAGATCGTTTACAGGAAATGACTGGAACTTCATGCTTTCTTCCATATTTGGAATCTAGATATATGACAGTGAAAACTTACCTTCATACACTTCCTCTTTGCTACTATGCTTTTCTCTCTTTTCCTAGTGCTAGCTCTCACCATATTTGATTGGGAGATTTTACAGAGAGATTCCTATGAGTACTCTTGTAAATGAGGTAAGAATATTTTCTAAGATAATCTTGATCTATAAGTTAATTTTTGACTAGTAAAAAATTCCCCTTTTTCTTTATTAGTTCCTGGTATCACTACTACAATTTACAGGGTGATACACTCAACACAATGAAAAGAAAAACAAAAAACAAAAACAAAGACTAAGCTATAACAGAGAAAGGACCTTAGGAATGTACATCTAATTGACACTACACTGTATGAATCAATAGCTGAACTTTTTGTAAACTGTGGCTGTGACAGCCCTGAGAAGAAGGGTTTCCTGTGTCAGCAACAGTGACATTTTTGGCTGTGGATCATCACTCCTGTGGCAGGGTTTTTTTCCTCCATTTTTTTATTTAAATGAGGAACAAGATTGTTTTACATGCCAATCACAGTTCCCTCTTCCTCCCCTCCTCTCCTGCCCCCCCCCAACTAACACCCTACCTATCCCATACCCTTTCTGCTCCCCAGAGAGGGCAAGGCCTTCCATAGGGGGGTCTTCAGAGTCTGTCATATCCTTTGGGATAGAGCCTATGTTAGACCCCCAGAAAACTAAGGTATCCGGGGTCCCAGGCCACGTCTGCGGTCACCCCAATCACCAGGCGGATTCGAGAGCTTGCTGCAAACTGCACGAGGCTTTATTGTAATTTAACGGGCTAACCCCATGTTAGCTCGGGGCTTTCACCCACCCGCCATGGCGGATGTCTACAAAAGACAACTCCTAGTGCCTCCCAAGAGATCTTGTAGGGCAGCATAAGAAGAGTGTCTAGGGGTACGCACAGGCTCAGGATTGGTGTGCCTCCAGGCTTGGAGGGCTTGCCCTGTGTTGATTGATCAACTGGTTGTTATGGCCCATAGGCCCTCTCAGGGTGCTTGCTATGCTCTGTGCATCATTGCTGTGCGCTTGTCCGTAAAGTACACCCAGGGTCATAAAGCATAGCGCCACCAGCTAACTTCTGATTGGTTCCTTGTCACGAGGCAGGCATCTGACTTTCTAGTGTCTAGGACAAGGTCAGACAAGCACCGTTAGGCCGTTATGGCTGCCGAAAGGGGAACCTAGGCCCACCCCAATGTGTATAGGCTCAGGGAGTATCTTTCTATGTGAAATGGGCTCCCAAAGTCCATTCCTATGCTAGGGATAAGTACTGATCTACTACAACAGGCCCATAGATTTCCTAGGTCTCCTCACTGACACCCACGTTCATGGGGTCTGGGTCAGTCCCATGCTGGTTTCCCAGCTATTGTAAGACCCTCGAAAAGCTGAGGCTTCCAGAATCTTAGCCCAGGATGGCGGCCACCCCAAACACAGAATGGAGGCGAAAGCTTGATGCAAACTGCATGAGGCTTTATTATAATTTAACGAGCTAACCCCATGTTAGCTCGGGTCTTTCATCCACCCGCCATGGCAGACGGCTAGGAAAGACGGCTCCTACGGGCTCCCAAAAGATCTTATGGGGCAGTGTAAGGGGAGTGTCTAGGGGTACTCACAGGCTTACGCACAGGCTCACGATTGGTGTGCTTCCAGGCTTGGAGGGCTTGCCCTGTGTTGATTGGTCAACTGGTTGTTATGGCTCATAGGCCCTCCCAGGGTGGTTGCTATGCTCTCCACGTCATTGCTGTGGGCTAGTCCGTAAAGCACACCCAGGGTCGTAAAGCATAGCGCCACCAGCTAACTTCCGATTGGTTCCTTGTCACGAGACAGGCATCTGACTTTCTAGTGACTAAGATTCCTTGTCATGAGACAGGCATCTGACCTCTAAGTGACCAAGGCAGGTTTATGGCAAGCACGTGTTTGGCTGTTATGGCTGCCAAAAGGGAAGCTGGTTCCTTCACTATCAGTCTGGGGACCAAGAGCTCCCCCTTGTTCACGTCAGCTATTTCTGTGGGTTTCACAAATCTGGTCTTGACCCCTCTGCTCATCACTCCTCCTTCTCTGCAACTGGATTCCAGTTCAGTTCAAGGTTTAGCTGTGGGTGTCTGCTTCTATTTCTATCAGCTGCTGGATGAAGGTTATAGGATGGCATATAAGTTAGTCATCAATCTCATTATCACGGTAGGGTATTTAAGGTAGCCTCTCCTCTGTTGCTTAGATTGTTAGTTGGTGTCATCCTTATAGATCTCCAGACATTTCCCTAGTACCTGATTTCTCTTTAAACCTATAATGTCTCCCTCTATTATGGTATCTCTTTTCTTGCTCTCCTCTATTCTTCCCCCACTCAGCCTTCCTGATCACTCATGTCTCCTCACCCCTCCTCTTCTCCAAGGCCTGTGGCAGATTTTTACAGTCCCTCCAATGCATTTGAGCAGACTGTCTCATAGTAACCTGCAGCTGTCCCGAGAACTTCTTGTTCTGCAACGAACTGTAGCCCCTTTCTGCTGTTTTTAAAACCTTCTGTTACTACATCCACCACTTCTACCAGCAGATCCATAGTCACCACCATAGGTGTTAGACCCCTGGAAAACTCAGGTATCCGGGGTCCCAGGCCATGACCATGGTCACCCCAATCACCAGGCAGATTCGAGAGCTTGCTGCAAACTGCACGAGGCTTTATTGTAATTTAACGAGCTAACCCCATGTTAGCTCGGGGCTTTCACCCACCCGCCATGGCAGATGGCTAGCAAAAGACAGCTCCTAGGGTCTCCCAAGAGATCTTATAGGGCAGCGTAAGGGGAGTGTCTAGGGGTACACCCAGGCTCACTATTGGTCTGCCTCCAGCCTTGGAGGGCTTGCCCTGTGTTGATTGGCCAACTGGTTGTTATGGCCCATAGGGCCTCCCAGGGTGGTTGCTATGCTTTGTGCGTCATTGCTGTGTGATTGTCCGTAAAGCGCACCCAGAGTCATAAAGCATAGTGCCACCAGATAACTTCTGATTGGTTCCTTGTCACGAGGCAGGCATCTGACTTTCTAGTGACTAACTAACTTCTGATTGGTTCCTTGTCACAAGGCAGGCATCTGACCTCTAAGTGACCAAGACAAGGTTATGGCAAGCACGTGCTCGGCTGTTATGACTGCCGAAAGGGAATCTGGTCCCTTCATAGGGACTGCCAGAGCATCCTCCACCAACACTGCTCCTCTTCATAGGTTCACAATTTGATCTCTGTTGTCCACTGCAATTTCCAGATCATTGAGTTCCCACCAACACCATAGTTACCGCCACTGAAGTTTAGTCCTTCATTGTAATGATCATATTTTCCTCTTACACCTCCATATTCACCAACTTGGTTTCCATATCTTGGTGCACCACCACCATAACCTCCTATGTTAGTATAACCAAGACTGTGGGGGACCAAATAATTCTGTTATGAAATATTTTGAGATCCAGCCTCGGGTTTCACTAAACAGGAGCAACGGCCCACTATTATATTGCTAATTCCAGCAAGTCTACTATTGTTTACCATAGCCTCAGTATAGGATGCCTCCTAGTTTGCATCTCTATGGGCCTAAGTTTCTGAATAAGCCTGCACCTGGGCGGAGGGCTAGGTGTAAGTAATGAGGGAGAGTGAGGTGCCATCGAGCAGGGAGGAGAGGAAGGACAGAAATGGGTTCCTCCTGGTCATAGACGCATGGTTAAGAAACAGCAGAAAAGATGGTAAATAAAGAAAAGACTCTAGTTTTACAACATGGAACTGAGAGCCCTCTAAAGATAACAAGATGCCTGTGTTTGGTCTTTATCGCCACTGGGTTGCTAGGAGTTTCCAGGTCCACACCCCCCCACTCAGGCAGAACCTCATGGCTGTCATGGCTTGGAGCTGAGACATGCCGGGTCACAACATAAGACTAGCACCAAACTGCCACCATCACCTCACATCCATTATATCAGTGACCAGCACCTCCACAACTACCTCTGCTGTCACCATCTCCACTACCATAGCCTCCTCTTCTGCCAACTTTCTACCATTACCAAAATTATCTCCACCACCTCCAAAGTTTCCTCCATGATCCATACAAAAAGTGCCAGGTCTACCTCCACATCCTCTCTGTGATCCAGCAGACTGCACCTCCTGGGCCTTTGGAAAGGGCCATTTCCATTTCACAATTATGCCCATTAGTAGTGTGGTGGTATTTCTGTCCAAAGAATCAGAAGGACATACTTTAAAAACTTGTACTCCACCAAATTGGAAAAATCTAAAAGAAATGGATAAAATTCTCAATAGATGCCACTTATCAAAGGCAAATCAAAATCAGATAAACAGTTTAAATAGACTGAAGGGACCAGCTTCCCTTTTGGCAGCAATAATGGCTGAACATGTGCTTCTATGACCTTGTCTTAGAAACTAGAAAGTCAGATGCCTGTCTCGTGACAAGGAACCAATCAGAAGTTAGCTGGTGGTGCTATGCTTTATGGCTCTGGGTGTGCTTTACAGACTAGCGCACAGCAATGACGTAGAGAGCATAGCAACCACCCTGGGAGGGCCTATGAGCCATAACAACCAGTTGACCAATCAACACAGGGCAAGCCCTCCAAGCCTGGAGGCACACCAATCGTAAGCCTGTGTGTACCCCTAGACACTCCCCTTACGCTGCCCTATAAAGATCTGTACGCATCGGCTTTGAGCCGTCTTTTCTAGCTGTCTGCCATAGTGGGTAGGTGAAAGCCCCGAGCTAACATGGGGTTAGCCCGTTAAATTACAATAAAGCCTCATGCAGTTTGCAGCAAGCTCTCGAATCTGCCTGGTGATTGGGGTGACCTCGAACGTGGCCTGGGACCCCGAATACTTGAGTTTTCGGGGGTCTAACAAGACCTATAGCCCTCAGTGAAACAGAAGCAGTCATTAAAAGTATCCCAAACAAAAAAGTCCAGGTCCAGTCGGTTTTAATGCAGAATTCTACCAGACTTTCAAAAAAGAGCTAATGCTAATACTTCTCAAATTATTCCACAAAATAGAAACAGAAGGAACATTACCAAATTCATGTATGAGGCCCCAGTCACTCTGATACACAAACCACATGAAGATTCAACAAAGAGAGAGAATTACAGACCAGTTTCTCTCATGAACATTGATGCAAAAATAATAAAACACTCACAAACCAAATCAAAAACACATCAAAAAGATCATCCACTATGATCAAGTAGCCTTCATCCCAGAGATGCAGGAATGGCTCAACATATGAAAATCTATTAATGTAATTCCCATATAAAAATTTAAAGAAAAAAACACATTGTTAGATCCCCGGAAAACTCAGGTATCCGGGATCCCAGGCCACGACTGCGGTCACCTCAATCACCAGGCGGATTCGAGAGCTTGCTGCAAACTGCATGAGGCTTTATGTAATTTAACGAGCTAACCCCATGTTAGCTTGTGTCTTTCACCCACCATGGCGGATAGCTAGAAAAGACAGCTCGAACCTGCCATACAGATCTTGTAGGGCAGCGTAAGGGGAGTGTCTAGGGGTATGCACAGGCTCAGGATTGGTGTGCCTCCAGGCTCGGAGGGCTTGCCCTGTGTTGATTGGTCAACTGGTTGTTATGGCTCATAGGCCCACCCAGGGTGGTTGCTATGCTTTGTGCATCATTGCTGTGCACTTATCCGTAAAGCACACCCAGGGTCGTAAAGCATAGCACCACCAGCTAACTTCTGATTGGTTCCTTGTCAGGAGGCAGGTATCTGACCTCTAAGAGACCAAGGCAAGTTTATGGCAAGCACGTGTTTGGCTGTTATGGCTGCTGAAAGGGGAGCTGGTCCCTTCAACATCACTATCTCATTAGATGCAGAGAAAGCCTTTAACAAAATCCAACACACCTTCATGATAAAAGCCTTGGAGAGACTGGGGATGCAAGGGACATACCTAAAGATTATAAAGTCAGTTTACAGCAGGCCTATAGCCAACATCAAACTAAATGGAAAGGAACTCAAAGCAACTCCATTAAAATCAGGAATAAGACAAGGTTGTCCACTCTCTCTGTATCTATTCAATAGAGAATTTGAAATCTTAGCTAGAGCAATAAAACAACTGAAGGAGATTTAAGGGATACAAATTAGAAAGCAAGGAAGTAAAAATATCACTCTTAACAGATGATATTATAAATAAATAACCCTAAAAATTCTACCATGTGGAATATAGCTCATAAACACCTTCAGCAAAGTGGCTGGATACAAGATTAGCTCAAAAATATCAATAGTCCTCGGATCAAAGTCTTCAACATAAAACCAGACACACTGAACCTGATAGAAGAGAAAGTGGAGAATAACCTTGAATGCTTTGGCATGGGAGACAACTTCTTGAACAGAACACCAATAGCACAGGCACTAATATCAACAATTAATAAATGGGACCTCATGAACCTGAAAAGCTTCTGTAAGGCAAAGGATACCATCAGTAGGACAAAATGGCAGCCTCCAGAATGGGAAAAGATCTTCACCAACTCCACTTCTGATAGGGGGCTAATATCAAAAATTTATAAAGAACTTGAGAAGCTAGACATAAAAAAACCAAGCAATCAAAAAAAAAAAAAAAAGAAAAAGAAAAAAAAGAAACACAGGGTACAGACCTAAACAGAGAATCAACAGAGGAATTCTAAATGGCTGAGAAGCACTTAAAGAAATGTTAAACTCCCTTAGCCATCAGGGAGATGCAAACCAAAACTACTACAATATTCCATCTTATACCAATCAGAATGGCTAAGATCAAAAACAGAAGTAGAAGTACCAGATCATGCTGGTGAGGATATGGAGGAATGGGAACACTCCTTCATCATGGGTGGGAGTACAAACTTATACAGCCACTTTGGAAATCAGTATGGTGGTTCTTGAGAAAATTGGGAATTTGATCTACCTCAAGTCCCTATACCACTTTTGGGCATATACCCAAGGGATATTTCATCCTATCACAAGACTCTTGCTTAACTACATTCATAGCTGCTTTATTCATAATAGCCAGAAACTGGAAACAATCTATATGTCCTTCAGCCAAAGAATGGATAAAGAAAACGCAGCACATTTATTTACACAATGGAGTATTACTCAGCTGTTAAAAACAATGACATCATGAAATTTACAGGCAAATAGATGGAACTAGAAAAAAAAATCATCCAAAGTGAGGAAACCCAGATCCAGACAAGCATGGTGTGTACTCACTCATAAGTGGATATTAGCTGTTAAGTAAAGGATAAACACTACAATCTACAGAACTAGAGAGGCTAAGTAACAAGGAAGGCTCAATGGGGATGCATGGATGTCCCAGCGAAGGGGAGATAGAATAGTTTTTGTGAGTGGACTTGGGCCGGTAGGCATGGGAATAGGAGGATGCATGGGGGGTGGAGGGAGAAAATACTGGGAGAGATGACTGGAATAAGAAGGCATTTGTGTGTGTTTGGGGCGGGGGAGGATGATGTAGAAACCTAGTGAAGTGGAAATTCCCTGGAATATACTAGAGTGACCCTAACAAAGTCTCCTAGTAATTGGGGACACAGAGCCTGAACTAACCATCTCCTGTAACCAGGCAAGGCTCCCAGCAGTGAGACTGGGACATCAATCCAGCCACAAAACCCTTGACCTACAATCTATCCTGCCTGCAAGAAATTGCTGGGGAGAAAGTGACACAGAACTTGTGGGAAAGGCTAACCAATGACTGGTTCAAATTGAGGCCCACACCAGGAGAGGGGTGCCACACTTGACACTACATGGATAGCCAGGAAACAGAGGCTGTGAAGCCCAGGGACCCAGGATAGAACCAAATATGACTGTCAAAAAACAGAACAAATAAACAAGTCAATGAAATGATTCCTTTTTTCCCCTTTTTAAATGTAAATTAGAAACAAGCTTCTTTTACATGTCAATCTCAGTTCTCTCTCCCTCCTCCCCACCCCTGCCCACCACCGACCTCCTATCCCAACCCCTTTCTGCTCCCCAGGGAAGGTGAGGCCTTCCGTGGTGGGATCTTCAAAGTCTGTCATATCATTTGGAGCAGGTCCTAGACCCTCCCCAGTGTCTAGGCTGAGAGAGTATCTCTCTATGTGGAGGGGTTCCCAAAGTTCATTTGTGTACTAGGGATAAATACTGATCCACTACCAGTGGCCCCATAGATTGTCTAGACCTCCAAACTGACTTCCTCCTTCAGGGGGTCTGGAACAGCCCTATGCTGGTTTCCCAGCTATCAGTCTGGGGTCCACGAGCAACCCCTTGTTCAGGTCAGTTGTTTCTGTGGGGTTCTCCAGCCTGGTCTTGACCCCTTTGCTCATCACTCCTCCCTCTCTGCAACTGGATTCCAGAGTTCAGCTCATTGTTTAGCTGTGGGTGTCTGCGTCTGCTTCCATCAGCTACTGGATAAAGGCTCTAGGATGGCATATAAGATAGTCATCAATCACATTATCAGGGGATGAAGGGACCAGCTCCCCATTTTGGCAGCCATGACAATAACATGTGCTTGCCATAACTTTGTCCTAGTCACTAGAAGTCAGATGCCTGCCTCTTGGCAAGGAACCAATCAGAAGTTAGCTGGCGGCACTATGCTTTACGGCTCTGTGTGTGCTTAACAGACAAGTGCACAGAAATGACTCACAGAGCATAGCAACCACCCTGGGAGGGCCTATGGGCCATAACAACCAATTGGCCAATCAACACAGGGCAAGCCCTCCAAGCCTGGAGGCACACCAATCCTGAGCCTGTGTGTACCCCTAGACACTCCCCTTACGCTGCCCTACAAGATCCCTCGGCAGCCGGTTCAAGGTGTCTTTGCTAGCCATCCGCCATGGCGGGTGGGTGAAAGACCCGAGCTAACATGGGGTTAGCTCGTTAAACAACAATAAAGCCTCATGAAGTTTTCTGCCTGGTGATTGGGGTGACCAAGGTCCTGAGATGGGACCCCGGAGGCCAGAGTTTTCTGGGGGGTCTAATATTTGGGGGCTCATCTGGGATTTGCGACCACCCCTCACCTGAGTGGATTTGATCTTGGAGGTAAGATGATTCGAGCTCGCAACTTATATGTTCAATGTTCTGTATGTCTCTTGCTGTTTTGTTGGTTTGGTGCCATGACTTGAATTTGATCTGTGCCGGAGCAGGACTTGTACTTGTTATTTGGATTTGTAATTTGGACCTCAGGGGGAAACAGACGTGTTGTGAGACTCTGAAGTCCTGCCCTGGACGAAATTCCTAGGGTGGTTTTATTTGGACCATAGGGAAAGCAGACGTATGCCATAAACAGATGTGTTTCTGGAACCCTTGGTTCTGCCCTGGACGAAAGTCAAAGGGTTGTTTGTAATTTTGATTTGGGGCACCATTCCTTTGCTGCGAGGTTTGTTGTGTCTGATGTCTGCCCTGTTTTTGCTGTTTGTGTCTGTCTCTGTACTACCCCCCCTCCCCCCCACAGTCTGACTTTTGACCACTGGACAGAGGTTAAGGACCATAGTTAGTCAGTTAATGTTCTGACACCCCCTTTCGTTGAGTCACATGGTGCCACACTAGGTAACTTAATTCTCCAGTCTTTGTTTCTGTACGGTTTTCTGTAGGGCTTGGAGGATTGGAATGGGCTGGGTGACTGAGCAGGTTTGTTATCTGTGTTATTTGATGTGTTGTGGCCGAGTCCCCTCAGGCTGCTACTCTGAACTCCAACCACTGCTGTAGCCCTCACAGCTGAGTCTGGCTGATATGAGTCTGTTTTTCTATCCCCACCTGCTGGTCTGTGAGGCTTGGGAAGTGGGGCTATCTCTGCCCCAACTGCCGTCCTGCCATGGGTCCTGGATTGTGGCAGGAGTTTCCCTGCCCCGAGGGAACATGGCTGCAAGGCCGCCATCTGCCTGGCTGCCCGGCCTTTCAGTTTAGGCAAGAGTAGCTTCTTGCCCAAATGGCTGGTCTTGCCATGTCAAAGGCAAACCCTATAACGAGTTTCTTGGATGCCCATCTTTCTCTCAGATATAATTGTGTGCCAGGAGCAGTTGTGTCTCACTGTCAAGAAAAACCCTAAACCATTTAAATGCCATATTTTCCATTGGTCTTTGAATGGTATGAAGAATATCTGTACATCTAGAAAACCTAACAAGTGTCAACATATGAAGGTCCATTCTAATACAAATATCAACAAATGAGGATCCATTCCAATACAAAGTATCATTTCTATAGCATATTCCTCCTTTTTCCTTTTAAAAGTGATTGACTGTGACCACTACCATTTCTAACCAACCAAATTTAAATGAAAAAAAAAAAAAAACTATTTGGATCACCTGGGCCACTGCTTCAGGGGGTCCTGCCCCATGAAACCATACCAGTCTGGAAGCCTGGTACCATACCAGTCCTTTATCCTCCATGAAAAAAAAAGCAGAAATTTCCCTCCCAAGTAACCTGCACTTTAACAACTGTTGCTCCTTCCCCAGCAATTAAACGATTCAAAGACAACACAATAGCATTCTTTTGTTAACAATCACACATTTACAATCACACTTCATACACACATGTGTGGCCACACCATACATACAGAACACACATCTTTTGAACAAAAGTCACAAAGGAGAGGAGGTGTGGGGGAGGGATGGCCATCTTTACCATAGCTCGGCATCTTTGGAGGGTCTTGAGGACTGCTGCATCTTTGTCCTTTCCTGTATGGCCTTTTGTAGGGCCTGGATCTTTTCTTTATCTATTTGGACATATTCTCCTTTCTCATCCAATGCGACAGATGATGTGGATGGCTTCTGTTTTGGAGCTGGGTTGTTAGTGCCACTGGGTTGAGGGGATGAAGACATTGGGTTCTGCATAGGGACATAATTCTCCTCACTGTCTCCAGAGTCTGTATTGGAGATGGAACGGTAGTACTAGGAGGAGCTGTAGTTAAAGGTGTGGTTGACCGTGAACCAAGACTTGGTGACAGGTGACTTGAAAGGGAGCTCATTGATACTGGTTTTGCTTTTTGGCCAGGCTTGAGGTGGATATTGACCGGGGGTGGCTGGATCTCACTTCCTCAGCTGGCAAAGTGATGGGGAATTGCGCTCATGAGGATGTCAGAATCTGGGTTTGTGGGCACATAGTTGTCATCAGAGCTGGCAGTGTCTGATTGACCCACAACTTAGCAGAGATTTAGATTTAGCAGACCAGCAGGCAGTTTCTTTACCTCATGTCGGATACTTGTAGTCACTGACTGGAGGTCTCTGTTGAGGCTGGAGACCTCTGGAGGCTGCCCCACAGAGGTGTCTTGTGGTGCTGTGGTGGGGGAGCTATGGCTGACTCCACTAGGAGGTCTCCAAATTCCACACACAGGGTGTTGCTGGGTGCCTTGAAGGTGTACACATCTTCACTATCTGCCGCAGACCCTGCTCTGAGCAGGGGCTGACTGGAGCTGCTGAATTCAGCTGGAGAAGAGCAGAGATTATGACTGACTGAAGTGTTCCGGACTGATGTCTTCAGGACTGTGGACGGAGCCAGCCATACAGACCCGGGTCTGTTTCTTAGTGGAGGTGTGTGGACTAGGGAAGTTTAATTACCCAACGACGCTAATGATGAGACAGGAAACACCATATCATCTCAGGAGGGCTCCCAGCTGATGCTGAGTGGCCACAGTTTATTGAGAAGTCCATTTAAATAGTCCTCCAAGTGCAGGGACAACATCAGGAAGCATTTATCACAATGCATATCGCTAACATCAAATGATTCTGTTGCCTAAACAACTCTTGGTCAAGCAGGAAGAGTCTTTAGCCCAGGTATGGGCCTACTCAAGGCTTAAGCTACAGAGATGCAAATTAGGAGGCATATCACTTTCCTCATGGTAAACAGTTACAGCCTGGTGTTAATTAACAATACAATGGTGACTCGGAGCTCTCTGGCGCCACTGCTGTTTATGTCAGCCAGGGCCTGGAACCCAGAATATTCCATAACAGGGATATTTGGTCCCCCACACTGAAGAAAGGTTTCTCAGGGTGTCAGTGGTCTCTTTAGTTTGAAGCCGCAGATCTGGCAAATGCTCTGGACCCACCTATTCATGTCAGCCTCTGTCTCAGCCACGAGGTAGAAGGTGTGCTCATTGGTAATGATATCAAACATAAACTTCTTTTGGAGCTCTTGTTTGTTGAAGGTCAGGGTTCTTCCAAGTATAGTGCCCCAATTTTTCTCAGGAGGCAATTTTTCTAGCCAGCCTGTGCACACCACATCGTTGCTGGCTGACTGGAGCCCGCAGCAGGCTTGAGTGGACAAAAGCACGGGCTGCTGGATGGGTAGCTCTGGAGGAGGGATTCCTCGGTGGCTGATTTCCTGAATTTCTTCAGTAATTTTCTTAGCATTATTGCTTAATCCAAAGTTAAAAATTAAATCTTACCAGTACTTTGTCTCTCTAAACTTTATCTCTGTGATTGACTGTGATCTCTATTCCAATCCAACTCTCTTAGGAGTTGAGGCACCCCTTCCAGTAACTTTCCAGTCCAACTCTCTCAGAAGTTGAGGCACCCCTTTTTCCAGTGCTTTTACAATCCATCTCTCTCAGGAGTTGAGGCACCCCCTTTTCCAGTGCCTTTCCAATCCAACTCTCTTAGGAGTTGAGGTATCTATTTTCCAGTGCCTTTACAATCCAACTCTCTCAGGAGTTGCGGTATCTATTTTCTAGTACCTTTTGCAATCCACCCTCACAACTCCTTACTTGCTTTCCAGCCTTCTGAGGGTGATCTCTCAGGGTCCCCTTTCTTTCCCAATCTCGGTGAAACCTCCATTTGTGGCTGCTCTTGGCCACTAAGTCCGAGTATTGGACGAAAGCCTGGAGATTTGGATGAACCACAAGACTCCTGGTCCTTTTCTGAGAGAATGTCACTCACCTTTATTGTGGAGCAGCCTTATATACAAACTTACAAAAAACCCCAGGTCAAAGGGTTCACAACAGGATATTGATCCCAGTGGGGTGAGGTCAGGCAAACAGAAGGTACCTGTGGTTATGCTGGAAAACAACTCTTAGAGACCTCATGGGGGCTGGGTTCCAACACTTTGTCAAAAATCAGGTGATCGTAGGTGTGTGGGTTAATATCAGGGTTTTCAATTCGATTCCATTGGTCTACCTGTCTATGATTCCTAATGCTATTCTGCTATACTTATATTACCTAGCCCAGCTGTCACCAGAGAAGCATTCTCCTCTGATGGGAGCAAATGCAGAGACCCACAGCAGATGCAGATGCAGATGCAGATGCAGGAACCCACAGAATCAACTAAGCAGTGCTCATAGGGGCTCACAGAGACTGGAGCAGCAACCATGGACTCTATGGGTCTGAGCTGGGTCCTCTGCATGTACATTATAGTTGTGTAGCTTGACATTCTTGTGGGACTCCTAACAGGAGAACAGCGGCTGTCTCTGACATTTTTGCCTGTGCTTTGGGCCCTTTTCCTCCCACTGGGTTGACTCATCCAGCCTTAATATGAGGGTTTGTGTTTATCATTACTGTGATTTGTTATGCTGTGTTCAGTTGATGTCTATGAGAGGACTTCTGATTAAGGGAAGTGGAGGAGAAGTGGATTTGGGGGAGAGGGGAAATGGAGGGCGGGACTGGAGGAGTGGAGGGAAGGGTAATTGTGGTAGGGATGCAGTGTATATAAAGAATAAAAAATAGTGTGAACAATTTTATCAACTGTGTCATGATTATCAAAAGTTTCAAATGCAGAGACTGGAGAGATGGCTCAGTGGTTAAGAGCATTTATTTCTCTTGAAGAGGGCACAGGTTCAATTCCCAGTACCGACATGGGAGCTCACAACCATCCATAACTCCAGTTCTGTGGAATCCAATAACCTTTTCTGACCTCCTCAGAGACAGGCATAGGCATGAGGTGTAAGTAAAAACACTCATACACATAAAATAAAATCTTTTTATGTTACAAAAACAAATATTCTCTTCCCCCACTCTTCCTGTCTTCCATAACTTGGATTTCAGTCTTGCCATGTTTTTCAAAGTAGGCTCTCAAATTAGATTCTTCTCTATCTTCTTTAATATCACCAATAAAATTTTTCTTTACTGCTAGGTGGGCACGAGGCTTTACAGAACTCTCTCTAGAAACAACTTTCTCTGGTTCCACCACAACCATCAACATCATATGGCTAAGCATAGATTGCTGCAGCCACTGTTTGGCTGGAAAATGGGTGACTTGTTGTTTTCATGCTGAGTGAAATTTGGAACACTCCAGTGAAGACGTGGACAGAGTGGCCTTAGGTCCCAATGTGTGGGCTTAGATCTCAGTTGTGCCGTCTGGTCTTGCAGACACATGGGGTATTCATGTAAACACAAGGCCCCTTCTGAAGAGACGGCACTAGTGCTGCCTTCTCTCCCTCATAAATACTTTAAAAGATTGGGTTAGGTGAACCATGGGAATGTGCCCTTGCTATACAATTTATGTCATAGCCCATTTTCCTTACAAGAACCATTTTGAATCATCTCATGCACCTGAGAATGAAGGTAAAGAATAGTCCTGAGGAAGAAGTCTGATTCTGACCTGAGAGAGGTGTTTGGCAAAGCAGGAAATACAAAGGATGACCTCAAGAAGAATTCAGTCATTCAGAATTCAACCAACCAAAGAGTGATTGATGAAAGGCAGGGTTAATTATCTATTTTCTGATTCTAGCCTTCCAAATAAATGCCTTAAATTTATCTTGATTAAAACATTGTGCAAACATCTTCACTCTGTGGTTGCAGCAGCTTGTGAGAGGAAGGTGGCCTGGACTTGCCCTGTGGTCACAATGTGATGTACTTTTTCGACTTCCTCTGGACCAGTGCCCAGGGCTTTTTCACAAGATTATAACTCTTTTGTTGTTGTTGTTTTGTTTTTTAATTGTGGGAGATGCCTTCAGTTGTAGTCTCCTACATTAATCCCAAAGTATATTAATCAGTACATTACTTTATAATAATCTTACATGAGGTAATCTCAGGTTTTTGTTTTGTTTTGTTTTTTTCATTTTTCAAACCATTTGTACCAGGTTTTTGATTTCTTTTGGGATCAAAGTGGTCCTAGAGCTTCATAAGCAGCAGTTGGCAGAACATAGATAACAAGCAGGAAGTCTGTTCTATTACATTTACATCTGTCTGTCTGTCTGTCTATCTATCTATCTATCTATCTATCTATCTATCTATCTATCTATCTATCTATCTATCTGAGGCTAGAGTGGATGTTTGTGTGGGAGGACAACTGTGGAGGTCAGCTGACTCCATCCATTTGTGGTTCTGGGGATTGAAATCTGATCATCTGGCTTGGGAGCAAGCACCTATGTGTGCTGGCCCATCTCTCCAGCCTCAAGAAACCTGTTTAGAATCAGAAATTTATCCAAATTACTTGCTCCATCACTGTTGGTACTAGGCTCTAGGAATATTTCTGCCCTTTTGTTGGTCTCCTTGAACTTGACACACTGTGTCAACAGTCTTGCTTCTATTCAATCTTTTCCACCTATCTAGGCTCCCACCTAGAGCTGGCCTCTCTTGGGTAATCTCATCCATTGCCATCAGCACTCCCAGCATGGTACAGCTTTGTTTTTAAGCTTAGTCCTAGACCTCATGCTGAGGATGAGTCAGTATTTGCTGAACGGAATATAAAAACGTTTAGCCTTCTTGTTTCATTGAGACACAATGTCTCCATTTCACAGTCCCTGTACCTTACAGGAACCAGACCCTTGTGGAGTTGAAATTAGCAATAGCCTGCCACACCTTCTTGAGTTTTGCTGTTTTTCCTATGTGAGTATTGAAACTTTATTTTAGGTTCCTTTTCAGTGGTCCTGTTCAAGATGTTAGTCAACTCCTCGGTGTTCTAACTCTTTCCAACTTTCCAGTATGTCTCCTTGTAACCCTCCCATGTGTTCTAGCTTTCATCCAGGCTGGCCTTAAGTTCCTGCAGGCTCAACTGACTTCCTGCCTCAGCCTCTTGAGTACGTGGTATTACCTGTCTTGTGCCCCACCTCTCTTAACTAAGTATTAAGGGTGCCATCTTCTCCTATACTCTCAGTCCTATTCACTTAATGATTAGCAGAATTATGCATCTAATGCCTAGAAATTCTGCTGGTTTTCGGAACACTAAATATTACCCTGCTGATACTAGGTACTATTTTGCAGCCATTGAGAGTTTCCAGAAATTTTCACTTGAGGAAAAAAAGTGACAAAACCATATCAGGGTTAATTGATTTCCTAAGTCCAACATCGGATTATGGCACTATGAGTTTCAACTCCAAGTCTACTTATCTCCAAAGCCACTCATGGCCATCATTCTCTGTTCTTTTCTCTACCTTTTTACTTTCTCTTCTCCCTCCTCTTTCTTCCCACTCCCCTTCTCTAGCTCCACTTCCTCTCTTTCTTATTTCTTTCTGAGCTAATTCTCACTAGGCAGCTAAGGCTGGCCTGGAACCCATTATGTGGTAGCTCACTTTCCTAAGTACTAGGATTATAGGTGTGTGTCACCACTCCCAGATCTTGTGACTTACTTTTAAGATGTGGACTAAATGGTACTTAGCTGGAAAGATTTTCCTTTACTTTTGTGCATGTGTCAGAATGGGGGGTGGGGCGTGGGTGATGGCAACTGACTATAAACATTTTCTTCCTTGATGGCCCAGCAGTCACTTCTGAAAATTATTCCAGAAAAAAATGGAAGTGTATGTTTATACAAAACCTATACACAACTATCCATAGCAGCTTTATTTTTTAACAGCCCCAAACTGAGGACAACCAAAATGTCCCTTATTTCATATTCATAACATGAAGTAGTACTGAAGCGACCAGCTTCCCTTTTGGCAGCCATAACAGCAGAACACGTGCTTCTATGACCTTGTCCTAGACACTAGAAAGTCAGATGCCTGTCTTGTGACAAGGAACCAATCAGAAGTTAGCTGGTGGCACTATGCTTTACGACCCTGGGTGTGCTTTACGGATAAGTGCACAGCAATGGTGTACAAAGCATAGCAACCACCCTGGGAGGGCCTATGGGCCATAACAACCAGTTGACCAATCGACACAGGGCAAGCCCTCCAAGCCTGGAGGCATACCAATTGTGAGCCTGTGCGAACCCCTAGACACTCCCCTTACGCTGTCCTATAAGATCTCTTGGGAGGCCCCAGGAGCCGTCTTTTGCTAGCCATCCACCATGGCAGGTGGGTGAAAGACCCGAGCTAACATGGGGTTAGCTCGTTAAATTACAATAAAGCCTCGTGTAGTTTGCAGCAAGCTCTTGAATCTGCCTTGTGATTGGGGTGACCGAGAACGTGGCCTGGGACCCCGGATACCTGAGTTTTCCGGGGGTCTAACAGTACTTGGAATAAAGAAAACTGAACTTGACAGTGTGTGATAACCAGGCTACATCTCAGGTTGATTCTCACTGAGCTACATCAGTGCTTCTCAACCTATGGGTTGAAACCCTTCGGTGGTCAAATGATCCTTTTACAGGGGTCACCTAGACCTTCAGAAAACACAGATGTTTACATTATGATTCACAACAATAGCAAAATTACAGTTATGAAAAAAAATTTTATGGTTAGGGTCACCATAATGTGAAGAACTGTATTAAAGGGTCACAGAATTAGGAAGGTTGAGAACTGCTGATCAACATGATCAAATATGAAACAAACTTGTTACACAAGATTGCATTTCTTGTGATTCTGTGATGTGATATCTTTGAAATGAGAAAATTTTTGAGATGACGGACAGATCAATGGTTGCCAGAGGTAAGTTTGTTGATGGAAAGGATGGTAACTATGAAAAGGAAGGTGAAATAGTCTTGTGTCTTGATTTCACTGTTGATTATACAAGTCTACACAACATGACAGGACACACACACACACACACACACACACACACACACACAATCTATATGCATTTCCTGGTTTTGACATTTGTCTATGGTTATATAAGAAAACTAGGTGAAGAGTACATGCAACTGCTCTGTTTTATTCTTGCAGCTTCCTATGAATCTGTTAAGTATTTCAAAATAAATTTTAAAGTGGTAAAAATAGCTTTATTAGAAACGTAAAGTAACATACAACCTTGAATAGTTATATTGTAGAAGGATTGGAAAATCCTGATGAGTAAAAGTTTTTCTTTTCTTTTTTTTTTTTTTAATAGTTTCAATTAGTGCAGCTGTACACATGTGCTCACAGTGTTTGGACCAGCCTGCCCAAAACCTGCACAAACCCAAGCCAGACCAAGTCTTTGCATGGAGAAGGGAGGTGGGCACACAATTTCACCTCTAGCTGTGAGGTCATTGGCAGTTGTTAGCTACTGAAGAGGGAGATATAGTTATCTCTAAGTGTGTAGTCCATGATAAGTTGATCACAGTCCTGTGGAAGACACACATCTAAGGCTTCTGGACAGTACAAATTGGCCTGGAAAAGGGTTGGAGAGGACACAGACTTGTGTGGGTTTGGAAAGATGGGTCTAGGGGTGTATCTGAGAAAAGTCGGAGCAAGTGGTAGATATGATCGAAACACATTGTATGAAACTCAAAGAACTAATGAAAAATAAAATAGTTTTATTTTCTCATCTCCCTCTGTACCTTCCTTTCCTCAGCCCATCTTGTTACTCTTCTAGAGACCAGGCAATGTTAAACTCTGTTCACTCCTTCTGCCTCTGGTGTGAGCGTGTGGTCTATGCTGTCCATGTCACTCCTCTGTGGTGTCCTCCCATTTCACTGTGCTCCACGTCTCTGCCGCCACACTGTCAATTCCTCTAGTATGGCCTCCACTAGCTCCCCTCTGTTTCCGCTGTTTGCTGTCCTCCCTGTGTGACACCAGGTATGTATTGCTTGGGCATCTCTGCATGATACTTTTTAGCAGACTCTGGCTGGTGCCCACTGAGCGTGTGACCTGAGGGGTCTAAGAAAACATCCTTTCTCCACTGATCACGAGCTGTTGAGTTTCCTGCCACCACACCCTCCTAGATTCTTGCTGTGTCCCTCTAAGCAGAAACCAATTTGTCACCTTTTATTTTATATAGCAACCTTCCTCCTACCACAGAACTTCTAACTTATTTTTCAAATCCTGCTGTGAGGCTTGCTGCCCCCTTGCCTTACCTAGACTATGATGCTCCTGGAAGGATGAACTGCTTTTCCTACAGGACTGGAGATTGGATTTGGCCCTTGCACTCACTATGTAAGCACTCTCCGCTGAACTATCCTGGACATGGTTTCTTTCTTTTGTTCTTTCTTTCTTTCTTTTTTTTTTTTTTTCATTATCAGAGGAGGGCTTTTTTTTTTTTTTTTTGGTTTTTTGGTTTTTTGAGACAGGGAACTAGCTGTTGTAGACCAGACTGGTCTCGAACTCACAGAGATCCGCCTGCCTCTGCCTCCCGAGTGCTGGGATTAAAAGCGTGCGCCACCAACGCCCGGCTAGAGAAAGGCTTTTTTTAAATCATTTTTTTATTTGAATTACAAACAAGATTGAATTACATGACAATCCCAGTTCCCTTCTCCCTCCCTTTCTCCCCTACCACCCCCTCCCAACTAAAACCCTACCTATCATATATCCTTTCTTCTAATCTACACCTGACTCAAGACACGGTTTCTTTTTAATCGGATTTCTGATGCATGCGAAAACCTGGCACAGAGTTGATGTTTAGTACACACACTTTCTTTAAATATAGTATTTTAATTAATTAATTGAAAATTTCATTTTCATCAACAAGTTCTTCCTCTTTTTACAAGAAATAATCCCTGAGAAATTGTATCATAAGGTAAATGTACTTAATTCCACTGAACTGTGTAATTAAAATAGTTAAGATGGTAAAATTTAAAATTATAACTTTTTTTTTATTGTTTCTCTGTGGCTTTGGAGGCTATCCTGGAACTAGCTCTTGTAGACCAGGCTTGTCCCAAACTCACAGAGATCTGCCTGCCTCTACCTCCCGAGTGCTGGGACTAAAGGCATGCGCCACCACTGCCCGGCATTTTTTTTTTTTTATTCTTTGAGAATTTCATATATGTATACAATGTAGATTAAGCATATCCCTTCCCCCACCTTTCCCTGGAACTCCTCCCAGAGCTACACCTAAACCCTCTCATAATTTCACGTTCTCTTTCTAAAAATAACTCACTTCAGTCCAATTCCTTGTGTGCATGTTCCCACTGCTGTGTGACGCCATCCACTGGAGTGTGTTTGACCTATCAGAGGCCACAGATCATACCATTTCTGCTGTCAGCTCTCCTGGAAGACAGGGCAAATGCAAAGTGTGATGCATGGATTGCACAAAGCAAGTCCCTGTATGGACATGTATGAGGAGAAAGGTAAGAGACCTTTAAGTCTCGTGGTGTGTGGGATCAAATGTAAAAGCCAGGCTGAGCACTGGGGGTAGTATGTGCATGTGTGTATAAAGAAGCTAATAGGGGCTGGAGAGATGGCTCAGTGGTTAAGAGTATTGCCTGTTCTTCCAAAGGTCCTGAGTTCAATTCCCAGCAACCACATGGTGGCTTACAACTGTCTGTAGTGAAATCTGGTGCCCTCTTCTGGCCTGCAGACATACATGCAGGCAGAACACTGTGTATATAATAAATAAATAAATGTTTAAAAAAAAAGTGAAAAATAATTCTCTTTAGAAGCTAATAATCTTATGTGCCTGGGACCCTGGAGTTCCAGTAGGGCTGTTTACAGGAGTATGGGCAGCTCACAAGTGGCTACACTACTGAAGAAAATGTCTCTCCATCCACCAGCAACCATGAACTGGCCCTTGATACCCAGGAAATGATATGTGCGTGTGAACACACACCCCCCCATACACATAATAATAAAAATAATAAATTAAAACTTAAACGTGGAGCAGTTTGGCTGCTGACAGAGTTTAATAAATATTCTTTAAAGGGGAAAATGTTTTTTTGATGTGTCAGATCAACTGAATTTTGACCACTGAACCAGCTCAGTACCAGTCTCCAAGGTATGGACAGGCTGTTCTTCATATTGATTGATCTGAGGGCCCAGAACTCCATCTTCCTCGACCAGCAGGAGATGTGGAATGTGGCTGAATTCTCTGACTTGGATGTGTTGCATTTGTGGCAGCTGTTTTTTTTTTTTTTTTTTTTTTTTTTTTTCTACAGTGGCTTTCTCTATATTTGAGCTTAGTGTGTATCCTTAGAGGCCTAACAAAGTCTAAATGATAGCTCTCTTACTTTTCTTAAGAAAACACATTCATGAGTGAGCATAAAATTAAACACTTTGCCATATGTGCTTCCAGAGGGTTTTATGAGAAGACATAAAAAAATAAATCAACCAGTGTGAAGTTCACTTTTTAAATGAAGTTATTCTAATTTACCACTTACACTTTTGGGGGCAAGGGAGACAGGTTCATGGTATAACCCTTCCTAATCTAGAATTTACTATAGAAAAGGCTAGCCTTGAACTCACAGAGATCCCCCGGCCCTTCCTCCTGAGTACTGGGATTACAACCATGTGACACCATGCCCAGCCCTGTACATTTCTTCTTCTGTGTTGCAGTAATGAATATGGTGAGCCAGACTGAAACTAATAAAACATGATATGCTTTCAATTTTTAGTCAAAAGTAAAAATAGTTTACCCACACATTTCTTTCTGATTTTTAGGGTTAAGCTGTCCTCATTTATTACATTTCCTAATATGTTTTGTTCTCAAATTACTTTATAGATACTAAATATCCACAGAAATGAGAAGAAACTGACTATACCAAGAGGTTTTTCCTCTTATTTTAGTTGTATAATATATATAAAACCTAAATAAAACTGAAACCTTTTTGTCTCGACCATTTCATTTTTCTCAACAGTAGATGGCAATATCTGTTCACCTGTAGCAAAAACTGTAATTACTTCAACAGCTGTAGGTTTTGATATTTTGTTCCTGTCACCCAGGAGAGTGAAACTGGCCTATTTACCATTGCAAATTGAAGATGAAAATGATTTGTGTATCAGTGATCTTATGTTTAAATTTTTGACTGAAGAGATACTAATGTTTTCAAGTTTATGAAAAACAGAAAACCTCCACTGCATTGTAGACAGGCGGTGGCTTCCTAAAGGGATGCTGGGAGTGTGGGTGGACGGATGACCCAGGGTAGGATTTCTGGGAGAGTGACTGGACAGGGGACCCTTTTGAAGTTCAAACTATATACAAAATACAAATAAAAAGAAGATGTGTGTCATGCCTGATGTTATCAAATTAACACAGTTTCCATGACATCATGCTGATCAAGACTTCAAAGGTGTTTATAGCAAATGATGCTGGATCACTTTTCATTTCCCCCTTTTTTGTAGTTGTTAATCAGACTCCCAGAACCAATAAATCTGACTATAATTCCTTTGGGTCCATTTTAAAGGATAAAGTGATTTATGTTAAGTAGCTAGATTTTTAAGGGTAAATGTTTTTAAGATATTTTATTTTTTAAATTTAATTTTGTGTGTATGGATGTTTTGCCTTCATGTTTGTCTGTGCTTGGTGACCCAAAAGTCCAGAAGAAGTTGTCGAGTTCTCTGGCACTGGAGTTGCAGATAGTGCAGGCCACCACTTGAGTTCTGGGAATCGAACCTGGGTCCTTTGGAAGAGCAGAAAGTGTGCTCAACCACTGAGCTCTCTCTCCAGCCCTAAATTTTTTTTTTAATTTTTATTTTTAAGTGTGTGTGTGTGTGTGTGTGTGTGTGTGTGTGTGTGTGTGAATTCAGTGTTGGAGGAGGCCAGAGGAGCACACTGGATCCCTTGGAACTGGAATTACAGATAGTGTGAGCTGTCCCTCATAGGGGCTGGAAATCAAACTTGGATCCTATGTAAGAGCAGCAAGCATTCTTAACTATTGAGCCATCTCTACAGCCCCAAGAATAATTTAAAAAAATTCAAAGAAGAATAAGATTGGATCTATTTCTAGGTCTGCTGGTGTTGGCAATTTAATTTCAGTACAAAATTCTCTAGGATTCTGAAGATTTCTATTGATTTTTAAAAAAAAATTTGACTAAGAACTTATGAAATTCTGAGAAGGGAACAGAATGTATGGTCTACTGAACTTAGGTACTACATAAATAAAGTGATCATATTCCATGAACTTTTGATGGGTTTAAGTTAAATGAAGGGAATATTTTCGGTCTTTTTGGATGTTTTCCATAGAGGAAAGCTGTGCTTCTCTCATTGCTTCTGTTGAGGCAATGGGTTTTGCAGCTGAAGGGTACTTACTTTTAGGATCACTGGTTATTTTGTCTTTAGTATTTATAACATATTTTACTTTAGGCAAAATCCCAATTTCATTTCTCTCATCATATTAAGATGCCTAAAACTGAACACATGGAGATCAGCTAAGGACACCCTTGGTGTTTATGTATGTCTACGTGTTTCTCATCATAGGAAATGGCTTGGGTTTCCTTATAACACATCTGTCTTGTGACACAACAGCCTTTACTCTTCATCTAGTTTTATGGCTTTAATTCTACAAAGGTAAGTGTGGATCTAAGTTCTTAAGATTGCAAGCATCCCTCAACATCAGGAGGCATTAAAAGTTCAGTTTAATAATACGCATCTGTGGGTGGCTGTGAATGGAAAGTGACATTGTAGGTATGAACTGACTGATTTCTCCTACATCCATTCTTATCTCATATTCTCCAAGTTGGGACTATTATCAGATTGATTCACAAAAGTATTCAAATAACAACTAAGAAGAATTAAGGCTAATGTGATCATTTCAAGACCTAACTTAGTTCTTCTGTGCAGACCACTGAGGTGGGAATCACTTTCATTTGGGAAAAAATATCTACTTTTTATTCTCTATTGTATTTGTCATGTTGTATCACATGAAACCTGATATTTGATTACTCACAACAACACGTGCAAAATTTAAATTTAGATGACTAATATTTAAAATGTTAGCTAGTAATTTCTGTAGAGCCTGCTCAAGCCACAAGTGACCTTCTCTATTGAGAACAGTGTCTTCCGAAAACAGTGGTTTTTTTTTTTTGTTTTTTGTTTTTTTTTTTTGATGCCTCTTAAGTACTAATACCCTAAACATGTATGTTGCCTTTGTCCCGTCAGTCTTGGGTGCTAGGCTTTCTTGTTCCTGCTTTTAGCATTTCCTCCAGTTGCAGAAAGCCAGAGAGAGTAAAAGAGAGTCAGACAATACATGGCTGGCTCACCCCATCCTTTGAGATTTAAAGGACAAATTCAGTACTTCATCCCATATGGTGGAGGAAAGGATGAAACCCTTTCTGTTCTTTCCACATTCTCTCTGAGGTCACTTGAGAGAGCTTGCAATCTATACCTCGACTCTTGGCTGTACCTTTCTGCTTCTGAAATCTCTTCCTTCACTGCCCATGTATCCTATTCTTTATTCTGCTTATCTGTGTATGAGTCTTCTTCCCTGGTATAACTCCAGTTCCTTCACTACCTATGGTCTGACAGCGCAGGGCAATGTGAAGGTCTTAACCAAGTTGCACAAACCACTTATAATTGGATTTTAATGATTTCTGCACTCAAAAGCCCCTCACAATTCCTACCACTAGGCAGCTTCAGTGTTCTGTAACTTCAGAAATATCACTGCTCCACATCCGCTTTTCTTGCCTGGTTATCTATTGCCCTAAACGCAAAAGTCCTGGTTTTCTTCTTGTACAGAATTGTCTTGTTTTTTGTCTTTCTGAATTTGATGAACTCTGTGTCTCTCTAAGAAAGCAGCATTTGTTCAATGTGCAATGTTAAATATATTAATAGTTAATAAATTAATCTCCTTCTGAAATATTTGCAGATTCATAGGGGATTAGCCTGGGGATTCAACCAGTTCTCTGAGTCCTGGACCACTTCTGAGTTACTTCACTGAGATGTGTTTGACCAGGAGAATGATTTTCATCTCCCACAAACTGCTCCTCAGAAACCCCCATTTCACTATAGATCCTGGATTCCTATTTTTGTATTCTTTCTTAGCATGCATATCTATTTGAATTTGGAAGGGGACATTTATTGAATAGATGATTAAAAATGGAAGTAGAGCCCTTTCCGCTGACCGACCCAGGAACGAGGTGAGTGAGCCTCTGCCCTTACCCAGCTCCTGCCCAAACCATCATTCACCCTGACTTCCCCGGGCATGCACCTGCCCACTTGGGGTAGACACTCACAGACAAGGAGGAGTTCCCTGAATCTGGAAACACCCCACTCTTCCATCTCTTTCTGCCAACCGATCCACAAGGAGTGAGGAGACTACCAGGAGAGGCAAGACCATCCAGAGTTGTGGACATTGAATCCCTGGCCCCCACACACCACTGGGTCACAAGAGGAGATAGAGAGATCCCACCTGCAGCCACTAAAAGAAGATATGGGGAGAAGGCAGAATAAGATTTCACTCAAAAACAGAAAGATTAATATGACACCACCAGAATCTAGGGACTCCACTCCAGCAAGATCTGAAAAGCCCAACACAGAGCAAACGACAAAAACAGATTTAAACAATACATATCCACAAATCCAGCACTACAGAAGGTTCTGGAAGGAAAACTCCAACCCAACGAGTATAACTACACTCACAAAAACACTGACAATAGATAATCTAATTTTACCAAACACAAAAAGAAACAGGAGGGTGAAATCCACACGCAATGACACCACCAAAGATAAATCTAAAACAAAGAAGAACCAATGAACAATGGACATTAATATCCCTAAATGTCAATGGTCTTAACTTACCCATAAAAAGATATAGGCTAACAGAATGGATATGAAGACAGAATCCATCCTTCTGCTGTTTACAAGAAACACACCTGAATTTCAAAGATAAGCGATACCTCAGAGTAAAAGGATGGGAAAAAATTTTCCAATCAAATGGGCTCAAGAAACAAACTGGTGTAGCAATCCTAATATCTAACAAATTAGACTTTAAACTAAAATCAATCAAAAGAGATGAAAAAGGGCATTTCATACTCATCACAGGAAAAGTCCATCAAGATGAAGTTCAATCCTGAACATCTATGCCCCAAATATGAAAGCACCCACATTTGTAAAAGAAACATTACTAAAGCTCAAACCACACATAAAACCACACACACTTATAGTAGGAGACTTCAACACCCCCCTTACACCACTATACAGGACCACCAGACAGAAACTTAACAAAGAAACAAAGGATCTGACAGAAGTTATGACCCAACTGGGCTTAACAGACATCTATAGAACATTCCAACCAAACACAAAAGAATATACCTTCTTCTCAGCCCCACATGGAACCTTCTCAAAAATTGACCACATAGTTGGCAGCAAAGCAAACCTCCACAGTTACAAAAGAATTGAAATAACCCCCTGTATCTTATCAGATCACCATGCATTAAAGCTAGAATTCAACACCAATACAAATTGCAGAAAACCTACATTCGCGTGGAAAATGAATAACACCCAATTGCACCATTCCTGGGTTGAGGAAGAAATAAAAAAAGAAATTAAAGACTTCCTAGAATTTAATGAGAATGTAGACACAACATACCCAAACTTATAGGACACTCTGAAAGCAGTGCTAAGAGGGAAGTTCATAGCACTAAGTGCCCACATGAAGAAACTGGAGGAAAGTCACATTAGAGAATTGACAGAACAACTGAAAGCTTTAGAGCAAAAAGAAGCAAACACACCAAAGAGGAGTAGATGCTAGGAAATAATCAACCTGAGAGCCAAAATCAACAAAGTAGAAACTAGGAAAACAGTACAAAGAATCAATGAAACAAAGAGTTGGTTCTTTGAGAAGATCAATAAGATAGACAAACCTCTAGCCAAACTAACCAAAAGGCAGAGAGAGAGCATGCTAATTAACAAAATCAGAAATGAAAAGGGGGATATAACAACGGACACTGAGGAAATCCAGAGAATCTTCAGGTCATACTTTGAAAACCTGTACTCCACAAAATTGGAAAATCTAAAGGAAATGGACAGCTTTCTGGATAAATATCACTTACCAAAATTAAATTAAGATCAGATAAACAGTTTAAATCGACCTATAACCCCTATTGAAATAGAAGCAGTCATCAAAAGCCTCCCCAACAAAAAAAGCCCAGGGCCAGATGGCTTCACTGCAGAATTCTACCAGAAATTCAAACAAGAGCTAATTCCAGTACTCCTCAAACTGTTCCGCACAATAGAAGCAGATGGGATATTGCCAAACTCTTTCTATGAGGCTACAATCACTTTGCTACCCAAGCCACATAAAGATATGACTAAGAAAGAGAACTACAGACTGATATCCCTCATGAACATTGATGCTAAAATACTCAATAAAATATTGGCGAACCGAATCCAAGAACATATCAGAAAAATCATCCACCATGATCAAGTAGGCTTCATCCCAGGGATGCAAGGATGGTTCAACATACGAAAATCCATCAATGTAATCCACCATATAAACAAACTGAAAAAGAAAAACCACATGATCATCTCACTAGATGCTGAAAAAGCCTTTGACAAAATCCAACATCCCTTCATGATAAAGATCTTGGAGAGAACAGGAATAACAGGAACATATCTAAACATGATAAACGCAATATACACCAAACCAATAGCTATCACCAAACTAAATGGAGAGAAACTCAAAGCGTTTCCTCTAAAATCAGGAACAAGACAAGGCTATTCACTCTCTCCATATCTCTTCAATATTGTACTTGAAGTTCTGGCTAGAGCAATAAGACAAGAAAAGGGGATCAAAGGGATACAAATTGGAAAGGAAGAAGTCAAATCTCACTATTTGCAGACGACATGATAGTCTACATTAGTGACACGAAAAACTCTACCAGGGAACTCCTACGGCTGATAAACACCTTCAGCAAGGTAGCAGGATACAAAATTAACTCAAAAAAAAAATAAGTAGCCCTACTGTGTACAGATGATAGATCCAATGAGAAAGAAATCAGGGAGACATCACCTTTCACAACATCCACAAGCAACATAAAATATCTTGGGGTAACACTAACCAAAAAAGTGAAAGACCTGTACAATAAGAACTTTGAGACTTTAAAGAAAGAAATTAAAGAAGATACCAGAAAATGGAAAGATCTCCCATGCTCTTGGATAGGTAGAATTAACATAGTAAAAATGGCAATCCTGCCAAAAGCAATCTACAGATTCAATGCAATCCCCATCAAAATCCCAACACAGTTTTTCACAGACATTGAAAGAACAATACTCAACTTTATATGGAAAAATAAAAAAAACCCAGGATAGCCAAAACAACTCTTTATAATAAAGAATCTTCTGGAGGCATCACCATCCCCGACTTCAAGCTCTACTATAGAGCCATAATTCTGAAAACAGCTTGGTATTGGCACAAAAATAGACAGATAGACCAATGGAATCTAATTGAAAACACTGATATTAACCCATGCACCTACGAATACCTTATTTTTGACAAAGGTGCTAAATATATACAATGGAAAAAAGCTAGCATCTTCAACAAATGGTGCTGGTACAATTGGATTCGGACATGCAGAAAATTGCAGATAGATCCATACCTGTCACCATGCACAAAACTTAAGTGCAAATGGATCAAAGATCTCACCATAAATCCAGCCACACTGAATCTTCTAGAAGAGAAAGTGGGAATTACCCTTGAACAAATTGGCACAGGAGACCGCTTCCTGAACATTACGCCAGTAGCACAGACATTGAGGTCTGCAATTAATAAATGGGACCTCCTGAAACTGAGAAGCTTCTGCAAGGCAAAGGAAACAGTTAGTAGGACAAAACGACCACCCACAGAATGGGAAAAGATCTTCACCGATCCCACATCTGACAGATAAGGACCTCAAGAAGCTAGCCACCAAAACAACAGAACAATGAAATTAAAAAGTGGGGTGCAGAACTAAATAGAGAATTCTCAACAGAGGAATCTGAAATGGCTGAAAGACACTTAAGAAAGTGCTCAAAATCCTTGGCCATCAGAGAAATGCAACTCAAAACAACTCTAAGATACCACCTCACACCTGTCAGAATGACTAAAATCAAAAATACCATTGACAATCTATGCTGGAGAGGATGTGGAGAAAAAGGAACACTCCTCCATTGCTGGTGGGAGTGTGAACTTGTAAGACCACTCTGGAAATCAGTTTGGTGGTTGCTCAGGAAAATGGGAAACAGTCTACCTCAAGATCCAGCCATTCCTCTCTTGGGCATATACCCAAATAGTGCATGTTCATACAACAATGACATATGTTCAACCATGTTCATAGTAGCATTGTTTGTAGTAGCCAAACCTGGAAGCAACCTAGATGGCCCTCAACTGAAGAATGGATAGAGAAAATGTGGTACATTTTTACAATGGAGTACTACTCAGCAGAAAAAAGCAATGGAATCTTGAAATTCGCAGGCAAATGGATGGAACTAGAGGAAACCATCCTGAGTGAGGTAACCCAGTCACAAAAAGACAAACATAGTATGTACTCACTCATATATGAATTTTAGACATAGAGCAAAGGATTACCAGCCTATATTCCTCTTCACCAAACTAGGAAACTTGAAGGACTCTAAGGGATAAATGGTCCCCAGGAATGGGAAGTGGCATGAACTCCTGAACTAATTGGGAGCATGAGGGTAGGGGGGAGGGAGCTGCTACAATAAGAGCAATAGAAGAGGAGTAGAGGAGAGGAAATGGAGGAGCAGAAATATTGAGTTGGGGGAAGAATAGAGGAGAGAGAGCAGGATGAGAGATACCATATCAGAGGGAGCTACTATAGGTCCGAGAAGAGATCTGGAACCAGGGAGATCTCCAGAGACCTACAAGGATGACATGATCTGACAATTCAGGCAATGATGGAGAGGATAACCTAAAAGCTCTTCCCCTAAAATGAGATTGATGACTTCTCTTTATGCCATCCTAGAGCCCTCATCCAGTGGCTGATGGAAGCAGAGACAGAAATCCACAGATATACACTGAGCCAAAATCAGGAATTTAGTTGAAGAGAGGGAGCAATGAAGAGCAAAGGGGTCTGTACCAGGGTGGAGAAACCCACAGGAACAGTTGGCCTGAACAAGGGAGAGCACATCGACCCCAGATGCTGTCTGGGAGGCCAGTACAAGACTGATCCAGACCCCTGAACATGGATTTCAATAAGGAGGCCTCTGCACTCCAGGGAGCCTCTGGTGGTGGATTAGTATTTTTCCCTGGTGCAAGAAGGGACTTTGAGAGCCCATCCCATGAGAAGGGTTACACTCTGGCCCTGGACACATGGGGAAGGGCCCAGGACCAGCACAGGAAGATTTAGTGGGCAGAGCCCCCGTTGAGGGCCCTACCCTGCGCTGGGAGTGGTGGGTGGATGGGGTGGGGGTAGGGAGAGGGAGAGGGAGAGGGAGAAGGGACTTACATGTGAAACAAGCTTGTTCCCTATCTAGAACTAATAAATAAATAAAAAAAATGGAAGTAGAATTCTTTCAAGTTTAAGTAGAGAGAATTGTGCTAACCCATTTATATATATCAACAAACCCTACAAGGAGGAATCCATTGTGTGATAGGAAAGTCTCTCTTATGAAAAAAGTCACCGAAGGCCATTCATGCAGTAGTTCCCATATTGGTTGGGCTTACTTCAGAATCCTTCATCACTAGGCTAAAGTGACATTAAGCATGTAATTTTCTCCGTGTAACAATTCATGACATTTCTTCAGTGGCAGAAGTCCAATGATTTCCTTGTGCTACCTTTTTCTGCAAATGTGATATTGTTTCATTGTACACTATTTCTTTACATGTAGACATGAATCACTTGGTAATAGTACATGTTGGTTGTGTGACAAATTTGAACCCACAAAAAGATATTCAGGTAGTACAGTCATGTTTGAGAATTCACCTCGGTTCCACTGTACATGGATGCAAAATATAATGTGAATTTTGTTTCCCTTGAATTTTCCTTCACTTGCTTTAATGTCAAAAGAAATATGTATATCAAGTTATTTGGAAAGTTTTTGTTTGTTGAATTGCAATGATGTGATAAACCTTATGTTGAAGTTAAATGTGAGAGAGTAGTTAATACAGCTGAGACATGATGGTCTATACCAGGACCCCTCTGAAAAGCAGGCATTGTTACACATAAATTCATAAAATCATTTCATAGCATAGAGTCTCATTTTCAAATGACTCTTTGAGAAAAATATCTAATTCTAATTTGGATTAAATTGTAACATAGGTACTAAATTAACATTGTTCAAAAATTGGAAGTTATAAAAAGCACACAAGGTAAAAAGTTTTCCCCCCCCACTTCTGGTCTTCTTTTGCATTTAAATATACATTATAAGCTTATAAACTTAATGTAAACAAAGTATAAGAAAGCTAGCTAAACATGAGCTAGAGAGGAGGCCAAAGAGGGAGCCTGCAAACAGAGTTCTTCTACAATTCTGCATCCAGGTTCCTGCTGTGACTTCCCTAAATAATAAATTGTGACTTGGAAGTGTCAGTCAAATAGATCCTTTCTTCCCCAGGTTGCTTTTGGTTGGAGTGTTTTATAATAGCAACTGAATGAAACTGGAACATGCATAAAGCATACACACTTTCCTGTACTTAGCTTTCTTGACTTAATATTGTGTGATGTAACTTTTCCCATATTAGTATGGGAAAATATGAAATAACTTTTGGTGTTTGCTGGTGTTGGGTATCAAATCCAGGACCTCATGTATCCTAAGCAAGTATTCTACCACTGAGCTACATCCCTAGACCATAAAGAATTGCTTTATTTTGAGCTGGACTTGGTGACACACACTTGTAGGCCAACATTCAGAAGACTTGGTCAGGAAGTCAAGAAGACTTTATTTCAAAAGTCTTGCAAAAGAATATTTTCATGCTCTCTTTTTTTTCCAGCTGAGGTTTTCAGTTGTGTGATATACTCTAATTTAGTTAGTAATCAATAAATGGCATTTGTTTTGATTTTTAAACATTTATTTATTGTGTGTATGCACATGCACACGTGTACACAGGAGAACAGAGAACCACCTACAAAAATGTCTTTTCTTCTATAGTGTGGGTCCTGGGGCATCTCACTCTGGTTGTCAGACTTTGTGGAAACCATCTAAACTATTTCACTTGCCCCAGAACCTTTCTTTTTCTTTTTCTTTCTTTCTTTTTTTTTCTTCAAGACAGGGTTTCTCCATGTAGCCCTGGTTGTCCTGGAACTAGCTCTATAAACCAGGCTGGCCTTGAACTCACAGAAATCCACCTGCCTCTGCCTCTAAGTGCTGAAATTAAAGGTGTGTGCCACCACCCCTCGGCCTTTTTTTTTTTTTTTTTTTTTTTTTTGAGACTGAGTCTTTTTTTTTTTTTCAGATGTTTTTTTGTTTGAATTAGAAACAAGATTTTTTTTAAAAAGATATTATTTATTATGTGTATGACATTCTGCTTCCATGTGTATCTGCACACCAGAAGAGGGCACCAGATCTCATTACAGATGGTTGTGAGCCACCATGTAGTTTCTGGGAGTTGAACTCAGGACCTCTGGAAGAACAGTCGGTACTCTTAACCTCTGAGCCATCTCTCCAGCCCCTAGAAGCAAGATTGTTTTACATGTCAATCCCAGTTCCCTCTCCTTCCTGTCCTCCCCTACCACCCCTCCCAACTAAAACCCTACCTATCACATATCCTTTCTATTCCCCAGGGAGGATGAGGCCTTCCATAGGGGGTCATCAGAGTCTATCATATCTTTTGGGATAGGGTCTAGGCCCACCCCTGTGTGTTTTGGTTCAGGGAGTATCCCTCTATGTGGATTGGGCTCCCAAAAACCACACCTATGCTAGGGATAAGTACTGATCCCAAGATTTTCCCATAGATTTTCGAGGTCTCCTCACTGAAACCCACGTTCCTGGGGTCTGGATCAGTCCCATGAGAGACTGAGTCTTACAGTGTATTCCAGACTGATGTCAAGCTTTCAATCCTCTTGCCTAAACCTGCTAAGTGCACACCACTACCCCTGGCTCTATTTAATCTTCAGCAATCTACTTTGAGTCATTTGCCCAGATGTGAGTATATTTGAAGGAGGTGCATATAACTGACAGGCCAAGAATATGTACATTTGTAATTTGATGTGTTTCCTACTGTTGCTCTCTGATGTATTATTCTGATGTATAATTAAACAGTAAAATGGAGCTAATGCACAAGTGTTCTTGTTAGCCTTTGCCCTGGGCTTGCATGGTGCTTGCTACAAAATGGACTTCCCCTGTGCCTGGCTCTTAGATGACTATGCCATCTTTTACTAGAATCAAAGATTTTTTGTCTGTTTAAAATATGATCCTGCAGTGTGAGTTCTGAGTAAGTTGTCCCTTTTATTATAGCCTTTTCCTTCATTTGAAATTCTCCCAGCTAGGGGTTTACAATCAACTCCGTGGCATCACCATGTGGCTGGTTGGATATTCCCTTTTGCTCTCTATGCTGCCTGTTTTTGTTTGTTTTGTTTTTTCCAATCAATGATCAGGTAGTAAGAATGTGACTTGCTGCATATCAGAACATGATGGCTGTGTTAGTGATTTATCTGATGGGGAAATTTCTCTCGAGGAGGAGTTGATGGTGGTCCTCCCTTAGTCAGCTACCTCTGCTTCGTTGAACATAGCTATACCAGATTTGAGGGCAGACGGGAGACGAAATGGTAAGCCACAGGCAGAAAGACAGAACTCTAGGGATTCCTAACAAAATAAAAGCCTGACAAGGAAAGATACATGTTGACAGCATTTCTTAGGACACACTTCGAGGACCCCATTAAAACATTTCCATAGGGTACATACAGCCTTCAATCAGCAGAAGATGTTCTATATCCCAAGTACCACAGAGCTGAGTTTTCCAGTGACCCCAGTTCAGCCACAACATAATAATTAAACAGTAATTAAACAGATCATGGTAAGTGCCATTTAGAGCTCTTGGCTAACTGCAGACAAACTTTTCTGCATTATTATGTTCAGGTGCTTTCAGACACAGTCTGATCTAATGGAGAGGTTATTGAAATGGGGAAAGGTTATTAAAAAGGAAGATTTTTTTTCTGCCATAGGTGACAATGTTTTAAGAAATCCTGCAGGCACCATGTAAGCCTTCAAGGGAGAGAAGTAAGAATATTCCTACCCAGCTGTGATACCTATGCTGGATAGTTCTACATCAACTTGATATAAGCTAGAGTTATGTGAAAGGAGTGAATGTCAATTGAGAAAATGCCTCCACAAGATCAGGCTGTAGGGCATTTTTTGAATTAGTGAGTGATGGGGGAGGGACCAGCCCATTGTGATTGGTGGTTGGTGTCTCTCCTGGGCTGTTCTGGGTTATACAAGAAAACAGCCTGAGAAAACTGAGATGAGCAAGTCAGTAGGCAGCACTTCTTCATGGCCTCTGCATCAGCTCCTGCCTCCAGGATCCAGCCCCGTTTGAATTTCTGTCTTGATTTCCTTCAGTGATGAACTATGACGTAGAAGTGTAAGCCAAATAAACCCTTTCCTCCCCAAGTTGTTTTTGGTCATGATGTTTCATTACAGCCATAGGAGCCCTGATCAAGACAACAGCTATGAACTACAACAATGTCAAGCATGACATAACAACTCTGAGAGTGAAGTAGTGACAGTCACATCTTAGGGGGAACCAACAGCTGTCTAATTGGACTTTGAGGCCTCTCAAGAAGAGGGAAATCATGCCTGGTCTTGGAAACCTAGCCACCTATCTAAAGTGAGTGAGGTCAGGGATCTTAGAGGAGAAACCACAACTGTGATTTCACTAGACCAGCATAATTCTTAACTGCATCCTAAGAGCCCCTGTCCTTATGCCCACAGGTAAGTGTAGCTCTTCACATGCACACTTCCTCAACAGAGAAGCTTCTCTTTGCAAGAGTCACAGCCACTTCAGGGAACTGCAACTGACCAGAATGCAGATAGTAAGTCATCGTGTGGTGCCCGGCCCCAAGTGATCCATCTACAACACAATTATTGCATTTAAGGCTTGGGGAACCCAGTAGAAGAGGGAGGAGGAAAAACTGTAAGAGTCAGAGGACCAGTATGTCTGCTGTGAGACTGCATCTCCCAGAAATGTCAGGGAAGCTATACTCTTGAAGTCTCAACAATACAACTTCTTACACAAGTCCTGAATAACACCACCAGCAGACATGGTAACATGAAAGGGAGGGAATAGCAGGGTCCCAACCCTAGGCAACGAACTACAGGCAACCAAGAACTGCTGAGGGCAGTAGAAAATCATCTTCCCCAGGGATGCCATTTAGAGCTCTTGGCCAAATGCAGTCAAACTTTTCTGCATTATTATGTTCAGGTGCTTTCAGACACAGTCTGATCTAATGGAGAGGCTTGGTTATTCACCACCAAATGGTCGGCCCTGAGTCATTCATATACAAGTAACATAAGAAAGTGTAGTTGTATTTATATATTTAGGATATATATATATATATATATATATATATATATATATATATATATATACATCCACATATGTATCTATCAATGTGTGTGTATAACAGAACTAAAAAGAGGTCACTAGAGGTGAGGAGAGAGCAGGAAATAGACAGACAGACAGACAGACAGAGTGAGGTGCATGGGAGGGCCTGGTGGGAAGAAAGGGAAAGGGGAAAATGATGCAATTCTATTTTGGCTTCATAGTCACCTATCATCAAACAAACTGCAACACAGCCATTGCTTTTCCAATCTTAGAAAGGAAGACTTAGAAAATACGAGTAATTGATCCAAGATCACACAGCCGATAATAATAAATGGGAATGGTTCCAGATTGAGTCATGCAAACTAATACTCTATCCGATCATTTTTTGTTTGTTTTGTTTTTGTTTTTGTTTTTTTGAGACAGGGTTTCTCTGTGGCTTTGGAGGCTGTCCTGGAACTAGCTCTTGTAGACCAGGCTTGTCTCGAACTCACAGAGATCTGCCTGCCTCTGCCTCCTGAGTGCTGGGATTAAAGGCATGTGCCACCACAGCCCAACCTTCTAATATCTTATCCTTATACTTTATTTTATATTTTTAAACAGTTGGCATTAGGTTAGATTGTATCATTTTCATTAAATTTGCTGTGAATATATTTATATTAATCACATTTATTATAAATTCGTTGATAGAAAAATAAAACTATTGTTTTCTCAGTTGTTCATGGAATTCTTTTCTTATTGACTTCATAAGCAAGTCAAAAGATGGGAAATATCTGAATATGCATTTCCCCCAGGTTGGATAGTAATGTTGGATACTTTGACCATGGCTGTTAGCTTGCAGTTCTTTTTTTTTTTAAGATTTATTTTTATTTTAGGTACATGTATTCGTGAAGATGCCCTGGAATGGGAGTTACAGACAGTTGTGAGCTGTCATGTAGGCGCTGGGAATTGAACCCAGGTTCTCTGGAAGAGCAGCCAGTGCTCTTAACCACTAAGCAATCTCTCCAGCCCATAACTTGTAGTTCTTATAGATTATGGCTTTCCCTCTTCCTTCAAAACTTAGGGGGTTCTGAAGCGATGTATAAGAAATAGGAGCATTACAGTTGCGATGATTTAAAGCATTAGAGAAGCCACTCCTCATAAATTATTTAGTTCTCTTAGAGATGCTTTGGGTATATTTGATGATCCTACCTTATTATTTTATCCTTGAGAAATCACTGAGCTTGTGGATCAAAAACCTACTACTGTAACTATTAAACTCTTAGAAGAAACACTTCAAGACACTGGTGTAGACAAAGATATTTTGGATGAGACCCGAAAACACAGGCATTAAAGATGAAAATAGCCTAATGGGATCATATTGAACCCAAAAGCTTCTGTCCCACAAAGGAGACATTCAGCAGTATGAAAAGCCAACCTGAGAATGGGAGGACATGTCTGTGATCTGTCCATCTGACAAGCATTTATATCCATGATACATAAGCGCATCAGACAATTTAGAGCCAGTGAAATTTCTCAGCCAGGTAAAGGCATTTGCCACCAGGTCTCATGACCCGAGTGAGGTTCTGAGGACCAATTCCCTTAAGTTTTCCTTTGACCTCCCCAAGCATGTGGTGGCATGGGCATGCCCCCTCATCATACACATACCATAGGTAAATAAATAAAAAGTGTAAAAGATGATTTGGATATTCAATTCTCAGAAGACATCCAAGTGTATTTATATAAACAGAAGTATACAAGTATACAAGCACAAGCATTGAGAAAAGTAAGAATGCCCTTGGTGGTGCCTGTGATTTTAGGATCTGTGCCACCCTGTGTGCCACCCCTGGATCCTGCTCCCACATGGAGTCTTCCTCAGCATGCTGCAGTTCCTGTGCCATGTCCTGAGAAATGGTGCAAATCTAGTAGGTAGCAAATTCATGTCTCTTGACTTCTTAGCCCCATTTCCCCACTACACCACACTTGCTTTTTAAGTAATATTTTGTTAATTTTATCAATTAAAATTTTATTATTTATCAAATGCATGCACATAATGTGTTTTGCTTATAATCACCCCCAATCTTCCCCTTAATTCCTTCCAGGAAAACACACACTCTCCCATTCTTAACATTATGGCTTCTTTCATAACTTATTCAGTCCAATTTTTTGCTGCTCATATACTCGTGAGTGTGTGTCAACCTACGAGGGATCATACCCTTAAAGAGAAGCGCCTCTCTTTCTTCCAGATGCCATCAGCTATCAATATCTCCTCAGTTTGAAGAGGGGGTGGCTTGATAAACCTTCCCTCTCCTTGCTGGAATGTTGACTGCTTGATGCTGTGCAGGTCTCATGCAGGTGACCGCAGGTACTGTGAAAGCAGTGGACTTGTCATGATCAGATGACACTGTCCTCCCTAGTTCTCTCCAACCTTGTCTCATAATCTTTCTATTCTCTTCTAGAATGGTGCCTGAGCCCCAGGGAAGAGGTGTGATACAGAAGTTCCATTTGTGGCTGAGCCCCACTAACACTTCATATTAGTTATTTTCTATGGTTATGACAAAATTCTATAATCAAGACAATTTAAAGAAATAAAGATTTGTTTGGGGCTTATAGTCCCAGTAGGACAAGAGTTCATCACACCTTTAATCCCAGTACTCTGGAGGCAGAAGCAGGCAGATCTCTATGAGTTTGAGCCTGGTCTATAGAACAAGTTCTGGGACAGCTGAGGCTACACAGAGAAACTGTGTTTAGAAACCCCTCCCCCCCCACACAACACACACAAAGAGTTCATCACCATCATGGCAGAAAAGCATGACAGCAGGAAGACACAGTGGTTGGAGCAGCAGCTGAGGGCTCACTTCTTAAACCACAAGCAGGGACAGGGAGAGTGTATTGGGTATGGCAGGAGCCTTTTTTATTCTCAAAGACTGCCACAGTCATTACTTCCACCAACAAGGCCACAACTTCTGAACTGCCCAAACCACTACCAACTGGGGACTAAGTCTTCAAATACCCAGGATTATGGGGGACATCTCACTGAAACCATCATGATTTATGCTCTGCATGTTGACTAGTTGTGAGTTTCTGTGTTAACCACCATTCATTGCACACCAAAGAAACTTCTCTGATTAGGCTTGGGATCTGTGCTATCACCAGAGGTAGACAGATAGGAATTTAGATGGAAGTTTGCTACTTTGTCCATTTAGCAAAATAGTAGTAGCAGATTCAACCTTGGGGTCTGTGAGTTCCCCAACCATGAGTTCTTTCAGTACTAGACATGTGTTTCCTTTTGTAGAGTAGGCCTTAGATCCAACTGGAAAGCAGTTGGTTACTGTCTTAGGATTAATACTGCTGTGATAAAACTGCATAACCCAGAGCAACTCAGAGAGGAAAGGATTTATTTGGCTTACATATCTTAGTCAGAGTTCACTGAGGGAATCCAAGGCAGAAATTCAGACTGGTCAGGAACCTGAATGCAGGAGCTGATGCAAAGGCCAAGGAGAGGTGCTTGCTTCCTATGGCTTGTTCAGCCTGCTTTCTTACCCAGGACCACTAGCCCAGAAATGCCCCATCTATTATAGATTGGACTCTCACATTAGTCACATTAGAAAATGCCCTCCAGGCTTGCCTACAGCCCAATTTTATGGGGGCATTTTCTCAACTGAGGCTTCCTCCTCTCTGAACACTCTAGCTTGTGTCTAGTTGACATAAAACTAGCAAGCACAGTTACCTCCATAACATTTATGGTACTATTGTACTCATATCAGGTACAATCCTATCCTATCCTACCCTATCCTATCCTATCCCATCCCATCCCATCCCATCCCATCCCATCCTATCCCATCCCATCCCATCTCATCCATTATTATTTTAGTTCACAGGATTTGGAGTTGAGTAAGATTGTTGATGACTTTTTACCGCAGTCCACATAGCACCTTCTATGCTAGCCAGCGGAGGAGGGGGGAAGCCAGCTAGCTTTGCCAGTACCAACTTGATTTCTCCATGTGCTGTGACCAAAGTATGTAGCATCTTCCACAATAAGGTCTTACCCTCAAGTTCTGGTGGGCAACCACAAGAAATGAAAAAAGTCAGTATTATTCTTGAGTCATTGTGATACCCCCTGACTAACAACTCAACACTGACTAATATCTCACACTGGGCTTTCTATTTGGAAACCTATGGCTTCTGGAAGGACCACTATCCCCTGGGGTGTCTCCAATTCAACGTGTGTGTGTGTGTGTGTGTGTGTGTGTGTGTGTGTGTGTGTGTGTGTGTGTGTGTGTACCTTATAAAATAGTAAGTTTCCATATAACTTTTTAAATGTTATCAGTGTTAGTTTCCTTCTTGCCACCCCTTATTCCACCTTGTATCCTCTTTTTTCTTTTTATTTGCTGTGTGGCTTGGGTCTACCCAGTGTAAATTTGGACCAACTCATTCACTTTTCTTTTTGTGAATCATAATACCGGGGGTCTGTAGGAGGATTATGATACAAAAGAGCTTGTAGTAAATAACTCTTTCATCTATTTACCCCACCCCAAATCTCTTGCTGCATATCTCTCTTCTTTTTGCTTCTGTTTCTCCATTTTCTTCCTGTACTAACAAGTGTAATACAGACTTTATTCCTGGGCCAAACACTACCTTTGTGAATAGACTTTGGAGTGCAACACGTTCTAGTTCTGTCTTGTTGCCACCGAGGTAATTACTCATTCATGCCCTCACTTGAAAGCCACTATATTGCTAAGTGGTGGGGATGCTTTTGAATATAGGTGTCCTGTCTTCAGGTTAGTGAAATATGGGCATCAAATAAATACACCATGAGCCCTAGTTTCAAGATTCCTTTTCTGGCTTTTGTTTTGTCTCTCATGAAAGAGGGTGTATAGTGATATTCCATTACAAAATTACGGAGAGGAAAAAAGTAAAAATCCCTCTGGGAATGATGGCACGTGCTTATAATGCCAGAATGTAGTAGGCTAGGGCATTGCAGCAAATTCAAGGACAGCCTGCTACACAGTGAATCCTAGGTCAGCCTGAGCTACATGTGAAACCTCATCTCAAAAAGCAGAAAAGAACTAGACTAAAGCAGAAGAACAATAGTCAATGAACACAAATTAACCATTGTTTTGAAATGATTAATATAATTTCTAAATTCCCAGCCAGAGGATTAGACAGTTATATGGTGGATAGTTCTTTTCTATTTTTTTGAGGTGCTTGGCATTGGACCCAGGTTCTCATGCATACTAGAAAATGCTGGCCTATGCTCTCTGATGCTTTTGAGCAGGACACTAACCATGTTTTTTTTTTTTTTTTTTTTTTTTTTTTTTAATGAACCTTCCTTCAATGTCAATATGCATCCTCAGGAGATAGCATCTCCCTCTGAAGCAAAGGGCAGGCATGCTTACTGTCTGGTGTAACTGAGATGATGTCTCTGTGGAGCAAAGGAAGGACACACTTGCTGTCATAGATGATGTTGTCAACGTGACAGAATCTACCATTACCGAGGAGATGGACCTCCTAGCACATGGGGGGATTATCTTAATTATAACAATTGATGTGGGAAAACCCATTTTTTAATGTCAGCAGGACCATGTCTCAACTATGTAAAATGGAGAAAGTGAACTGAGGATTAGCATGCAGTCACCACTGCCTGCTTCTTGTCTGCAGATGTGATGTGACCAGTTGCCTCAAGTTCTTGCTTCTGTGACTTCCCTGTCTGGTGAACTGCAGCCTGAAACTGTGAGCTCAATCAGCCATTTCTCCTTCAAGTTGCTTTTGTTAGAGTATTTAACCAACAGAAACAGGAGAAAAACTAAGACACTCATTCAATAGAAAAGATTCTGGTGCCCTAAGCCTAGTGATTCTGTCCTCTAACACAACTGGTTAGTGTCAGGTGTCATCACCTATGCTTTGTCTCATAGGAATCTGTGTCCAGGAAACTGCTGCAAACAGGCTGGTCCTTGGTTAACTGCTATTTTTGTGAATGATAAACTATACTTCATCTATGAATTAGAAAGTTTTGTGTCTTCTAGCAGGATCCACGGAGCTATGGATGCCTAACATCTCAGCATGGTCGTAGCGTAAAATCTCTACCCTTCACCATTCTTGACCCACAATGACTAAGACAATCACTTATTACCAACATCAGGAACAAAAGAGGAAATGTGGCCTGGAGATCCTAATCTTGTGTAGAGAATAGCAAAAGGGTGAAGGTGCACTCTGGCATAGAGCAAGTGCTTCACATGCACAAGGTCCTGGCTCCAATTGTCAACACTGGAAAAAAAGAATGATTAGAAAAATGGTTAGCATCTCCAAGTCTATATAAATAAAATCCCTCAAAAGGCACACATATCCAGCATTCCCTGAGATAAAATAGAGAGGCCTATATCTTTCATTTATTTGGGTTTATTTGTGTGTGGGCTTTTGAGACAGAGTTTCTCTGTGTAGCCCTGGCTGTTCTGGAACTCACTCTGTAGACTAGGCTGGTCTTGAACTCAGAAATAGGACTGCCTCTGCTGGGATTAAAGGCATATGCCACCACCACTTGAGGCCTATATCTTTTAAAGAAATTAATTTGTAATTGTATTTTTAAATCTTTTGATAAACAAACAAACTAGGCTCAGATGGTTCCAGTGGGGAATTCTACCAAAAGTTGAAGGAGCACTGTGTAATCTCTTCTAGAAAATACAAAAGTATGACATCTTCCTGGTTTTTTTAAATGAGGCCAATGTTATTCTGATTCCAAAAGCAGGAATACATTACAAGAAATTTATTCATCAATCTTCTTCCTTAATATAACTGCAAAATCCCTGACTAAATAAGAGAATATCTAATCTAGCAACATATAAAAAGATAATGTAACATAAAGTAGGGTTTGCACCAGGAATACAAGGAAGATTCAGCATCTGAAACACAATCAGTATAACCTACTATACATAACCTCTGTTTTCTTTTCTTTTCTTCTCAAGACATGGTTTCCTGGAACTCACTCTGTGGATCAGGCTGGCCTTGAATTCACAGAGATCTGCCTGCCTCTGCCTCTTGAGTTCTGGGATTAAAGGTATGCACCACCACTGCCCAGCACCTTAAAGAATAAAAATCATTTGATCAAATTAACAGATGAGGAAGACTCATTTGACAAAGCTCAACATCTATTCGTGATGGAGATCCTGGTATATACTACAATTTTTTATACTGAATAAGTGTTTTTGTTTTCCCTTTAACTGTGATAAAACCCTTACAAACGCAGTGTAAGGGGAAAAAGTTTATTCATCTCACAGTTCCAGGCTACAGTGTGCACTATAGCAGGGCACAGAAGTGAATTATTAAATGCATCTCCAAAAACCCTGCAATTAGTACTCTTCACCATAGAACAATGTTTTCCTGAGATTAGAAAGAACACAGACTATCCACTTCCATCCAACTTGTCCAACAATTGCAAGTCAGCAGGTGCAGTAAGGCAAGGAGAAGATATGTAAGGCATGGCAAGAGAGGAAGAAATGAAACCGTTTCTAACAGAAGACTGTCTACATAGAAGGTTTGAAGGCAGGGCTGAAGAGATGACTCAGTGGTTAAGAGAACACACTGCTTTTGTAGTGAGAAGACCAGTGCTTAGTTCCCAGTGCTAATGTAAGGCAGCTTACTATCATCAGCTCCATGAGGTCTGATGCCCTCTTGTGGCCTCCTCAGGAACCACATGCATGTGTGCAACCCACACAAAGACAGACATGCAGTCACATAATTAAAAAATAATTTCTAAAATATTTGAAAAAGTGAAGGCATCTATAAGAGCTACTAGAACTAAATAAGTTTAGTAAGTACATAGCATATAAAAACACATCTTGAAAAATCAACTGTGTTTTACTAGCAGTAGAAAAAATGTACAAGTTGTTTTTTTAAAAAATGAAAGAGAAGGGAAGGGAGAGGAAGTAGAGAAAGAAAGGAAGAAGGGAGAGAAAGAAAGAAAGTTAGATGTGACTGTTTAAACCTATAACAGCACTCGGAAGGTGGAGGCAGGGCTATCATGAGCTCCAGGCTGGCCTGGGCTGCACAGTGGGACCCTATTTGAAAAAAGACACACACACACACACACACACACACACACACACACACACACACACACACAAGAGATATATGTTGCAGATAATAATGTATCATTTTTAGTCACTGAAAACTGGACAGACCCATCTAATAGCACCCTATGCTGTAGAAGGAGAAAGATGATCTTGTTTTACATGTAACAGCGTGAACAAGTCTCCAGAGTGTTGTGCAGGGTGACAGAGGCCAGACTCCAAAGGCTGTGCAGTAGGGAGCTGAGGGTGAATAAAACACAGTAGCGGTTGCTCCAATTGTGTAATTTATAAATAATGTAAATTTAATACACACAGTTTAGGAGACTGGGGAGCCCACGGTTCAGGTGTGAGAAGACCAGTGTCCCCCGAATGCCAGCACAGTAAGAGAAGGAAACCTTCTTCAGGCCTCTATTTCTGGTATTACATTTTTATTTGCCGTGTGTGTGTGTGTGTGTGTGTGTGTGTGTGTGTGTGTGTGTGTGTGCATTTGTACATGTGTGCACACGCATGTACATGCCATGGCCTGCCTCTGAAAGTCAGAGGAGCACTTGTAGAAGTGTCTTCTGGTTCTTCCAGGTGGGAACCAAGGACAGAACTCAAGGTATCTATCTGGCCTGAGGATGGGCACCTTTACCTGCACAGCCACCTTGCAGGCCTTGGGGCCTCTCTTATCAGAGTACTAATCCTTTATTAAATTCTCTGCACCTGTGACTTAACCACCTCCCCAAGTTCCCACCTCTTAACACAAACACACTGGAGATCAGGTTTCAGCAGATGAATCGGGAAGACAGAAACACAGACCACAGTGGCAGGATTCCTTGTGTATGACATAATTCTGGAGCAGGAAAGCTCTGGTGTGAAGAGCAGATGGGTGTTCTGCTCTGAGAAGTACTAACAGCAGTCTGAGGGACTGTTTTAGGAATTGTCTGCCTGTTCTGTAGCATGAGTGCTGCTGTGACCACACAATCTTGTGCGGTTTTTCAAATCTTACAAATGGTTTACCAGAAGTACTTACAACTGTATTCAAAATTTGAGGACTCAAAGAATATTGAGGATGTTCACGAAGACTTGGAAAGAACCAGAGGACACCAGGCTGAAAAGTTTTATAACTTTGTGACAAGGAGGAACTTTCTCAAGGATAGGAACACAGAAGGCTGCTGGAGTGCTTCCCCAGCATGCTCAAGGCCCCAGGTTCATCCCCAGCACTGAAAAACAACCCAACGATACTGCCATGCTCAGAAATCAGTGGCTCATCTCCCCACTCTCACTGCACATTGCCTGGTTTTTTGAGTTCTTCAAGCTCAGTCCATCTGAGAGTCTGACTGTTGGTATGCATGCTGCCAGATACTGGATACACGTGGCCAGCTTTATCACTTAGAGCAATGCTGCAAAGCCCAGGAAGAGGGTCTTCTCTACACTGCCTTCCAGAGACCTTTGTTTGTCCCTCTCCCTGAGAAGTAAAAAATGACTGAAGAGATTTGAAAGTGGTAATACTGGATTAAAACCTTGACTCCAAAAGCACCAAGATTTAAATATAAAAAATGAAACTGGCCTGGTCTACAGAAAGAGTTCCTGGAGAGCCAGGGCTACTCAGAGAAACCCTATCTCTAAAACAAAACAAAACAAACAAACAAAAAAGAAACTGCTGACACAAGTAAACAAGCAAGCAAGCAAGCAAACAAACAAAACCTTGTTGGTTTCTCTTAAAAACAATTGGCTTGGGGTAGACTTCCAGTCTACAGTTCAAAATCTAAAGGTGATAAAAGATCACCAAATTCAATTGCATATTTGAGAAATTTCTTTATAGGAAAAACAGCATTAGAAGTCAAAAGACAGGAACAAACTGGGAAATTATCTGACTTTTTTTTTTTGTTTGTTTTCAAGACAGGGTTTCTCGGTGTAGCTTTGGAACCTATCCTGGCACTTGCTCTGTAGACCAGGCTGGCCTTAAACTCACAGAGATCCACCTACCTCTGTCTCCTGAGTGCTGGGATTAAAGGCATGCACCTCCAATGCCTGGCCTGACTTTTTTTTTTTTTTAAATCACAAAAAAGGACTAGCTACTTCTAGAAATTGAGAGAATATCGACAAACCAACATGAATCAACAAAGAACATGAACAGTCCTCAGAACAAGAAATAAGAATTTTCTCTTAAATTATTCAAGTCACTCAACCTCATTCACACAAAGAAAGACTCAAAAGCTGAAAACTGCTAAAAATATTTGGGAGAAAGGGGAACAAAATGGTGCTGTTTCTATAGAGAGGAATTTATGCAGCAAATTTCTCTGACCCAGAAAAAGAAATGATTATTCAAAGCTTTTCAACATAGGATGACTTCACACAAGATGACTTCATGTAGTAGGGCGAAGACTGGGATATGTCTGAGTAAAGTATAGTATATCAACATAAGGAAGTACCAAGTCTCTGGGAGTGGAATGAAGCCTGTATACACTGCCATAGAGTGGCTTCCAGACGTAATGACCACAAAAACAAGGCTGGGGAGCTTATTGCTTGAGACATTTTTTTAACGAGAAATAGTACATTCTGGGTTTGTAGCTAGCCCAACATCAGTGGAGCTTGCTGGTAGAATTCTATTCCTGTATGATCTGTCCTTGAATGTCAGAGGGACCAGCCAATATGATACTGTTCTGTTGAGCTAGAAAAAAAGAAAACAGCCCTTTTGCCAACTGCATATGGAGACAGCTATATGTCTTGGGTAACCTCTGGGAGTAACTATCAAAACAGTCAACAGAACAAACAAGCAAAAAGCCTCAAGGACCTCCCTCTCAGTCCTACACACACACAGCACAGGGGAGCTTGGGAGAGGACCCTGATCTTAGAGACTGGAGCCCCATCCAGTGCCAAGATCTCAGCTTAGGGATGCCCTAAACAGAAAACCAGTAACATTACACTGACTTCTGGCTTGTAGAAACTATGAGATAGTATGTAGGCTTTGTTTTAAGTTACTAAATTTGTGACAACTTGCTTTGTAACAAAGGAAAGTGTAACAGGATTAATATAAACCCAGAGGCAGATATTGGGGTTCAAGCTGATGATCAGAAAAGCAAAGTACCTGGCCACTAGCTCTTACCCCTACCCCAGGCTGAAAGGGCTGACAAATTCTCAGAGTATCCTTACAAATTCTCAGAGTACAATGCTGACTGTATTGCTCTCCACCAAGCCTCAGACTGCAATCCTATGCCTTCCCTGTCTGGAAACTAAATCTCACATGAAATTCTTTGCTTCTTCTTTTTATACATCTCAAATCCTGGGATTAAAGGCATGAGCTGTGTTTCTCTCTAGTGTAGTGTAGGATGGTCTTGGATTCACAGAGATCCCCCTGCCTCTGCCTCCCAAGTGCTGGGATCACCTTTGTCTGAGGTGTTTCTCTTTTAGACTGGATCAATTTCGTGTAACTCAGTATGGCATTAAAGTAATAAGATGTGTCTGCCTCTGCCGAGTCTTGAGATTAAAGGTGTGTACCACCACTGCCTGGCCTCTATGGCTTATGGCTGGCTTTGCATTCTGAGCCCTGCTGCCAGAGGAGGTCATAAGAGGGCACTGGATTTCCTGGAAATGGAGTTATGGTTGTGAGCTGCCCTGTGGGTGATGGGACTAAACCTAGGTCCTCTGCAGGAGCAGCAGATGCCTGTAGCCACTGAGCTATCTTTCCAGCCCTATACTTTTGAATTTAAGCCACAAGAAGACATGATCTATATATGACAATTTTAAAATAAAAGTGAAAACAAAACAACCTCTGCTCCTCCCCGCCTCCTCCTCATTCTCCCCAGCTCTCAACTGAGAGGTGGAAAAAAATCCAGAACACAGCTAGGCCTGGTTTCTCTATCCAGGTCTGCTTCCTGCTCCAAGGCTTCTGAAGTCTGCATCATCCTGACACCGTTGCTTGACACAGATCAAGTCCAGAAGGTGAGGACCAGAAACTGGAGGAATAGTAAGATCCCAGAATCCTTTAAGAAATATGCACACCAGGACATCATGCAAGGATTGTGTCAAGCTTCCCACCACCATGCTCAGGAGTATAGCGTTCCTTTGCTCAGTTACAGAAGGCAGCCACCCTCAAAGATGTATGTTCTTACACTTTCAGAAATGCCTCTGTTCTCATCAAAGGCAGTTTGGAAACTTTATGCAGCCAGTACCAGTTATGAACATGGGCAGTAGGGAAGAAGTCAATGGAAATAGGATAAACAGTAAAACAAGGTTCTGAGGAAAAATAAGGTATAGCAGAAAAACCTAAAACAAGGATGTCAGACATGTATAGGAAGCTATAGATGGAGACCATTGTCTGTAAATACATAAATACAGTACTTTGAAAGCCTGGGTTTTGTTTTTCTGTGTTCAGCCAGTGATCATCTTCACAGCCAGAATATTTATTTCCTCAGGTCTGAAGTAGGCATGACAGTGGCGCCAGCTACCAGGAAAGGAAGTCCCTTCTGTCCTCTCATGGGAATGTGTTCATGTGCTGCCAGGCCACTAGCAGTTTGTAATCATGTTTGTGTCCACGGTGACAAGGTCCCCAGGGAGACAAGGGAGTTCCAGAGATGGTGTTGCTGCCCAGTTGTGTGTGTCCAGAGGTCACTCTATTGCTCTGCTTGGGGTCTGAGAAGAACCTGGTGGATTTGGAGTGCCGGCATGAGAGTGTCTGCCAGGATCAAAATGTTCCCCAATGCTGGGAGCAGATGAGATCTTAGAACCTGGAATCACATAGTTCCAGCTCCAGCAGGGCTTCTGGCAACAACCCCAGTGTCTTCAGCTATAGACATCACCTCTGAAGATGCCAAGAAAAGCAAACACAGGCCCCAGATCTCTTGTTGCACCAATTGGAAAGGAGCCCACGGCAGCAGAGGAACTTAACTGTGAGGACAGCTTTCCTATGGTTCTTAATTTCCCACCATTCTTCCCCCATCTGATTCCAGCAAACAAACAGCATCCTTGTAATAAAAAGTGCAGGTGTGGCTCGTTTATATGCTGAGATTCTCTTTTGATCAAATTCTCCATGGGATGCTGGGATAAAATGGCAAATAAAGCTGGGAAGTTCAGTGTGTCCAAGCAAGATGGATGGGATGGAAGGGAGGCCTGGAAGGCAGAGATTTCTTCCCAGCCGTGGGAACGGGTTCCTTGTAGTAGCCCAAACCAGTGTCCTTCACATACCCGCTAGACAGTCCTTGAGAAAGTATTCCAAGTTCCTTTTCATGGGGAGAAGGGGGTGGTGTAAGTGGGATGGGGATAATTCTGCAAAGCTTAAACAGTCAAATGACAAAGTGCCACTGAGGAATCCTGCCTGTCCAAGGTCAGTGACAAGACTGGAAAGCCACATGAGGAAGAGCCTTCCTCAGTGTAAGGAGTAGTAAGTCGGGATTTATATTTCAAGGGTAAATGTGAAGGAGAGAAAAAATGTCTATAGTTTACCAAAGAAAAATGTTGAGCACACACAGGTTCGTGGGTAGGAGGTCTGAGGGCCAAGGACTATGAAAACAGAGTCTGGAAGCTGTTGGTGATGTCAGTGTCCTGGCTGTATACAAAGTTTTAGATTTCTGATTACAAAATTTAATCCTGCTGGGCATGGTGGCACAGCCCAGCACTCTGGAGGCAGAGGCAGGCAAATCATTGGGTTCAAGGCCAACTAAATTGCAGAACATCCAGAGCTACCCAGAGAAACCCAACAGAACAAAGTAGTCTAAAAATACCAACAGAACAAAGTAGGAACAACAACAACAACAACAACAAAAAACTTCAATCCTATCTAGTCAGATACTAACATTCTCGGTGACCGGTTGGCAAATACAAAGTGTGGGACAGTGCTCCTAAAGTCAACCATCCTTAAACTGGGGATGTCATTCATTTGGTACAATGGTGGTCTAGCCTGAAACCTTGAGTTCAATGCCCAGCATTGTATAAACCAGATATGGTGGTATATATCTACAACCTCAGCACCTGGGAGGTAAACCCAAGAGGATCAGAGTTCAAGGTCATCCTCAGCTACATATCGAGTCTGAGGCTAGCTGGGATGCATGAAACCCTGTCTTTAAAAGAACAATCCATGTGCATATTTATTCTTACTAAAAAACAAAACAAAACAAAAAGCCCCCAAAGCAACAACAAAAACAAACAAAAAACCTAAAAGCAAATTCACAAATCTACCTCCCTGGATAAGAAGTAATACTGATCCCCTCTTTTTAAATCAAAGCATTTGGCTCATAGTTGGCCATGATGATGAAATAGTATGAATTCTTGGTGTTCTTCTTCAAAGATGACCCGTGGGAAACTATAGAAGGGAGGAGGGTATAGTTGCTGTTGTCAGCCTGTCACTCCTGCAGCCAGTTCTGCCACAGCCACTCTAAATAATGAGACTATCTTGCACAATCCCCCAATATGTAAAAATGTTGGTGGGCATCACCTGATTGGCCAAGTCCAGGTCACATGATTTTACCCTGGCTGCTAATGAGCTGATAAGTGGAATCTGATTTCCTTGTGATTTTTCTCAAGAATTGGCAGGCTTCTGCCTCCATTTAGTTTCTATTTTTCTCAGCTATGAAAAGGATTTACTACTTACAACAAAAATGATAAAGGTCATTGTACCAAATGCAAATCTCCACTTGGGTCAGGTTTCTCAGGTCCAGCTGGTATGGTATTCTACTTCTCAACTCCACATACTTATCTAGCTTTCAGTGTTCAACTCTGAGCCTATCATCTTCCTTCATCTTCCTTCACCTTTACTGAGTTGCTTGGTGAGTCCACTGTCACTCAGATCAGAAACCTGGATGGATTCCCATAACTCCTTTCCTAACCAGTCTTAACATCTTTGGAATGGTTTCCTTTGTGTATAGTGTAGTGCATGTATACGTGTGTGCTCCTGCATGTGTGGAAACCAAAAGACAACTTCATGTGTCTTTCTTCAGGAGTACCCACCATCTTTCTTCTTCTTCTTCTTCTTCTTCTTCTTCTTCTTCTTCTTCTTCTTCTTCTTCTTCTTCTTCTTTCTCCTCTTCCTCCTCCTCCTCCTCCTCCTCCTCCTCCTCCTCCTCCTCCTCCTCCTTCTTTTGGTTTTTTGAGACAGTGTTTCTCTGTATTGCTTTGGAGGTTGTCCTGGAACTCACTCTGTAGACCAGGCTGGCCTCAAACTCACAGATCCACTTGTCTCTGCCTCCCGAGTGCTTGGATTAAAGGCATGTGCCACCACAGCCCATGCTCCCCCCATCTTTTGACTGGTTTTCAGCTGACTGGTTAGCAAGCCCCAGGGATCCTTATTCTCCACCTACCCCCCACCCAGTGCTGAGGTTGTGAGCATGCAGCACCCTCCCCAGTGCTGAGATTCCAAGCTTGCAGCACTCTCTTCAGTGCTGAGATTGTGAGCATACAGCACTCCACCTGGCTCTTTTTACATGGATTCTTGGGGATCGAACTCTGCTCAGATCTGAACCATGTACCCTCCACAGCTCCATGTTCTTTGCTTACTTTAGGCCTCATCATTCTTCACCCATGGCAGACTCATCTTGGTTTGGATTCCACCAAAAGCACATTCTGGGAGGAAGACTTGAGCACAAGTAATTTATGTGAGAGGCGAAGAGCACAAGGACAGCATTTTCAACGGGGAGCACAAAGAGGAACCAGACAAGGAAGGGAGAGCAGCCAAAATGTCTGCTATCCAGCTGGCGACCACTGTGGCCTGGAGCTAACTCCCAACTGAGGCAGAACAGATGCCCCAGGGCTATTCACCAACCCTGTCCTCTCTGGCTGAGGAAGTAGCCAGGGCATCCATCTTCTGACACTTCGGACCTGCCATAGGCAGGAAAGAAAGCTTGCTGGTGATGAGATGCAGGTGCCTGCTGCTGGGGGTATGTTCCCAGCATGCAGGGTGAAGGGTGGGCAATGGTTGCCTGAGAGACAGATCCCTTAACTACCACTCTTGCATATATTTTGCCTTTCCCACGAAAGAAACTGGTATTTCTAAGATTGAAATCTGATCGTGACAGCTAAACGTTTTCCATAGTTTTCTGTATATGATCCAAATATTGTCCCAATGCTTAGATCTTTCCTTCATTATTTTTATATTCCTTTTCCCCCACTCCCATAATGGGGATTGAATTTAGAACCATGTGTATATAAGGTCTGCCATTGAGTTATACCTTCAGTCTTTTCTTAACTTTCACTTCTTTAAAAAATATGTTTTGAAGTAAGACCTAAGGTGCCCACGTTAGCCTTAACCTGAACTCATTGTATAGCCCATCTATCTATCTATCTATCTATCTATCTATCTATCTATCTATCTATCTATTATGTTTGTTTGTTTGTTTGTTTGTCTAGTGTATGTAAGCCCCTCAAAGTATTCAAGTGGCCAGGCCCTACCCTTGAGGACCTCCAGCTCCCAGGCTCTGCCCATAGAATACTCCAATGGCTGGACCCAGCCCTTGCAGACACAGGAGGTCAAACTGTTCTACAGAGTAAAATGCCCAAGCTCAGGACTTGAAATCCCACCAATCCCCACCCTAGAAAGTTCTTCCCCCCTCCGAGAAATCCTATATAAACCCTGTCTTCTGCTTAGTTTTCTTCTGCCTCTTAGCCAAGCAGAGGCAGCACCCTCCTGGGTTTTACCCTCCCAATAAGCCTCTTATGTGAGGTTTGTTGTGTGGTGTAACTTTGTGATATTACTTGGTTCCCAACTGCCAGGATATCTTTCCCCTCAGAGCCATAATACTTTCTTTGGGGAAGACTTTCCCCTCAGAGCTGTAACACTTCCTTTGGGGAAGCCTTTTCCCTCAGAACTGTAGCAGTTACAGTGTGTGTATGCAAGCTTGTATGTGGAGGCCATCAAGTATCTTCCTCAGTCACATTCCACCTTACTTTTTGAAGCAAGGTCTCTCACCTTGAAGCTGACCAATTTGGCCAGGCTGGCAGTTCAGTCAGCCCCGGGTGTTGTCCTGTCCCTGCCTCCCCAGTACTGAGATTGCAGGTGTGTGCGGTCCCACCTGCATTAACCTGAGCACTTGGGATCCAAACACTTAGATCTTTGTGCTTTCATGGCAAGTGTGTTAGCACTGAGCCATCTCTCTCATCCCTGGCCTTGACCTTGATTCTCCCATCTCTGCAATCTGGACAGTTGGGATCCCAGGCCACACCACCTGCTGATGGCTTAATTCAGCCTCTCTTGCTAGCTCTTCTCAATATCGACTCACCAGATATGGTATTCTATTGTGGGTTTTTGTTTGCTTTTCTGAGAGTGTTTTTTTTTTTTTCTTTTTCCCCACTGTATAACTGATATAGACCTGGAACTCTCTATGCAGCCCAAGCATCCTCAGACTCATGATCTTCCTGCCTCCAGCTCCCAAGCACTGGGATTTCAGGCATAATCCTCTATTGTCTGTCGTACATTACAGTTCCCCAAATGTACCAGTCTTTCATGTTTCTGTGTCTCTGCATAGCCTATGTGTAACTCTGGAGACCAAGCTGGGCTCCAAAGCTACACAGAGAAACCCTGTCTCGAAAAAATAAACAAACAAACAAAAAACCCAAACAAACAAAAAACAAGAGCCATTGTCTAAAAACAAAAACAACTCTTAGAGACCCCATGGAGGCTGGGTTCCAACATTTTCCATGTTGCGGCAGAAAAACTGAAAAAAGAAAATTAAGGAAGGAAGCCTTTGTTTTTCTGGCTCACCGTTTGAGGGAACAGTCCATTGTGGCAGAGAAGGTCCGGCAGTGGGAACTGAGACAGCCGATCACACTGTACAGAAAACAGGAAGCAAGAGACGAATTATAGCGCTCAGCTTGCTCTCTCCTTTTTATTCAATCTGGGGGCTCAGACAGGGAATGATGCTGCTCACATTGAGGATAGGCCCTCTCTTGTTAGTTAAACCTATTTGGAAACAGCTTCATAGACTCCCCCAGATGTAAGTTTCTATTGTGAATGTAAAACCAGTCAGGCTGGAAACCTGTCTTGCCTTTGACATCCCTCTCCCCATGCCTCCTGGCCTCCTCCAGGTGTAAGTTTGCTACAGGACTTGGGTTAGGCTGCCATAATTCAGCCAGAGCACAGGGAGGGTAGCAGAGGCCTGCACATGTGCATCTATAGGCCTGGGTATGCATTCTTTGTAGTACTTTCTCCTGCAATGTGCCCTGATGCTAATAAAATAAAAGTAGAATTTGAAAGTGACTGAATTGGATGGTTGGAATCCAGTACATTGAACATTTGGACATTACCAATAGCACCACAGTTCATATTCCTAAGCACTTGCCAACCAACTTCCTGGTTATAATTTGATTTAAGTATTAGCTACATATGGAGAAAGTACAGGTGCTGTGGTTTGAATGTTTGTGTTCCCCCTATAAATTCACAACTTAAAACCCAAATCCCTAAGTGACAGTAATCAGAGGTGGGGTGTTTGGGAGGTGATTATGAATGGGATTAGTACCCTATTTTATTGAAAATAGCCTTTTTCCCTCTACAAACCGTATTTTGATTACAGTTTCCCCTCCCTCTGTTCTTCCCAGTTCCTTTCCACCTCCCCTCCCATCTGGATCCACCCCCTTTCTGTCTCTCATAGAAAACAAGTAGGCTTCTAAAGGATAATAATAAAATAAGATAAAACAAAAGCTAACATGTCAGAATAGGACAAAACGAACAGAAGGAAAAGAGCCAACGAAAAGGCACAAGAGACAGGTGCAGAGTCCCACCTGTTTGCACACTCAGGAATCCCATAAAAACACTAGCCTGGAAGCCATAATATATATGTAAAGGATCTATAGGGTAAAAAGAGAGAAAATACATTAACAAAATAAAATTTAAAATGAGATTTTTTTAAAAAGGAAAAGCCCTGGCATGGTATTAGGAGACAAGTAATCTCCAAAAATGTTTTTGAGTTCATTTCTGTTGGCCATCTACTGCTGGGCATGCAGCCTGCCCTTAAGAATAATTTGTTTCCCCAGTGAGACTCCTTGGAGAAGACTAAAGTGGTTATAAATTGGAGAGAGCTTCTGGGTTAGGGATGGGGCTATGTGTTTACTTCTTGTAACGATAACTCTTTGCACAATCTGTCCAAGCCCCACCGACATGTGCTAGGTCCCCAAAATAACACACAGAGTCTTATCTTAATTACAATGCTGCTGGCCAATGACTAGGATTTCTTACATGCTAGCTCTGTCTTAAATATCAACCATAACTATTAATCTATATATTTTATAAAGACTTATCTTATGGAGGACGCCGGCCTTAGTGTCCTATTTTCCTCTGATCACATGGCGACTCCATCCCTTTCCTACCTTTCCCAGAATCCTCCTCTCCTAGTCCCGCCTAACTTGCTTCCCTATTGGTCAACAGTGCTTTATTTATTAACCAATAAGACAAACAAATACACAGAAGGTCCTCCCCCATCAACTTCTTTCAGCTCTAGGGCCCTGTATCAGTCAGGGTTCTCTAGAGGAACAGAACTTATAGAATGGAAAAATATGTTTATATAGTATAAAGGAAATACTATATATATCTAGAATGGCTTACAGGCTGTGGTCCTGATATTCCAACAATGTCTGCCTGTGAATGAAAGCCAAGAATCCAGTAGTTGTTCATTCCATGAGGCTGAATGTCTCAACTGGTCTTCATTATATAACAGAATCCCAAAGAAGTAGGCTTCAATACCAGTAAAGGAAGGGTCTTACTAACAAGAGTGAGAGAAAGCAGGCAGATAGAGAAAGAGAGATTCCTTCTTCCATGCCCTTATATAGGTCTCCAGCAGAAGGTGTGGTCCAGACTAAAGGTAGCTTCCTGTTTTAAAGGTCAGGATTCTCTGAGGCCTGAGGAGAGGGATTTGATGGAGACATCCCATTGAAGGCTAAGTGTTCCAAGGTCTCTCTTACTCTGCATAATGTCTGGTTGTTGGTCACTGTATTTGTTCCCATCTGCTGCTGGAGGAAGTTTCTCTAATGGTGGCTCCCCAAGTTATCTAGTTTCAGATTGTTAGTTATTCAGCAGTTTCAGGTATAGGTTCCTTCTCATGGAGTGGACCTTAAGTCAAATCAGATATTAGTGTGTCTTAATTAGGGTTTCTATTGCTGTGAAGGGACACCATGACTATGGCAACTCTTGTAAAGAAAAGATTTAATTGGGGTGGCTCACTTATAGTTTCAGAGGTTCAGTCCATTGTCATCATGACAGGAAGCATGGCAGCTTGTAGGCAGACATGGTGCTGGAGGTATAGTTGAGAGTCCTGTGTCTTGCAGGCAACAGGAAGGAGAATGTGACACTGGGAGGTATCCTGAGCATAGGAAATCTCAAAGCCCACCCCTACAGTGACACATTTCCTCTAACAAGGCCATACCCACTTCAACAAAGCCATACCTCCTAATAGTGTCATTCCCTATAAGATTATGGAGGCCAATTGCATTCAAAGTACCACATTCCACTCCCTGGCCCCCACAAGCACTTAACAATATCATAATGAAAAATGTACTTGGTCCAACTTCAAAAGTCCGCATAGTCTATCACAGTCTCAACAATGTTTAAAGTCTCTTCTGAGATTTTTGCAATTTCTTAACTGTAATCCCTTATAAAATCAAAATCAAAAAAAGATCACATACTTTTAACATATAATGGCACAGGAGAAACATTACCATTCCAAATGTAAGGAAGGAAGCATAGTGAGGAAATACTGGACCAAAGCAAAACTGAAAGTCAACTGGGCAAACTCCAAACTCTGCATCTCCAAGTCTGATGTCAAAATGCTCTTCAGATTTCCAGCTCCAACAGCTTTGTGACTGCAACAAACTTCTTTCTCTTGGGCTGGTTCCACTACCTGTTAGCAGTTCTCCTTGGCAGGTATCTCGTTTCTTTGGTATCTTTAACATCTTGGGATCTCCAAGGCAATCGAGGCTTCAGCTTCACAGCTTCATGCAATAGCCTATCAAGGCCTCCATTCAGGGACACCCCTGACACATGCCTGGCCTTAGCAGTTTTCCTTAGTCATGGAGGAAGATTCCATAACCCTTTTCTTCTATCCTTAACTCTAAAGCCAGAACCATGTGGCCAAAGCTGTCAAGTTCCACTGCTTGCTGTTGCTGGAACATGGCCCCCTCCTTTAATTACATCTTCACCAGTTTTCTGTTTTTGATTGTTACTGTTATTGCCTAAGCTTGGCTGTCCTTGAACTTGTTCTACAGACCAGGTTGACCTCAGACTCAGAGATCTGTCAGCTTCTACCTCAGGAGTGCTGGGATTAAAGGTGTGCATCACCACACCTGGCTCCAAGCTTTCCTTTAATTCTTTTTCACAAGTTGGAAATTTAGCTGGATGGGATTTTGCTCTGAGGTCACCCACTCCTTTTATTCCATTTCTTAACCCATTATTCCCTTGAATGCAGGATTTATCTCCATTTTCTGGTGTTCTTTTTCTCCTCAAACTTTACATTTTGTAGTTTTCCTTGCTCAGCTTTCTCCTTTTCATTATAAATGTCCATTAGAGTTACCACTAATAGCCTCATGACAGTCTATATTAGGCTGCTTTGAGATTTCCTCTGCCAATGGAATTCATCCAAAACTCTTCCATTTTAGCCTCAGGCAAACTCTCCAGACAAGGGCAAAAGGCAGCCACTTTCTTCACCAAAATATCACAAGAACAATCTTTAGGCAATATACCAAAATTCTCTTCTGAAACCTATCGCTTCCCACAGATCATCAAACCACATTCAGCACCACTGTCTTCTATGCTCCCACTAGTATGGTTCATTAAGCAACACTTAAAGTATTCAAACTTCTTTTCTAATCCACAGTTCGAAGGCCCTTATTTCTTCAAACAAAAACATGGTCAGGCCCATCACACTAATATCCCAGTCCCTAATACCAAATTCTCTCTTTGGGTTTCATTTGCTGTGAAGACATACTATGACCATGGCAACAACTCTTACAAAGAAGACATTTAATTAAGGGGGCTTGCTTATAAAAACATTTAATTAAGCTCAGGCTCAGTCCATTGTCATCATGATGGAGACCATGGTGGCGTGTAGGTAGACATGGTGCTGGAGATGTAGTTGAGTATCTTACATCTTGCAGGCAACAGGAAGGAGATTGTGACACTGGGTGGTATCCTGAGCATAGGAAACCTCAAAGCCTGCCTCCAAAGTGTCACACTTCCTCTAAAAAGGCCATACCTACTCCAACAAAGCCACTCCTTCTAATACTTCCATCCCTATGAGACTATGGGGACCAATTACATTCAAACTACCACAGGCCGGTTATTCCCACAAGTTTTGTGCCATTATTGCCATAGCATATCTTACAGGAAGGGTACCATTAATGATCAAAAGGTTTGTGGCCAGGCTGGTTTTTATGCTTTTCCTTTGGTAGTGTGTAGAGTATCTTCTTATATCCAAGATGCTAGCGTGTAGGGGTGAGGGCTCTATGGAGCCTTCTCCATGATCAATGAGTTGTGTAGGTGTTGTCTTCAGCAATGGGGCCATGCCATTAGTGTGAGGAGAACAAAAATCTAGTTGTTGGGGATTCCCATGGGACAACTTTGGCTAACAATTCAATTAGATGTAACCTAATCCCCATACTGGAAGTTTCATTTGATGACAAGAGAGGGTTGGTTGGGTCTCTGTTTCTCCTGTTATTTGGTGATTTCATTTAGATCACCTTCATATATGTATATATTTTGTGAAGCCTCTTCTGTATTAATTTCCATACTACCATTCAAATGGCGATTAATTTTAGCTGTCTCTCCCCATATTCCCTTTCTTGTAACCCTCTTCCTTTCTCTTCCCCACTTGATTCTCCTGCTCCACTTCTTCCCATCCATCCATAGCCATCTATTCTATTTCTCTTTCATAGGGAGATCTGTCTGCCTGCCCCCTCAAGTCCCTTAGTCTATAACTAACCTCTGGTTTTAAGTATTTTAGCTTAGTTATCATTGACTTCATAGCTAGTATCCACATGTAAGTAAATACATGCCGTATTTGTCTTTCTGGGTCTGGGATACCTCACTGAGGATGATTCTTTTTTCTTGTTCTACTTATTTACCTGAAAATTTCATTTTTTAAACAGCTGAGTAATACTCCATTGTATAAATTTACCACATTTTCTTTATCCATTTATCTGTCAAGTACATCCAGGTTGTTCCCTATTTTTGGCTATTATGAATAGAGCCACAGTGAACATGGTGAGCAAGTGTCTCTTTGACAAGGTGAAGTGCCCTTTGATATATGCCCCAGAGTGGTTGTCTTATGGTTTTTGTTGCTGTGAAGACACCATGGTCAAGGCAACTTTTTTTAATTTTTAATTTTTAATATTTTTAAAAATAAATTTTATTTAAATTAGAAAAATCTTATTTTACATATCAATCCCAGTTTCCTCTCCCTCCCCTCCTTCTTTGCCCTCCCCATCCCATCCACCATCCACTCCCCAGGGAGGGTGAGGCCTTCCACGAGGGATCATCAAAATCTATCAAGTCATTTGGGGCAAGGCCTAGGCCCTCCCCTGTGTATCTAGGTTAAGAGAGTATCCCTCCATGGGGAATGGGCTTCCAAAGTCCCTTTATGCACTAGGGATACATCCTGGTTCCACTGCCAGAGGCCCCATAGACTTCCCAGTTCTCCTAGCTGACACCCACATTCAGGGGACCTGGTTTGATCCTATGTTGGTTCCCCAGCTGTCACGATGGGGTCCATGAGTTCCCACTTGCTCAGGTCAGTGGGAGTTCCCAGCGTAGTCTTGACCCCTTTGTTTGTCACTCCTCCCTGTCTACAACTGGATTCCAGGAGTTTGGCTCAGTGCTTAGCTGTGGATCTCTGTTTCTGCTTCTATCAGCTACTGAATGAAGGCTTTAGGATGGCATTTAAGGTAGTCATAATTCTCATTATAGGGGAAAGGCATTTAAAGTAGCCTCTACACTATTGCCTAGAATCCTAGTTGGGATCATCCTTGTGGATCTCTGTACAATTCCCTAGTGTCAGATTTCTCTTTAAACCTATAATGGCTCCCCCTATTGATGTGTCTCTTTTTGCTCTCTTCTATTCATCTCCCCATTCAATCTTCCTGATCCCTCATGTTCTCTCCCTCCTCCCCTTCTCCCTTCCTCTGTCTCCTCCCTCCCTCCCCACTGCTCCCAATTTGTTCAGGAGCTCTTGTCCCTTTCCCCTTACCATGGGGCCATGTACGTCTCTCTTAGGGTCCTCCTTGTTTCCTAGCTTCTCTGGAGGTGTGGATTGTATTCTGGTAGTCCTTTGATCCAATCCATGTCTAATATCCTTATGTGAGTGAGTACATACCATGCTTGTCTTTCTGTGACTGGGTTACCTCACTTAAGATGGTTTCTTCTAGTTCCATCCATTTGCCTGCATATTTCAAGATTTCATTGTTTGTTTTTTCTACTGAGTAGTACTCCATTGTATAAATGTACCACATTTTTTTTTTAAATCCATTCTTAGGTTGAGGGGCATCTAGGTTGCTTCCAGTTTCTGGCTATTACAAATAGTGCTGCTATGAACATAGTTGAACAGATGTTCTTGTTGTATGAATGTGCATCCTTTGGGTATATGCAACTCTTACAAAGAAAAACATTTAATTGAGGTGGCAGCTTACAGTTTCAGAGGTTCAGTCCATTGTCATCATGAGGAGGACCATGGTGGCTGGCAGTATGGAGGCATGCAAGCAGACATGGTGCTGGAGAGGTAACAGGCAACAAGAAATGAACTGTCTCATCGGGTGTGACTTAAGCATATGTGAGACCTTAAAGTCCACCTCCACAGTAACTACTTCCTCCCACAAGACCATACCTATTCCAACAAGGCCACACCTCCTAAGAGTGCCACACCCTTTGGGGGGCATTTTCTTTCAAATAACCACAGTGTTGTAGCTGGATCTTGAGGTAGACAGATTCCCATCTTTCTAAGGAACACTCACTCTGATTTCCACAGTGGTTATACAAATTTGCAGTCCCACCAGCAATGGATGAGTGTTCCCCTTAATCCACATCCTGTCCAGCGTGAACTATCTTTTTTTTTTTTTTTTTTGATCTTATCCATTTTGGCAATGTAAGTTGAAATCTCTCTCATTTAAAAAAATAATTTATTTAATATTATTGTGTATGGGTGTTTTGCATATATGTATACATATATGTATGTATATGTGCACCACCTGCTTGAATGGTGTTCAAAGAGGTCAGAAGAAGGCATTGAATCCCTTGGAACTGGAATTTCAAACAATTGTGAGCTTCCATGTTGGTAATATGCTTTTTTGTTGTTGTTTTTGTTTTTTCGAGACAGGGTTTCTCTGTGTAGCTTTGGAACCTATCCTGGCATTCGCTCTGGAGACCAGGCTGGCCTGGAACTCACAGAGATCCAACTGCCTCTGCCTCCCGAGTGCTGGGATTAAAGGCGTGAGCCACCAATGCCCAGAGGTAATGTGCTTTTAACCACCGAACTATCTCACCAACCCCAAGTTGAATCTCAGAGTAGTTTTTTCATTTTCCTGATGACTAAAGATGTTGAACATTTCTTTAAGTGCTTCTCAGCCATTTGAGATTCCTATATTTAGATCCATATCCCATTTTTAATTGGGTATTGATTTTCTTTGTATCTCTTTTTGAGTTCTTTATATAATTTAGATATTAGCCCTCTATTGGATATATAGAAACTTTTCAGTTTCATAAGTCCAGGCCCTTCTGGCTTTTAGGATCTTCATTGAGAAGTCAGGTGTAATTCTAATAGGTCTGCCTTTATATGCTACTTGGCCTTTTCCCTTGCAGCTTTTAATATTCTTTGTTCTGTACTTTTACTGTTTTGATTATTATGCAGTTCAGAGACTTTTTTCTGCTCTAATCTGTTTTGTGTTTTGTATGTTTCATGTACTATTATAGGCATCTCTTTCTTTAGGTTAAGGAAGTTTTCTTCTATGACTTTGATGAAAATGTTTTCTGGGCCTTTGACCTGTGATTCTCCTTCCTCTATCCTTATTATTCTTAGATGTGATCTTTTCATGGTGTCCCAGGTTTCCTGGATGTTTTGTTCTAGGAGTTTTTAATTTAACATTTTCTTTGACCGAGAAATCAATTTCTTCTATTGTATCTTCAATGGCTGAAATTCTCTCTTTCATCTCTTGTATCCTTTGGTGAATCTTGCTTCTGGGATTCCTCTTCAAGTTCCTAAATGTTTAATTTCCAGATTTTTCTCTGTTTATACTTTTTGTTTGTTTGTTTGGTTTTTCAACACAGGGTTTCTCTGTGTAGCTTTGGAGCCTATTCTGGCACTTGCTCTGTAGACCAGGCTGGCCTTGAACTCACAGAGATCCAACTGCCTCTGCCTCCCAAGTGCTGGGATTAAAAGGCGTTTGAGCTTTCTTTATTGATTCCATTTCTTCTTTCATGTCTTGAACTACTTTATTCATTTTCTTCTGCTGTTTGTTTGTGTTTTCACAGATTTTTAAAAAGGGATTTCTTCATTTCCCCTTTAAGACCTCTACCATATTCATAGAGACTGTTTCAAGGTCTTTGTCTTAGGCTTCAGCTATGTTGAAATACTCAGGACCTACTGTGGTAGGGTTGCTGGGCTCTAGTTGAGGCATACTATCTTGGCTGTTATTGTGTTTCTATGCTGACATCTGGGTTTGTGATTATTTAATTCTATGTGATGATATCTGGTCTTGTCTTTGTAAGGTGGGTATTTTGTTCTTTGGTTTTTGTTGTGCTCTTTGGTTCTCATAAGGGTGTGGTGGTTTTGTGTTTCAGGGTAAGGGATTCTTCTGGGATCCTGCTAGGTGTGGCCACTGGGGATTTTGGTAAAATGTGTTTCTCGGTATTGGGAGCTGATACTTAGGAGTCGGGATGTGCTGGGGAGAGGCCTAAGGGTGCACAGGAAGGAGGAAAGCAGGCTTTTCCACAAGGATCTGCATAGTCCCCTGGCAATGGGGACAGAGAGTGAGGGGAGGCCACAATATGTAGTCACAGAGCTGGGGACGAGACTTGGGGACTGGACATGGGCAGAGGAGGAGAGTGAAGATCTGCAGCTCGCCTGCCTGCTTTGCTGGCCTGCCTGCTTCTCTGACAGGCTTAGTTGGTGGGTTCCCTGGAAATGCTTTCTGGACTTGGGGGCTGGGACAATGGAGTGAGTTGGGGGGAGTTTGGAGGGGAAGATCTGTGTGAATCATTGGAGATGGAAGCAGACAGGAGAGGAGGCTGCAGCAGGTGGTTTGCTACAGAGTTGGGAGTGAGGTTTTGGAATTGGATTTGGAGGAGAGAAGGGAGAGATGAATATCTATAGTTAGCCTACCTGCTTCTGGCCAGAGTGGTGAATGGCACCTTTATAAAATGGACCCTCTTTACCCCTTTCTTCCATGTGGAGGCATATGAGCAAGAACATTAAATTTATGAAATGGCAGTCTTTACCCAACCCTGAATCTACTGGCTCTACCTGAGCTGTGAGCAACAAGCTTTTGTTCTTTACAAATTACCCATCTAAGGTATTTTGTTATAGCAATAAGAATATATTAAAATAGTATATCATGCCCAAGTATGTTCTTGGATCATATTTCTTATTTAAATGAACGAATGACATTCTGATTATGTCACTCCTCTTTTCATTGTAAAGCATTCTTTTATTTTGGTAAGTTTTGTGCACTATAGAAACTAAAATTTGGAATCTGTAAAATGAATAAATGTAATACCGTGGACTTTTGTTGTTTCAACAAGACAATGGCAAAAGCCAGTTGGTCTTCCTCTGGCAACATACCTTGCTGTCTTTTGAGTTGCTGTGCAATGATTCAAGCTAATTGTTGTTGATTTTATTGATATCTGGTGCCATATTCTAAGCATTGCATCTTATCTATCTAGATATGTTGCCAATAACTGTCAGGTAGCATTTTTGTGTCTCTGTATGTGTGACTTACATTCTATGTGCAACTAAGACCTGAACATACCCTCTACCAGTCACCCCTTTGAACTCTGTTTCTGACACTGCTGATTAGGTAGACTGTACTGTTGAAAATAATCTTTGGACAATATAAAAACTGGGTGATTCATACAGGCTGACTCTGGCCTTATTCAGAAAGTCAGTCTGAGTGATGTGATGGAATCCTTGACTCAAGAACAGAAGAGTTCTGATTTGTCTTCCAAAAAAGACAAATCAGAAAGAAAAAACTTGTTCATCAAGAATAGTCTTCCTTCTATGATGAAAGGTCCCACGGACTATTTAACAAGGTAACATTAAAACTTATATACTTTGGAATATCAAAAACCAAAGGAAATTAGTTGGGTTGCTGTCATATATAGCCCTAAGTAAAATGTTTAATTAAACTCACCAATAGTTTAATTCTGTTTCCAAGTTAAGATTGACCTTGAGAACACACACACACACACACACACACACACATACACACACACACACACACACACACACACACACACGGGGGGGGGGGGGGGGATGGTGGTTGAGACGGGCAGGCCAGGCTGTCCTCAAACTCAGGGATTCACCTGCCTCTTGAGTGCTAGGATTCAAGGCATATGGCGAGACATCTTCTTCTTCTTCTTCTTCTTCTTCTTCTTCTTCTTCTTCTTCTTCTTCTTCTTCTTCTTCTTTCTTCTTCTTCTTCTTCTTCTTCTTCTTCTTCTTCTTCTTTTCTTCTTCCTCTTCCTCCTCCTCCTTTGATTTATTTATTTATTATGTATACAGCATTCTGTCTGCATATATGCCTCCAGGCCAGAAGAGGGCACCAGATCTCATTACAGATGGTTGTGAGCTACCAGGCTACCATGTGGTTGCTGGGAATTAAACTCAGGACCTCTGGAAGAGCAGCCAGTACTCTTAACCACTGAGCCATCTCTCCAGCCTGACATTTTATCTTCTTAAACATATAAACAAAACTACAACTATCGCAGTTAAAAATTTATTTTTTTACATTATATTTATTTTGGGTGTGTGCCTGTGAGCACGTATGCCATAGCACACATGTGGAGATGAGGGGACAGTCCATCTTAGAGAGAAGTCAGGGCAGGAACTCAAGGCAGGAACCTGGAAGCAGTAATGAAACAGAGGCCGTGGAAGAATGCTGCTTACTGGCTTGCTCCAATGATTTTCTCAACTTGCTTTCTTATATAACCCAGGACCACCTGCCTAAGAGTGGCACCTCCCATAGTGGGCTGGGCCCTCCCACATCAATCATTAATCAAGAAAATTCTCCATAGACCTGTGTCTTAGGCTTTTCATTGCTGTGAAGAGACACCATAACCACTGTAAGTCTTATAAAGAAAACATATAATTGGGGTGGCTCACTTACAGTTTCAGAGATTTAGTACATTATTGTCATGATAGGGAGCATGGCAGTGGCATGCAGGCTGACATGGTACTGAAGAGATAGCTGAGAGTCCTACATCTTGCAGGCAACAGGAAGTCGACTGACTGTGATAGTCAGTGAAGCTTAAGCAAAAGACCTCAAATCTTGCCCCCATAGTGGCACACATCCTCCAATCATGTCATACCAACTCTAGCAAAGCCACACCTCCTAATAGTGCCACTCCCTATGACATAATGGAGGCCAATTATATTCAAACTACCACACCTGCTGACAGGTCAATCTGATGGAGATAATTCCTCAATTAAGGCTCTCTCTTCCCAGATGACTCCAGCTTGTGCAAGCTAATGAAACCTAACCAGCACATCTCCCCTTCTCTCTCCCTTTTCTTAGGTTGAATGTGGGTAATAATGACAATGGTGTATGTAATGGCAGAGCCACAATGGAGAAACTAGGGTTCCAGAATATCGAAGAGAAACAGCATACTGGCTTAAAGTTCCTATCAGGGCTTTTAGAAGTAGAAGGACTATTCTATTGCTGAAACCATTGCATGATGCGTCACAGAAATGAAACAGGCATTAGAGTCCTGGCAGGAATATACATGATCTAGCTAGCTTCAATAGGGGAAAATGCCAAAGGCTAGAGCTCAGAGAGGTTACTGATGAGATAAAACACAGGGTAAATCAGGAAGGATGTGGTGATCCCTGAAGGGAATGCAATGAGCCCGTGTATTTGGTATCACTGCAGGAGTACTTTTGATGCGTTCACTGTAGACTTACGCCAGTCAGTGGAGACAATGTACTTCACCATGCAAGCTTCACCTTATCATTATGGTTGACATACTGGTTTAGGGAACGGTGCTCCTCATGGCCTGTGTAGATTGGCTCACAAATATTATGGCTGTGACAACTATGTTCTGGAAAGCAGTGTCTCTTGCCACTGCTCAGGAGGGCTGGGCACAGCAAGAATAAACAGTAGAGCAGAGTTGAGCAGTGCATTTTACTACAGATCATTTAGACCCTTTCCTATTGAAGGACACTTTCGCTTTCAGTCCTTAGGGGATGGGGGATAGTTCAGTGAATAAAGTGCTTGATACTCAAATGTAAGAGCTAAGAGTTTGGGACCCCAGAGCCTATGTAAATGCTGGGTGGGAGTGTCAGCCACCTGTAATTCCAGTCCTCAGGGTGAAGAGATAGGGGAGTCCTATGGCAAGCTTGACATCTACACTTGCCCATATTGGCAAGCTCTGGATTCATCTGAAAGACCCAGCCTCCATGAATAAGGTGGAAGGCTGTCAATGAAAACTCCCAGAATCAGGGCTGGAGAGATGGCTCAGAGGTTAAGAGCACTGACTGCTCTTCCAGAGGTCCCGAGTTCAATTCCCAGCAACCACATGGTGGCTCACAACCATCTATAATGAGATCTGGTGCCCTCTTCTGGTGTGCAGATATACATGGAAGCAGAATGTTGTATACATAATAAATAAACAAAATTTTTTTTAAAAAAAGAAAAGAAAACTCCCAGAATCAACCTGGAGTTTCCATACACACTCTTGCACACATGCACATGAACACACCTGCACAACAAACACATATGCGTGAATATCACACACACACACACACACACACACACACACACACACACACACACACACGAAAGAGACTTAAAAGTTATTCTTGTTTTTCTGAAACTAGGTTACTGGGCTCTTTTTTAAAAGCCACAATGAAAAGCTTGTAAATCTTAAAGTGAACTAATACAAAATGAAAATGCCATCTTAGATTGCTAGTATGCGAACTCATATTTCATTTATTTCAAACAGGGGTTCAGCTGAACTTCAATTTGTCATTTAAGAATACCATCAAAATGCTGGACGTTGGTGGTACATGCCTTTAATCCCAGCATTCGGGAGGCAGAGGCAGGCAGATCTCTGTGAGTTCGAGGCCAGCCTGGTCTATAGAGTGCCAGGATAGGCTCCAAAGCTACACAGAGAAACCCTGTCTCGAAAAACCAAAAATAAAATGCCATTATAAAACACATTTTTTAAAGAGTAAAGTTGGAAGAAGCATTTGTTGTAATTTCCAGAGACTGTCTGTGGAGCATTAAATCAAGAAATGAAATAGAGATAATCCTACATTATTAAACATCTTTTCTGTCATCAGCTCACCAACATTGTAAAATGGGAGACATTGCAATTTTCTTTTTTCCCAAACATAATATTTTTATTGAATATTGGGAATTTCATACAATGCACCCTGATCACACTCGATTTCCTTGTGCACTCCCACCCAAAAGAAAAAAAATTACATCAAGTCCAGTTTGTGTTGCCTATATACTCATTGGAGCATGGTCAAGCTCTCAATAGCCAGACGGATAAAGATAACCGAGTCTTCACCGACCACCACTCACACATACACCAGAAACCACTTTATCACAGTTTTTGAGAACTTTTGTCTGGACTGTTTCTTTTCTTTGGGGGGGGGGGTTACCGCAGAAGCCTTCAATGTCTCTCATTCTCAATTTTGCAGTCATCAATACCACTGCAAAAGAAGCTTTCCTGTCCGTAACGGCCAGCAGCAACATGGACCATGGATCCACATCGTTTTTATTGGCAGCACAGACCTCAGACGTCCACACAGCCTCCAGGGGCAGCTTCCTGGTGGCAAAGCGGACCACAGACATCAACATGGCTTCTGACAACAACACGGACCATGGACACCAATATGACCCTCGGTGGCAACACGGACCATGGACACCAACCTGGTCCCTGGGCAGCAGTACAGACCACGGACATCAGCCTGGCCTCCATCAGGAGCATGGATCATGGACACCAGCTTGGCCTCTGTGGGGTAGCACAGACCATAGACACCAGCTTGGCCTCAGGTGGGAGCATGGACCCTGGAGGTCTTCAAAGTGGGCTTCATCTAGAAAATGAACCATTCTTCATCTCAGTTATTTTCTTGCTGTTTAGACCCAGGGTGGTTATGCGGCTGCTCAGCCCATATGGAAGCAGAGCTGGCTTGAGCTCCAGGCTGCTGCACACCACCCTGCCGACCCCACTGAGCAATGTACAGGCTCCCCCTTCCACGGCAACTGCTCTCCCACACCTGTTGCTGGGGGCACAGCGTCTCTACTTCCACTTCTCTCTTGAGAGTGTGCTGCTCCATTCCGTCCTCTTTTCTACCTCTCATTCTCGTATTTGTCCCTCAAAGCGGCTTTGCAAATTGCAGTGTGTCACACAGTGTATGTTTTGACCAAACAGCTTTATATGCAAATACTCATTGCCACGAGTCATTGGTCTAGTTCAAGGTTTCTGGTTTCTCTTTTCTTTTATTGTTTATCTAGACAGAATTTATTTGTGTAGGCCTGGCTATCCTGGAACTCATTGTGTAGACCAAGGCTGACCTTGAACTCAGAGATCTGCCTGCCTCTGAGCCAAGTGGTGACATCCATCTTTAATCTCAGAACTCTAGATGCAAAGACAGGCTGATCTCTGAGTTCAAGTTTTCTGGTTTTGAAGCAGCACAAATACTGGAGTATCACTGAGAACCAACTCGGATACACTGGGCCAAGGGTCAGCCCTACTCAGCAAAGACAAGCTCCCCCATCCTCCTGAGTCTAGTTTCACTTCTCTCTGCCACGTGTACAGCCCTGATTTGCCATCTTTTCTCCAATTTCATGGGACCACTTTCTTAAAACATCTTCCTGTGAGAACTGCCCATTTTCAGATGACCTGGAGACAGTATGCATGATGCGGACTCATCCCAAGTTTCCCCTCAAAGACCCTGTGGGTTTCTCGGACTTCTTGGATCTACTCCCAGGTCCTTCTATTATCAGCAACTGCCACCATCTTGAATCCAGTCCCAAAGAGTAAGCTCCAACTCATAATTTAAAACACAAAATTGCCTTTAAAGATTTATTCATGTAACTAGATAGATGCTTCTCGTTAATTAAAATGAATCTAGGGATAGCTTATTGGCTTCATGTACATTAAAAATTGTAATTGCAGTTTACTGTGGCTGCAGTTTTGATCACTGTTCATCCTCAACTGTTGCTAATTTAGCCTTTTACTTCAATGTCTTATGGACATGAATTGCCTAAGAGAAAGAGGAAATGAAACATGGGGGAATTGAATGTAATAAAGACAACTAAGGTAAGATGTGTTTGAAAGATTTTTTTCTTTTTAGTGTTCTTTGTACATGAAAATAAGTATAATTTAGAACTCTTCATGTACACAAGATTAACCTTTTTTCAGCTTCAGTATTTTTAGCCCAATGAGTTAAGTGTTTTCTGTGTTACAAAACTTTTTTTGGGGAGACACAACACATACATCTACACATCCCTAAAGTGAAACACAATAAATGCAGATCGCGATGGAGTCAGAGCAAGATTGATGAGCAGATGTTTACTAGAAAAGTACTCATGCAACAGAGTCAGTCTTGTACCACTAGGCAGGTCAGGGAACAGAGAGAGCCGCTTGTGTGTGACCCTCATATTTAAGGTCTTGCTATGTCACTCTGACCACGCCCAAGTGTGCGTGGTCTGCGTCACCTGTGCCAACCCCGAAGAGGGCATGGCTAATATTTCCCCTATACACACCTACTTCAACAAGGCCACACCTCCTAATAGTGCCACTCCCTATGAGCCTATGGGGTCCATTTTTATTCAAACCACTAAGTGATGATGTCATGAAATCTTGGGATTGAAAGGAATCTGAGGCTTGAATCTCATTTTCAGTATTGGGGTGACGTTTTTGCCACTTGCCAAGTAGTAGGTGTACTTGGCAACAGAAGTACAGCTGTTTCTTAATATCTGAAGAAGACTGTTCCATGACATCTCTCCTCCAGGATACCAAAGACTACAGATACTCAAGTATCTTAAAATATGGTGGTTTTCACTTACAGCCCACACACTTTGTCATACATGTTAGATCATCTCTAGATTACTTAATACCTAACACAACGTAAATGCTACATGAACAGTTGTTAAACAGAACTACAATTGCCTGACTATATAGGCTTATATTCCTACCAAAGCTCAAGTCCCAAGGAGGGCAATACAAAGCCATCCTAGCCCTCACTACATCTGTATGCTCTACCATTGCTTAATAATATGGTGCCTCCAGGGCATCCTCACCCCAGGCTTCCAGATAGCAGCTCAACCTCCTGACTACCACCTCCTGCCTCCCACACCCTAAATTCTGTAGCAGGTCATTCTTGTCAGACTTTCTTTGGGACCGCCAGCCCCCAAATAATGACATGGAGACTTATTATTAATGATAAAAGCTTGGCCTTTGACTTAGTCTTACATCCAACTAGCTATTGTAACTTAAATTAACCTGTTTCTATTAATCTACATTCTGCCATGTTGCTCTTTGCCTCTCCTCCATTCTGTACGTCCAGCTTCCTCCATGTCTGTATGTCTGACTTCCTCAGTGTCTCACTGGTGTCTCCTGCACACCTCAGATTCTTCTCCAGTTTCTCTCTTCCCAGGACTTCTGGGAAGAGAGAGAAACTGGACTAGCAATTGGCCTAGCAATTGGCCAGTCAGCTCTTTACTAAACCAATCAGAAGAAGCCTTTTACACAGTATGATCAAATATCCCACAACAAACTCCCATCCCCTGCTTCCTTGCCAGGAAAAAAGGACGGAAAAAAAAGTGAAAAGGAGAAAAGAAATCCTGTCCGAATCAGGAAAACAAAATCTTTCCCAGATCTCCCCAGCAGGTAATGGCTTATGTCTTCAGGGCAGAACTGTGTAACCATCCAACTGACACAGGATTTGAGAAAGCAAGTACTTAAGCTAAAGTATGATATGCATTATTATTTTAGTCAATGTTCTATTGCTGTGAAGAGATACCATGATCAAGGTTTCTCTTATAAAAGAAAGCATTTAATTGGGAACTCTTCATAGGTTTAGTCCATTATCATCATAGCAGGGAGCATGGGTGGCACACATGGTGCTGGAGCAGTAGCTGAGAACTGTATCTTGATCTGCAGGCAGAGAAAGAGAGAGAGAGGGAGGGCGGGGAGGGAGAGGGAGAGAGAGAGAGAGAGAGAGAGAGAGAGAGAGAGAGAGAGAGAGAGAGAGAGAGAGACTGGACCTGCTATGGTCTTTTGAAACCTCAGAACCCACACCGAGTGACATACTTCCTCCATCAAGGCCGAAACTCCTAATCTTTCCAAAAGTGCCTCTCCTTGGTGGCTAAGCATTCAAACATATGAGCCTATGGGAGCCATTCTAATTCACACCACCTGATTATATTGATAAATTATTATGTACCATTTAAGCTTGTTGAAAGTGGACTCTGAGAAAAAGAAGGCCTTGCCTTGTCTGCTTTAAAACTCCCTATTCCAGAACAGTCTACCTCCTGCCCCCCAATAAAGACAAAGGAAAACAGCAGCTAGCTAAGCGTCCTTGAGAATGGCTAGAAGATAAGCCATCTCCAACTATGGTCTGTCCCTTACTATTCAAATGCCTATAGTGGGAACAAAAAGCCAGAAATCTAGCCATGGGATGTTCATTCATGGAGAGAAAACCCAGTCACGATGTTCTCCAGACTGCTTCAGCTTCTGTAGCTCATTTGTGTTGGATGCTTGTAAGTGCCCAGTTTGATGTTACCTTTGTTTGCTATTTCAATTGGGTTGCTCCAGTCATCTCTGCTGGATGTTTTTAGTGCCTGATTTGATGATGATTTGCTATCTATGTAACTATGTACCTCTCTGTCTGTCTGTCTATCTAATAGTTGCTATTTATTATACCTTTGCTTGTTGTGCACTTAATAACCTCATTCATTCAAAACTGAAATTATGGGGCCTGGAGAGATAGTTCAGTGGTTAAGAGCACTGGCTGGTCTTTTGGAGAACCTGAGTTCAAATCCCAGCTTAACATATCTGTTAACCATCTGTAACTCCAGTCCCAAGAGATCCAAAGGCACCAGGCACCCATACGATGCTCAGACATACATGCAGGTAAAACACCAATACATGTAAATTAAATTCAAACAAATATTTAAAAACAAAATAACAACAAAAAACCACCTGTTGCTATCATCCATTGTTCACCTGACCATAGAGAACAAATAGATTGAGTCAACAAGATGCGTCAGCAGGCAAGCACACTGGCTGCCAAGCTGATACTGCTCTCTGGGTTCCATACGGTAGAAGGAAAGAAGTGACTCCTACAAGCTGTCCTTCGATAGCCCACATTCTTGTCATGGTATACACACAGAGAGATGTGCATACATGTATGCAGGCATACACCATATATACAATAAATAGATGTAATGTATTTATTTATAAATAGAGCTGACATATTGTCCCTCTGAACAACACAGAAGGTCTGCTGTGAGATAGGAAAGGGAGAAGGGAGATTGGTTAGTACTGAGTGTGTCTGTCCCAGACTCTCACATACATTCACATTCACACTATGGCGTGATTGGTACAAATTATTTCCAGGTGGAGGCAGAAGTAGTAGAGGACTTTACCTAGGAAGTAGCACTTGAAATTGAATTTCAGATGAAACAAAACAAAACAAAACGGAATTGCCAAGATTAAAAAAAAAAAAAAAAAAGGCAAGGGCTATTCCAGGAGAAGACTAGTGGTTGATGGGCACAAAGGACGGTTATTCTTCAGAACATACTCAGCCACCACTAAAAGAAAAACAGCTCAGATGAGAAGCACAGAGGCAAGTGCCTAGGTGTGGCTGCCACAAGCGGCTCAACTGATGTCACCTGGCTTCTCTCTTGCTGACTCCACCCTATTCCATGTTGGATGGTAAGCCAGTGCAGTCTTGAATCCCACTGGTCAGCACCCCCAGCAGAGCCAATGGGGATGAGTATACATCTCACTGGAATGATTCCAGTCTGTGAACATCATTCTGGCCAAGCATCTTAGAGAGGAAAACAAGATGACTGAGCAAGGCTGAGTTCATGCCTATCCTGGAGCACTACCCAAACCGCTGAACTCAGAGCAGCAGAGAAGGTTGTCTAACAGAAAATGGTGGTGTTGTGGGGGGGGGGAGGGGTGTGTGAATAGTGTACAGATTTGAAAATGTCTCCTACAGAAAATAAATGGTCTGAGCATGCAAGACACTGATGAATTATCTTATTTTAGTGGGAGACAGGAAGACTCTGAAATGATACTCAATTTTAGCTTGCTGAAGTTTGGCATTTAGTAAGCTGGTGATCATCTACCACCCATAGAGGACCAAGTTGAGGATGGCAGAAGGATGCAGAGGTGAGAGGCAGTGGTCATAGTTTTAAGAGTAGCAGTAGCTGTACATACTGAGAAGGTGCAGGAAGGGAAAGGAAAGCACGGGGAATATAGGTCTAACACTGTTGTGTAATCATTTTCTCAGAAATCGAAACACTCCATCTTGCCAGGAAGTTCTTTAAGCAGGAAGGTAAACAACTCACATAGCTTCAGGAAGTCCCTGAAACTGACGAGATTCACTAGGCCCCTCTTCACCAGAGTACACATGAAAGCTGCAAAGAAAACTCTCAGACAAACCAAGATGCAATTAAGATTATGAGGCCAGATCAGCTACCTGGGAAAAGCAGAAACCAGCTGAGCTGCCTGGAAGAGGTTTAGGCCAATTGAATCACATGGAAAGTATATTCTCCAATGTGTTGAGCTGCCTGCAGGCTGTGTACTGTGATCCAGGTTCCCTGCTTTTGTAAGCTGTCACTTGTGTTGGGGGTGGGCTTTGGTAATGCAGCTGTCTTTGAATTATTTGATCCTATATCTACCCCCCATTCCTGTAAGGAACCTGTCTAAGTTAGGGTTTCTATTACTTTGAAGAGACACCATGACCACAGCAACTCTTTTGTTTGTTTGTTTGTTTGTTTTGTTGTTTTTTGAGACAGAGTTTCTCTGTGGCTTTGGAGGCTGTCCTGGAACTAGCTCTTGTAGACCAGGCTGGTCTCGAACTCACAGAGATCCACCTGCCTCTTCCTCTGCCTCCTGAGTGCTGGGATTAAAGGCGTGCGCCACCAACGCCCAGCTCGACCACAGCAACTCTTAAAGAAAACATTGAATTGTGCTGGCTTACAGTTTCAGAGATTCAGTCTCTTATCATTGTGGTGGGACACGGCAGCATACAAGCATATATGGTGCTAGAGAAGGAGCTGAGAGTTCCACATCTTGATCTTCAGGCAGCAGGAGTCTGTGTTCACACTGGGTGTAGCTTGAGCATAGGAGACCTCAAAGCCCACCCCCTCAGTGACACACTTCCTTTAACAAGGCCACACTTCCTAACAGTGTCACTTCCTAGGAGTTTATGGGGCCTAATTACATTCAAACTACCACAGAACCCCAATAAAACTAATGGCTCACCACGTTGGACTTGGATGGTATCTGTACTTTGGACTGTAATGGATCTCTATCTGGGATGTGTAACGATAAATCTTTCTGCTGAAGTCACCCTACCCCTTCCACCACGTGGGCACTTTCCACCAGGCTGCCCGAGTTCCACCTGCCACCACGTTAAGGTTCCAAGTAACACACAGAGATTTATATTAGGTACAAATGCTGCTTGGCCAATGACTAGGATTTCTCATCTGCTAGCTCAGTTTTATCAACCATAATCATAAGACTTATCTTATGGAGGATGCCGGCAGAAGGCATCCTGATTTCCTGGGCTCACATGGTGGCTCCACCGAGAGGAGGAAGAAGAGCAAGAGAAAAGAGATCGACTTCCTGTTTGTCCCTGCTTATATATGAGTCTGCTATGTCACTTCCTGCCTGGATCACAAGACTTCTCTTTCCTACATTTCCCAGAATTCTCCTTGACTCCTAGTCCCACCTATCCTGCTGCCCTATTGGCCAACAGTACTTTATTCAACAACCAATAAGGTAAACATATACACAGAAGGACCTCCCCCATCAGGTGTGGCTTTGTTGGAAGAAGTATGTCACTGGGGGTGGGCTTTGAAGTTTCAGATACTCAAGCCAGGCCCACTGTGGTACTCTCTTTCCTACTGCCTGCCAATCTAGATGTAGGCCTCTCAGCTACCTCTCCAGCACCATGTCTGCCTGTTTGCTGCCATGCTTCCCACCAGGATGATAATGTAGTAAACCTCTAAAATGTAAGGCAGCCCCAATTAAATGTTTTCCTTTATAAGAGTTGCTGTGCTCATGGTGTCTCTTCACAGCAATAAAACCCTAAGACAATTATCATCATTGTCATCATCACTATCAAAATGGGGTCTTGCCATATAGCCTAGGCTGGCCTTGAACTTGCTATGTAGCCCAGAGTCAAATTCAGGATCTTTTTGTCTCAGTTTCCCAAGTGCTGGCATCATAAATGGTAGCCTTTCTTACTTATGTTTTTATTTTGGGAAGCACTTCTAATACCTGCTTTTGTTCCAGTGCCTGCCCACACCTTAGCTATTCCATATGCATTTTCTCTTTTTTCTTTTAAAATTTTTATTCATTTTATATACCAACTACAGTTCCCCCTCTTTCCCCTTCTCCCATTCCTCCCCCAACTCTGCCCCACCCCCATCCACTCCTCAGAAAGGGTAAGGCCTCCCTCCCATGGGGAGTCAGCAGAGCCTGGCATATCAAGTTGAAGCAGGATCAAGGCTGAACCATAGGGAATAGGTTCCAAAAAGCCAGCTCATGAACCAGGGATAGATCCTGGTCCCACTGCCAGGAGCCCCACAAACAGACCAAGCCACATCACCCACATGCAGAGGGCCTAGTTCAGTCCCATGCAGGTTCCCCAGATGTCAGTCCAGAGTCCATGAATTCCCACTAGCTTGGATCAGTTGACTTTGTGGGTTTCCCCGTCATAATCTTGACTCACCTCCCATGCCCCAGCTTTCTCATGTAATCCCTTCTCCCTCTCTCCAACTGGACTCCTGGGGCTTGGCCCAGTGCTTGGCTGTGGATCTCTGCATCTGCTTCTATCAGACACTGGATGAAGGTTCTGTGATGACAATTAGGGTAAACACCAATCTGATTACAGGGGAAGGCCAGTTCAGGCACCCTCTACACTATTGCTAGGAGTCTTAGCTGGGGTCATCCTTGTGGATTTCTGGGAATTTCTCTATCACCAGGTTTCTCCCTATCCCATAATGGCTCCCTCTATCAAGATATGTCTTTCATTACTCTCCCTCTCTGTCCCTCCCCCAACTTGAACATCCCCCTCCCTCATGTTCTTATTCCTCCCTACCTCCAGTTTACCCAGGAGATCTTATCTATTTCCCCCTTCCTAGGGTGATCTATATGATCCATATGTCCCTCTTAGGTCCTACTTGCTACCTATGTATTATTTTGAAGGGAGCCTTTGAGTTGGGAAGTATTGGCTGATCTCTACCAATCTGTGATATGGGTTGCTATTGCTTTTCTTGCTTGGAAAACATCTAATCATTTAGCCATCTCTTATTTCTGCTTTATACATGAGATTGAAGTTTCAGGTTCCTTTGAATATGGTTTCCCTCAGAAAACACTTAAAATCCAAATTCTGATGTCAACAGGGGCCAGGAACAGTCATCTAATTTGGCTCCCAGAGATGCTTTCCAAAGAAACAAGCAAGCTTCATCATCTTAGTTAAACACACATTCTTTAGGTGATGACGTATGCTCCAGGGGACCAACCAGGATGATGGTGTTGGTTATCGAAATAAGCAGCCATTACTATTTGCAGAACACAGACTCCAACATTTCTAAAATTAAAACAAAATAGTTATTATTTTATCAGGGAGGAAACCTCCATTCCACATGACACCCACTGTTTAACTCCCATTGGAAGTAAAGTAAGATAACCCTTGGACTTCTCATTGGTATCAAAGAACTCAAGATGGATTTCTTACAATGAAATTTTGAAAGAAGAGATGTTGCCATTTAGAAGAAAAAAATCCTGTCAAAATCAGTGTTAAATTCAGTGGAGAAAATAGTCATTTCTTAGAGTAGAGGTAAAAGAGCTTTGACAGCATGAACAGGAAGGACCAGATCAATGTGTAGATAGATTACTAAATCACTGTAGGCTCTGCACTGTTACCAAAGGCAGAATGCAGAGTTGTTGCTCCTTGTTGCCAGGTAAACACAGAATTCACGGTCAAAAGCCCTCTGGTCCATGAGACTTATTAAAGAACCTGGGTATTCCAGCCAAAGTGGGAAGAGTAATTATACCATATTTCAAACATCTGCAAAGGGCATTTGAGGAAGCACAGTACTGTATAATGCAGTAGTGCTCTTAAAGAAGAAGTGGTGACTTTAGCATTCCTTACATTCATCATCTCATCTAAGTCTCTCTTTTATTACACTGATACCTAGAGGTTATAGTGAATGTAGCTTTTGATGCTCTAGGAATATTAGCTAAAATTGCTTTGTTTGTGGAGCAAATGCCATGAAGAAAACTTAGTAATGTAATGGTTTGCTTGACAGCTAATTTAGAAAGAATGGATGGGTTAGGAAGGGACTTCTGAATCATACAACGGGATGGGTTGGATGAAGGCTAACAATGAATGCACAGGGACAAGAAGAGTTATTTCTTTTCTTCTCTTTCTTTCTTTCTTTCTTTCTTTCTTTCTTTCTTTCTTTCTTTTTTATTGCTAAGAGAGACTTATCCAATAGAAGGCTAGGAAAACCAAGCCAAAGTAGAACTTTAGGGTGCAACTGATGAGACAAGTCCACAGTTATAGAGTGTTTTTGAGATGCCATGTGGGTGCTGGGAATTGAACTTAGGACCTCAGGAAATCCAGTGCTTTTAGCCACCAAGCCATATCCCCTGCCATTTGTTTTTTTTTGTTGTTGTTGTTGTGTTGTTTTGTTTTTTTGTTTTTTTCGAGACACGGTTTGGAGCCTATCCTGGCACTCGCTCTGGAGACCAGGCTGGCCTGGAATTCACAGAGATCCGCTTGCCTCTGCCTCCCGAGTGCTGGGATTAAAGGCATGTGCCACCAATGCCCCGCCCCTGCCATTTGTTTTAAAGATTCATTTTATATTTGTTTATGTAAACAAATGTATTTGTTATGTATTTGTTTGTCCTGTGCATGCTGGTGTCCATAGAGGTCAAGAGGATGATCTGGAGTTAAAGGCAGTTATGCTATCTAGTATGGATGCTGGGTACCAAACTTGGGGCCTCTGGAAGAGCAGCAAGTGATCTTAACTGCTGATCCATCTTTCCAGCTCAGAAGAAATCATTGCTCATAACAGAGGAGGAGACCAGAAAGCATGGGCATATGGGCTGGAGAGATGGCACAGGGTGACCAGAACTTGCTGCTCTCTAGCACTGGGGAGTTCTGTTCCTGGTATCCATATTGGTCAGCTCAAAACCACATGTAACTTCATCTCCAGGGTATCTGCTGCTGTCTTCTGGCTGTCACAGGTACCTGTACTCGTGCACATGCACGCACGTGTAATTACAAAACAAATAAATCTTTCCATTTAAAAGCATGGGCATGTTTTCCATCCCCCTCTGCCTCCCTGACCTCTCCTGAGCCCTACTCCTGCCCAAGGTCTCCATCACCCCAGGATCTCTCTGGGCCTGCAGCTGCAGAGAGTGGACCCACCTGCAGAGAGTGGACCCGTCCAGACAGGAAGGACCTCCATGAGTATGGAAATACCTTACTCTTCCTTCCACCTCTGCCACCCCGACCTCTCCGGAGTGAGGAGAATACCAGGAGAGGCAAGACCATCCATAGCTCCAGACATTGAAGTCTTGGCCCACACACACCATTGGGTGACAAGAGGAGATAGAGAGACCCCACCTGCACCCACTGGAAGAAAAGATGGGAAGAATAAGAACACACTCAACAGAAAGACCAATATGACACCACCAGAATCTAGGGACTCCACACCAGCAAGAACTGAAAAGCACAACACAGAGGAAGAAGAAGAGACAGACCAAAAATCTACTTTATGAAGATGTTCGAGACCCTTAAAGAGGAAACAAGAAAATCTCTTAAAGAAATAGAAGAAAAAACAAACAAAAAATCAAGAAATAATTCTCTTAAAGAATCTAAAGAAAAAACAACCAAACAAGTGAAGGAAGCACTGGAAACAGTTCAGGGCATGAAAGCTGAAATAGAAACAATAAAGAAAACACAGAATGAGGGGATGCTGGAAATACAAAGCCTGGATAAAAGATCAGGATCTAAGGATGTGAGTATAACCAATAGAACACAAGAGATGGAAGAGAGAATCTCAGTTGTTGAAGACTCACTAGAGGATATACAGTCATCGACCAAAGAAAATCTCAAGTCTAACAAATCTCTAACACAAAATATCTAGGAAATATGGGACACCGTGAAAAGGCTGAACCTAAGAATAATAGGTATAGAAGAAAGTGAAGAAATACAGCTCAAAGGTACAGAAAACATAGTCAACAAAATCATAGAAGAAAACTTCCCCAACCTACAGAAGGATATGCCTATGAAAGTACAAGAAGCTTACAGAACACCAGATAGACTGGACCACAAAAAGAAGTTCTGTCGACACATAATAATCAAAACACCAAACTTACAGAATAAAGAGAAAATATTAAGAGCAGCAAAGGAAAAAGGCCAAATAACATATAAAGGCAGACCTATCAGAATCACACCTGACTTCTCAATGGAAACTCTGAAAGCCAGAAGGTCCTGGATAGATATCCTACAAGCACTAAGGAAACATGGATGCCAATCCAGATTACTGTACCAAGCAAAGCTTTCAATCACTATAGATGGAGAAAACAAGATATTCCATATGACAAAAACAGATTTAAACAATACATATCCACAAATCCAGCACTACAGAAGGTTCTGGAAGGGAAACTCCAACCCAACGAAGATAACTACACTCACAAAAACATAGGTAATAGATAATCCAACTTTACCAAACAGGAAAAGAAACAGGAGGGTGAAATCCACACAAAATGACACCACCAACAATAAATCCAAAAAAAAAAAGAACCAACAATCAATGGACATTAATATCCCTCAATGTCAATGGTCTTAACCTGCCTATAAAAAGATACAGGTTAACAGAATGGATATGAAGACAGAATCCATCCTGCTGTATACAAGAAACATACCTCAACTTCAGAGTCAGGCGTTATCTCAGAGTAAAGGGTCGGGAAAAGATTTTCCAATCAAATGGACCCAAGAAACAAGCTGGTGTAGCAATCCTAATATCTAACAAATTAGACTTTAAACTAAAATCAATCAAAAGAGACGAAGAAGGGCATTTCATACTCATCACAGGAAAAGTCCATTAAGATGAAGTCTCAATCCTAAACATCTATGCCCCCAAAATGAAGGCACCCACATTTGTAAAAGAAACATTACTAAAGCTCAAACCACACATAAAACTACACACATTTATAGTAGGAGACTTCAACACCCCTCTTTCACCACTAGACAGGAGCACCAGACAGAAACTTAACAAAGAAACAAAAGATCTAATATAAGTTATGACCCAATTGGGATTAACAGACATCTATAGAATATTCCATCCAAACACAAAAGAATATACCATCTTCTCAGTGCCACATGGAACCTTATCTAAAATTGACCACATACTTGGCAATATAGCAAACCTCCACAGATACAAAAAATTAAAATAACCCCCTGTATCTTATCAGACTACCACACTTTAAGATTAGAATTCAACAGCAATACAAATTGCAGAAAACCCACAAACTCATGGAAATTGAATAACTCCCAATTGCACCATTCCTGGGTTGAGGAAGAAATAAAAAAAGAAATTAAAGACTTCCTAGAAGTTAATGAGAATGTAGACACAACATACCCAAACATATGGGACACTCTGAAAGCAGTTCTAAGAGGAAAGTTCATAGCTCTAAGTGCCCACATGAAGAAACTGGAGAATAGTCACACCAGAGAGTTGACATCACAACTGAAAGCTCTACAACAAATGGAAGCAAATTCACCCCAGAGGAGTAGATGCCAGGAAATAATCAAAGTGAGGCTGAAATCAATAAAGTAGAAACTAGGAAAACACTACAAAGACTCAATGAAACAAAGAGTTGGTTCTTCAAGAAAGTCACAAAAAGACAAACATGGTATACTCATATATGAATTTTAGACATAGAACAAAGGATTACCAGCCTACAATCCTCTTCACCAAAGGAACTAGGAAACAAGAAGTGCTCTAAGAGAAAAATGCATGGTCCCTGGAGAATGGAAAGGGCCAGGATCTCCTAAGCTAATTGGGAGCATGAGGGTAGAGGAGAGAGAGCTGACAGAATGTGAGGAAGAGAAGAGGAGGGGAGAGGAGGAGATGGAGGAGCAGAGGTGTTGGGTTGGGGGAGGAATGGAGGGGAGCGGGATGAGAGACATCATAGCAGAGGGAGCCATTATAGGTCTGAGGAGAGATCTGGCAATAGGGAGATTTCCGGAGATCTACAAGAATGACACCAACTGACAATCTAGGTAATGTTGGAGAGGCTAACCTAAATGCCCTTCCCCTATAATGAGACTGATGACTACTTTGTGTGCCATCCTAGAGCCCTTATCCAGTGGCTGAATGAAGCAGAGGCAGGCATCCACAGCTGCACACTGAACCGAACTCTGGAACCCAGTTGCAGAGAGGGAGAAATGAGGATCAAAGGGGTCGGGACCAGACTGGTGAATCCCACAGAGAGAGCTGGCCTGAGCAAGGGGGAGCACATGGACCTCAGACTGCTATCTGGGAGGCCATCACAGGAATGATCCAGACCCCTGAAAGTGGATGTCAACGACGAGGCCTCGGCACCCTATGGGCCCTCTGGTGGTGGATCAGTGTTTTTCCCTGGTGTAAGAGGGGACTTTGGGAGCCCATCCCACATGAGGGGAATGCTCTCTCGGGTCTGGACACATCGGGGAGGGCCTGGGATGGGCCTAGGATGATGCTGTGGAATTTGAGGGAGGGCCCAGCCTTCCATGGGGAATGGAAGGGTGAGGGGGACTGATGGAGGTTGTGGGGAGGAGGGAGAGGGAAAAGGGATTGACATGTAAAATTATAATTTTGTAAAAATTAAATAAAAAAAGAAGGGAACAAAAAGCATGGACATACATGAGGTAAGTTTGTAGACATGGAGAAAAGAAGACAGGTATCATCTCTGATTTCTATTTCTCCCTCAAAACGATGAGACCAGATCATCAGCCAATGGTAATAGGTATAGTGAAAGTTCTTTCTCACCAGCTGCCCTTGAGCCCCAAATAAACACATGGATACTATATCAGTTATAAAATTGTTGGCTGGTGACTAGGGTTTCTTATTGGCTTGCTCTCTCTTAATCATTAACCCAGTTCTATTAATCTAAGTATTTCCACATAGTCTCATCTTACTGGAGAAGGGCCTTGTCTTTTAACTCCTTTGGTGGTTGGTTCACATAGTGACTGCTGAGCATCTCTGAAGAGAAGAGAAGAGAGCTATTTCCTGTTTGTCCTGATTCTGCCCAGCTATGTCACTTCCTGTGTATCTGTACAGACCTCCAGACGTCTATGGTTAGCTAGTGGCAAGTTTCTGCCTAGCTATGTCACTTCCTGTCTGGCCAATCAGTGTTTTATTCATTAACCAATGAGAGAAACACATATATAGAAGAACATTCCCCATCAAATAGGGAGTGCAGAGAGGTATGGAGTTGTGGTAGAATGGAGTAAACAATGTGGGAAACTGAAAATCCAAAGCATAATAGATTTTCAAACTGTGCTTTGGGTTCAACTGATACTTGCATTGTTGATTCAACATTAAAATGTCATCAAAGCTAATGTGTTTTCCCTGGGAATGTTTGGAGATCTAGTCCGAGGATAGATGCATTGTGGCAATAAATTTAACAATGCTAGGGAACTCCTGCATAGGAATATAGCAGTGAAGAGGAATGAACCATTGGTTGCTGAATACCAGAACACGAGTGACAGACAGTGAGGAAGACACTAGGGCCAATGAATGAAGACCAATAGGCAGTCAGTGGATTATTGAAAAGACAGTGTTCAGTAAGTGAACAGAAATTACTTATGGGTACTATTAAAATGTAGAGGTGTTTAGGCTTCGGCCCCAAAGATTTTGACTTGGTTCACTTAGACTGGAATCTCAGAACTGGTATTTTGAAATGCCTCTCAGGTGTTCACAAGTGCATCCCTGGAGAAAAGATGTTATGTATAGTCCGTTCTGCTATGACCCACGTGGCTTGGGTCTGAAGCCCTATGGGACAGGGAATGAAGAAAGGAGGTACACACAGACATATGTACAGAGAAGCTGAGTCAGGGGGGCTGTACATACTCTGATGGAGCCACACCCATTAGCACTGCAACCCAGAAGCTCAGGATGTTTATTAGCTGTAGCACTGTGGGAGAGATTAGCTAGTTGCGGTAGGAGGTTCTGTAGGTGAGCAGTCTCAGCCTGTAAACATCCCGGAGAGGGAAGCTGCACTTGCTAGTTTTAGTTCGTAAATGTTTATACTTGGACCAGAGGAAAAAGGCTTTGCCAACTGGGAGCCTGACCCATATGGGAAAAGGTTTTGCCAGTTTCCCATGGTCCTTGGCACAGCTGTGCCATGTCAATAATACACATTTACTCAGGACTTCGCTTACAGGGCTTCCCCTGCCGCACACACTGTATGTACTTGAGCACTGGTGTTAGCAGGGAGGTATAGGGCTTTCTGGGAACTGCTTCTACTGATTTAATGGTTTAATGGTCTGGGAGTGAGTTAAGAATGACAAGTTTCTTCCTTTACTGATTGATCAGTATCCATAAAGGTAGGTTTCCGTGTAACCAAGATGAAAATTCTGACATCAGTGTTAATACATTTTCATTGTTACAATGTTTCAATTGTAACAATGTTACAGTGTTCCCACTGGGGACCTCTGAGCAGGATGATGGGTAGGGACCTGGGAAAAAGGAGGACAAACTTACTGGGATGACCAACCTCTGGCAGTGCTCCAACATCTGGCTGGTGGTTTAAGCTATGCTATTTCCATCAGGTGCCAGTGTGACCTGGATGATCTGGGAGGAGAGTTTGGCTGGATTTCCCATGCAAAATCTCAACAAGTCTGGGTCTCTGAAGCCACCAATGAGTTCCCCCACCTTTCTACATTATGGAAGTTAAAAGGACACCTTGTGTGTATATAACCCAAAGTAATAAAAGCATGTAACAGCAAATCAAATAAATACACATCCTCTGTTATCATTTTCATAGTAAGAGGCTGGAGAGATGCTGCAGACGTTAAGAGCACTGTCTGCTCTTCCAGAGGACCTGGGTTCGATTTCTAGAAGCTCACATCCTTATGTAGCTCCAGTTCCAGGGGATCTGATCCCTTCTTCTGGCCTTTGGGCCACTGCATGCACATGGTGTACAGATATGCATATAGGCAAAACACACATACACATAATAAAATAAAAACCACATAAGATATTACTATGGCCTAAAGATAAAAAATGATTTCCTTCATACTGGACAAGAAAAATACTGTGTCAAACAATTTTAGAACAAAGTCCTATGAATACAAAGTGTATTTGCATGTTTGCAATATAATAGTAGTTACCAGTATTGCTGAATTATTCAAACAGGAATTGCCAGGGGTATTTCAGGAACTCTCAGGAGGTGAGTTGATAGTACCCAGATAGGTATGTTCCCAGGCTGTAAAATCTAAGTGGAGCTTCTTGTTTACCTATATGCAAAGGAATCAAGCGGCAGGAAACAGATGTGAAATCAAAGAGTAATCAAAGAAAAACGCCACATAGCAACCAGCTATGGCTGCTCCTGAAACTTACGGGTACCAAATGAGGTTAAATGTGGGCAAAAAATTATAGACTTTGTTCAAATAGTGATTTTATTGCTTACTGCCACCAAAAATAAAAATATAAAACTAAAAATGCATGTGAATTCAAGAGAAAATAAACTACAAGACTTTGAAAAGGTTAAAGGATGCCTTTTATTGTTTTTTCTTTTAACTAAAACAAAATGTACTGAAAAGGGGTGAAAATGATCAAACCATGTCTAAAGGGTAAATTTGAATGTAACTACAGTAAAAGCTAGGGATAGCAATCCTAGCTGTTAACATGACTATGTTTCCATTGTTTCAAACATTTGGTTTAACTTAATCCCCAGAATATATTACTGCCAAAAGGAATCTCAGTGACAAGAGCTAATGTGGTGGTTGCTCTTAAAACTATCCCCTTTTAAGTGTTGACTTACTAGTAGTGTTTGTCAGGGAAAGGAGTGTTTTTATTACCACTGTCATCAATCTCCGAGAAATTTAGAGATGCTAGCCTGGAGTCGCTAGAGTTTATTTCTTTGCTGGTTAGAATCCACATGTGTGAGTGAGAGACCAGGGCTTCAGGCAATGCTGTTTGCATCAGATGACAGTGCTGGTGATGGGATCCAGGGGAAGACTTTGGCTGGGCTTTCAATCCAGATTCATGTGCTGAAACCAACAAAGCACACAGTGAACACCCGTAAGAAGCTTTTACACCAGCACCTCTGCTTCTAGGTGCTGCTAATCTGGTAAGAGAGAGCTTCTTTAACACTTCCCTAGTTTTTCAGATAATCCCCAGCTTCAGATTTCCCAACAGTTCCCAAAACAGCCCAGAAGCCAACAAAGTAACATACCAACAAACAAAGCTAAAAACCAAAACAACAACAACAGCAAAAAACCCAGCATCACAAATGAGAACTTCCAATCTGCTGGTAAGTCATCATCAGAAGACTCTGAGCCTATAAGAAATTCAGAAAACATGAACTGGACTCTAGTTCAGTCATCGGGTTACCCCTAGCCATGATGCTTCCTTTCTGGCTCTTGGTTTCCTGAGCAATAACATGAGAGAGGTATAGTTTAGCAAACTGCAACTCTTGTGACTTCAAGGAGAGGAGAGGTGGGAAACCCTGCAGAAGTGAATGGCTTGTTTTCAGTGACAGGATCCTCAAGAAAGATTTCTGCTACTAGAACCCTCCAAACTGCCTAAAGCTCTGTAAGCAGTCTTCTGAAACTCAACGAGGAACGGCTGCTTTGAGTTCACAGCACAATTTCTGAACTTTTGTTGATTATACATCCTAGCCAATAACAATATTCTCCTCCATTGCATAAATTCCATAGACATATTGTTGGACCCAAAAGTGAAGTCCAACTCCAGGAGACGCACTCCACAGAGTCACTCACAGGACACAAGTTCGATGCAAAAGCAAAAGGATTTTATTCCAACACGTTGTGGTTGTTCCCTTGGAAGAGAACGACCTTGAGTTTTCAAAGCGGGCAGTTTTTATGTCTTTTTGGTCATTAGGCAGGAGTATGACAACATATTGATTGGCTATAACATACATGAGTCATTCTCTAATTGGTGGGGAACTGAACTTACAATTTTGCCCACGAGGGGTTTGGAATGTTATTTTGGTTTTTACACCTGCAAGGCCATGGGGCAGCTAGTGGTTTTTCTGGGAACAGAGTGACTTACACTTATTTTCAAAACTTGGGTGTTCTGGAGCAGGGTAACCCATAACAATTTTTAGAAACCAGACAGTTGTTGAAGATAATAGAAACTAGTAATAATAACAATTTCCAGAGACTGGTCATCATGACCAACCATTTCATGTGTTCTTTGTCCCAGAGCTGTGTGTGCCCAGAATGATTTTTAAATACATGCTGGTGGGTATCAGGCTAGGCTTGAGTTGGGGTCTTTCAATATCACTATAAAACATATTACATCCTTTGTGAGGCATTTCCCTCAAAAGTAATTTGAATCTGAAGTTTTAAAGATAGATAAATAGATACAACTTTTTATTATCAATATAGTACTTTGATTACTTATCAATATGAACATGAAAACTTTAGTTAATGTGCCAGTTGTGGTGGTGCATGCCTTTAAAGCCAGCACTCAGGAGGCAGAGGCAGGTAGGGCTCCGTGTGTTTGAGGCCAGCCTGGTCTACATAGTAAGTTCCAGGACAGCCAGTTGTAGTCAGACTTTCCTTTGGGCTGCCAGCTCACAAATAACAACATGGAGACTTAATAATTATGAAAGTTTGGCTATTAGTTTAGCTCTTATAATTTAAACTAACCCATATTTTTAAAAAGATTTTATTTATTTATTATGTATACAACATTCTGCTTCCATATATATCTGCACACCGGAAGAGGGCACCAGATCTCATAACGGATGGTTGTGAGCCATCATGTGGTTGCTGGGAATTGAACTAAGGACCTCTGGAAGAACAGTCAGTGCTGTTAACCTCTGAGCCATCTCTCCAGCCCCTAACCCATATTTTTATTAATCTACATGGTGATATACCTCTCTGCCATTCTATGTGTCTGGCATCTCCTGAATGCCTTGATTATCTCCTTTTCCTCTCTCTTCCCAGAAGTCCTGCCTATTTCTTCTGCCTAGCTACTGGCCATTGAGCTTTTTATTACACCAATCATAGCGACACATCTTCACATAGTGTACAAATATTCCACAACAGCCAGAGCCAGATTCTGACTCAAAAAACAACAAACAAACAAAAACCCAAAACAAAACAAGAAAAGGTAATGCAATGCTCCTTGAATATGTCACATCTGACTGGTTGGCTTGTGTGTGTGTGTGTGTGTGTGTGTGTGTGTGTGTGTGTGTTTCTTCTTTTCTTTCTGGGAAAGAGTCTCATGTGTCCGAGGGTGGTCTCTAACTTGGTGTGTAACCAAGGATGATCTAGAACTTGTGACCCCTGCTTTAACCTCCTAAATGCTGGGGTTACAGGTGTGCATCATGATCCCCAGATGACATGGTTCTGAGCTTGCATGTAGGCAAGCTCTCTACCATCTAATCCCTATCTGCAGCCCTTTTGTCTTATTGTGTAGCTCAGGCTAGTCTTGAGCTCCAGATCCTTCTGTCTCCTGCTTTCTAGTGCTGAGATGTATTGCTGGGCCTGGCTTTTTTTTCCTGTTTTTTTGAACATTTCTGCATAGCTCTTGTTTGTTTCTTATTACTGAAGTAAGGCTCAGAGTCTGATCTTCATATTTCCAAAGGGAACTGCAAGTAAAAAAAAAATCAAATAAACAGTCTAGAGCTGTAAGATTTCTAAGCAACTTGTAAGAACAAATTATTGGGGATGGTAGCTCTAAGCTCTTTACTCTGGACAAAATAATCTACTCTAATGGAGTAAACATAATAATTTTACCAGAAGAGATTAGGCAGTTTTCAGATCTCTGGGAAGACCAAGGAGCTAGGTTCATATGCTTCACACAGATGCTACAAGAATGCTGAGCAGTGGTGGCACACGCCTTTGATCCCAGCACTCTGGAGGCAGAGGCAGGCAGATCTCTGTGAGCTCGAGGCCAGCTTGGTCTAGAGAGTGACTCTACAGAGTGAGTTCTAGGACAGCCAGGAATGTTTCACAGAGAAACCCAGTCTTGAAAACAAAAACAAAAACAAAAACAAAAACAAAAACAAAAACAAAAAGTCACTGCCACCACAAAAAAACCCTAGAAATGCTCTCCCACAGCATAAAGCTGACTTAAAAAAAATTCTGTTTCCCCTCCCCTTCCTCCTCTCCTTTACTGTCCATCTAGTTGTCCTCCTCCTCCTCTGCCACCCCCTCTTCCTCCTTCCTCCTCTTCCTCCTCTTCCTCCTCTTCCTCTTCCAGACAGGGTCTCACATGGCCTGGGCTGGCCTCAGACTGTATACCCAAGTATGATCTTGAATTTCTTTTCCTCCTCCTTCCATCTCCCAAGTACAGGGATGATGTACACCTTCCATGCCAGGCTCTGTCTGCTTCTTAACATGAATGATGCTTTGGAACAGCACAGATGTTTTAGGAGTTCCTATTGCCTTGTTCTCTGGGATCCAGGGAGAGCAGTTGTCCCCCACTGAGCACAGTCATATATTGCTCATTCTCTCTCCATCTCTGCAGGTCTGTTTACTGTTAGACAATTTTCGTGGACTAATTGCAGAGAGGAGGGAAGGTCTCAACAAGCTGTTTATTAACAACTCCTGATAAGTGCCATCTGGGGTAGGGTGCTTAGGTGTGAACTTGGAGCTGTCTCCATGAAGCCATGGTGGCAGCCTGGAATGAAGTCAGTCATTGGTCCTGAATAAGACGGTTGAATTGGCACTAGGACTTCTGGGTAATAACAGAGCAGAATAAGCAGTTGGCAGGCATGCCAGTAAATATGAGTGATGAAGAGGCAAGGCCCAGCTCCAAGAGAAGGAAGCAGCTATAATGTCTAGGAAGTCCATATTCTCCTCCATCTTGGTTGGGTTCAGGCATGGGTCAATATAAAATCAGCACAACAGATTCAACATACAGGTGCCATTCAAGTGTTTAAAACATGTCCAGGAGCTGAAATTCAAGTGTAGACTTTTGAAATTAAACACAAGGGCAGCCCCTACCTAATCCTTTTTGGTAGCACAAAGGAGGTCCCTTATTCTATCAGCCTGACCTGACCATGCTATCACTGATCCCACCATAAACGCCCAATGAAAGCAACAACACTCTAGTACTTACTGCTGTGTACCAAACCACTCCAACACAGTGATGTAGCTATGACTAATTTTCTTATGACCAGAGCACATGCTGCTGCTTTGTTGCTGGGGTCCTCAGCTGGAAATACTCAAATGGCTGGAGCTGACTCCAGCAGCTGGGAGATAGGCTCATTTGGACACTTCCTCATTCACCTTTTGGCTTCTCTGCTGGGATAGTGTAAGGGCTGGGCTCAGCTGGGGCTGCCCGAGATGATATGAGAGGTCTCATCTTAGCTATTTCACAGCATGACTGTTACATTTTGGCACACACAAAAAGCAGAGATTATAATAAACCTAGGCCACAACTGCAGAAGCTTTTATAGTCAAGCCTTGAAGGTTGTATCCATCAGAATGCATCTTTCTTTTGACTGAAACAATCCCAAACCTCCCATGCTTCATGGATAAGAAACAGATTTTGCTTCTCCATGGGGAGAATATCATAAAAATTGGGGGCTGTATTTTAAAATTGCCACTAAAATCGGCCGACTGACTGACCAACCAACCAACCAACCAACCAACCAACCAATAGCTCATAAGTATATCAACTGTATATGAATACTGACCAAGACTCAAATAACTTAGTTGTGTGGGAAGTACTTGGGATACTGAGCCAAGTACAACCCTTGAGGAATAATGTACACACTGTTGGAATTCCAGGTCAGGTGAGGTAAGTGAATGGCATTAAAACACTGTTATAGCCTAGAAGGAAGAATCAATCTGGTAGAGTCTTTATTGTCTAAGTATACAAGGATATAGTTGGTCAGACTTGATCTGACTTAACCAGACAACTAATAATATCTAATGGCCTGAGTTACCACTGGCCTCCAGCTAGTTTATTCTCTGGAAATTCAGAAATTCTCCTCTTGCTCTCAGACCTGCCTTCCAACTTTGTGCCACCAACAGCTCACATTTGTTCTCCAGTAAACTTCAAACATTTTCCTTGGTTGACAGCTTGTCGTTGTCCATATTCATGCCTGAGAGGGGGAGTATGGATTAAGAAGTGTCAGGTAGAAAAATTATAGATACTAAAGAAAAGACAAAGACACAGGATAGATGAGCAGGGCACTCCAGTGAATACTGGGAAAAAGCCCTATGTTTATTACACACAGGCTTTATATACTCCAATCAAAAGTGTGGGAAGGCAAAGAGACTTCCTTACCAAGATACAAAGAACAAGCAAGTGTAATTACCTTCTCAATACCCAAAACATCAAGTAACCACACCCTAAACCAAGTATCCTGTTGTCAAGGAAAGACATCCATTAGTTTAGCCACACCTCAGGCCTAACATTCTGTTGTTTAACCTTGAGAGAGAAATAGTGGGTTTGAACTCTCTGACCTTAAGTCAGGATGAAGTGAATCCATTCTGATGGGCCCTGACAACAGCTACTGTAACTCTTTACACTATTAATTATACTGACTCCATTCTTGGTTGGTGTTAACCATGCAACATTGCTTTGTTATTGGGAGAGAACCCAGACAAGTATTAGAGATTTCATGTGGCTAACCTCTAACCACTTAGGTCTCTTCTCAAAGTTTCTGTAATTTAAGGAACATCAGTTAGTCCAGGTATAAAATAAGAGTAGAAATGACAGAACTATTCTGAAAAAAAAGCAGTGTAAATAACAACAACAATAAACAGAAGAGAGGCTAACAGTGCAAGCATGTAACTCCATAAATAATCATTGTTGCTCTGGAGTTATTATTATCATGGAACATTAGGAGAAGGCTAGATCTGAGCTGTTGCTTGAAGGAGTGACTATGCATTTGGTGGGTGGAGAAGGGAGGTAGAGAGGGATTTTAGGTTGATCAAAAACATGTGAAAAGGCTTTTTTTTGTGATTCTACTTACAAGTGACATTTGCTTTGGGACCCACAGATTTCTTTTCAAATAAAAAGGATTTAAGAAAAAAAAAATGAAATTGGAGTTCACTAATAGCAAATCACCACAGGTATTTTCAAGTCTAGATTTCCTGTTAGTTTAATGCATTAAATAATCTGTAGTTCTTTACTTCACAAATCACTGAAGTACCATGGTTAATAACATAAATGTTCTTGAATAAAAGTAAGCAAAGTTTCTGGGACAAATTTAAGAGGGAACCCAGAGCCTGGCAGCTTAGGTTGTGAGTAGTAAAGACAAATGTCTTGAAAACTCAGGATTTAGGTTTCAGAACCTTCCTGGGATCAGGACACAGAGCTCTAGTCAAACACAAATGGGAAATAGCTGTGAATAAGAGCTAAAGCTGCGTCTGGGAGAGCTACACTTTTGCTGAATGAGTGTAGAAAATTATTAGTTAATTCTGAAGAGAGATAAGAAAGAGGTTACTATGTCATTTAGCCTCTAGGAAATAGAACAGTGCCCTGGAAATTGTTCCCAACAGGCCTGTGGCCTATATCTGTAGTATTCATGAAATTTCTTCCATGCTATAGAAAGCCTCAGACTGTTACATTAACAAAAATAATTGATGATAGCCTTGGAGAAGATGACAAAAATGAATAGAAACATTCTTGGAGGGATATTTCTTCAAGTCATTTTGAACACAGTTTCCATAGTAGGAGAAATCTTGCTGGAGATGAGCCACATTTTGCAATTCTAAAACACAGGGGAACAATGTGCTTGTCCTGGATAATGTGACTATTGCTATAATGAAACACCATGACCAAAAGCAGATTGGGGAGGAACTTGTTTATTTGGCTTATGCTTCTACATCTTAGTTCATCACTGAAGGAATTCAGGACAAGGTCTCAAATAGGACAGAAACCTGGAGGCAGGAGCTGATACCAAGGCCATGGAGGGGTGCTGCTGACTGACTTGCTTCCCCTGGTTTGCTCAGCCTGCTTTCTTATAGAACCCAGGTCTACCATTTCATGGATGGCACCGCACACAGTGGGATGCCCCCTCATCGATCACTAATTGAGAAAATGCCCTACAGCCAGATCTTATGGAAGCATTTGCTGTGAAAAGATAATTAGTGCATTTTAAAACAATCAAATATAAATATTAGAAATTTTAAAAATTGATAGAAAGGTTAAATAGAATATTAGATGCGGCCAAAGAAAGAGTTACTGAACTTGAATATAGATCTGAGGAAGTTATTCAGAATTAGACCTAAGAGAAATGATAGAATTTATGACAGACTAAGCAGAAAATCTGACATATTAATAATTAGAGAAAAGAAAGACATCAAAGGCTGAAAGGGAGGCAGGATTTAAAAAGGAGATGGTTGAACATCTGTTGAAGTTCTTTCAAAACAAAAGTCATAATTCACAGGCAAATGGATGGAACTAGAAGAAACCACCCTGAGTGAGGGAGCCCAGTCACAGAAAGACAAACATGGTATGTACTAACTCAGTTTTGATTTTCAGACATAGAGCAAAGGATTACCATTCTACAATCCACACTGCCAGAGGAGCTAGGAAACAAGGAGGATCCCAAGAGAAGTTGCATAGTCCCTAGAAGAAGGGGATGGCAGACAAGAACCCCTGACCAAAGTGGGAGCCCGGGGGTTTGGGAGAGGATGGAGGTGGGAAGGGAAGAAGGGGAGGAGGGAGGAAAACAAGAGGACTGAGACAGGTGAGGAATAGAGGAGGGCAAGAATGGAGATGTCTTGATAGAGGGAGACAGTACAAGTTTGAAGAGAGGTCTGGCACAGGGGAAATGTTAGGGGATCCACAGGGATGACCCCAACTAAGAAGCCAGGCAGTGGTGGAGATGATGCCTATTGATACCCTTCCCCTATAATGAGACTGATGCCTACCTTGGTTACCACTCCTAGAGCCTTCATCCAGTAGCTGTTTGAAGCAGAAACAGGCACCCACAGCTAAGCACTGAACCATACTACTGGAATCCAGTAGTGGAGAGGGAGGAGGGATGAGCAAAGGAGCCAAGAGGGGCCTGGAGAAATCCACAGAAACAGTGGACCTGACCTACTGATATCATGGAGACCTTAGTCATAAAGCTGGGGAAACAGCATTAGACCAAACCAAGCCCTCTGAATGTGGGTGCCAGCTAGGAGGCCAAGACAGTCTATGGAACCTCTAACCTTGGAGCCAGTCTTTATCCCTACAGCACAATGGACATTGGGAGCCCATTCCCTATGGAGGGATACTATTGCAGCTCAGATACAGCAAGGAGGCCTAGGCCCTCCCTCAAATGATATGATGGACTTTGAAGGTTCCACAGGGAGGGCCTCACTATCCCTGGGGAGGAGCTGGGGGGTAGGTTGAGGGGGTTGGTGGGAACATGGGAGGATGGAAGGGCGAGGGAATGGGATGGATATGTAAATATGAGTAATAATTAAAGAATAAAAAAGATCCCCAAAAAACAAAAGTCCTACATTTAGAAAATGTTAGAATTATGGGCAATAAGTGTTAGATACAAATATTACCTCAAAGTATCTATAGTCCATGACAAGAAATAACAGTGTCCCAGAGAAACCAACATGTAAAGTAAGGATGCCATAGGAAATTGTTGATTCTGGTTGAAAGAACTATATGCACAAGTTACTGGAGCAAGTGATGCTTGTCATGGATCTCAGCAGAGGGTTAGGCTAAGTATGTCTCAGTTTGCTTGGCCTTATTGAGGCACAGCTCTGATGACACAATTTCCTATCAGAGTCATTAAGACCCCTTGACTCTTTCAAGGCAAATCCATAAATGTTTTTGCCATAATATGCACCCAATGCATTTCCCAAACTTATTTCTTATGGAGTCACTTCCTGAATCCCGCAACTCAGGCAGACTTATTCTTTTTCAAACGTTTCTTTGTTATTTGTGTGTGTGTGTGGCCTGTGTGTATGCCTGTGGACCTCCTGTAATGCAAACCTGGTGCCCTCAGAGGCCAGAAAAGGGTGTCAAATTCCCTGGAACAGGCGTTAAAGACCTTGTGGAGGTTGGGAACTGAACTTAGGTCCTCTGCAAGAGCAACAAGCATAACCCAGATTAAGTGTCTTTAAGCTTTGGTTGGTACGTACCTGATTTTTTCCCTACCTCTTCCTGTTTCCCTAAATAGAATATCTATAATTGAAAGGCAGGGTTTTGGGGTCTGTATCTTAAAAATAACTGACAGATTTTTGAATAATCTTTATTTCTTACCTTTTTTTCAGACAGGATATCACAATGTAGCACAGTCTGGCCTCAATCTGGGGATCCTCCTGCCTCAGATCCCCAGATTCCTGGGATTACAGGTATGCATCTCTCTACCCAGCCTTTGACCACTTTGAGCGGGAGGATGATGTCATCAGAAATGCCTCCTAGGAAGCTGACAGTCAAGGCTGTATAGAGAACATTAGAAAAGGGGGTGCCTGAAGCCAATGATACACATCTGAATGGTCCCACTGGGGATGGCATGTGAAGCACTGAATTGCTCATTGAATTTAATGAAGGCGTTTTCATGCTGATTTGGTCTAAGATTTCAGACACATATGAAAATCTCAGCAGGACATTATCAAAACCAGAACAGAGACATCTAAATACTATTCATTATCCTGGTTTCTTTGGGTCCATCCAGAAGTAAACTGTCTCTAAGGTGCCCATGAATGTCCAATAGTAGAGTTCCTGTCCAATTCCAAACAGGTAGGGGAAAACCTAGGTTTGGCTTGGATGGTGATATTTTTGCCTACAGACTATTATTTTTATGTGGATGTGTGCTGAGGCTAATCTTAGAATTATTCTGTAATCCCACAAAACAGTAAGTTCTTCCCAAGTTTTGTTTGGTTGTTTGTACGGTTCTAGCGGTTTTGTTTTGAGACAGGGTCTCATCACATAATTCTGGCTAGCTTTGAACTTGCTGTCTTCCCGCCTCTAAACTACCATGCTCAACTCTTTCTCGGTTTTAGGAGTATGTTTCAAAAGTGCTTATAGAGTTGATTTGCAAAGTTAAGCCTAGTAAAAATCATTATGTTTTCTAGAACAAAGCCCTTGACCACTAACATACTTACATGAGCACTCTGAGTAGACAGTTTAGTTGGTCAATGCTGCAGTATCTTCTGGGTAGGACTGAATCTGTGTAGAAATTGTTGCTTTCCCAATCCCAGAACTGTGGTATACTTCTTGACCTTCATTATTTGAAAAGATTATGAGATATTTGAAATGGCCTATGCATTGTCACTTAAAATGGCTCCGTTTCTAGGGAGAGTGAGTATAAATCAAGTTTTGTAAGTCAAATAGTAATTTTTAATGCACTGGAGGACTCATCATTTAATAAACAGCCTAGAGCTGATAACCATATTGTGATGCAGTTTTATAAGCCCAGCACACCTGTGTCACACTGCCATGGTTTTAGGACACACTCACTCTATAGAGGAATTTGAAGGCTGCCAGGTTTGCCTTGGACCCAATTCAAGTGAATTAAGTTATTGAGTACTGAGGTTCTTGTTACAGTCTTGTTCATAACCATCCCAGCATGGACTCTGTAGAACAGGCTTTTAAAAGATGTGAAAATGCACTATAAGTTTTAAAATCCATTAAGCAAATTAACACGGTTTGATTGTATGTGTTGATATTTTCATGTTAGCCACAACCATACATCTGAGTAAATAATATTAAAGTACTCTATGAAACAATACAACAAATCTTTTATCTACTGGAAGTGAACTAGCCTTAATGATTCCATGTATTGAAAGTAAAGGCAGCAACCAGATTCATGGAGAGTTAAAGTAAAAAATGCCGAAGAAACAAACAAACAAAAAAAGGATTTTTAAAAGGATGAAAGAAAAAAAAAAACTCTGCTAAAAATCACTTTATGTTGGAATTACTTTGTGGCTTTCAACTCACACACAGAGAACAGGGTAACCTAGTAACATTAGAAATCTTCAAATACCCTTTCTGGGCGTGTTGTGAAGAAAGACTCACGTGTTGTGAGGCCAGAGGAGGAGAGAGGCTTCTTTCAGTTAGTCTCCTGGTCCTCACACATGGTTTGGGTTGTGCTGGATCAACCTGTCTGGGGATGGTTTGGATCTTCTTTGGTGTGACATATTGACAGTAGCTTGGTATTAGGAACTGATTTGTCAGTACTCATGTACACAAGCATCTTTTAAAAAGTGTGTAACCCAAACCCATGCACACACTGGTGCCCATTCAAGCTGCAAGGTTAAGGTGAAGATCCAGTTACAGCAATTCCATATACATCAAACCCTTGGGTTCCACTATTTGAAGAGACAGCCGGCTGACCAAAGAAACAAATATCCCATTACAGCTGTGAATGAGAAAGACAGAGCCCAAGACCACACACACACACACACACACACACACACACACACACACACACACACACACACACACGAAGCCTTGCCAGTATTCTACTTTCAGAACATCAGAGTTTGGAACTACAAATAGTTCTAGTTACTAAGTCTATTCCACATAGCAAGTTCTGTACTAGGTGCTTATTGTTTTTTGTTTGTTTGTTTGTTTTTTGAGACAGGGTTTATTTGTATTGCTTTGGAACCTGTCTTGGATCTCGATCTGGAGACCAGGTTGGCTTCGAACTCACAGAGAGATCAGCCTGCCTCTGCCTCCCGAGTGCTGAGATTAAAGACATGTGCCACCGACGCCTGGCTCCTAGGTGCTTATTCTTAATCCCCACAAGATGTACATTATTACAACCATACAAAGAAGAAAATGGGGACGCAGAGAAACTCAGTTATTTGTCTAAATTCATACAGTTATTTGAATTTTCAGTGAGTGTGGTGGCTATCACCTTTTATCTTGGCACTTTGGCAAAGGCAGGGGGATTTCTGTGAGTTTTGGGCCAGCCAGGGCTACACAGTGTGAGGTTATTTCTTAAAAGAAAACAAACAGCTTTAAAAAATCTATCTTGCTGGCTGAGGATTTATCTGAGTTACAATATCCCTGAAATCTGAATACTTCCATGCCAGGAAGAGTGACCCACGTCCCTGCTGCAGATGAAAAATTCACTTTGGTCAATTTAAGGCACAGTCTTCAGGATGCCCACAGCTAAGAGGGGAAAAGGATGAGTAAACAAAAAACTATAAGAGGGGGGAGGAATAAAAAGCAGAGAGAGGACTGAGAAATACGTAGGCAAAGGAAGAACGTGGGGGGAGGGCTGCCCATCAGACAGTGATCTAGGAAACGTCTCCAGAGGCATTTGACCTCTAACACCCAAAGGTCAACAAAACTGGGCGACGAGTGATTTCAACAAAGGCCTGAGGAGGTGTAGGTTTTAAGTGAATAAGTTCAGACAACCGCTGTCTCCTCGAAGAAGGCAGGAAAAAGGAGTTGGGCTGCAGAGGTGTCCTGATTTAACCAGCCAGAAAACTTGGCCAAGAGTGGTGCTTCTCAAACTGAACTGTTTCAGGGACTCGCCTGATGAAATGCCCTTTCGAGTTGGTGGGTTTAACCCGGACCTGAGATTTTGAGTTTCTGATAAAGTGCAGGTAATGCTGGGCTTCGAGGAGCATCCGCACAACCTGCCAGTGAGCTCAGAAACTAGAGGACTAGAGCAGCACCACAGCCTTCCTGGATCCCAATCTGCTTGTTAACAAGATCCCCAGGTGATTCGTGCGCACAGTAAACTTTGGCAACATCCTTCTGGATGATTCCTTGTCCAGGACAAGGATCTAAAGAAGGCCTCTGGCACTGCACACCAACAGTCTGGCTTCTTTCTGGGGCTCCATATCTCCCAGGACAGAGAGATTTGTGCCCCTGCATAGCAGCTCCTCCTGATCTTAAGCCAGTAGCAGCGCCGGGAGTTGCTCGCCTCGTAATCCTCCTTGCTGGGTTCCTTCCCACCCCAACTCGCGCTTCCCTGGGGCGCCCCAGCTGTTTCCCACCCCCACGCCGAGGCAGCTACTGTGCACAGCTGGAGCCCTTCGTAGCTGGAGTTCGGGGCTGCGGCAGCGGGGAAAGCCAGGCGGGGGCGCCGCAGACTAGGCTGTGCGGGTGGAAACCGCGCCCGGCATCCGGAGCTCTGAGAGGCGGCGGAGAAACGCGCGGGGGAGCGCGAGTTCCGCGTGGACTGTCAATCCACGCGGCCTCCGCGCCACCGTGGTGCTGCCCGGCACCGCGCGAGTCGGGGATCACACCCAGGAGGCGGCGCATTTTACCTCGATCCGTGGCCCTTCGGTACACAGCTTCCAGCCTCGAGGGCCAGTAGTTAGGCGCTGGCTTGCTCTGAGAAAGAACCGGTTATCATTCCGGAGCTGGCTGGGGAGCCTGGGAGGTTCGGGTTGATGATACGTTGACAATTTAAAATCAGCACCACACTTTCCTAATAAACAAGCACCCTTTTTTTTTTTGTAGGCTTTTGGAAATGGGGGCAGGTGGACGTTTGAGGACTTGTGAGATGGAGCAGGGTCAGTTTGCTAAGAAACCTGGGATCAAAAACGCAATTTACAAAAGGGCGACTTTTACAAGGTGGAGGAGGCGGCTGGACAGCCAAGGCCGGCCACTGGTCGCCGCCTAGTGTGCTCGCCCCTGGCCCGCCTGCAAGCTAGGCATGATTCGACTGCGGTGGCGGCACAGAGCGAGGATTTCGCAGGAAGAGGAGACTGTGGGGCGCGGGGTCTGCGTGCGGCGGCGACCATGCATCCCCACATCGCTGGCCAGATACACCCGAAAGCCGAGCTGGCGCCGCGTTTTCGCCTCGCAGGGGCGCGAAGCGCGGATTCCCTGCCATCAGCTTGGTGTTCAAGGCCAAGCGCGGCGGGCGGTTGAGAGTTAACACCTTTGCCTAACAGGCTGAGGCTGGGCGTATGAGCCCGGGCCCCTGCCGACACCCATGAAGGCGAGCGTTTGTCCGAGGATGCCAGACAGAACCAGGAGTCTGAACATTTCCGAACGCCTACGTGTTCTGTCTCGAGGCCCATCGGGTTTGTTCAAACTTTCGCGAGTGTGTGAACGTGCGCGTGCCTCCACCCTCTCCTGGTCGCCTCCACCCCCACCCCGCCCTTGCGGGCCGAAGTCGTCCTATATAGCGATGATAAATATCCCTGTTGATCACTTGATTGATTACCTCCCTGAAAGGTCACGCGGGCTCGCAGTAATTTCCTTTTGCCTAAGGCTCCCTTTTCACTTTTACTCCAGCACGACAGCTCCGAGTGCACAGGATCTTTATTTTTGATTTTAACCCCTAAATGCAACCCCTCCCGAAAACAATGCAGACAAGAAAAATCGAATAAAATCAACTGGAGACCTTTCTGTACACTCTGAGCCTCCCTCCCGGTCTTCACTCTTTTCTTCTTTCTGGTCGCCCCCGCCCCCTCCTCCTCGGGCCCCCTCTCCTCAGCTCCAATGTATTCTGGACACTGTTTAATAGATGAGTGTCTTGCAAGTAAACTCGGGCGTCCCTTGGGTCTGCATTTCATGTCTGTGACGCTCTCCCTTTCTCTCCTGTGGACTGAAAATTCGGATTTAAACCACTAGACAAGCTATTAATTTAGCTAGGCTACCCAGGGTCCTGAACCCAATTAATTTCTAATAATTATAGCCCAAGGGGGCTAGATAGATCTCCCTGCCTCTTTCTTTTATTGCCACACCACGCCACCGAGGTCAGTGTATAATAATAAAGTGTATATTTTGAAAGCGATCCCCAGAACAAGTGAGTTATTGCAATGAATGAAAATTGTTTCCATTTTGGCTAATTGAGCCCCTGGCCGAAAGCTGGACTCTGAGACTAAATAAAGAGAACTGTTTCATTTCAACATGAAGAAACTCCTGCCTACCTCTGGTCACCCAGCGAGAGTTTAATTTCTTAACAGCCAACCTGAAACCCAGCGTTGAGTAAACAGTATTAATAATTACATTACAATGATTAAATTAATCTTGCTGGTAGCCAGGAGAATATAGGTTGCGATTCAATAGCACGTAAAGTTCACTGCACAAAGACAATAGGCCAAGAAATACCTCCATAAAGAATTCAAACTTTCTTCCAAAGGTACTGGGGCTGGCTCAATTATAGTGCCAGGAAAGGAAAGGAAAATTTCCGGTTGCATGTACTGTATTGAAGATCGGTTCCTTGCCGTTTCTAGCATGAATCAAAAAAAAAAAAAAAAAAAAAAAAAAAAAAAAAAAACAGTTGGAAAAGAGGTATACTGGTCTGTCTCTTGCTTTTTAATAATCTATCTTCCTTTCAGTTCCCACCTCTATCTCCCCACTTCTCAAACAAACAAACAAAAAACCAACCAACACACACACACACACACACACACACACACACACACACACACACACACACACAAGCAAGCAAGCCCAAACAGTTAGCAAGCTCATGTAGTTTTCCAAGGAGTCACTGCTTCCAGGATGCCAGCCTCCGTGGAAGAAAAGGCAGGAAAAACTTAGGTCCGTGGGGTTGCCCCCCCCCCCCCCAGGAAACGAATTTGAGTAAAGTGAAAGGCGGGTGCGTTTGCAGGGGCAGAGAAAGAAGCTTCAGCTTCACCAATTTGTCAGGGGGCGTTTCCACTGCCCCCCCCCAGGCCCCCTAGAGCCAGGGACTGCTTAGGTCAGAAGGTGCTAGCTACTCCCGGAGGCCGCAACAGAAAGTCACCTGCTGTGATCTCTCGCCTGGGACTGGGACAGGTGGAACTGACAGGGGCCAGGAGCTTGGGAATGGGAACCCACTGGGGCAGCCTCAGGGACCACCGAGTAGCAGGCATCCGGGCGGGCGGGCGGTAGTGTTCCGCCGTCTGAGGGGCATTTGCTCCATCAGGTTGAACACATTTGAACTAGCAACTTAGCTCTTTCATTACTGCACACTTAGGGCAGGAAACAAGAGACCGACGGGGAAAGAAAAGAAAGGGAGAGAAAAGGAAAAGAAACCAGCCTTGAAGTTTGAAAAGCTTAAACATGATATTGTGAATACTTTTATTTGTTTATTATATATTTAGTTTTTTATTTTTAATTTTGTTTTGCTTTGTTTTGAAGAATGGTGTCAAGTCTGTCTTCTCACAGTGACTTGGCTTGGGGACACAAAAGACTGTGTTTGCTACTTCAGTTAGAAGAAGTCAGTCAGATTCAACCACTTCTTCCAAACTTTAGAAAGACCAGCACACTGACACTGAAAGATGGGTACAGTGGCTTAAACACCAGAGAGGGTGGGCACCCCCAGCCATCTACCGCTGCTCCAATTCTTCAACCTCCTCTAAAAGTTTAAAAGACTGATATCTTTACACCTGGAGATTCAGATACTCTTGATTCGGCCCTGTCTTTCAGCCTCTGTCAATTGCATTTTACTGAAACCATGCTACCCTATAGTCAACCTCACGATTTATACTTTCTCAGTGCAAAAAAAGGTCCAGTGTCCAAGTGGGTCTTGCTTTTAACCTCAGGTTTTGGCAACATGGTCCCTTCCTCTTAGAAAATTCCACCATATCTAACCCAGGTATTGACAGACTCCCTAGGATCTGGGTGAAGGGAACCTGTGGGGGAAGTGAGAGGGGTGGCTGCTCCTCACATCTATTTTTTTTAAATCTCCACAGGGTGTCCAGTGAAATGATACATCCCTGTGAGAACTTTCTAGTGTCCAGGATACTGTGCTGCCCCTATGTGCAAGGCCCTGGAGATTGCCACCTCCTTCCCAGGGGAAGGAGAGTTCGGGTTCTGATGCTGGGATCCTCTTGGGCTGTCCTCTGGCTTCTAGCCTAACTAATGCTCCCTCAAACCTCTGACAGACCAGAAGCCTGTTAACCTAGTATGTTCCCTAGATAACTTGATCTCTCCATAGAATCTCAAGCCTCATGCCTCTTTTCTCCAAGAACATTGTCTATTCAGGAGAGGGACACTCCTAAGCAGAGAGGAACTAGTAGATTTGGGGTTATTTTGAGACTTGTGGACCTGTGTTGACTCACAGGCACACCTGCATGTACTAGGCCACTGGAGCTCTAGTAGGTCTTGTAAAATCCCAGATGCTTCTCCCGGGGAGGGAGAATTCCCTGGTGTTCACGTGTGTGGGCACCGGCACTTTCTCCTTTGGAAGCTGTTTCACTCCTGTTCTATGTCACTTCCTACTTTACCTCCTCTTTCTCTTCCTCATATTTCAAGGTTATGCATCCGTCTCCCTTGGGAGCTGTAGCGTGGCTCTCCAGAGACCTGTATTCTGCAGCTGAATGCCCCTGGAATTACACGGCTCTGGAATGGCGGTAGGCATCTTTAGCTGGGATAGGTCCTGTAAGCTTTGGTTCTGGTCCACCAAAGCCCTTCGAAATTAGCTCTCTCACAACTCCCATCACAGCTCAGACAAGGTGAATACCAACAGGTGCAACTGAGTTTTCTCAACAACCCCAGTTGTCCTCCCTTCTCTATCAGAAATGACGCCCCGGACCAGCTTTCCTTTCCCGTTTGTTCTGACTTGAGTATTAGGATGTGTTGTAGCAGCACGGACAGGGAAAAGATTGCAATTTTCTTTTATGTTGTCTGGCAGGATTTGCAGCAGATATTAATGGAGACATAAGTAGCACGTGGAAGGTATTGAACACAACTATTTAATCCAAGAAGGTTGTACCAAGAGAAAAATCCATACTGAGTTGGGAGTGATTCATACCTTGAACACACCTAACCCCTTGCATCCTCATTTCTGCCTGCACACTTCATTAGTAAATTCTGTAATTAAAGCATATTTCGACAATGTGCTTTTTGTATTTTCTAGGTATGCGTGTGGAATTTCCCCTCTTCCTCCTTCTGGTGACCCCAGAGGTTGTAGGTTTCAGAGAGTGAGTGGAAATGGCAGGCGGGCTGCGCTGCAGCAGGAGGCCGGAAGGTGACGGCCGACCTTAGGCGAGGCAGGAGGTCTTGGATGTCAAACGTCGGAGCCCGCCGGGACCTGGGAATCAAGGGCGATTGTTGCTACTTGATGGGAACAGACTGCTGAAACGCTCCAAGGATAGTAGCTACCGTTGGTACTACAAGTAAAACCGAGAAACGGTTATTCATCCAAAGCGGAAGCCCCAGGAACTTCAGTAGGAGAGCAGCAGCAACAGCAGCTCTCTCAAGTTCAAGATGCTTCTCGTCTTCTCCGGGATAATGCGTCCGTGGTCCAGCCCTCGACCTACTTCTTTTGTGGAGGGAAAGATTTATCCTGAAGTTTTTTTTTTTCCCTTCTCTGCTCTTGTTTCCCTTATAGACAATGTAATTTATGGCCGAGAAAACATTAATAATAAATATAATGCAGGCTTATTGTTGACTCCCACTCAAACATAGTCCTCTGCCCCACGAATCATTTCTCTGTCCAAGACTTTTCATTTCTTTTATTTTTTCTTTTTTCCTTTGGGCGAGGTGTCTGCTCCCCTCCAGCTCCCCGCTCTTGCTCCCCGCCCCCTGCCGCCCTCCCCGTAGCTCCCTTTCTCCGCCTCCTCGGCGATTGCCATCTGACAAGATCTCCAAATCAAAGTGATAAATCGCTCCAAACTTTTTTTGGCGGCGCTGAGATGTTGGAGGGGCGTCTAGCGCGCATGTGCGAAGGTGTCCAAACTGACAATGCTAGAGATAGCGAGTGTGGATTGAGAGAAAGAGAGAGAGGGAGGGAGAGAGAGTGAAAGACCGAGTGTGGAAGTGTGTGTTCGTGCCTGAGAGAGAGAGAGAGAGAGAGAGAGAGAGAGAGAGAGAGAGAGAGAGAGAGAGAGAGAGAGAGAGAGAAGAGGGAGGAAGGGAGGGAGGGAGGGAGAGAGAGACCAAAAGAAGGAAAAGATCCAAGAAAAAAAAAACCCAACCACCCAGCAGCGGCTGCAGGACTGGGCACAGCATGAGATCCAAAGGCAGGGCAAGGAAACTGGCCACAAGTAGGTGCAATATCCCTTTTCTATTGGCTTTCCCCCCTCCTCTGCCATCTTGCATATCTGTCTCTAGCGCTCGGGGAGAGAGCGCGGGCTGCTTTGGCGCGGGGCCCCGGGTGGAAGGCAAGCACAGCGCAGCTTGCAGCCGGAGCAACCTGCCGATCCCAGCCTCCACTCTCTGGCTCCTGCTCCAGGCGCAGAGGAGCCGCGGTAGCCCTAAGCCCCGCACCAGAACCAGCTGTGGCAACTCCGGGGTGGGGGTGGGGGCAGCAAAAAGCTGGGTGGGAGGGAGGAGAGCGCGCGAGAATGAGCGGGAAGGGGTGGGGGGAGAGGAGTGTGTACCCCTCCCCTCCCTTCCCCCCAGGCGGGGGAGAGTCGCCTCTAGCCAACCAGCTAGTCCCCGGAGCGGGAGGAGGGGGGGAGCTTGGAGCGGGGGTGGGGGGGCCGGGCGGGGGGAAGAGCGCCTTTCCGAGGCTCGGTTTGTTTCTGGGGTTTGGAATGGGTGGCGGGCTCCGAGGGAGCCGCGGTGGCGGCGGCGGTGGCTGGCGGCCGCGATGAAGTTGGGAAAAGTTGCGAGGCAGCCGCTTGCAAGTTGCACGGGCGAGCGGGGCTGCGCCGAGCCGCGGCTGCGGTAGTGGGCGCTGTGCGCTCGGTCCTTCTGCGCGGTGGCGTGTGCGGCGCGGCGGGAGCCCCGGGAAAGGGGAGGCAGAGAGGGGCCGCGGTTCTGGGCCTGGGTGTGGGGGGGGAGCACTGGCAGAGAGCAGCGCCCGCTTCCGCAGAGCCACTCTGCAGGTGGGGAGAGAGGAGGCCACGCCAGTACTCTCCGGCCCCGGCTAGGAGGGCGAGCCGCCAACCGCGAACGCGGCGCAGACAAGGCCGTGAGGGCGCGCTCCGACCCGCGAACCCCGGCTGGCAGGGCGCCGAGTGACCCCCAGGGGGCGGGCTGTCGGAACTTGGGGCCGCCGAGAGGGCGCAGCTCAGCATGCGGTTCTTTTTCTGGGTGCAGCCGGGGTCCTGGGTCATTCATCCTCCCCGGCGCCCTCTGCCTGCCCGGAAAGGAGCAGCCTCGGTCACGCGGGATTAGGGCAGTGGGGTTTGGGGCCAGGGGCGACAGAACTCCTATCCCCCCACTCTTTCAGCGAAGGGCTTGGGTGACACACCGGGCGCCGGTAGGATTAGGCGACTGGGCTGGGTTTGTTCAAAGGCTTCTTCCCTGCGTCGAAGGGGACCTGGCTGGCAGCCTGCAGTGTTCTCTTCCCGGTATTAGAGCTGCTTCGGGAGGGGACCGGCCAGGCCACCCTTGGCTCTGACACTTGAACTTGCGGAATCTCTAATTGTTTGGTTTCGGACCAGAGAGATGAGAGATGGTATGTGGGTAGTATGCACCCCCCCAAGCCCCTAAGCGTCCCCCCCCCATCACTTGCACATTGCAACTTAGGGTTGGAGGCACTCGTGCGGCACAGGGAGCGTCCTGGCACCGCAGCGCCGGCCACAGTAGCAGCCCCCTCGGCGCACTGCGTCCCGGGCATGGAGACTTCACGAGTGTCCGGGCAAGATGCCGTCCTCCAGGCGCCTTTCCAGGGCTTCAGTTATTCTGCACTGGTGCGATGCACTCACACACTCCCTAGCAGCATCTTTTCCGTCAGAACTCAGGTTGTAGGGATCAACCTAACTACTGGGCCGCCTGCCTCCTCATCAGCCAGCCCACTTCTTTCTCTGCTGTTACCGCTCGCTCGCTCGTTTCACTTCGTTACAGCAGTGTAAAGTGCGCCAGCGGAACTGTTTTTTGCTGTTGGCTTTTCATTGAGCCCGATATCTTTTTTATTTTCATCCGAGAGGGAATAAATGCACACATGCTTGATGGCTTTAAGACTTCAAAGGTTAGGTGTGTGTGTGTGTGTGTGTGTGTGTGTGTGTGTGTGTGTGTGTGTGTGTGTGTTTGAGATGAGGCGGGGAGACCGGGTCAACTGAGCAGTAAGTTGTGAAATAAAAGCCTAGGGCTTTGCACCATGTCTGATTGCCCGGCATCCAACGAAGCGAAAGCAGAACGCAAAACCCTTCGAATTTTCTTAATCACCCCCCCCCCCGCCGTAGCTATTTTAATTACCAAGCAAGCTGTACACCACGGAGACCATTCAGCGTCCAGAGGCTGAGCCTCGTTTCTGATCTGATGGGACATGCCAGTCAACACATGTGAGACACATTGATTTTGTCTCGTGTGGACAAGGATGCCCAGAGCAAGACCCCCCAGCCTTAGGAACTTCTCCTGAGCCCCAGATTCCCACTAGCAGGACTTTACTGCTTCAGTTGCCTTCCCGAGACAAGGGCGCTACTCGTGTAGTTTCCCAGCTACGGTCTGGGCAATAAAGGAAATCATATCAAAACTATAGATTTTTGTATTTTAAAGCGTTATTTCCTTTTGTTGAACAGCGCGCAGCAGAGGTGGCTGGTGACCCCAGCGGTGCAATCATCTAAGGGAAACTTAGCTGGTCTTTCTTTCTTTCTTTCTTTCTTTCTTTCTTTCTTTCTTTCTTTCTTTCTTTCTTTCTCTCTTTCTCCCTCCCTCCCTCCCTTCCTTCCTTCCATCCTTCCTTCCTTTCTTACTTTCTTTCTCCTTTCGTTCTTTTTTTCCTTCCTGAGTTCATAAGAGGCAATGGAACCAAAATATTTGAAACAAAACAAGACAAACCAATTTACCTTAATCGTGGCAAATGTAAGCTTTACAAGGGAAATAAAACACACAGAAACAGTTCTTTCTCCAACAGTTGATTCTTTTTTTGTCTTTTGCGTATGTCTTAGGTGGATGTCAATTTTAGCTTGCTTGACTAAAGTACAGGAGCCCATGGTCAGCGAAACCACATACTTTAAAAATGTTCCCTGATGTTACACGGACAGATTGAATGTACAACCTTGGATCTAACCTACAGGTCTTGGTTTTACACAATACTTGAAACCGATAATTTCGTTGTAAACCATATAAGAAGACATGAAAGTTTAATGTAAAAAATTAAAAAAGGGAAAAGCAAGAAAATCGACATAACGTACTGTCCAAAACCTTTGACTTACATTTGCATCTTCAAGAAAAGAAAACTAAATAAGCCAAGCCCACTCTGCAGCCAGGAGACTTCTCCTCTGTTTTATTTGGGGTGTGTGGGGCAGCTAGAGAAGCACCTGGGCCTTGCCAGAGTTGCCAGTTGCCACACTCCTCAGGGTTGGGAAGGAAGTGAGGTAGGGTCTGCCGTGCACGTCTAGAGCCTAAAATCCTGAAGGGAAACCCACTCCACTTTTTCAAAGTACCAGCCTGCAGGGGTTTCAATCAGAGCAATGAACAAGTTGCATCCAGTACCCCCCCTAGTTGCAGACGAAGAAGGCCACGAGATCATCAAAACCCTGGAGGGGTGGGAGGAGGCACTTGGTACTTCTAAGCTTGATCTTTGTTTGCAAACAGGCTCCAGAGTAGGAAAGGTACCTGCCAGCACTGACTCCCTCCCGTGTTCAAACTCTCTTGCTCTCGCAAACCAGCACCAACGATTCTAAAGACACAGCCGGGTTCAGGTTGGGCTCCCAGTGCTTGTTCACCTTAAGAAGTGACATGGGCACGCTGCTCTGCTTTCAAGTACACATTTATATGTTTATTTCAGGCTGCTTTGGAGGAGGAAAAATTGTTCTCCCGGTGGAGGCTGAGGCCCCTTCTAGGAAGGCGTTTCTTTTGCCATTATTTGATCATTACCCTGGCTTAGGGCTTCTTTATTACGTTTGGCACTTTGAGACACCATTTCGCCGCATTTTGCACCCTCTCTTGAATCTGTGCTTACAGGAAGGTTAATTATGCTTTTCGTTCTCCCCTCATTCCCAACGTTGTGGGAGAGGACGGTTCATTAGCTGCAGAGCCTTAAGTGCCTGGAGTCCGAGGCTCAGGTTTGGCTACTGTGTGCCCCTGTCGCTAAGTTTAAGTCTGTGTGAGATTGTAAGTTTTGAGGATAGCCCCATCTCTGCACCGGGGCCTACCCTCCTGCACAGATAGGCAACATGTAGGGAGATTGTGTAATAGAAATTAACCAGTCTCTCTCTCTCTCTCTCTCTCTCTCTCTCTCTCTCTCTCTCTCTCTCTCTCGTTGAAGGTGCGTCTTGTAAGCAGTTTCTTTTTAAACATTTGAACGTTGGAGAGTTTATTTAGTTTTGCTTTTGGAATGGGGCGGTGGTATTACCAGAGGCTACGTCATGGACCACAGCAGGAAGGCAACAGCTGAGGACTCCTGGCTGAGTCTAACCTGGGACAGAGAAGCAAGAACGAAGGATTATTAATCCCCTGTGCTCCCACCTTAGTGGCCTCTCTTCTGGCATCCCTGGAGTGCCTTGCTGAAAGCAAGCGGGCCACAAAGGGACTTGATTGGTCACAGGTTCTTTTCTGGTTCTCAAGGTACTGGGGAGCTAGACAGAGCTCAATTTTTCTTACAGTCAATGATATCCTCTCCTGTTCATTTCCACAGTCCTGGGTACAGAGAAAACTGGCCTTTATGGGGCGTCAGGGTAGCACAGGGACAGTCCCAGGGATGGAGGAGCCAGAACTCCTTCAGAAAATACTGTTCCTAGTCGCTTCCAGTCTGTGTGCCTCCCCAGACGTCTTGTCTTGCTTTGAGGAATCTTTGATTAAACAGTGCACTCCTACTTCAACCCCAGGGTGCCTAGTGTCTGGCACACCACTTGCCTTGAGCCTTGTTTGCAGCTACAATGTGGATACATGCAACCTGTGCATAAAACTCCTGTCCCGGTTCTGGAACTTTCTTGTGCACACCCTCATTTACTCGTTCACTCTGCAGGGCATTCCCTAAGGCACTCCGAGGTGGGGGCACAGGCCAGGAGGAGACAGACATGCAGCAAGGATGCCAAGCACTACTTTCTGGAGTGATGCTTAACCCTTTCTGGACTGAAAGCTGCTGTCCAGGCATTTCTGTCACAGCCTGTGGGTCTGCTTTTCCCTCTGGTATGAATCAGTAGTTCCTTCACCATTTCCCCACCCTACTAACCAGGATCCTTTTTCTAAAATTAGATTCTTTCCCTCTCCCGGACTCTCTGGCCTCCTGAGGAGTTTAATGGGGTTTTCAAGGAACTTGTCCATGTAGAGAACAGCACTGAGGGGGAAGGACTAGAGAGAAGCAGAGTGCTTCTTCCAGACTCCTAGCTGTACATTGGTAAACACACCATTAGGACACATAGAGTAAATAATTTCTGTTCACTGTTGTTGCTTACTTGTCATGCAAGAACCTTCACAGGAGTTTCTGCACAGGGAAGAAACTGTTCACAAACTCCATGAAAGTGTGACACATTGCTCTAGCTCAACACTAAAGAGTTAAGCACACTTGTCCTCTTTGGAAGTGCCCTGGTTGGGGTAGATTATTTGAGTGTGGCCCAGATGCTGCTGTGTGTATAACTAATGGCTTTTACCTTTTTAGTTCAAGTGGGAGGAGAGAAAGGCCTGGATTCCTAGTCCAATGGGTCCCTCTGGAGACCGGGTCCTGGCTCCTGGCCAGTTCTGTACAATGTCAACATTGAATATTTGAATTCCCAGACTCCATTTAACAAGTTTCTAAATAAATAAACTCATTGTGTGTGTGTGTTTAAAATTATTTCACCTCTTTCATAAAAGCTTATTACATTGGTCTTGCAAGTTGATTTTCAAAAAATAGAATAAAATAAACAAACAAACAGAGCTTAAGGCATTTTTAACAGCCAGAACTCCACAATATATGTATGTGTTACAAAGCCATTCTCATACTTGGGTGTGGGTAGAGGCTTGTTAGAGGTTAAGTTATTCTGTGTCACATGATAGCCAATCAGAATAAAATAATACAAAAATAAAATAGAACTAGAAAGAGTTCAGAAAGATAGCAGTGTAGAATAAAACAAACAAATAGAATACTGTAAGTTCAGAAAGTCAGTGAAATAGCAATCATATCTAAAGGGTGTGTGTGACTATGTGAATTCGGTATCTTGAAATATTTGATAATTTTGAACGCTGGGTTCTTGGGTTTCCCTGATTTCTGTGGCTATGCACAGACCTTCCAACCCTCAAAACTTACAAAGGCAAGTGTAGGATCCTACTTAGGGAATCTTATTTCTGGGCATTTCCCTTGTCTCTGTGTAAGCTGGATGCAATAGATATGTGTACATTATTCCAGTGTTTCAGTTTGGTCAAAAGAACAATATGAACCTTACAGTTTTCCCCATCTTTCAGCATTTTTGGACAACCACATAGGGTTTTATGCAGATGGGAGCAGCATGCCATGTTGTTCTAAGAAGGACTTTTTCTTTTTTCTTTTTTTTTTTTTTTTAAGAGAAGCAAGTTCCAGTCTCTTGCAAGTGTGGACTCCATCTGGAGTTGTTAGGAAAGAAAGTGGAACTTGCTTTAATTTATTTGTGTAAAGTCCATTATTAAAAAGAGTGGGATTTGAAAGGGCACATAGCAAACCCCATAACATTTAGCTGGTAACGTGGAGAGCTCAAAGCCAAGGGAAAAATACCACCAAGGCATGCAAACCCTGAATAGATTACAATGACCTCAGCCATTTTCATTTTCAGAAATAATAGCCATGATTAAAATGGGGGGAGAGTTCGGCTTGGAACTGAGCTCTTTGCATTATTGTAAAAGTTCTTTTGTCGTTAAAGAACTGTTTCATTATAGAGGGGGAAAAGCAACTGAATTTTTAATCAAATTCCTGACTCTCTCTTCAAAAGTGTTTATTCTGGAATTTCTTTAATTTTGACTTTAGACATTATTACTCAACAACAAACATGTTTTGGTTTGTGTGTTCGGTCCAATCATGTACCACTAATTTTATTATAATTCCAAAGAATAAATTATCTAGAAAACAGATTTTATTAAATCTTTTATTAAGTAGCTGCTGGGGAGTCAATGACTATGTTATTGGGAGGATGGAGAAGGAGCCTTAGGCCTGTGAAAAATCTGCCCGAAGATCTAATTTTGGCATCAGTGTTGTCCAAACGATGGCATTTATGAAAGTCTTTCGGTGCAGCTCTTGGTAGGGTTTGGTGATATTTTCTACGAAAAATATTAACGAAGTCCTGCTGTGTGGTAGGCCCCATGCTCAGCAATGCATGGTTTCAACTCTCATCAACATTTAAATGTGCACAGCAGTGTTTGAATTGAGTGTGATCCCGGATTGAATAGCCAGGTCAGCTTCAAGCAATTGGATGCCTCTTGTGAAGTGGGGGCAATAGCACCACCCTCCCTGGGCATCTTCACTTGTGAAGTAGGAATAATCACACCACTCTCCCTGGGTTCTTTATTTGTGGAGTGGAAGTAACAATACCATTGGAGTACTGAGTGTTCATCAAGTGAATGTTGGCCAAATACCTAAATCTCAACCAATCAATTGATCAGTCAATCAGTACATATTAATCATTTCCTGTCTGATTCATTAATTAAAATTTCTGAAGAGGAATTACCCTTTTCCTCTCCTAGACCATTTTTTTTTTAATCCAGTCTCAGTTTTAGAAGTACTTATATGTCCATAGGAAACACCTTGTATTTTTTCTCAGTAAGTTATTCCCCTGGGTAAAAGGAGATTGCATATAAAATTTGGACACATTGTATGTAGTTGAAGCCAAGCCAGGTAATCAATTTGTTGTGAAAAACCGAGCTGTTTGTTTATTCTTTGTGTGTGTGTGTGTGTGTGTGTGTGTGTGTGTACATGTACACACTTGTGTTTTGATAGGTTAAAGTACTTATCCCAGAATCTGATATCCAACCACTTATCTAGAAAGAGAATCTTTGACAGCAGTTTTGTGTCTTTCTCTCCTCTCATGCAGTTCATCATTAGTTGTTTAAACAGCAAAAACAACAACAATAACAAAAGACCAAACTGAAATACCCCTTCCTCCCTCGTAGCCACAGGTACCAATCTTTATTTCTTAACCCTAATCTTTGATTTGTGGGTTAGGGTTTGGGGACAGTAACCATTAGGAGACAGTACAGGTTCTCCACAGTGGGAGAAGACTTCATTCGGCTACTGATGGTATTCAGAGGAAGGGTTGTCCCCTGCCTTTCTAGGTAGTTCTAGATGTCACATTCTGCACACTTGTCACTGAAGAGTCCAACAGATTTTAAAGACCTAAACCTAAGGGAGATAGAGAAACTTATTTTTAAGGTATTGACTATATTATCTGATGGGAATGGCTTTATTGGCAAGGAAAATTATATATGTCCAGAGGGCATTTGAAAATAAATACATTGGCTTTTGTAATCATGTATGGTATTGCTAGCACAGGTGTAGGTGAACAAAAAGTAAAATTTGTCTCCGAGGATCCGAAGTGAGAGCCATGGCACAATATTAATATAATGGACACTGCTAATGAAAGTTGGGCTGAACAGCTAATTTACATCAATTCGACCACCAGTGGACTTTTCAGTGAATGCTTTCACATCAATTAACATGGTTGGGATATTGCCATACATATAGAGGTGTGTTTGAGCAGTAATGAGCCACGCTTATAAGCAATTCCCATGAGTTCTTAGATACCTGCCTCCCAATTTTCTGCACAATGCTGAGATCTAAATTCTTTACACACTGGAGCCTGGGTGATTCTGAGCTTAGGCTCTGGTTCAGATCCTGGCTCAGCTGCTCACTAGCTGGTTGAAGTGAAGGCAAGCCAATTAATCACCCTGTGTTCCAGCTTCCTTCCTTACAAACAGGGGGCAGTTATATCATGTGAGGGTTGGCAAACCAATGAATTTAGAACTTGTGAAGTGGAATACAAGCACAACATATGTCCATTATATTTCATTAACTTTTTGGCTTCTTCCTGTCCTTAGCTTAGCATGCTCACCCAGTCTGCTCTTCTCTCCCCTGATCAGCTACCCTTGCATCTCTCCCTTCCAATTCTTTGCTATGATTTTGTGCTAGCTTGTAAATCAATCCATACTGTGCTTCTACTATTAATATCTAGTTCTCTATGATTCTATCTAAATTCTCACTTATTCATGCTCTCCCCGAAGCACACCTAGAGGCATGACTTCTCTATGCCATTTTGTTCCAATTGTATAGTGTTAACATCGGATGATTTGGGAATTTTACAATAAACCTCTCTTCTTCTTCCGTATACCTTCTCTTCCTGGCTTAACTGCAAAGCTTTTGCAGAGTGCTTTTCTGCATTGTGCCTTCTTCTAGGCTTGCACAGGCAATTATCAATATGATTAGAAATCAGTGTTGGACCTTGGATTGTGCAAACCCGTTCAGTCTCCTTGCCTGGGAAACCTGTACAGTCAGATGAGGTCAGTGCTAGGACCTTTGGGTAGCTGAAACTTCAGCTGCATACTAAGTCCATAACTGGCCTGTTTTGACAGTGACAAACCACCTGGAAAGTACATTGGAAAGTGGGTATTATTCCTAATTTTCACCAATCATATCCCTCATTTTGCCAGTGCAGGTGCACCCCCTGGCTCCTCACTTAGGTCACACTTGATCTTAAAACTCTGTGCTGCCTCTGAAGCCTACAATGCCAGTGGAGTCAAGGTAGAGACAGTGAAGATGTGATGGACTCACGGACTCCTGTGTGGATAGTTATCTCACAGAAGTCATTGGAAGCCACATTTCCCCATAAATCCGGACTCCAGTTTATACATTGTCAATATGCAGCATAACAAAAAGAAAATAATTTTGTGGTGTGTTTGAATGCTCATTTGTGACCAAGGATTCTTTTAGACTGTGTAAGCTTGACAGACGATGTTGTATTTACTGAATCTTGTTTACCGAGACTAGATGAACTCCACTCTTTCCACTTTGCCCCCTCAGAGAAGTGCAAGGCAGACTTCTCGTGTCCATGCCCTCACTCCCAGTTTCACAACAATCTCATTTCTGTGGAGAAAACGGAAATAGTCCTTAGACAGCTGTGCTCAAACTTGAATCATGGAAGGCTTCAGTGCTGATTAGTACCACCCCAAAGCCAGATGTGACTTTTTGTGCTGTAATTAGGAATGCTTATAAATTGGATTTATTTATAAGCATTATTATTTCTCCTGTGTTTGTTCGTGTCACCCAGGCAGGTGTACACGGAGGCCAGAGACCAATGTTAGGCTGCGTTTCTCAGTTGCTTCTGTGCCTTATTTTGAGACACAGTGTCTTGCTGAACCCAAAGAACACCTTTTTGGCTAGACTGTCTGAGCAGTGAATCTGTGGGATCTTCCTGTCTCTGTCACCCAGTAGTTAAAGACATATGTACAGCCATGTCTGATTTTCATTTGTGTGCTGGGGGTCCCAGCTCAGTTCCTCAAGCACAGTGAATACTGTGCCCACAGAGCTGCTTCCCAAGCCCAGACCCTCCCTGAGATGAGGGTGGAGACTAGGAGCAGTGGCTTCATGCTTTGCTCTGGAGCACAGATATCTTTGGTGGGAGGTTTGCGATTAGGTCATGATAACTGTTAGTGAAGTAAAAATGGGCAATCTCACTTCTGCCGAGGCTGTGCTTTAATGACCTTCTGAGACAATCTGGTGAAAGGTATGGAACCTCTTTCCAGAAGGCACCCAAATATGTAAACATTTTCATACCACTTTGAGCCGTCGTGCACTTCCAAATTCCAGTCATGAGTATTAAGGAGGTTTACCTCTTAATTCACCCTGGTATATCATTACATAAGACCCTAAAGTCCTCAATAATCTTTTAATATTATCTTAGAAATTTTATTTTTATCACACAATTTACCCTCAATATATAACTAAAAGACTGTGTCACATAGGAAATGCAAGTTTTTTTTTTAATTGTTGCTATGTACCACCTGCTGATTTGCAGCACTCACCACTCATCTCAGAGGGAATTCCTGCACTTTCCCGTGTGCACACAATAGCTGCTAGCACACACATACACATGCATGTTTATGACTTGCCTTTTCCTTTTCGAACTTGAATGTATACCTCCGATCCTTTCTCTTGTCCATACATGCCCTTTGAACTCATTCATCTCTACTGTTTGGACCTAACACACTGTGCTTAGCCAGTCCTCTAAAATGGCATTTAGGTATTTTTCATTTTCAGAAAAGAACGGACAGGGAAGTTCCCCAACTAGGACTCAGAAGGAAACTGAAAGCAAAGTCTACAATTAGAGGAAGCTTGCAGTTCAGGGTGAAGTGTGCTGGCTTCTGAGAGGCAAGCACAGCAGGACTGGAGGAGGTCACCAAGGGCTGCCTCACCCTGTCAGGGCAGATCTGATTTCCAGGCATCTTTAGTTCCCCCCTCTCCTCCCCAATGGAGGATCAAGGGTCTAGCCCCAGAGTCCAGGCACCTTTGAAAGATCCATTGTGATCTAGCTGAGATTTCAAGCTGAAGGAATTTCTTTGGATCTCACCTTTCTGCTCCATTTGCAGTCCTGCCTGCTGTGTGGAATCAATACACACACTGCAGCAGGTTGTCAGGGTTTAGCGCTTTTTATATATTTCTGTAATTTCCTTGTTGAGGTGGCACATTATTATCACACTGCCCTATCCAGTGAATATACTTCAAGCCAGTGGATGCTAGTATTGAGTACATGAGGGAGGTTGCCTGAAGTCATTAAAAACTTACTTTGATATTCTTACAAAATTACCCATAATAATTTCTAGCCCATGAATTGGAAAGACTATTTAGATAGCAAATATTTTCAACTGGTAACCAGACTACAGAAAAATTTTTATAATGGAAACTATCTCTTACTTAGAACTATAGCATTAAAAAAGTGACAGTATAATGTTCCACACGAAAGCCCGTCAGCTGCAAAACTCCATTTTATTATAAGTTATAAACCAGGATAGGGAGATTTCTGAAGGGTGACTTTCTTTGGTAGTGTTGCTAATTAAATATAAAAAAGTCGTGAAAAAATTTGTTCAACTCATTTGTTTGCACAGAAGGTTACCCCCCCTCCACACACACCTGCATGCTCATTGAATAGCTGAGTTTTGGTTCTCCTGGTAGCGACTTTGCTTATTAAAGTGCATTGGATTGTTTGAAATTAAAACTATACTGGATATTTCAGATTAGGTTTGCATGGATACCACTCAAGGAATTAAAATCTAGAATATAAATCTTTTTTTTTAGAATATAAATCTTTTAACAAATTAATTTGCTTAAATTGTGATTCCTTAGAGTACAGAATTTGTTATCAGTTCATTTTTTAATTGTGTGTGTGTGGTATGGGAATTAAGGTTGTTCTATGGGGGAATGGAACAATGCTCCTAGTTAACATTTTTCAAGATACATTTTAATTTATATCAATCAAATTGAGCCAATAAAATATTGTAGAGTGCCTGGTATGGATGGCATGACAAACAAAAATCTGAGAAACCCTGTTGCTTAGAATCATTGGAAAGATGGGCATACAACTTGACTACAGTTTGTAAGTAGAGAGCCTAACTATGTCTTGTTGCTGTTTACCAGTGACTACAAAACAGTTTCAGGGGCTTGGGGCACTGGATCCTATGCTACTCTTTCATCAAATCCTTTTATTAGCACTGTGAAGCCATGTGCTTGGGACGTTAGATTTGAGATCTTCCGTCTGAAAATAAAACCATGTTCTGTCTCTGTTCACACCTGTCAGACCTGAAGGCCTTGGACGGCTTGACTCAATGACAAACATCTTGATAAGGGGACAGTTTTTGTTTAATGTATTTAAAGACAAAACCCAGGTTATTTATAAATAAATATTGTGCTGTTGGTGAGCACTGCCCATGCATTCATGCAAAATGCGTATTGATCTCCTAAATTCTAGGAGAATAGAAGACAAGAGACAAGAATTCAGACAAGGCCTCTGCCCACATGGAGCTCACCTTATGGAGTAGACAAAGGCATTTGTCCTTATTGCTAGATGTTGCTGAGTTATAAAGAAATAAATGTTGCATTATATGTTAGGAAATACACTGCACAGCATCAGTGCCAGAAATGTGTGTGGTGGCCAGGGACAGACTCTGGTGTCTCACTTCCTGCCTTATTAAGACAGGGTTTCTTTGTTGTTTGCTCTTGCCTATGCCAAACTAGTTGGCCCTCAAGCTTCTAGTGACTCCCCCATTTCTGCTTCCCATCTCTCAGCAGGGGTACTAGAGTTACAGACATGCACTAATATACCCAGTTTTACCTGACTTCTGGGGATTTGAACTTGGGTCCTTGGGCTTGTTGAGCAAATAATTTAGTTTCTGAGCTCCATTGGGGATCTTTATCATGAGCTTGATGAATGGCACACTGACACTTGGAGAGCTGCAGACACACACATTTGCTTTGTTCTTAATTTTTGCCAGAAGCAGCAACACATAAATGTTGTAAATAAGATTCATTTAAGTTTTGTGGCACGCATTTATAGACACCTAGTACACATTTAATTGACTCCATGAACTAGCAGCCTAGACAGATGTTTGTGTATCTTCCTTTATAGATGGAAGGAGCGAGACTTCTGTGTTTGATCTGCAAACACCAGGGTAGGGGCAGCATCAGAAAAACATACTAAATATCTGGACCCAAAATTTAGTTCAGTTAAATAAATACTTATTGAGCATATACATTAAGAGGTTCAAGGCAAGTGCTGAGCGTCCAAAGAGAAATAAAATCTGTTCCCTGCTCTTGAGGAAGTTAGAATCCATTGGCAGAGACAATCATGTAAACAGATTGCTTCAATACAGGGAGGTAAGAATGAAGGCAAGGGTAGAAGGCTGTACCCACTGAACAGCAGTAGTCTGAACAATTCGACAGTGTGACAAAGGATCCACCCTTATGTCACATCAATTCTCAATAGAAAATTCATCATCTCTTCCTGTAACTCAGGAAAAATGTTTCAATTTTGAGAATTACAATTTATAGGTTTAAAAAAAGATTTTAAAAATGATTTATTTTTATTTGTATGGGTGCATGCCTGGTGTCCATAGAGACAAGAAGAAGCATTAGATCCCATAGAACTGAAGTTACAGATGGTTGTGAGTCACCATGTAGGTTCTGGGAATTGAACCTGGGTTTTCAGGAAGAGCAGCTTGTGCTCTTAACTGCCGAGCCATCTCTCCATTACTTAAAAAGACTTTTTAAAATTACATTACAGTTTTTGTATATGTGTGTTCACATGCCTGTGTGTGTGTGTGGTGGTGGGGGGGCTTGGGTGTGCTATGGCATGAGTGTAGAAGTCAGAGAATAGCTTTTGGGTTCTCTCCTGCCACCATGTGGATCCCAGGGATCAAATTCCTATCACCAGGCTTTGCATCAAAAGCCTTTGCCTGCTGAGCCATCTCACCACCCCAGCAATTTAGGCTTTTAATGTACTTTAAGACTTGTTTCTGGGCCTTCAGTTACCTACCATGAGGGAAATTTACATGTTGGGTGGTAGTCCAGTGTTTCATGAAGGGTCCACACATCAAATTGTGTGTGTGTGTGTGTGTGTGTGTGTGTGTGTGTGTGTAAGAGAGAGACTGAGACAGAGAGAGACAGAGAGAGACAGAGACACAGAGAGACACAGAGAGAGACAGAGAGACAGAGATCATATTAACTGAGCAGATGATATATCCTTGGGTTTCTGCCCATACTGTGGCTCTGTGAATGGACAAGTCACCCCCTTCCCATTATCCCAGCTTTCCAGTTTTACTCCATGTGTAGTTTTCATAACCTTTCCTGTCATTGGTTAATAAGTTCTTTTGGGAGGAGTTTCCTCTACTAGCCATGTGCAGCTCTGGGAGGAAAATGATACAATGATACACAGGCTGAAGTTCCCATGATTTCAAAAAGTGTGTCTTGTTCCTAGGCTCAGTCCTCTTCCTCCCCGCTGCCTCCTCATCTTCCTCCTCCTCCTCCCTGTTTTTTTCTTCTTATTTTGTGACAGGGTCTCATGTAGCCCAGGCTAGCCTCAAAACCACTATGTAGCCAAGGATGACCTTGAACTCCTGATCATCTTACATTTACTTCTTGAGTTCTGGGATTATAGGCATGGAATACTACATTGGTTCTATACAATTCTGGGGATGGAAGCCAGCCAGGTCATGTGTGTGCTAGCCAAGTACTCTAAATATGAAGTATTCCCCTAGCCCTAGGTTTAATTTTTATCTAACAGAAGAAAGCATTACTCAAAGATGGGCATGTTCTCTGAAAAATAGCTTGTGTCTCATGCTGCCATGTGAGTTTGTTGTTCACAAAGCAGAAATAAAGAAGAAAAAGAATTGCTTTTTCGTCCAACTCTCTTTGCCAGCATCTTGCTGAGCTGTGTGTATGTATCCCAGCCAATGTTCCAGACATAGGCTTGGCATACAGATCGGCACATCCAATGTCATTACTACTGGGCACAGACTGAAACCCTGAGCAAAACTCCCCATTTGCCTCAGTGCAGATGATGTTAGTAATTTAAGCTTCCTGTTGACAACACTGCAATATTAAAACACAGTACAGATGTCTGACTCATTAGCAGCCTTGTATCTTTGCCTCTTCGACTTGGTAGATGGATCGCTAAAGAGGATGGGAAATGCCAAGGTTAAATACGTCATGTATCCAGGGATTTCACAGGGCCTCAAGATCATCAGCTATCTCTTCCTGCCCTTAAGTGATGGTAACTTAAGATACCAAGGCTTACCTCTGCTATCTAATGCAGTGCAAGGGGCTGCATCTTAATCAACATTCCAAATTAATCTGGACGTTGGCCAGGACTGTAGATGGTTCTGAAGTGTGGAAATTCGACTACCTGTTTCCTTTACTGATTTCAGAGTGATTAGCCTTATAGTCACTAGGTAGAATTCATTGTGGCTAAGAGCTTTGCTAGGGGAGGATGCTGTCTACAGTGTTTTAAGTTTTATCCACCTTCAAGATAGGTTAATATATCTTCCCCCTTAGTGTGAATGTTTCAAAAGTATATTTTGAAGGTTGGGGAGGTGGCTTAGTGGGTGAAAAGTGCTTGAGAAGTGTAGGCATGGGAACCTAAATTTGGATCCCTAGTAAAAGTCAGATGTGTGTGACTCTATGGGGGGGGATAAGATAGGCATATCTCTGAAGCTTTTTGGCCAATCATCCTAGCTGAAATGTTGAGCACCAGATTCAGTAAGAGACGCTGTCTCAAAAACTAAGGCGGTCTGTGAGGGTAGGGCCCCATTGCTGAAGACAATTCTTACATATCATTGAACTTGGAGAGGTCAAGCTTGTGCTTAACTAGAAACTTCACCCCTACTCACTAGGGGTGGTACTACTTTATGGTACTGGAAGGTACTTTGTGTGCTACTAGAGGAGAAAGGTAAGCACCAACCAACTACAAACCCTGTCATCTCCAATGGTGACCTGCCTGCATGATATGCTAGTGCAATAGTGGCATAAATGTTCTGGAAGCAACCAACTGTTTTGTGATTGGATTTAAAGCCTACTCCATGAGATAAAACCCATGCCTGACACTGCTTGTGTGGCTAAGAACCTGAAATTTCGAAGGCCATGGGCTTAGGAGAAAACCAAGTATTACTGTTCTGCTAAAGAAGCACATCAATAAAATGACTCTTAATGACAATCTGTTGTACCCATAGACCAGTGCCTTGCTCAGCCATCATCAGAGAAGCTTCCTCTTGAAGTAGATGGTATCTAAACCAGAGACCCACAATTGAATGATGTGCAGAGAGTGAGAGATTTTGAAGTACCCAGTCCTACATGTGATGTCTTCATCAAACCCCTCCCTCAGGGCTCGGGGGACAGGAAGCAGAAGAGTGTAAGAGCCAGAGAGGATGGATGACTCTAAGGACAATGTTTTTCAGACATTGTCAAAAGGATTGACATACATATGAACTTGCAGAGGCTGTGGCAGTGTGCACAACTTCTGCTCAAATTCAAGTCAGAGGGTGTCCCAGCACTAATAGGGGGGAGTGGACATGGGTTCCCATCCTTAACCAAGAAACCATCTCCAGTTGATATCTGCTTGCAAAGGAAAAGTTAATTTTCTTCAATTATTAGGCACACTCAAGAGCAGGCCTCATGTCCAGCAGTAGATGCCAACACAAAACAAATTCAAGGGTATTTTTGTTGACTTTTTGTTTCATATTGTTTTTTGGGGGATTTTATTTTGTCTTACTGGCAGGCTTCCAATTTTGTGCTTTTCTAGATACGGCTTTTTTGTTTTTCATTATTATTATTATTATTATTATTATTATTATTATTATTATTATTATTACCTGTTTATTTTCTAAACAGAAAGGAAAGGTCATGAAGTTGGGTGAATGGAGAGGTGTAAAGGGTCTGGGTGGAGATGGACAGGAAAGCATTATCAGGACATACTGTCTGAAAAAGTTTTTTTCAATAAAATATTGAGGTAGAGAAGTGACTGAAGAGATGTCCCAATGTCATCCTCTGGCATCTACTGGCTCTTCCATGGATGAACACAGCTGCATACATGTATATACCACACACACAAACAAATGTAAAAACTAAAAGCTATTTTGGGTGCTGTAAGCATGCTTTTTCATTAATGACACTGTCTTGGGAGTCAGGGCAGGTATTTAATCTCAATCTTACAACCTCATTTACTGTGGAACCTTCTGCCAGAGCCTGAACTTGTGGAGCCTCAGTAGCTCCAGGTATAATAATTACCTCTGCTTCGTTTCCCCCCATAAAATAAGAGAATGTGTGCTAGTTTCTATATGCAAATTTAATACTATAGCATGTGAGTATAGAATGTGGAGCCTCATTAGAGGGAAGTCTTGGCTGAATGACCTTAAAGAAGCTTCATGAGTGCTGTGCTTCAGTTTCTTACTCTGTACACTTGAGATCATTTATCACAGTAAGAATGAATAATAATACCAATGGAGAGTACTGAGTTTTTGTGGATGAGGACAGTTCATCATCATACCTCTCTATGGTGGGTATTGCTCTCTTTATTGAAGACAGACACTCCAGAGACAGGTGAGTCCTTCGTCCAGGTATCTTCATTCCAAGCGGGGAGCCAGGCTCCAGCACTGCTAATTTGCTTTACTCCAGAGCCCAGGAAGTTAATGTGAGCCCTCTACTGCCATATTCTTTTCTATCCTGAAATAAAAGTGGAGGATCATGTTTCCTGGGCATTTCAGGGCTCATAAAAGGTAATACGATTTTCAACTGAAGACACCTGACGTTAGAGAAGTGATTTCATACAACTCTTAGCATAGAGGAGTTCTGCTGCAATTTCAGTGAGTAATCTCCTCAGGACAGGGCTGGTCATCTCTTTGTCATCGGTTTCTTTCCAGAGCTGCCCACAGTGTGGTTTCCCATTACATTATGATTTTAGCTTTATTCCGGGAACTTTGTAAGTCTTTGTTGAATGAATGACATCATTACTTCATTACTGAAATTGCAAGCTAATTACACCTTACAACTTCCTAGACAGTGGTGTTCGGTTCTGATTTCCACTTTCTTCACAATATTCTGTGACATGAGCTTGCCCAAACTTACCAGAAAACCTTAAACGGGAGGAAGGTGAACCACAGCCTCTGAATCTTTCCTTCTGTCTCTGTTCATGGCTCTTCAACTTCATTTTGATACTTAAATCATTTGGGTCCTGCAGCAAAGTGTTTGTCTGGTTGCATAATTGGACAGTCTGTGTGATATGAAAGAAGAGGCCTAACAAGCTCTCAGACCTAGAATTTCATTAGATCAAATTTATGTTGGGTGAGAAGGCAATGAACGAGTTAGGCTAGCATGACCTAAAAGTGCTGCTCAGAATAATATGGAGAGCTTACAAAATACTCTCCACCATATAACTACGGGGATCAGAGTCCCTGGCCCCTGTAAGGGAGTAACCTCAGGGTGGAGAGAAGTGGTTTAAGAGTAATGGGAGGTCACTGGAAGGCTTCCAACTCTGGGCTCTAGGCTCAAGGCGAATGTCCCCTTAGTGGAAACCTTCTTTTACTGTTCACAGGTATGAGGTTGCCTTGGCAACCCTCTTTATAAATTTGTTTTCGACAATTCTAGGTAACACATTCTCAGTTGTGAAAGGACATTGTCTGGAAGACTTCATCCAAGAGAGTGATTTGGGCAGAATTCTGGAGCTCTCATCTGTTTTTAAGGAGACAGTAATGTTGGTTCTTAGAGCCCATTGGTTCTAGAGTTTTAGTTGGATGGGACACTCACACAGCCTGTTTTTTGGGATACATGTTTTTGGCAGCACTTACCTTGAGGGAGAATGGCTTTACGGAGTGTTTATTTATACTGTGTGCATCATCTCAGGCTACTTGAGGGGGCCTGCTTCAGCTTTAGGTACAGCTGGATGTTTCAAAACTGTTAACTTTACCCCCAAAGTCTCTGAGGAATTTCATTTGACTGCTACAGCTCAGCTCAGCAATGTTATTTAATTGCTCATTTGATTTTTTTCTTCCTAAAACAGAAACTTGCATTTTATAAGTCTTAGAATATTGTTTGTACCAGGTTTAAAGGGACAACGCGGTTCAGTTATTTGAAACAGGTTAAGGCCGTGTTTTCATAATGCGTTTGAATCATCATTCAATGGCTTGTTATTCTTTGTTATTTTAGTGTGCCATGTTTAAAGTATACAGTGACAGGATTCAAGAGTATAGTCTCAGGAGTGAGCCTTTAGAATCCCACTCATTTCTGTGCATCTGTGTATTTTAATGAGAGAGAGAAAGAAAGGGTGTGCATTTGGGTGGGTGGGGAGACAGGGAGAATCTGGGAGGAGCTGGGGGAGAAGAAACCATAATCAGAATTCATTGTATGAAAAAAAATCTATTTTCAATAAAAAGTAAATAAAAATGGAAAGAAGGAATAAGATTTTTTTTTTTTTAAAGAGTGTTATGAACAGGAGAACTGGAGTTTTGTAGCTTTCTGCATAGGGTGAGCCAGAGAAAACAGCGGGATTCTAGTCTGCAAGCCAGGCTTGAGACAAGGAAGACTGTAAACATCTGCATGCCACCCATGGGAGAGGGGTAGAAACAGCGCCAATTCCCTGGCTTGTTTCTCAGCTTCTGGACTGTTGTGCCCTTTGTGATTTGTTTTTCGGGAGTCAAGTATCTGTAGTTGTGGGCCCTCTTTTTAACTTCTCTGAAAGCCGAGTTTTCACCATGGTTGGTATTGTTTCTGCCCTTTAATGTCACTGGGATAAAACAGGAAGCTGTACTGTGAGGCCCTAGGCCAGGCTGGGATCTTCCTGGGGCCTCATTCCATGTTCCTGAAACTTTCACTTGCTGAACAATTTTGGATGAAGGATTCTTTTAATAATTTTATAAGTGACCCATTTTCCCCTACAAAATTCTGTTTTGAGAGTAAGCAAAAGGAAATGGTAGTACTAACAAGATCGGCTTTTGCTCGTTCACACTTTTTCCTGCCCTTTGGATTAAGGAAGAGGTAAGGAGAGAGGGCAGCTGAAGCCAGGATGTAAACTCAGGTGTGCCGGGAGAAAGCGGATGTGCAAGGTGGGCAGACCCGGTGCAGTCTCCAGAGGGTGTGTGCAAGAAACACAGTGCTAATTATTCAACATTTAAACATTTGTACTTGGGGATTCACATATTTCCATGAATATGTCTGTGGAGAGGAAGTTTAGTAGAATCAGATTGATGACTGATATAATTGAATTAGACTTCAGCTTCATAAATATGCAATGTTATTTGAATGAATAATGTTGACTCACTAGGCTCCCTGAGAGAAATGCCAATTCGGTTTGCTTCGGAGCTGGTCACAGACATTCCTACCTTGGTATAAGTGGGCAAAACAATTTGGCACTTTGAAAATTAGAAGAAAGGTCCAATTTAACAGTGCAATTACAGAAACCATTTGTGGGTATGCAATTACAGAAACCATTTATGGGTGTGCTTTTATAGTTCTGAGTAGTTTCCCCCCAGTTTTGCAGATAGATAATTCTGTCTTGAGCCACATTGTCTAACAGAGCTTTGAGAGATGGTGATAGACCCTGCCCACCTCAGCTCCCTGTTCTTGACTAGCATTGCCAAAGCCAACTATGGAGACTTTATAGTGATATTAAAACCAGGTGACCAAAGTCACCAATCAGGCCACTTTTCATTGGCAGGCTGAGGTAGGGGAAGATGCCTTTTTATTTTAGTTTATTTACTCATTTATTTTATTTTTTAAAAACCTTGTTAGGATCTTCAGAGATGGCTCAGTCTCCAAGTTTTTGCCATGCAAGTACAAGGACCTGAGTTTGGATCTCCAGCACACACATAAAAAAGCTAGTTGTGGTGGCAGGAACATGCGGTACCAGTATTTGGATGCAGCAATGAGAGGATCCCGAATGGTTTCCTTGTCATTCTGTCTAGCCAAATTGGTGAACTCCAGTTTTACTGAGGGGCCCTGTCTTAAAAAATAGAGGTAGAGACAAATACCTGACTTCAACCCAAGACAAAACGGAATTCCTTTTTTTAAACACTTTGTGAATGAACACGGTGAACTTGAGAGATAATTTGATGGCAGGAGTTTGAAGGAGACCTCTACCCACAGTGACACTTTCTGAGAACTTTATCTTCTCTTTCTAAACTGTTTCTACTTCTGGCCAAGACTCCCCTTTTCCTTTTTTTGGTTGTTGAGCCCATTCTCCAGTTGACGAATCTGTAGATTTCCGAACGCTTTCATCAGCTATCCAGCCATTTTCAGATCCCATCTGCAAATATTTTGCTCCTCCCTGTCCTTCCTGCACATTGGGAATGGATAAAGCAGAGTTTTATTTTTTGTGCTTATGATTCTCAGCAGTGTCTGCGGCATCCTGGTATTCTCTTTAAGCTATTCCATTAGAGTCTTCGCTGCAATGAAATATGTGAGTAATAAATGGGAAGGCCCTTACTCGTGATGGATAACTACTCTTAGAAACATTGTCATTTGCAATTCATTAAATGCCTTATTTGCCATTTATATTTACTGAGAATTGATACTCCCATGTATTAGTTCTTTCTCAATGACAGACCACCGGTAAATGTATAATTAAAAGGCTTTAATTCCAATTTGTCTTCATTTCTCCCTGAAATAACTTTATACGGTTGTCAGATGTGCTGTCTTCATTCCAGTGTGTTCCTCTTTGCCAAGGCCCACAGTTGTTCTTCCATTGTGAAAGGCAATGCTATATTGTGAGCAGACCTACATTCAAATTCTGCCTCTGTCAGTGGCTCTGAAGCTTTGGGCAAATCATGATGAACCCTCAACTTCACATTTCTCATCCACAAAGTGGGAGAGTGTTTCTTTCACAGAGTTATATGGAGTTCAGACACAACTGTAAACACGGTGAGTTGAAACTTGCCACACCAGGGCTAAATCTGCTAACATGGTCTTGGAGCTCCCTTACGTAAATTGCATTGGACATAGCCACATGCTTGTTGAGGTCCTTTTAAGGGGAAACAAAAGATTGGCAAAAGGCATGTAGGGACACTGTACAAGAACAGTACCAAGTCTCTCCTCTGCCAGGAGCTAGAGCCATCAAAGGTGTGGCATCAATCAGAAAGGACTCGCTGGTGGGGTTAAGGTCACACCAAAGTGCCGACTCATCTGATCTGGGCATTAGGTAGGCTGACTAATTTTCTTTCATCTCCTGCCTCCCTAAGTCCTGTAATAAATTTCTCTGCTTTCTACCTCCTGTCATTTTTACATTCCAGCCTGGTCTTTAGACCTTAGAACCCAGTCTCCAGATTCAGTAGTACACCCTGGATCATTCACCAAGTGAGGCTTTGTTGATCCTATTTCTGTCACTGCTCTGGCTTCCGTAATTCTCTTTTCAATAGTGCTTAGCTTGAAGGTGGAAAGAATTGTTATAAAGGAAGACTTCCACATGGTTGGTGCTGAATCTTCATGCCCACAGAGGCCAACAGTAGCTTTGGAGAGTTGGTCAAAGGTCTGTCTGTTGAGGTGTCTGTTGAAACATTCGTGGGCATGACTACCAGACTGGCTGGTAATTTCCAAGGACATGTACTGATTGGTCAAGGGAAATTGATGTATGCCTTGCTGGGATCTCCTCACAATTCCAGTTGGGTAGCATTTTGTCTGTTGATATCTTTTGTCCTGATGGGCAGGACAACTTTAAATTTGTGCCTGGTGTGACAGAGATGAGACCATTCCAGAGTGGTGGAGTGATGGCTCCGTGAGGTCACATTTGCATGGTGTTCTGTACTTGTACATTTGAAGTCCCTTATTATAATTTCTCCTCTTGTTCTGTACTCTGTGTAAAGTTGCAACTGTGAGCACCACCCATTATAGACTAGGGGCCCCTATCAAATATTATAATAATGCAGATAAATGAACATACTCCTTTAGGTAGGATTCCTACCTAAATTCCTCTCCTCAGATTCCATTAAAGCATCAGTATTTTTCTCGTTCTGCCTCCTGCTGACCAGCTTCCTTTACTAGTCAACAGGTGAAAGATAATTTCAATAATTATTTATTAACAACCCAATGTGCTTCAGTCTTGGATGAACTTATTTTCAGATCTGAACTATAGGGGAATAAATGCTAATGATGAGTCTGATAATCCATCCAGATCTTATTATTCCTTTAGTAGGTAATTTAGAGCTTATTAACCCACTATACTGTAGTTAACTTTCATTGTTTAAATGAAATAATTAAATTATTTCTTAAAAGTTTTATTTTGTTTTGTTTTTTGAGACAGGATTTCTCTGTGTAACAGCTCTGGCTGTCTTGGAATTTGCTTTGAAAACCAGGCTGTCCTTGAACTCACAGAGATCCACATGGCTCAGACTCCCAAGTGCTGGGATTAAAGGAGTGTACCACCACCACCCATCTGAATATTTTTAATTAAACATGAACAGTGTGTTTGAGTATTGATCCAAGTAGATATTCATTGTCTCTTGGGGAGAGTTAGCCTTTCCAGCCTCTAGACTTCAGGTTACTCTGACCAATGTGTGTGACAGAAGTTTCTAAGATTTAGCACATGCCTCACTGTGTTTGATGTTTTTTCTGTGTTACGTTAGAGACCATTTTAGCTGCCTAAGGCTGGGAGAAGATGTGATGAGGCATAGTTGACCCAAGATGGGATGTGCAACTTACCTTTGGCAGTGAATTATCTTGTTACAAGCCAGTGACATTTGGAGGCCTTAGTTGTTACTGCACAATGCAGCTTATTATGACTGATAAAAGTATAAGGATCTGAGTATTTTGAGTAACATTTTGTTGATGTGCAAATTATATATTTTTCTTACTATTGGGGTTTAGTGAGCTCTGAATTCTGTTTAATATTGTAATTAGCTTAATTTATTTATCTTCCAGTATAGAAGCAGAATTATCTACTCCAAGCTTTCCTTAGTCATATTCAGTAGGACACAGAAGACTTAATTTCTTTGAAATGTTGAAGAAAAAAATCTTTTCTTTAATTGTACTCACTAACAATATGTCAGCTCCGGAGGACATGTTTGTGGATTAAGGAATATCTGAATTGGTTGCTTCAGACTTGAGATTCATGCCCACCCCTGAACCAAATCAGAATCCATATTTGAAGTTTAGAAGGATGCTATAGTTCTATGGGTGAACTAGACTCTGTCACAGATAAATCCAAACTTTTCTCTTGTCTAACATAATAGACATTTATTTCTAAGTCATATCATAGTCTAACATGGGCAGGATTAACTCTAATGATTGACTCACCCATACAAGAGTTTATTCAGAGACTTGGATTTCAGTATTTTACAATTCTTTCCGCTTCAACACAGAATACTAAAACCAGTTGTAAAAGAGATCTTGTGTGTGTGTGTGTGTGTGTGTGTGTGTGTGTGTGTGTGTGTGTGTGCGCGCGCGCGCACAAATGCAGGGGTGTGTGTGTGTGGGGGGGGGGATCAGCACCTCTTAACTGTTACATGTCAGAAATAATACCTATCACTTTTGCTTATGTTGCCTTGATGGGAACTAGCCACATGGTTCCTTTTAGGCTAAGAGGAGTGTGAAGCATGAAAAGATCCCTGGAAGGGAATCTGCTACTAAGCATGTCCTCCACACCATGGAAGGGATCTCTGAGGTCAGGTAGCCAACTTAGCTGCAATCCCATGCAGCACAAAGGGAGAAGAATGAAGTGAATATTCAGGAGGTAACCAGCCACTCCCAAAACAAGGAAACCTGTCTTCCATGTTGGGCAGTCACTGATCTGTGCTCATGCAGATATGTAAGCCCTCCACTGCCCAACTGATGGGATCAAAACTCCTTTTATGATTTGAAAATAACCATAAAATTGTAAACTAGAAAGTACATGACTACTTACTTACATGTAAGCCATTAACTTCCCCTCTCAGGAAGAGTAGGTGAGGCTCAGGACTGATTTGAGGTCAGATACACAAATAATGTCCAGGAGGATTCCTGGAGAAGAAACCAGAAGATATTAGTGAGGCTCATACAAGGGGCTGCTTAGAGAGGTAGAATGAAGCTATGACATTCTCCTTGAGGGGGGCTGAGGAACAGAGTGAAGCCCACCTCTGGATAGACAGGTAGGAAGAAGGAAGCACTAAGACATTTCTCAAAACACAACAAAAGAAGAACCCCAACACAAAAAACCACAACAATGTGGTGGGAGATCTAAGTGTCCCAAGTGAATGGCAAGCTGGCCAAAGACAAGTAGTTAAGTGTAAACATCTGTTATGCAGGAGTTTTCGTGATCCAACCTACGAAATGCTTTGGAAACTTTTCTTACCTTTCAAGTGTCATGTTAAATATTTTTTTTCCTCCAGAGAGACCTTTGACTGGAATTTCCCCTACCCCTTGATTGCTCAGCTACTGTCTTCTATGTTAAAGTTGTAATCATTTGTTTACTTTGGATAGTCTCTCATTCTGGAATCCATGCTTAGTTGGAGTAGAAGCTATGTGTCCTTTGACCCCAATTACATACCCATTACCTCACAGAGTGCATGGAAAAATAAGGACTGTGCAGTGTGTTTAATCACTTATGAGCCCATAGTTGTAAGCGTTTATTATTTTTTTTAACTTTAAAATGTAGCTCCTTTGTCCAAGTGAAACCCTAAGTGTTGGAAAATTCAAAACTTTTAGAATGTAAAGATTACAGGTGATGAATTTTTGAGTATTGCAATCTCAGTGGATAGATTTGGAATGGAGATGCCCCTGCACTGTGTTGCCCTGCAACAGTCCTGTCTAGACCAGGCTTTTCAAACTCCTTTCTGCCCAACAACTTTTTAGATAAAACTGGTTATATAGGATCACAAAATATCCAGATCAAACACTTACTGATGATAAACTATAAAAAGTATTTTAAAACCAAGGGTATATGTATAATTTTATCATTATTAAATGTAAAAGCAAATTTCCATATTAGTGAGATGGGCATGCTGGCTTATTTTTACACAAAGCCTTCCATCTTAGCTGAATATTTGATTCTGGAAAACAAAGAGCCAACTGACACTTTGATTGTCTATTCCTCATTGTGTAGTTCAAAAATGGCAGAATATTAGGGCCGTTTCAGAAATGGCTAGAAAATTTGGCCTAACCCTGAGCTACAATTAATTTAGTAATTTGTTTTAATGAAACTGAAGTTAGTAATTTAGATGACAACTTAAAATCATATCTTCTATGGGGCCAGAGAGATGGTTCAGCAGTTGTGAGCATCCCTGCTCTTCCAGAGGACCCAAGTTTGGTTTCTAGCACCCATGTTGGGCAGCTCACAACTGCCCATAACTCCAGCTCCAGGGGATCCCACGCCCTTTTCTGACCTCCAAGCATGCTTGCATACATGGTGCCCACAGTCACACAACCCCCACCACATTCCACATAAAAATATAAAAATAAATCTTAAATAAAAAGTCTAGCAGAACTAAAGGTAGCTATTTTGATACCAATGTGCTAAGGAATCATGGTAGAAAAATATTTTTTCTATAAATTGTTTATAGTTTGTTTTCTGTAATTAAGGGATTGTGTTTCTGTAAGAGCCAAAAACATTGTATGCACATTAAATAATAATTTTCAGCCCACAACATTCAGTAGTGTAGAATGTGAGCTGAGGTTTTTGAGGCAGCATTGACTTAACATTGAGTGGTGTGATGAGATACGCACTGCATTACAGTGTTCAGACATAAGCTGCTGTAGAGAAGTGCACATCGAGATATTGGTGAGTGCTGCTGGGAAACCCACAGGTTCATTACGCACTGGATTTCATAATTTTTGGTAACTTTATTGTGTGTTCAGAAAGCTTTTACTATTGCCATATATTTTGGTAACCCATATATTCAGTTATATGACCCTCAGTTATATAGATTGTGAACCATAGTTTGAGAATCTGGGAGCTAAACACAGTGCTAGGGATTTCAGTTCCAGTTCTGCTTGATCTTTATTTTGGAGTTGGCTGTCAACCATAGGTCTACAATAGATGATGCTAAAGAAACTAGGCTGTTTGTGCTTGAGATCTCAGTCATCCTTGGCTTTCTCCAGAGTCAGAATAAAGTAGATTCTGATCCATCCTGTTTGAATCTATTTTTTAGTATTTAGTTTTATGTAACAAGCCAACACAAATCTTTGTGTATTAAATAAATAGCCTACTTTCTTCTAGTTCTGGGTATTGGCTGAATTCATCTGAGTGGTTGTTGCTGGTGATCCCAACTGTATTCAGATGTCTAGGACTGCAGCCGTTAGAGGACTAGTGAATTGCCATTCAGTTACTCTGCTCCTGGTTATCAGAGCTTACCTGTGGCTCTTTATGACCAGAGTGTTTGCACATAGCTACTCATTGTAGTTTGTGATTCTCTAGATGTTAGCTGGATCGCTGGTGGGATCATACCAAGCTGTAAGGCTTCCTATGGTCTAGTGCAGAAGCTATGCTTTGTTGCTTTTGCTGTATCCTTTTGACTAACTGCATACCACAGGATCAGCCCAGATTCAAGAGGAGAAGACTGCACAGGGACTTGAGACCCATGGGAGTGTGCATGCGTATGCGTGCTTGTGCAAGTTACCATAGAGTAACGACCATTGCTCTGTTGAGAGTATATACATGCTTGTTCTAGGTCATGGTGGGAATGGGGAAATGCCTTTCTCAGCTGATGGAAGTTTCAAGTCAGGAATGAATTTTTGTCATGACTACCAGGAAACAGCCCAGAAGATACAAGCTAGTTTGCTATAAGAATCACTGGATAGAATCTTAAAGCTTTGAAAGTCTGTGTCTCCCAGGAGGCATATCTACTGGTTGGCAGCTGTAAATTGCTAAGGAGTGGCAGTGTTGTATCCAGAAGTTCTTCTAACCCTCATGTGAATTAGAACTGGTGGGGATTTTTGTGCTCTTTCCTATAACTGAAGCATGATCCTTCCCCACCAGTTTTCTGTTTCTTCCTCTAGTCCATGAAAGATATATTCAGGAATGGTTTTGGATACTATTCTAGAAAAGTGTATTAATTGCTTATCTCAGAGAAGCAAGTCCTTAATTTTAAAAATAAATAAATAAATAAAAAATCTTACTGGGATAATTATACAGATGTTGAAAACTTCACGTTCAAGAAAGCATTTTTTTTTTTCTGGGACTGGAGACATGGTTAAGAGTGCTGCTGCTCTTGGGGAGGACACTGGTTTGGTTCCCCGCACTCATGTGGCTCCTTACAACTTTTGGAATCCCCAACTAGATGCAGGGGTCCCCCTCTGGCCTCCGTGGGCACTGCGTGCACATGGTGCAAACATGCAGACACATGAAATAAATGCATTTTAGAAGGAGAAAGTGTTTTTCAAAGTTTCATTATGTTTTTGTGGCTAAGGCCATGGAAATGGGCTAAGTGAGTGAGACTGTTGATGGAATGACTGTATCCAAAGGTCTGATGAGCTCTGGTCAAGTTGAGGAGGCTCTTTGGTGGGTGGTGGTAGTCATTTATTCTTGTCTTAATTTTATATTGGTAAGCATGATGCAGAAAGAATGCTTTGTAAGTTCCCCAGATGTCCTTACTGGATGATATAGACAGTTCAAAAGATAACAAAGCATGTTCTAAATGATGTCTTATCAAGTTGGAACTCAGCTCTGTGACCTACAAACGCCCATTCAGGAGTCACCAGTGCAGAATTGTTCACGGAGATTTAAAAAATTAATTGCATAATTATCGTCTGGCTTGACAGCAAATTCAAGCAAAGAGTAATGAGTTGAACAGAAGTTCTGTATGAGTAAGAGATAGTAGGCGGCTTCCGCAGAGCTGGCATTGACTTAGGTGCAATAAAGAAGTAAATCAATTACAAAGTGACCCACCCCAGTGTTCTGTGGGTTAGTCAGAGCCTATCTAGAGCGTTTCACATTGTACTGTGTGATACGTTTGAAGAAAGACACTGACAATCAGGGGATATCAAGAGGAGGGTGAGATAGCTTGTGAAGGGTTTGCAGACTGTGTTATATCAGAAACTATAGATGCTATTTAATTAGGGTAAGATAGGGAAGTCAAAGTGTACCCACACCACTAGTATCTGAGGATACAAGTTAATAGAGTGTTCAGCCTTTAGAATGGTCTTGAAGAGGGATCTAATTTTGATAGCAACATGGATGGACAGGGTCTTGTAGAGAAATCTATATGAGCTGAGCCAGGGATCCGTGAGATCTACCAAGAAAATGATGAGTTTTCTGTGGGAGATGAGGCTGACAAAATAGGCTATGGCAGGTGGTTCCAACTCTGAGTGTGACACCAAAGTGAGTGTTTGCCACAGAGGGTTGTAATCTCTGATTTATAAACTAAGGACTAACCATGGTAATGCTGGTGATAGCAATAAAGCTAATACTAACTCATTTAATTCCATGTTTAGCACCATGAGCTAGACATTGCTGAATTCTCATCTCATAGATTAGAAAGCAGGCTCAGAGGCCAGAAACTTTCCCAAAGTCATGTTCAAGTGGTGGAAGAGCAGCCTGGCCTTGAATTTGTGTTCTGACCTGTCCCCTGGATAGTGCCCTGGGAGTACTACAGGGTGGAGGGCTGAGCTGCCTGCTTCTGTAGGCCTGTGCCCTGCCTCAGTGTGCTGCACTGTTAGAGCACTGTGCTCCACCCCAGACCCTATCCTGAACTGGTGTTTCACTTGCCTCCTCTGCTTGGAACTACCAGACAGAAAAACAAAGCATTGGAGATATCGGAAGCAGATGACTTAGAACAAAGTGATTAAGAAGCCGTGTTTACTTCTTGGATTCTGAAGCCCTTCAAGTTCAAGTTTGAACACTGAGGCTTGGGTGGTGTATCCTGCCTCTGGTTCATGGCCAAGGGTTGGGTGTGTCCAGTATAGAGAAGTGCTTTAGGAGTGATTTAAGTTTGAGTATTCCCAAATGAACACTATCCCAGATGCATAAGGTTAAATTCTGGCTTTGTAAGGCCCTACTAGACATTTACAAAAGAGAACCTTTTGGCTCTTTGTTCAACTCCCACTGCTGCCTGAAGGCCTTGCCATTCTGGAGCTACTTGTGTGGCATTGATGTGCAGGCAAAGGTTGACTAGAGCTGGAGCCCTCCTGTCCACCGCTTGTAACTATTACTCTTGCCAGTAAGTCTTGGTTATCATCAATAAGAGAGATTATTTATTGAAGTGAAAGGTTTATGTAAGTAATGTAGGGGCTGTGGGTTTATAATGACGTTGAGGAACCTCCCTAAATAGTATTTTCTATGGGCCAATGAGAAAGCTCAGAAGGCAAAGGCACTTGATGCCAAGGATGATGACCTGAGTTCAATTTCTGGGGCTCACATGATGGAGGGAGAGACCTGACTCCACCAAATTGTCCTCTGATTGTCACATGTGTGTCATGGCACATATATATCCACACATACATCCTCAAATTCCAAATTTATAAGTGAACACTAAAAAAAATTCTTACTGAGTCACATACGTGTAATTGCAATACTCTGGTACCAGAGGCAGTAGTATTGTTTTGAGTTTGAGCCCTGCCTGATTGCCATAGCAAGCTCCAGGCCAGCCAGGGATACATAATGAGGCCCTGTCTTGAAAAGCAACAACAACAACAACAACAACAAAACTTAAACAGCTATAAAAACCTTATGATCATTACCTCAGAAACTCTGTAAATGAAAGTTGAAACCTGTGCTATTAGTGCTGGATAATGAGCTAATTTATCTTGCCAAAAAAATTGTGTGTGTGTGTGTGTGCATGTGGTGTATGTGTATGGTGTGATATCTGTGTGTATGTGTGATGTGATGTGTGTGTATTGTGTGTTTGTATGTGTGGTATGTTTGTGTATGTATGTATGTATGTATGTATGTATGTATGTATGTATGTGGTATAGTGCGTGTATGTGTATGTGTTTGTGTGTGTGTGGGGTGTATGTGTGTGTGTTTGGATGTGTGTGTATGTATGTATATGTGTGCTGCAATGTGTATGTGTGTATGTATATATGTGGTGTAGTGTGTATATGTGTGATCTGATATGTGTGTATGTGTGTGTTTGTATGTGGTGTGTGTGAGTACACATGTTTTCCAGAACTTGGGAATACTTAGCTTAAGGACGAAGGCCTATTTGTTTTGGGAGATGCAAGGTTAGTTCAGTTAGGAGTGCAGTTTTCTTTCCTATAACAATGCTTACAGGGCATCACTGTGTTCCTAGTCCTGATGAGGCTGTCCTGTGGCTGGCTGGCCAGGCATTGTAACTGGCCCTATGCTGTGGCAGGCCATCTAAGGGCAGGGCTGTAGTATGGATACCAGCACACATTTCCTGGACATCTTTTGCTCAGGGTCACAATTCTTCCCCACACTCCCTCTTTTTCCTTTTTGGGTATTTTGCTTCCTCTCTGACTTTTTTCCCTTCTAGGACCTTAGCTGCTTCTCTAGTTTTTCTATGTTCTCTTCATCTTGAAGCCTACCCTCAACCTCTCTTCCAGAGCTGGTTAACTTGGAACACAGGTCACTTTGCCTGATATCATGAGGCTGTTCTTGCAAAGGGCAGTTGGAAGTCTCTGTGTTTGCATGCTGGGATACTTTGGAGGGCATCTTCCCAGTGCTTGAACTATCCAGGGAGAATTCATGGGTGAATCATGTGTTTTCTGTTTGCAGCAGACAGTGCTGCCCAGCAGGACTGTAGCACATTCACCCTTTGTTTCTGGAGTCCCACTCCTGTTAGTGACATGTTAGTGAGAGGGGTGAGGGCCTCAAGTGCAAGCAGTTTTCCTCTAACTCATCTAGCATTCACATATCTATCTCCTGCCAAGCTGTATAGCACAAAATGAATGGGGATTTGAAGATCATATTATACCTGAGTTATATCACTGTTGGCCTCCTGAGAAGCCTGTTCAAGGAGCTAGAAGATGGTAGCTAAACCGACAGTGGGTTTCTCTGAGGTGGGAGTGAGCGAAACATCTGCTTTTAGTCTGCTTGTCTGGATAGGCACATGTCGCTTTGTTGTTCCAGAAGACGTTCGGCAAATACACTGGTACATTTCAATGGCTCAGAACTTCCTGTTTTGTGATTTTAAAAAGAATACCTTTGGAGCATGGCGATGCTCACAGAATTCTGTGTTGTTTAAAAGCATTCTCAGTCTCTAGGTTATCACCGGGAAAGATTGATTAGGAAGCTCCATGGGACAGAAAGCAGATGACAGACTCAGCTCATTGTTTTTCTCTTTCAGTCAGCAGTGTTTGTTGACATTATAGTGTGTACAATGAACCTAGTGTTGAAGAGTAGAAGGCCACGAGGTACAGCATAAATACACTATAAAGTACACAGAGACCCCATCTAAGCGGTTTCTTTTCTGCTTTACAACCTCCATTCCCATAAGGCTTCCAAAAATCAGACCACAGTAAAGCAACTTGGGGGTCTGGAGATAGAATTCGGATATAGAACAGCCCTCTGCTCTGCACTGGAGTCACTCAATGGCCTGTTCCACAGAAAGGAAAGGAAGACCAAAAGCAAGAAAAACAAAACACCAGGATGACCTAACTGAGATGGATTGCCATACATTTCATGAACAATTTGAAGGACAAAACTATTTCAGGGCATCTGTTGTGGAATATTAGTTGAAGATGTGTTACATTTCTTTATGCGGTGGAACATTTGTTTATTGATGGAAAAATGTGTTGCATTCTTTTATGTTGCATTAGTTTAACTCTGTGAAGCTGTGTTACGTTGCCTAACACACCTGATTGGTCTAATAAAGAGTTGAATGATCAATAATGAGGCAGGAGAGAGGGATAGGCAGGGCTGGCAGGCAGAGAGAATAAATAGAATGAGAAATCTGGGAAGAGAAGATTGAAGATCGAGAAAAAGAAGGAGAGGAGGACAGGAGGAGCCAGGCACCCAGCTACACAGCAAGCCATGGTATAAGAAGTAAAGAAAGGTATACAGAAATAGAGAAACATAAAAGCCCAGGTGCAAAAGATAGATGGGATAATTTAAGTTAAGAAAAGCTGACTAGAAACAAGCCAAGCTAAGGCCAGGCATTTATAAATAAGAATAAGTCTCCATGTGTGTGATTATTTGGGAGCTGGGTGGCGGGTTCCCAAAGGGCAGAAAGAGTTAAAAAAGAAAAAAGAATACAACAGACATCACTGGCAGATGGAATGATTTTTTTCTTGCCACTTACAAGCAGAAACTGTACTTTTGGAGTCTAATATTTGATTCAAAAGCATCAGCTTTAGGAGTTGGGGTTTAGACTTTTGTCAATTCATGTTCATGTCTTGGGCAATTGTGTTCATGTCTTTGAAGTTGGAGTCAGCTCATCTTTAAAACAAAGAGGTTTGAATATATTTTAAAAAGTCCTATCCACATAATACTCTGTGATCGGAGGCTGATCTCGCAAGCTTGAGTCATCCCACCTGCAAAATGGAGCCATAAATAGACTTTGTTCTCAGAGGGATTATCTGGTTAGTGGATGCTAGGTGGCTAGTGAGGTGATGGAGTATTCTGAAGGATGAAGAGTGTCATTGAGTGTATTATCCTATGTTTCAAAGGATCTCTTGATTTTGGTAGGTATTCATACTGCTTTATTTTGAATATATTTGAATTTTCATAATATGTAAATTATTACCAGATTGCTTCTAGGGAAATGAAAAGGAAGAAATAAGTGAGAAAAGATGAGAGTTGGCCATATTTACTTGCTCTTAATTCAAGCTGGGCCTGTGTAGTCTCCTCCCAGTAAGCCAAGACTTGTTCTTAAACTCAATGACTTGTGGAATTGGTGGTAAGTATTGGTGACAGTCAAAAGCCGCTGCTTTCGTTGAACGATGAAAATGAAAGCAAAACACCACCGACAAAGCCAGACATAGCCTCATATTTCTGTGTAATTAGCATGGGGTTTCCCAAAGTGTGGGCTGTAGACTAGAATGGAGGATGGAGTGGTTTTAGTGGGTCATGGGCTGTGTACTTAGGAGCCTTGAACCCCGAAGTGATGGGCATTTCCTTCCAATAACTTAAAGGATAAGTGTGGCTTAGTTTGTGCTAATGTCTCTATTGGACAAAAAGAAAAACTTTGCTGGGAAACATAATTCAGCTAGATTTAATAATTAAAAAATTCACTCTTCTTTTAGCAAATGATACTATTTTTGATTTAAAATTACTCATAATTAGCTTGAGGGACAATAGTGAGAAAAACCGGTAAATAGGTATAGTCCAGCAGATGATGATGTGGAGATATTTGTGAAGAAGCTACCAGACTGAGCAGAGCTTGGGGAGCAGTGGTTGCAAATATCCTCATAACACATCCATATCCATATGTACATATACATAGTCATATATGTATCCATAACACAATATACATATTCACATCCATATATAAAACCATATACATATACCCATATCTATAACACACATATACACATTCACATCTATATATGTAACTATATACATACATACATACATATACACGTCCACATACATATGCATATTTATACTCATCCACATATACAACCATATATGTGTGCATGTATATACATCCATATACATATACACACGAACATACATATATCCATATCCATAACACATGTATGCATATACACATCCATATACACAACTGTATACATATATACACACACATCCATATACACATTAACCAGCTCTGTGCTTTGCCTCCCCTGAGCCCCTCTTACAGAACTTTGAATCTCCCTCCAAAGTCCCAGAATCCTTGCTTACTCTTTGGAACCCCGATTGCCTGCCTTTTCAGCCCAACCACTGCACTCCATTGCTCTATGGAATAAGTTCTTCCCTCCCTTGAGATGACACGGTGCCTTGCGTGTTCTTGGACAGTGTATGTAGTCTGTTGCTTGTTTTACCACACCCTCAGCTTCCCACACAGAGCAGTGGCTCATTAGTCCTACAATCCACTGCCAGGTCGCCTGCAGAGGAGGTTCTCCATATATGCTAACTCCAGTAGAGTCTTTTAAACAATGATGAGTGTAACCTCTAGCACCATAAAAATTAAACAAAAACCCTCAGAAGCAACAATGTGTAGTAAAAATTAATTTGAAAAATTTCCTTCCATATACTGGTAGCGAAGTACTTTACTTTTATAGGTCTCTCCTGTGCTGTAAAACTCTTGAGTGTTCTAAAAATATTTTAAAAAGTAGGCATTTAGAACCTCTTTAATGAACTATTTCCAAATGTGGCTAAGATGTTTGAGGCTTTCCCTGCATCAGATGTAAAAGCAGTGTTGGGAGCTGAGGACCAGGAAACTTGGAATACTGGGTCTACAGATGGGTGTTGAAGTTCTACAGGTGGCAGATGACACAGTTCTTGGGGAGACCCAGAGAAAAAGGTTGAAGTTCTCACTGGTAGGGGGGGGTCTTGTTTGGACTTGAGAGCACTTCTGGATTCCTGGGAAATAGCTGGTGCATCTCTAGCTTCCCCTGGACTTGAACTTGGTTTATTTGCAGTCATGAGGGCGCCATGCCACTTACTCCCAAACAGTGCACAGCTGGTCTGCAACCTAAACCACAGCTTTATTTACGTTCTCCAAGAACTGTAAGTTAGTTACTGTTCTTTTTCTGGATTTCTCAATGGCTTGCTTTATGATAAAGGGCATCTCTCTTATAATTTAACGTTAGGAAGACAAAGGCTAGAATCAAGAGTTAAAAAGAGGACTGAGGGACCAAAAAAGAGCTACCAATTGTTTCATTTTTGCCTAAGAGTTTAGCTTCAAATATTCCCATTAAAATGTGTTATTAGGATTTCAACATTATATTCCAATTCAGATTTTTGACTTTTCACATGAGTGTGTACGTTGAATATACTGGATATGGAACAGCTTTATATTCTATTGAAAAATATTGTGTTCATCTATGGTCAAATGATAACATACATATATTTCAGTGCAATATTCCATTTACACATTTCTTTTTAATGCTTGGCTCATGCCAGTGTGTATTGCATGCAGTATGGATTAAAGGCGTGCACCACTACAGCCCGAACACGCATGCAGTATGGAAAAGCATTGGTTAGGCAGCATCCTTTCCTATCAGTTTCAGGTGTGACCATGTGAGTAGCCAGACATCTAATGTCTGTGCTGGTGTCCTGGCAGCAGGTGGCTTTTCACTCCTCCCTCCTCCCTCAACTCTCTGAGGCCCAGTAAAGGCTAACACATAAAATGACTTTCACACCTTCCTTCAAACCTCACAGTGTAATGCCAATTTTGTGGGGCCTCATATACCCTCCTTTTACTGGAGTCAACTCATAGAACTGTCGGTGAATCCCATTACAGTTCTGATCACTGGAACTTGCTTTAAGCAGATCCTAAAAGGGTTAAGTGATCAGTCTTCCTTCAAGGTGACACAGTTGCAGATGTCAGCACATTTGTGAGGTATTGAACATTTGTATGTTCCTTAGAAAGCACTGTGACAAGTGTGTGTGTGTGTGTGTGTGTTCCCAGGAGTTAAGATATTTATGAAAACATATTAACAATTGAGAAAGCTAAATACTCAACTTACTGGAAAATTAGGAAGAGGAGAAGCAGGGATGAGCTGGAAGAGAGACAGGGACAGGGGTGCTAACAACAGTCACATGGGATTGTTACGGAGACAATAGATACCCAGAATCTTCCAAGAGCCCAGAATTTCTGAGATAATCATATAAAAGGGGAACTATGAATCCCGCTGCTGGAAGCCAGGTGTGCTTAAAGTATAAGGGTGAGGGACGATGTTACAGGGCACAGCTTGAGCTTGCTGTCATAAGGGAAAGGAGAGATGATGTGTGGCACACACCAGTCTCTGAGCTGCTGCCTGCAGAACAGCTCTTCACTTCAGTGATCCTCACTAATCCAGTGGGCTGAGTGGGAGGGAAAGTCAAGCTGACAATTTCTAAGGTCTGTAACCTGCCAACGTCTCCATTATCTCCTTTAAGGGCAAATGTGTGTTCAGGCAACAAGACCTCTCCCTCTTTCTTTCCTCCCTCCCCCTCCCAATTATGACTAACTTTCTAATGGGGCAAAGTCTGCTATGCCACACAGCCATAGAGAAATGCACACCGTCTATTTTTTCCCGATATAGTATTGTTAATGGAAGTGAGAATGGCTTGAAAGGGTGGGAAGCTATGCCATAAATGCACAGAGGGAGAGCGCATGCTATTATCATGCAAGTTCTATGTCATACGCATCTGAATTCTTTATGGCATTGTATTCTGCTCTGACACCAAGGGGGAAAAGTCCCAGGGAAATGTTAAATGTTTTTTGCTCTGTCACAATCATCACTTACTCAGGTAAACTTACAAATAAAGTGAGATTTTGGAAAGAGCTCCTAAACAGCTATTAGAGAAAAGTTCAATACTAGGTACGGTTCATGTGATCCCCTCAGCATGCTAGTTTCTGGAAGGCAGTGTCTTTGCTAGTCTGAATTCCCTGACATTGGAGGCTTGTATTTATCCTGGGATCTGTGGTCCTTCTGTTTGTGGGGATGATTGCTGATTGCTGGTCAATTAATTGCCTTGAGGGTCTCGGATGGAAATGAAGTTCACATTGCCAAATGTTTTTACTGGGACCTAATGACAGATCACCTGAGCTATCCTTCCTCAACAATTAACTTCAGTTTAGAAGACATTTAGAGCCTTTTGGAAGACATTTACTAGGGGGAGAGTGATTTGTGGGAAGACAGAATCCCAGCCCTTCAGATGAAGGATGGGAACAAGATGTACGTCTCTCCTTTGGATTTACTGTTTATGTTCCCATTTCTCAAGCAGTAAAACTTCTCGCTTTCCACAGACATGAGCCTTTAAGCCAAAAGCTCACACAGTTACTAAAAGGTTGGGCTGCTCTATGGGCATCAACAGCGAAGACTATTGGGCCTGTTTAGTACATAATAGGCAAGGCTTAGCAGGCTGGAAGAAAAGAAAACTGTGAAAACAACTTTAGCCAGTGAAGAATGAGATGAGAAAAGGGAGCCAGTTAGGAGAGGCTTGACTCTCCCATCCCCTCCCTTCCTATCTTTCCCCTTCCCCCTTCTCCCCTCCCCTCCCTGGCAATGAATTTCTGGAGCATAAAGAATTAGAAATTTTAAACTTACTTACACAAAATGTGTCTTGAGCCTAAACTGGCCTCAAACTCCCTGTGTAGCTGAGGATGACCTTGAACTTCTGATCCTCCTGCTCCTACCTCCCAGGTGTTACATTTACTGCCATGTTCCACCATGCCCAGTTTATGGATGTTAGGAATTGAACCCAGACGTCGTGCCTGCTACGCAAGTATTCTACCAACAGAGCTACATTCTCAGAGCTCAGCAATGCTATTTTTCTAATCAATAGCTGTCATTATTAATCTGCTACTTGCCAATTGTTTATAATCACACTTTGGCAACTGTGTGTAGTTTTCATTTAGTTCCTCACAGCCCCAAAGGCACCACCATGCTGCTTCCAAAAGTCATTGTTTTTTCCCTTTCTTCCTTTTGGCCCAGCTCTGAAATTCAGAAGGGCTAGGGGCTCTGGGGATGGTCAGAGATCTCAGTCTTCATGAGAAATCCATTGTCAGCCACAAAGCAAGGCAGTTTTCCCATAGGGGCTGGTAAAAATATACACACATTAGCAAAGTAAATCAGGATGGGGCTGCGGGAGACACTGCTGGGTTTAGCTGTCCAGTGAGAAGTGGAAATGTTTGTGCACACCAGACGGTGTGTCTGGCTACCTTGAGGGAGAGTCCCTATTTGGTCTGGGAAACAGCTCTGTGTTTACTACCAGGGAAGGCCTATGACTGAGTGACAATGACCAGGCACCGCCATCAGGATGGGTTTCTGTTCTAAATGTCTCATTAAGACGACTGGGAACACTCCTCCCTCCCCCCCCACCCCCCGTAGCACGCTTCTTTGAGATAGAGAAATCCAAAAATTTGTTCCTGTCAGAGGTGGTGGTGGTGGGGGGACAATCAGCTCCGAGGCTGGACACTTGAGAAGATGCAGTCTTCAGTGGAAGCTGGACATCCAGTGGGTGTCATTGCTATGGAAGCAACTCAAGCTGTCCTGTAATTTCTCTTCTTTGGGGACTTTCAGGGATCTCCATGCCAGAACAAAATGTTTGGCCTACTCCAGAGGGCTTTGCTCAATAAAGTCTTGTTTCTGGAACAAAATTGTTTTTGACACAAACATCTAAGAAGGCAGTGTATCATACAGGTGGAGAGATGCCAATGGTAAAAAGCCAGAGCAGGGGTGTAGTATGGACTTCAGCTTTCTGTGAAGGGACACTTTATTCAAGCCACGCAGAACCCCACCCACTTCCTGGTTGTGAAGGGCTATTCAAAAGTCTGTTCAATAAAGTGCTGGGAGACATGATAAGCAAGACTTCCATGGCCTTCATCTCAGTGGTCAGCCCCAGGCCGACTGACCAGAGTGACTCTGATAATGACTGTTAAAGATCAGGCACATAATGGGATCAGAGCTGTTAGGGGAGGGTGATACACATAGCAAATTCGATTGACAGTAACTAAGTAGTCCTGTTTAATAAGAGCCATCAGAGTTAAAGGCATCCTGGAATAAGCAGGTCTGAAATAATTGAGAAAGAATAAGAATAAAGGAGGTGGGTGGGAAGCACGCACGCACACACACACACACACACACACACACACACACACACACACACACACGAACACATTCACACATGCACACACATACATGCACACATTACTATCAGGGTCAAAGACGTGTGTATGCTTGTACATGTATATTTGGGTCTTATGAGAGTCAACATTTTTTCCTTTTCTAAAGATTTGTGACTTTTTTCTGGGTAGGAAAGATGGCTCAACAAGTAAGGGGGTTTCTGTCTAGCCTGATGACTTGAACTGGATCCCAGGAACCCACGTGGTGGAAGAGAGAACTAATTCCCACAAAGTTGTCATCTGACCTGCACACGAGTGACTTGAGCTCCTATGAGCACACATACACTAAATATATAATATTAAATATCATAAAAAGTTGAAGGTTCATGGTTTCTTGTCTTTTTTATAGAAAAAGAATTTAAGAGGCAAGTTGAGTAAATAGAGAAGAAACAATAGCCCCAAATCACCCACTTCCAATGTCTGTGCATCTAAAACGTGCAAACTGTTAAACTGCTAGCGAAATCAGTTTAACAAGGATTGTTAGCATTAGTCTACTCTTTTCCGGGAGAGTATGTAGGTTGTCACTGTTATTTCATTTTTATGTAAGTCACCAATCCTAGGAATACTTGCTTGTTCATTGAAAACCTTAGAGGAGTCATCCCTTACTATTTCTGTATCATTTTACTGTGGAGCACTGTCATGTACTAAGACAGCATGCTGCATTTGAGTAGATGTACAGGGTGCCTTTCTGTGTTGCCATGGCCATGATTACACACTTTCAATTTATCTTTGTCACTTTGATAAAGTGGTTGTTGGTATCTATAGGCAGATGACTTGGGCTCAATCTAGAATAAGCAGGGATTGGACATGCAGTGAGGTTTGAGAGGACTGTTACTTTTCCATTTGGGAGTTGGAGAAAGGGCTTCACCTGTAGCCTGCATTGTGACTCGATTCATTTCCTTCCCCATTTTATGTGCCACATATATGTAGGTGCACTGGGTTTTATCTGTCAGGTGTTTTTGGATTATTTCTCCCCTTTCCCCGCCTCTCCTCCCTTTCTTCTCTCTTTCTTTCCTTTTTCTCTTGCTCCTCCTTCTCTCCCTCTTCTTTCTCTCCCTCTCTTCCCTTTACATCCTCCACCTCTTCTCTTCCTTCCTCGTCCTCCTTGCTCTTGGGTCTGGAACCTGGGGTATGCTAGGAAAGTGCTATGCTATTGAGATACATTTGCAGCCCCCTGATTTTTTTCTCATTCTGTTTATCTTATCTTTGGCTCAGTGGGGAATTTCTGTCTGGAGGTAGAGCTGAGAGGAGACAACGAAGTGGGGAAGTGGGGAGTTCTCCGTGAATTACCCAGTGTTCTTCCTTCTAGTGACCATGACCCGGGGCGGTCTGGGCCCACAGGCTGTTCTCTTAAGCATCCTGTGATACCATCTGAGAGTCCTCAAGGATACGGCCTGCTTTTACTAGTGTTTGATCTTATCTTTAGAACTCTGGTGCCAGGGCAGTGCCAGGTACACAATAGGAGCTCCATAAAAGACAGGTGACAGGGTCGTTTAACCAGATTTACTAACTTGTGCTGTCTTGACTTTTTCAGTCTGACAAAAAAAAAATGTCTCAGTAATAAGTGAACTAATCTTTGCAGAGAGGCAGAGGGTGGGTTATGGGATGTGCTCGGCACTAGGCACAGCACAGGCTCTTCCTCAGTCTGAAGCGCTGTCATGTGAGGCCCACATTCTGTGGGATATCAGAGATGCAGTGTTTGGAGACTGGAAGTGGTGTGAGTCTGACGCACTTCGTTTAAGCATGAGCTGACTTCTGTTAGCATTGCCGTGACAGCTCATAACATTCAATATGGATAAGAAGGGTCAGAGCTCTTGAAACACAAATTGTCAACCTTATTTTGGTTTATTAGTTTTTGCAGTGCCGGGACTCTGACCCAGGACCTTGGCATGCTGGGTATGCACCTGCCACTCATCTACTCCCCCAGCTTAACAGATTGTCAACTTTTAAACAATCCTTTCAAATTTGTTAAAATTTATTTGTGTGAGTGCATGTATGTCCTTGCACACATGTGCAAGAGTTGGTTCTCTTCTACCATGTGGGTCCTGGGGGTTGGACCAGATCTTCAAGCTTGGCAGCAAGCCCCCTCACTCATAGAGCCCTCTTACTGGCCCTCTCATTATTTCTAAGAAGGCTTCTACTTGGTCTCTTTGGCTTTTCCCTTCCCTCCTTGGGAAGGCAGCAGTGAAGCCAGCAGCTGCTGGTGACTAGCAGAGCCTGATATTCTGACAGCTCTCGCTTGAGTATCTTTATTTTCAGAAAATTTGGTAAACAGATAAACCCCAGCTCTGCCTCAGCCAGGCTGCTGCCCAGAAGGACACACTGGCTGTTTACTGTTGCTGACAGCTTTTACAAGATGAGCACTGTTAATGACTGACTGAGATGGGGGTAATTCAGTGGGTAGTACACTTGCCTAGCATGCACAAACCCCAGGCTTCTACCCCCAGTGCAGCATAACCCGGGAGGGGTGGGCATGCCTGTCCCAGTGCTGAGGAGATGGAAGCAGGTCAAGGTGGTTGTGGGTGTATAGGTTAGCTCTATGCGTGGGCCACGGTGGAGTCAAGTACTTAAGATTATGTCAGGTGAACTGAGTCTCAAGTCAGTGCTATCTTTTACACTAGACTGTTTCATCTGGTTCAATTCCCTTACAAGTCTGGATCACATCTGGAATAGTTATCACAGGCTTTCTAATCTGAAAGGGAATTTAGAGAGCACCTTGTCTCCAGGGTTAGCTGGTAGATCAGAAATTCAAGGCTCAGAGAGGTGAAGTGACTTCCCCAAGATCACACAGCTCTTTATGGCTGACTTTAAGCGCCATATCTTTTCTTCTGTGTTTGTATTTTTATGTTGCTTTTTCATTTTTAAAATGACAAAAAATTACAGTAGTTAGCTTTTTATTCCTGTCTACTTTACAGAACAGGAAACAAAGACACTTCTTAGAAATAATTAGATCCCAAGTCCTCACTAATACCAATACTAATGCTTGGACTCCACAGCTACAAAGGCAGGACCTTTGCTTGCTCCACTAATCGGGGGCCTGGCTGCACCCAGATAAAAGTAATAATAGGCGTTATCTGCCTCTCATATTCTGCCCTCACCGGGGTATTTTGGCTGTGGTTATTTCCGGAGTCCATGGAGACAACCTTGGCTGAATCACTTAAAACACTTTTTAATCACAACTGAGCACCTGTACCATCAAAATAACTCCTTTTAAAAGTGTCCAATATGTTCAACAGGCTAGTATCAAACAGCATCAGGAAAACTAGGAGCCGACAGCATGATTAGGTGAGGAAAAAGAGCAGAAAGGCTTAGCTTTTAGTGAACATTTGGCAAACAGGGTTTCCCAAGTCTTCATCCTGAGGCTGCCAACAGAGAAGCAGAGACCCTTCTGAGGACCTTTTTAAATGGCCCAGCAACCCTGAAAGCCAGGCCTGGGTTCTCAGGGAGAGGAAGCAGAAGCCAGTGTGCTCGCCATATATGGCGTCGTGGGCTGGGTGCTGTGGGCTTTGGAAGCCCAGGGCTGCAATGGAAATAAACCTGTTGAAAACCAAATAAGATGAACACCGCGGAGCACAAAAGAAGGAAGGAAGATGACCATCACTCGGGCCCTCTGAGCCTTGTGTTAAAATGAGAATTCTGTCCCCTTCTAAGAATAAGCCTTCCAGTATTCGCTTCAGGAAGTCCCATTGCTTCAGCTTGGATGGCGAATATGAAAAACAAAGCGATTGTTTGTTGACACGTATTCCAGCAGGTGCGGTTCCATTCTAAACAAGAAGCCGCTATTGTTTTCAGGAATCTGGGTGATGAGTGTCTTAGAACATGAAGGGCCTGGTTCCCCAGGGGGACACCAGGGTACTGTTTTTCACTTTAGCCCTTGGGTCTGGTGGTTTTCATCTTCTGTGTCCTCATGACTAGTGGCCCTATAGGTGTATGGGAGCTTCCAAAGGGAAATCTAGGCTGAGCATGTAGCTCAGTTAGTAGCATTTAAAGACCCTGGGTTTGAGTCAACACTGAATAAACAGTGTGGTGGCACACACTTGAAATCTCAGCAATTATGGGATGGGGGCAAGAGGAACAGGAGTTTAAGGTCGTCGTAAAGTCGCACTCAGCCAATCCAGACTACACTGAGACCGTCTCAAAACAGAAAGGGCTGGGCTTTGGAATTAAGGGTCCAGGGTGATCTGCTCTTGGTAAAATCACTGGATACCTGGGGCTCAGTCTTTTCCCCAGGGGACCTAAGGGAAGAGACAGTGAGGGAAGAGGAGCAGAACAAGCCTCCGGCCTTTCCAATGCTTCATGGATGTCTAAATGGAAGAACCAGGCTGGGCAAAGGCACGAAGGCAGGATGCCCCTTCCTTTTGTGCAGCACTGACACCTCTCCTGCCTGGCCTTATTTGTGAGATGCAGAGCCGTGTGGAGTGCAGCCATGATTTATGGGCAGCATCGAGCAGTAATCCCTCCCCTGGCTCTCCCTCAGCCTTCTCAGCACAGAGGCACTAAATATCCAACCCGACTGGGGATGTTCGGCTGCTGGTGCACTAGGAACGAGGGCTGTGTTAGTCTCTCAATTTACTTTTTCCAAACCATGATAAATTCAGGCACAAATGGCAGCAGAATTAACTGTGAAAATGCCACCATTGTGTGCAGGTATGAGCTCTGTGGCTCAGATGTGGTGTAGTATATTTTTGAGCTGATCTCCTTTACTAGAAGTTGAGTGGATCCTCTCTCTCTTCACATTTTAATTTATTGTGTGTGCATGTGCACACACGTGTGTGCGCGTGTACACATGTGTGTGTTGGCACATGTATACCACCGTGTAGGTCAAAGGATCTAGGACTCAGAACTGAATTTCAGGATTCAGGTCTTTCCTTCCATCATGTGGGCGAGGGGATTGAACTCAGGCTGTCAGGCTTGGCTGTAAGCACCCCTATCTGCTGAGCCATCTTGCCTGCATGGATATGGTTTAAATGAGAGATGATTAACACAATGCTGCTACCAAGTGGAAGAAGTTACTCTGTTCACTCTGAGAGAACAGTGACTTTTGGTATGGTTTGTGTTAGATTTCAGTATCTTCTGACAGAATTGTGTTTATTTTCCATTACTACTATCACTGAACAATATATAATCGATGTATGCCATATGTCTCACCTAGAGCACATAGAATGGAAAAGCAAGATGCAGATACTATGACTGAGCCAGAATTATTGAGATAATTTTTGTCCGAATATACCTCAGTGGGTATAAGCCATGCTGAGTTTTATTGGCTATTAACAGCTCAGTGCTGTTAGTTGTATTTCATGTTTTCTATTTTTGATAAAGTGAAATAGTGACTTGTTGACAAATGCTGTAAGAAATAAATGGGCAATCGTGAAATATAATCTGGTCTTCCTGCTCTTCCTGTGTCTACCCACTTATCTGCTGTAGTTCCTCTAAGGACTTTGTCCAGGTTGAAGCTTAAATATCTTCAATGATCTGTCCCTTTTGTTGTTAGATGATGGGGACAGTCATGACATTGTACTATAAAATGGCAGCTTGCATTGAGAGAATCTCCCATTTTTTTCATCTATTTCCTTTCTTCTCCTCCTCTCATGGTCTTTCTAAAACCTGAATGTACTCACCTGAAGTTCCCAAACCCATTAACATAGTCCACACTGCCATCCCTAAGGAATGGGCGCTCAGGTTGAGATGTGGAGGACCAGTGGCAAGGCTAACGTTAAAGCTAAATGAGATGATAGAGATGAAGTCAGCTTTCTTCCTGATGACACTGAATGTTAAAACATAAAAGCTCTGGGGTGTGAAGAAGAATGCCCAGGTCTGCCTGGGACCCACATAGGAAGGGAGATGGGGGGAGCTCACTGCAATGGAGCTGAGGTTTAAAGAACAGACTATGAAGAATTAAGTCCATCTGCCTTGGAAGAGGGAGAAAGTTGCTTCAAGTGTTGTGTAAAGGCTTGTCATGTCAGGGCTTAAAACCCTCTTCTGGCTGATGACAGGATACTCTGGCAGCAGGTGAGTCATCCCTTCTTCTTTTCCTCCTCCTCCTCCTCCTCTTCCTCCACCTCCTCCTCCTTCTTGGACTGTGTAAGGAGAAAGGATTTATCTCTACTTGGAGTTTCAGAGACTTCAGACATAGTCACTTGGTTCCATTGTTTCTGGGCCATGGTGAGGCAAATCTTCATGATGGGGAGAGTGTGGCAGAGCAATACTGCTTGGCTCATGGCATCTGGGATAGAGAGACAGAATAGAGAGATGTAGAGACACAGGTGTGTCTGTGTCTGTGTGTGTCCGTGTGTGTCCATGTGTGTCCGTGTGTGTGTGTGTGTGTGTGTGTGTGTGTGTGTGAAAAGAGAGAGAGAGAGAGAGAGAGAGAGAGAGAGAGAGAGAGAGAGAATGTGACTAGGATCTTATCATAACTTCAAAGTCTTTCTCCAGTAACTTCTTCCAATTTGGCCTCTGCTCCTGGATTTTCCAGTTTTAAACTACAATTCTTATAATTATGAATGTTGCTTGTCTCCAGATTTTTCTTACTATAAAGTAGGGGATAAATATTGTCATTGCAGATAAAAGTCACTTAAAGCAGAGAAAAGAGCTAGGTCTATGACAGCCTGAGCTTTGTAAGCTAATTCAGTTCTTCAGTTGTCTTTTGTTAAAAGAGTACTTTTATTTGATGTGTATGGATGTTTGTCTGCATGTATGCCTGTGACAATGTGCATTCAGTGCCTATGGAGGCCAGAAGAGGGAGTTAGATCCCCTGGAACTGGAGTTACACACAGTTGTGAGTAGCCATGTAGGTGCTGGGATTCAAACCCTAGTCCCCTGCAAGAGCAGCCAGTGATCTTAACTGTTGAGCCATCTCTCCAGGCCCTATTGTTAACTTTAAAACGTGGGGACTAAGAGTTGGAGGGACGGCATGGAAGTTAAGAGCACTGGCTGCTCTTGCAGAGGACGGAGAGGAGGCTCACAACTGCTTATAACACTAGCTCCAAGGGATCCAACACCCTCTTCTGGCATCTTCAGGCATTGCATTCATATGTAAAGATGTGCACAATGACACACACTTACACACATAATTAAAAATACAATAAATCTTTCATAAACGTGGGACCAAGTTTCATCACTTCTTTTGATATAGCAGGAGAATTGGGTACCTGAGGAAACTTTTATTCAATGGACACTACACAATATACTTTCTTATCAAAGTAATTTTTTTACAGACTAGCAATGTGGGCATCACTTGAGAACCTGTTAGAACTGGAGCCTCCCAGGACCATCTTAGACATATGGAACCAGCATTTGTATTACTAACAATGCACACACACACACACACACACACACACACACACACACACACACACGGTTTGAACCCGAGTCAAAAGGACAGAGTTGGCCTGTGTGTTTACATGAACATCCACACAAACCCAAAGATACAGTTACTCACTATGCAAATGATTAATACTTAAAGGCTGCTGCAATGTATACATACAGAAAAATAAAACTATCCATTTTACTATCCTTAGTGCTTTTTGGGTTTGTCTTTGCAAGAGGGTGTGGTCTGTACTGGGAACTGAACATGCAGGGTATTATGTATGCAAATCAGGCACCAAAGAAAACCTGGTAACTTCTATTTTTGTCTTTTAACTTAAAGTCTAGATATGGAGTTGGAGAGATGGCTCAGCAGTTGGTTCCTTGCACCAACATGTAGAGTGTTTCACAACTCTCTGTAACCAGTTCCAGGGGATCCAATTACCTCTTCTGGCACCAGTAGGCACCAGGCACACATGTGAACACATCTGCACACAGGCAAAACACACCATTAAAATAAAAGTACATCTTCAAAGTATAGACTTTCTTTTGAGAGGGGAAAGCTAGTCCTGTACTGCAACATCCTCAAACAATATAAAAGGCTTGACTAATATATTATTTGGATACAAAACAAAATGAAAACATATACAACCCAATGTCCCAGGGTGACATCGAGACTTTCCAAGGAGTTAGAGGGCAGATTTATTACTAACCTTAAGTTGTTTTTTTTGTTTGTTTGCTTTATTTTGCTTTTTTTTTTTTGAGACAAGGTATCTCTGTGTAGCCCTGGCTGTTCTGGAACTCGCTCTGTAGACCAGGCTGGCCTCGAGCTCAGAGATCCACCTGCCTCTGCCTCCCTTACTGGTACTAAAGGCTCTTGCCACCACACCTGACTCTTATAATCATTTTTAGGTAGTAATAAGCTTGCATTTAGTGTAATTGTGGAGCACTTTAGTAGATATAAAGTCCTGGGGTCAGTCCCCAGTACCACCAAAACAGACACACACATGTATACACACACACACACACACACACACACACACACCCCAGTAGATTTGCATTGTTCATATAGAAACCACTTTGGTGTCCCATCTGGACCCAGGGCTCTGTATCACTAAGATTAACAAACCTACATCAGTTGCTGTAGTACAGAGCAGTTACTCTCTTTCTTTGTGCAGTCTATCTGAAAGATTAGTTACCTAACTCCTCTAAAGATATCTTTGAGGGTTTTTATTTTTATTTTTGTCAAGAGGTAATATTACAGGCTGAAGAATTGTGTGTGTGTGTGTGTGTGTGTGTGTGTGTGTGTATGTGTGTGTGTGTGTTTGTGTGTGTGTGTGTGTGTGTGTAGCAAATCTTTGGTGTTACTTTTCAACTTTAAGGATTTTTGCTGACGCCCCCATTTCTTCTTTTCCTTGCTTCTTAATACCTGGTTCATCACACCAGCATGGTGTGAAGCTTTCCTTGCTGCCTCTGAGCCTTCTTTGCCCATCTCTAAGGGTCAGATGGTTCCCACAGATTGTTCTGACACAGCACACTGTGCCTAGGGTGTCCCCCACCATCCTCAGAACAGGAGCTGTCCTTTTTAGTGTACCACTGTGCCTTGCTTTTGCCTGCCAGAGACCCTCTCCTCTGCTTCTCCCTCCCCGCTTCAAGGGCTGGCAGACTCTGCCATTTGACAAACTTGGAAATGAGCCACTGACAGGAATCATTGAACAATTGCTCGGTGAAACTTAAGATAACACTTTGTTCCACCACAGTGGAACTGTTGTGTGACAGGAGGAAATTATCTGTTTAGTTCTTGATTAACATTTATGTGAGAAAAATAAAATTAAAGTTGATGGTATCTGATCCAAGAATTGCTTGTATTTCCTTGAAAGAGAGAATATTAACTCAGCCCTTGTATGGAGTGACTGTAACCCACTTTAGAAGATTTGTTGTTTAAGTTATGACTGAATAACAAAAACCAAACCGAGACAAAACAAAATCCAGCAACACATGTAAGAGGCCAGTGGAATACCTCCTGACAACTAAACGAAATTCTCTGAAGTCAGTGGGATTTCCAGAAACGACTGAATTATTAAAACAGTAGTCTATCTCCATGGATACTTGGCATGTATGCATGTGGGTGTGTTTTTATAGATGTTTACTTATTTTTAACACATAGAAAAAGCTGAGCAAGGCTTATTGAGCTCATTATAAATTTCCCATTGAATTAAGAAAGCAGACATAGGAGGAGGCTCTTGAAGTCAGCCTGAGTTCCACAGTGAATCCCAGGCTAACCTATGTTACACAGTGAGAGCCCAGTTCAATCTCCTCCCCACCCCTCCAAATTAAGAAAGGAAATATTTTACCAATAACTTTAAATCCATATTTTCAAAATAAAGACTTGCATTTACATGTTCATTCATTCAACTCATGCTCCTTAAAGATCTGGTGTATATAGGGTACTATTTTAAGATCCCTTGGAGATAGTGCGATGAGAAGACTGGGTTCTCGGGCTAACATCCTTGTAGTCAGCTGGGGGAGACTTGATCATGGTTAGTACATAGTAGGCTGAGAAAGGTGTACAGGCTTCCGGCTATCCCCAATGTATCTCTAGTCTTTTTTCTCCTTGTGAATAGGGAGGGGTGTATTTTATGAGCCTGTGCGTCTTATAAATGAAGAACTAGAATGTTACACAGCTGCTAACTATGGGTTGCTTTCATTCCTCTTTTTGCCATTCTTGGGGACTGAACCCAGGGCTTTGCACTTGCTGGGAAGATTCTTACCCAAATCTCAGGGCTGGAAACTTTTGAATAGCTCTGGAGATGGAAGCTCTTGTAATCTCTGGTTACTAGCCCCTGCATTCTTACATAAGAGAGTTGGGATGCAGAGTGGTGGTGTAACTCCCCTAGCTTGGTGGGAGAGGACTAGAGCGTGTAGGCTTAGATCCAGTCTTCCTGTGTAATATGACTCTACAGTGGGTCTACACAGCGGTATAGACTTTTTAAGAGTGTGCAAACCCACTGCTTATTGGTTCTTTCCCATCACTTGGGTCTGTTTGATTATCAAATGAGTGCTTGCACTGATTGAGAAACAAACAGTGGAACTCAAGCTGCTGTGACTATTTGAGAAAGAAAAGGGCAACGGTTGTTCAAAGGCATCTAGCATTTATCATGTGAAGGCTATTGTGAACCAGGCCTTTTATTTATCTTCTTTGAAATTCAGTTTATTCATTTTTAAAGATGGGTGTTGGACCTTGTTTTATGTCGTTCTTATTGATTTGAAATTAATCCAGATTTTGTTTATGCAGAAGCTTAGTTCTCAGCCTGGATTTTAGAGAAAGATTTATGAGCAGAGGAAAAATCAAACAATAAGGAAGGAATTTGGGACTGTTATCCTCAATATTCTGGTATTTTGTTACGGTGTAGGAGAGACATTTTTCTCTTGGAGTCATGCCATTTCTTGTGCTCATCAGAAACTCCTATGCTTCAGTTTAGGTATGTTTGAAGAGGAGGGAGGAGGGCAGGAGAGGGAAGGAGGTGGAGGAGGGAGGGGAGAGAGGGAGAGTGAGCTGGGAAGGAAGAGAAAGTGAGTGAAAACTGCTATTACAGATGAATGAGATGAAATTATGGATATATGAGCTCATTGTTCTTGATGAGAAAAATCTCTGTCTAACACACACACGTGCACACACACACACACACACACACACACACACACACACACACACACACACAAGAAATCAGAACATGTTGTCCAGTTAGATGTAAAAAGAAATTTTCCCAAGGGTCTGAGCTTGAACCTAGATCTCGTTCCTTGCCAACAAATACTTGGTTTTATCCACTTTGTCCCCAGTGCCTACCTGCTAAGAGGCTGTACAATGAACAGATTAGAGGCCCTGGCTTCTTCGGAAAGCTCTCCTTAGGGGAAGACCCCCTCCCTTGAAAACACTCACTGGCCAGGTGCCACATCCTCCTTGAAGGCTCACTGCCCCACTGAACTCAATGACTTTGAAGCAAAGTGAGGAACCCAGCCAGGCAGGCCTTGTGCCTGTGACCTGGGCCCCAGGGCAGTGTCGGGAGATTAGAATGTCCTTGCTTTGGGGCAGGGGACACAAGTCCAGCTTTCTTGGGTCACAGAAGCATTAATTAGTGACAATTACCTATTGGAAAAAAGAAGTGAGTCTCAACTGCTCCTTCCAAAAAACTTAAAGACAGAAGGAAGCTTCTAACAATGGACAGGGGCAGATGCATTTCCGCCCCGATGTCAAAAACAAGGCACTGTCTAACTGATGAGTAGTGAGAGCTCCCAGAGCCGCTTTGATGAGCCATCTCCTGCTTCCTGATATTGTGACCCCCTCGGCAAACACTGACAAATAAAACCAGCATGCCTTCGATGTAACTGAGGGCAACACTATCTGGAGATGCTTCACTCTCAGGATGTGTTTGAAATCCTGTTATGAGTAAGGTTTACAGCCTTGCTTCTGAAATAATATTTTTGTACTGTGGAACGCAGTGGTAAGGAAAAAAAATGGACAGGTCATGAAATGTATAAACAATTTAACTTTGATGTAATGTCTTGTTTGTTGGATTTGAACTTGGGGAAAGCCAGGGAACATGTTGGTTAGCTGCTTTCTTTCTCCTTCCTGTTTAATTTCTCTTACCTAGTATGGAGGGAGATCCATAGGTAAGAGAACCTTCCTGACCACAATTCAAAATAGAACTTGGAGAGAGGTGGTGTGAGGGTCAGTGAGACTGTGTATTTTGTTAAGTTGAGGAACTGGAAGAGAATTTAAGGGTTCTGAGTTGCAAACGGAACTCATATCTTTTGAGGCTTGAGTTCCATTTGCCCTTGGCAAAGCACTGTTTCCTGGTTCAAAAGAAAATAAGAACATTAAAAAAAAATGGGCCCCCAGGCTTCGTGGACATCAAAGTTTACCAGATACCTTTAGAAGACAGCATTTTGATGATTTGTAGATTGTAAGATCCAGGGACATAGAGATTAAAACTATGCTTAAAGTACCCTCAAGTTAAAAACAAAACAAAACAAAACAAAACAAAAAAACCAACAAAGGAAACAACCATGAGCAACAATGCGGACAAAGAGCAGTACTCTGGACATCATTGCCCAAACTGAGGTGCTCTAGTGAGACTTTGTGATCCCCGGTTATTATTATTAGTATTTAGCAAAATTTCAGCCTTGTTCTGGTCCATCATATGTCATACCTAAAAGGTAGTTACAACACTTCTGAATTTCTTTGGAAATTTTATGCCCATTTTTGTTTGATGTTTAAACAACTTTATAGACTAATATTCCTTCTACATGAGAACCAAATATTGACTAACTTATCTGTTACAAATGAAAAAAAGAAGCAACATTTCTTATGGCCCAGGACAGTTTTGAACTCACCCTGTAGTTGAGGATGACCTTGAACCTTTGATCTTCTAAGCTTCAGTTCCCAAGTGCTCAGATTGCAAGTGTGGAGCACTGGGCTTTATGTGGTACATGAATCAAACCCAGGGTTTTACATAGACAAAGCAAGCCTTCTACTAACTGAGCCCCATCTCCAGACCCTCAAATACATTGCTTTAAAATTGATTCTACATTAGTTGTTCTCAACTAGATCTGATGTCTTCATGTTCAGGGGTCATTTGGAACTGTCTGGAGATTTCGGGAGCTGACTGCTGGCTTCCATATTCCATAATGAACACACCGGTGTCCACAACAAGACATTATCTGGCTCCAAATGTCCAAAGTACAGTGGTTTGAGAATCCTGTTTGAGACTGTAAGAGATTCATAAACCTTCTCATTGTTACCTTCTCGCTTATATCCCAAGGAAAACTGATGTTCTTTCTGATTTCTGGGCATAAGTTAGAGTACTAAAAATAAGAAAGAAAAAAGAAAGGGGAAAGATTTGTTTGGTTACTGTAGTCTTTAGTGCCTAGGTCTTTATTCCTGTCCCTTTATAATGGAGGAAAATAAGTACTTCTTAAGAGGTAAATCCTGGGCCTGAGGACCAGAGATTATTAGTTGTTAGAAACTAGGTCTTTAAGTTGAAAGAAAGCAATGGAAACAGGATATATTAATAAATTTTGTTTGTCATTGTTCCCAAGCTATTACGTGCAACCCCAAACTGAGGCTTATGAAACACTTCCGCTCTTCACAACTGCTGGCTTGTTTGTTTTGCCCACATTGGCATCTGTTCCATCATTTATTCATTCATTGATGCACTCACAGAAAGAGCAAGGGGTTGGGGAAGAAGTGTGTGGTGGAGGCTTCCTAGACATGGCTAGCTAGGCATGGTCCTGTAGACAAATCCATTCAGAGAGAAGCACAGCTTAACATGGTCTACAGGCTTTCTTTCTTTCTTTTTTTTAATGAGATGATGGTTTGTTGGATCAAAACTCTGTTGGCTATTCAAGGAATCTGAAGAGGCTTCTACTGCTGCATGTTGTGTCTCAAGAACAGAGTAGCATGCCCTGGGCTTAAGCCCTGGTTTTCCTGGGTTTAAGATTACCACAGCATCTGTGCCCAAACTAGCAATTCCCAAAGAAATAGTTACCTGGCCTCTGCTTTGTGCCACTAGCTCAGAGTCTCCAGGGACAGAGGTAATTCTCAACAGGCAAGTTTGGGAGCTCTCCTCCTGGAACTGTTAAACACAGGGAACAGGAATCTGGAGTATCATCCTTGGCCCTACTCAGTTACTCATTCCCTCAGCTGGTAAGATCACTCTAGATCAGTGGCTTCAGTCAAAATGTGTTCTTCATCCTCCCGGTGCCAGTTCTGTTCTACAGTCTTCGGCCAAGACTGGGAAGGTTCCTGCCCCCACAGAGCCTGAACACAGCCTCAGCACAGGAACCCCACTAAATGTAAAGCATTTTACATAAGATCCTTCTCTAACACAAATCAGAAAGCAGCCTTGAGCTCTGAGGAAATCAAGGACTTGTCTCTCTTATGCACAAACACATAGCAGCTGTAGTGCTCAGCCATAGATTATTTGTGTGAGCTTAGAAAAATTGCTTGTCTCTGTGCTCAGTCACCATCTGTAAAATGGGTATACAACAAATGATATTTTCCCTTGTCACTCCTATTCTGATTGTCATATTCTTCCTCTTTCCTGCCTCTGGAAAATTCCATCATTCCCAGCACCGCTGAGGGAAAGATATGTTTGGCATTCTTAGCAGGATGAGTTCCTTTATGTACTCAAGCGTAAATTCACATATAGTTAGTGAAAACCTGCTGGATTATGGTTGGATCTGGGATGTTGACTATAAAAATGTGAGTTGGGCATTGTACCTCTGAGTTCATTCACAACTGTATCTTAGGTTGAAAACCATATGGGTAGAGATACGATGTTCTATGATTCTCGAACAATGATTTCCTCTTGAAGGCGGGGGATTAAGGAGTTCACCAGACCCAAGATAAAGATAATTAGGTGTTTTATTGTAGAGCAACTCACACAGATAATAGTAAATAACTGCCAAGGCCTTCCTGCTCCAGAGGATGCAATCTCTGTCCTTCCCATGCTAGAGTGCGTCCCCCCACCCCACTTCTCTACCTTCAAGCAGGGGTGTGGCTGCTACTGCAATTTCACTGGCAAGGTGAGATGCCACTATATCTTCTGGCAGGGGAATATTTGGGATGTGAAGAAATTGCCTCCTTTGTGGACAGGGAGTGCCCAGCACAGTTCTGGAAGAATATTTCAGAGACTACATGAGTTAAATTGATTATTGAATTGAGTTGAATTTGTAATATAGTCTCTCTCCTTCCTTTAGCATAAAGTGCTATAAAGGGTGTCTTCCTGGGCTAACATGGGAACCTCACAGCTATCATGAACTCTTTATGGGAATATATACTTTTGAGTTTCAAATAACCAACCCACGAATGATCTTAACTTCTGTGTTGGTGTGCTTTTGTCAACTTGACACAAACCTAGACAAATCTGGGGAAAGGGAATCTTAACTCAGAAAATGCCTCTATAAGATCAACCTATATGAAAGTCTGCAGGTCGTATTTTTGACTAATGATTAATGTGAGAGGGCCCTGCTCATTAGGGGTGGTGCAATTCCTGTTCCTGGATGGTATAAGAAAGCTAATTGAGCCAACCACGCAGAGTAAGCCAGTAAAGCACATGCCTCCATGGCCTCTGCTTCAGTTTCCTCTTCCAGGTTCTTCCTTGAGCTCCTGTCATCTCAGAGATGGAGCGTCTCCTGAAAGTTGAGCGCTGAAATAAACCCTTTCCTGCCCAAGTTGATTTGGTCATGATGTTTTAATCACAGCAGTAAAAACCCTTACTAAGATAGTGTCCACCTTGTAAGTTGTAGATGGTGTGGATTCATTAGTGGCTCAAAGGGAAACAATGTCTTGAACCTCTCATTCACAAAGACTGTCATTTGCCAGCTTCTTGCTAATGAATCTCAGATCCAACAAGACCTTTTCCAGAGTCTTCAACAACACTGTGCAGCCTGCATTCTAGCACGCTCCCACTGCTCTGCTCTTTGCTTATCTGGACTTTGGTTTGTAATTTGGAAATCAGGCTATGTTTTCCCTGCTTCAATTGGAAAGAGAAAAATGATTAACTAAACAACACTGTGTATTACTCAGATTTAATTATGTTTGTAATATATCACTCAGTGATACGGGGCAACTTCTTCCCCTTCACTTTCCATCATGCGTTTCTCATAACATATGGTTCTTGTGAAATAGTTTTGACTCAGAGTCCACAGTAGCATATGGCAAGGAAAAAAAAGCCCCTCAAGTTAAATGCAAAGTAAAGGCCAGCCTCTGTGCCCCAGAGGAGCCTCCATCGACTGCGAGCAGGCAAGGCTGGAATCTGAATTGGTGTCAGAGTCTCACTCATCATGAAGATTTTACATTTGGCTTGGGACCATGGAGCACAAGGTTCTGGATGTAAAAGTCAGAAGAGATATGGCTTTTGTAATGTCTAGAGAGATTCCTGTGTCGATAAGGTCAGCGGAAAGTTAATAGATTTTTATCTTCTCATCACATGGACTTAATATAGTGCAACTACTTGGTGGGAGTCGGGTGGCAGAACGAGATGAGGAGCCCATCGTGTTTCTCAGATTCTCACAAAGGGTATTTTAGCTCTTCTGGTGCATTTTTTTTCTTAAGGCTTAAAGAAATGCCTCTAGTAAATAAAGAAAGTCTTGAATAAAAACTTTAAATTTCGCAGAACAAACCTTACTAAAAACAATTATAGTTGTAGTAGAGTGTGTTTTTTTCCTTTGTGCTGGTTATTCAATTACACTCGAGTAAGAGAAGCCTGCATTTATGGCACTTTAACAGAATGGGAGCCAGTTCAACTTAAATGCCTTCAAGCAAATGCTCAGAGTCATAAGGCAGCTCCGTCAGGACCGCTTCATTCTTCCACCAGACCCTTAATGACTGCAGTGTGCCTGCCCTGAAGGGAAGGCCCTTCTGTCAGCCCCTGGCACATGCCAGGAAATACCAATGGAGGGAGGGTGGTGTGTGTGAAACTTGCCACCAAGCCCTGATTTAAGAGGACACCTGGGGGGAATGTGGCAGAAAAATGCCAAGCTGACTCCAGATGCCATCTTGGAAAATCTCAAGGCTGCATCACTTTGAACCAATGTGGTGTTTGGAAACCTACTTTCATGGCTACTCAACCCAGCTGCCCAGATGGGCTCTGGGAACACTTTCTGCATTGTGGTGATGCTCACCGAGGGATACAGGAAAACCGAGAGGCTGAAATGCAAGCAGAATCCATGGAGGGACAACACTGGGTCACACTGACTCACAGGCCTCAGCGATCAAACATGTCACACCTGTCTTGGCCACTGGTGCAGGTGTTCTAGGTCAGCTCTCGCTGTGGTTATCAATCGCTGACAGTTGACAGTTTAATTTTACACCACAAGTACCTCATTACTTGTGTAGGCACTTGGAGAACATGTGGGCACTGGATCGGATCAGTGATCAATGACAAAGGTTGCACAGGGTGCAAGTGGTAGCCGTAAAAGTGAAGGTCTCCGTGCATGAGTTGGCAGTGGTAGGGATACATGACAGGGGGAGTTTAACTGACAAACAGTCTGTCAGGTTGAAAAGAATGGAGATTTGCCAGCGAGCTCGCTAGAGATTATAAAATATATCTCTTGATTTGAAGGAAAGGAAGGGGGACCCTGCCCCAAATGCAGCCTTCCATTCTTGGAAGTGTTTACCCAAATTTAACGAATATGTGGGGTGTGGGGGCTGGACATTTTTATTCCAACAGCATTTATCTCATGACATAGATCCACTCAGGTGTGGAGGGATTTAAGATTAGCAGGATTCACTGATACTGTTTCATAAAGGGGTGTGTGTGTGTGTGTGTGTGTGTGTGTGTGTGTGTTCTAGTATGCCAGACTTGTGGCTTTGGCAGTTCAAGGTGGATATTTAATAACAGAAAGCCATTCTATATGAGTCTTTTATTCTTCTCAATAAAATTTGGGTAAACCAAAATAGATCTAGTTATAGTGGTAGGAAAATAATAACCAGGTGTTTGTGTGTATGTATCTATGTTTGTGTGTGTGTATGAACACACACATTGGTCTGTCTAATGTGTGTATGTGTCTGTTCACGCTACTGTGAAGGCCAGAGGTTGACATCAGATGTCCTCCTCAACTGCTTCTTCACCTTAGTTTTATTTAGTTTTTTGAGATGGTCTTCATGTGTAGCTCAATTGACTCAATGGTCTCTCACTGGACCTGGAGCTTGCCAATACACTTATTGGCTAGTAAGGCTCAGGGATGCTCACATCTCTGCCTCCCCAGCATGGGGGTGACAAGTGCAAGCTGCTGCACCTGGGTGCTGGGGACCTGAACTCAAGCCCTCATGCACATACGAACTTCTCTCTTCCCCTCAAGTGTGTTTTGTAGTATTACTTTAACAGTCTTCCTGTGAATTCCCCCTCTCCTCAAAAATGGAGCTCTTGACATTTTCCTCCTTTGAGTTTTATATTCACATTGCTATTTCCTTAAGGGGCAGTGCTATGAAAATTATGTGTGGCATGGCTTTTATTCAAATTCAGGTTTTAATTTTATTTTTTATTTGTATGGGTGTTTTACTTGCATATATGGATGTATACCACATCCATGTCTAGTGCCCAGAGAGACCAGAAGAGGGCACTGACCCCGCTCCCAGAACAGGGCTTAGACATGGTTAATAGCTGCTATATGGGTGCTGGAAATTGAACCTTGGTCCACTGGAAGATCGGCCAGTATTCTCAATCACTGAGCATCTCTGTCTGTCTGTCTGTCTGTCTGTCTGTCTGTCTGTCTGTCTGTCTGTCTGTCTCTGTTTCTGTCTCTCTGTCTCTGTCTCTGTCTCTGTCTCTGTCTCTGTCTCTGTCTCCCTCTCATTCTGCCAAGAAACCAGAATGACCTGAAAATGTGAACCTCCAACAGGTGATAATTGACTGGTAGTTTTAGTCTTTATTGTATGCTTGTCTCCTGGAGTCAAATTAATTAGTACAAACACTTTACCCAGTGTAGTAGACTTAACAGTAGGACCTGGGTGTGAATTCTGCCTCTGCTGTTTCCTGTTACAGCTCTTGGGAGAATTACTGAGCTCAAGTATAAAGGAAGTTTTGCAGCAGGATAGCTGGAAAGACTTCTTGAGATGAAATAGCAGGCTCCACATTGTCTTTGGACTTTATTCTTCTTTCCTTTTATAACTAGGCAAATGGTCATTCATATGCCATGTTTCTGGCCTCTAATGGAGTTAGGTTCAGACACACCATTAGCATTCTATATGGGTACTCAGGGTCTGAGTATGGAATGTGCAGTGTTATGTTTAAATTATCTTACAGAAGGATGCTACCTGTCCATCTTTTTCTCTCTACTGTTCCTATGGGTGTGAAAGTAGACTGTTAACTGGGAGTCAGCTCTGGCTGTATACACTTAGGAAACGGCAGGATGACAGGCTAGAAGGGACCTGGAACCCTGAATGACCTTGTGGAGCAGAACTGCCTCCCTGCCTGGCATTGCCTGCATAATTCTAGGCTGTTATACCAGAAACAAACACATTCCTCTCATGCTTTAAGCTTCTATATTTTAGGAACCCCCTGGTTTAGCATCTTGTTCTACATACTTACATTTGATACATGGGAATCATCAGACAAAAGCTGGCACATTGTAGTTTATCAACATGTTTATTGTTTAAAGCAATGCATATTGTTTAATTTCTAATAAGGCTCATGAATACCACTGGGACTAAGTTAAGTATTAACCAGAAGGCATCTGCTTAGTGGCTAGGTCAAATAATCATTTTGTTTTTCCCTCTAAACTGGTCCTACCAGTCAAGTGTCACCTGTTGGAGGTTCACATTTTCAGGTCATTCTGGTTTCTTGTCAGAATGAGAGGAGAGAGAGAGAGAGAGAGAGAGAGAGAGAGAGAGAGAGAGAGAGAGAGAGAGAGAGAGAGAGACGTTGTCTTATATTGAGGTTGGAAAGGGGATGTGTGAGAAAGGGATAAAGACGATCCCCAAGGAAGGAATGATGTGTCTCCAGACCCCAGGCCCGGGCCTTCAGTTTCTGATCCATGCCTTTTTCTCGAGGCTGGAAGCTTCCTCTCTGACTATAGCAGCCTCCTCTAGAGGGCAGCTCAAGAAAGGTCTCTAACAAGTCCCTTCTGTGTCTCTAGGACCAAATAGGTCCTTTGAGAGGAGGGGGGGCTCTCTCCAAGAGCTTGTCTCTGGTAGCCTGGGAAGGCAGGTCCTTGGACCTTTTGCTGTTTTGGAGACACCAGTCCCCCTGACATCTCCTTGGGTCCCCTGTTTTTAGCCATCTGCTCAAGCAGAAATCTAGTCCCCATTTCTATCTTTCTGCCTGGGTGAGTCCTTAATGCTCACAAGAACAAATGTGGAGGGCCCTAGGCAGGTTGTTCTTCTAGCCCATCATTCACAATGGCATTGGGCAATTGTGCAGCCTCTCTATGCAATGCCTAAGGATTTTTCTCTGGGAAAATAGAGGCAGGAGTGAAATTGGCTTTTTTTTTTTTTTTTCTTATTTGGATGTTCTCATTCTGTAGACCAGGTTGGCCAGAAATCACTATGTATCCAGCTGGCTTTAAACTCATGATGATCCTCCTGCCTCAGCATCTCAAGTGCTGAGATTATAGGTGTATATCACTATGCTTGGCTTTCAATTGGTGGGCTTCTGTTTGTTTGTTTGTTTGTGAGATAGGGTCTTAGTATGTATCCCTAGCTGGGACTCACAGAGATTTGCCTGCCTCTGCCTCCCAAGTGCTGGAATTAAAGATGTGTATCATTATGCACTATGCCCAATTTGAACTAGTTATGTGTGTTGTTAGAATGAGAGAGAGAGAACTTTTTTTTTTTTAGTTTCCTATATTTAAATCACATAAAACAGGTAATTTAAAAAATGAGTTGCAGGCATGGCTCTTTCATGTTTATATGCAAGTTCTCATTAATATTTTTCTCCTTCCATCTGGTCCTCATCTTCTTTATCATTCTCTGTTCTATAATGGAAGTTTACCTGGAGGAGGCGTTTATACAGACTTTCTTAGAACATTAAGGTCTGTCCCCAGGGAATCGTAACTGCCAAAGAGCTTAGGATGTCTGAAAGCTCTTTGTGACTCTCTTTAGAGTTTCTATCAGTATGACATATTTAATAAAAATGACATTTCCACAAGCATTGAAATAGACAAATACATAAGTTATTTAATCTTTATTTTTCATGTTTTTTTAGTTCCTGGCTTTACATTTGAGTTACATTGAAAGTTAATATGTGTGGGATTTGTAGCTTATGCATGTGTGCAATACCTGTGAAGAATGAATTGTTGGGTTAGTCTGGGAGCCTATCACTACAGAAACATTTCTGTGGGGAAAACTGGTGTTCTCTCTCTCTCTCTCTCTCTCTCTCTCTTTCTCTCTCTCTCTCTCTCTGTGTGTGTGTGTGTGTGTGTGTGTGTGTGTGTGTGTGTGTGTGTATGAGCACATGGAGACCAGAGGTGACATCCCTTAGGAGCCTTCACCTTTGTCTTTTTGAGATAGGATCTCGTTGGCTTGAAGGTGTGGCTGGTCATCTGTCTCTGTTTTATCAGTACTGAGATTGCATGCACCTGGGATTTGTTTATATTTTCTGAACATGGGTTTTGGGAATGGAACTCAGGTTTTCATGCTTGCAAGGCAAGGGCTTTATTGGAAAGTAAAGGAGGGTGAAAAGAGAGATGCAGTTAGACCTTCTGCCCCAGAGGACCATCTGAGCCCAATGCCAATAGTGCTGAGGTCAAGAAATCTGGCAGAGGTAGATAAAGATCCCTGTCTAGGGATAAGGAAGGACATAAAAATATTCTTTCATGGAAAAAGGCTACCTTCTATACTTGCATACTGTATTGTCTCAGTCCTGTAACTGGGAACTAGGTGTTAAGGCCATCTGAGAATGCCACTCATTTGCTAGCTGATGGATCATGTTGTCTTTGTAAATTTTATCTTTGGAAAGTTGGCCAATGCTACTCCTTACTTACGTGCTATTACACGCAACTACCAAATATCAGATGCAAAATGTTTTACTCAAACTGTAATTCGAAATCAGACTACATGTGTATATCTCATTTTCTTAGTTGGAAGTTCTATGTTCATTAATGAAGATCAATATTTAGGACATTGGAATATATTAGTCTGCCAATTTTCTTGCTTGATAAATAGCTATTTACCCATTATTAATAGCTATGAGTAATTTGAAATGCTATGTGTAGAAAAGTGAAAATTTATTTTCTGTTTTTTTGAGGTCAATGATCAGTCATGGATATAGTTGGAGACAGATGGAAAGCTTGCCCTTGTCAATAAATACAACAATGGTGCAGGATAGTTTCGACTTTTGGCCTACATATAGAACACTATCAACTAGGAGTATGGCTTTAAACAGATTTACTTGTGTCTTTTGCATGTTTTAGAAAGTTCACGTGACCAGGCATTAGTGAGTCTGCTCTTTCTTTTAGGAGGTGGATGCTTCTCAAGTCTCTAGGTTATAGCAGGGGTCTGAAGAAGAAAGCTTGCTCTGTGAGTAAGGGAAATGCAGACAGCATTCTCAGGCACCATGAGAATACCTCTTCCTCAGATGCTGGGCTCTGGCCAGATGTGGGGTGAGACTTTTGCATCAAAGTACCCTCATGTCAAGCTGTTTGTCTAGTCCAGTGCAAGATCATGGCTCTGGAACTCGGTGGCGCCTCTCCACCCAGCGCTGCCCTGCAAGAGGCTGATGAATCACACTTAACAATCCATTCCTTGTGGGAAGAGGCTTCCCAGCTTTGGCATCCCCACTGCCTTCCTCCTTTATAAGCCTCCAAGGTGTTAGGGACTGCTGTAAGAGTAGTTTTATATTTGGCAGAACCACTGATGGTTTTTTTTTCAGCTTTGAAAGAAATGGTTTTAAACTCTAACCTACTCATCAACTCAGCTCCCTGTGGAGTGTTCCCCTGGACTATTTTAAGCTGGGGGTTGGCACAGGGAATGGGGTTGTAAAACTTCAGGATTGGTTTGAGTTTGGGGTTTGCGGCGGTACCTAAGTATAGGTGTTCTGCCACCTGGCTTTTAGCTCCATTTTGAGAATCTTCCTGGCTTTCATGGTACATGTAATTTTGACCACTAATAACTTTAGAGAAGCCTAATGCTGCAGCAATTATTTCATGGATCTCCACAGTTAGAAATGGAGTTTTTGAAGTTGGGTTGCATATTTCTAACTCCAGAGCCAGTATCCTGAACCACTCAGAAACTATTTCGGAAGAATGCTTTAAGACGGAAGTATTGTGGGGTGTCTCCGGCTGGGCTTTCTATGCTACTTTCCAAATTGAGAAAAATAATTAGTCCTTTTACCTTATTTAAACATTTTTTAGCCATGGTGTCTTGGAGCTCTGCCAAAAATAATCACCTGAAATTTTGTTTATGATTTGTTCACAAAAGTAGCCATACTTTTAAAAGGAGTGCAAAAAAGAACATTTGGAGAATGTGTGAGCTCATTATGAACCCAATATATTTTAAAAACGTTCACCTTGTAAACTCCTGAAATGCGGTTTATAATGGAAACACCAGCAGACTTTCCTGGAGTGGATCTGAGCCTCCAGCTTCTAAGCCTTTGCAGACCTGGTTCCTCTGGAAGGGAGAGAATTAATCATGGGCACGGATTAACGGCTGCTTCTTGGTCTTGGACATCGAAATGATTTTTAGTACATTTTAAGGATCCGTTTCCATGTGAATTATTTTGATACATTAAGCATACACTTCAGCTATATTGTATTTAAATCCCCCTTTTGTAAGTTTGAAAACTAGACCACATTCATAACTTTCTCTGCTATTTTTGAATTAAAGTTTTGCATAAATATATTATTGATTTATTCATTTCTCTGTGTATTTTTTGTCTATGTATAGGTATTATCTCTCATGCTACAGCATGTTTGCAATGTCAGGGGACAGCTTGCTGGAGTTGGTTCTTCTCTTTCACCATCTGGATTCCAGAGATTGAATTCAGGTGGACAGACTAGGTAGTAAGTGCCTTTGCCTGATAAACCATCTTGCAGGCCCTATTTTTGATGCCCTCTCCCCTTTACACTGTTTCTGGGAGTTGAACTGAGGGCTCAAACACTTTGTCACTGGGGTATCTTCCTTGCCCAAGTTTATACTAAGTATCAGTAATTTGTATCTCAAGAAATGCTTTTGCAGCATAAACATAAAGTAAGAACTCAGCTGGGGGTTGCTAGTTATGTAGCTTGGTTGGTTCATGCAGGAGGTTTGGGATTCAATACCAAACCAGATATAGTAGTCCATTCCTGTAATCTTAGCATTCAGGAGATGGAGGCAGGAGATTCAAAAGTGCAAGGCTATTACTGACCACATAGCAATTTTGAGAGGTCAAGACCAGCTTGGGATACAAACAAACAAACAAACAAAGCAAACTGAGTTGACAATGTGTCATGGCTTTATTTTGACTGGCAAGTTCCTATACAAAGAAAACCCAACAATTTCTGTTTGATAATCAAGGAATGAATCAACGTATTCATCATGTGTGATATTGAGTATATTTTGTTCTTTATTTCCTTTTCCTAAATTGCTAATTTGTGTGCAATTCAGCCATGGATCAACCAAGGATTTCCCAATCATTCCCAATTGGAGAATTGATTATATAATAGAGGTTGTGAATCTTACCCTGGGATCCAGTCTACTCTTGTTTAAAAGTGATATGTATAACAATATATATGGTAGTGTGAATGAGAATTGTCCCCTATTGGCTCATATATTTGAATACTTGGTCCCTAGTTGGTAGAACAGTTTGGGGAAGATTAGTAGGTGTGGTCTTGTTGGAGGAGGTGTGTCACCAGGAGGTGGGCTTTGAGGTCTCCAAAGCTCTTGGCGTTTCCAATCAGCAAACGCTCTCTTAGATTTTTGGTTGCTGTTCCAACATGTAGACAGCCTCTCAGCTACTGTTTCAGTGCCATGCCTGCCATGCTTTCCACCATACCTGTATGGACTCCTTTCTGAAACTGTAAGCAAGCCCCTAATTAAATATGTACTTTTGTAAGTTGCCTTGGTCATAGTGTCTCTTCAGGGCCATAGAAAAGTAGCTAAGACAGTAGACTTTCATGATTTCTTTTCTACTAGGTTTACACTATAACTTTGGGTGACAAGGAACAGGCTGTAATTGTGATGCATCTGAGTGTATACTGGACTTCTCCATGCTCAAATTTGGCTCATTGTGTTTTAGTGTGATGAACTCACATTTCTAGTGTGATGACCTTAATGGGGGATTAACACTTGCATCAGTTTCTGGAATGATGGAAGTAGAGTAGATACAAATGAACATGTCTAAGTCCACCAGATACAAGCCAATTGTAAGAATCTGATGTAGCTTATTTACAAAGCTCCATATGACTAACAATAGTGACTATTTGGAGGTCATCTACCATCATATTCTTTAGGGTCACAGGCCTCTTTCTTTTGGCCTTTATGATTTTGATGTCTATCTCTACTTCCTCTCCCATACTGGTCTTAGTTTGAGTTATTCTTGTCTCCTTTTTTCTTAAGATCCTTCTGTTCACTAGATAATTGACTCCATTATTTCATGGGAATAATGATGATCCATGATTAGACCAAGATAGATGTGGAATTCAGAATCAAATTTCTGTCTCTAGCATCATGCTAATTCTACCACAACACATAATTTTGGCATTACAAAATTGACCATGGGACTATGTGGATGGCTTGCCATGCAAGCCAGAGGACTGGAGTTTATATGAAAAAACAATGGTGGCAGACCTGTAATTCCAGACCTTAGGAAGCAAAGTCAGAGGTTCCCTGGAACAAACTGGCTGTGTAGACTAAACAGGTGGTGAGATCTGTGTTCAAATAGGAGACACTCCCCCAGTATGTATACTGCACCAACAAACGTGCATGTATCTCTGTTGTATGAGCCCCTTTGGCATGTGAACAAGAGTGATATTCATGGATCATATGGTAGCTCTGCTTCTAATTATTTGAGAAATTTGAGTACTGGTTTCTATAGTGAGAGGCTTACTAGCTTGTATTCCCACCAACAGTGTACAAGGATTCTTCTTTCCGCATTTCCTTGCCAGCATTTGTTGGCTTTCTGTTTTTCATCTTTTGATGATAGGTGTTCTCAATAGGATGAGATGGGCTCTCAAAGAAGTTTTAACTAGTATTTCCTTGAAGGCTAAAACTGTTGAAAAAGTCAAGCATTTATTGGCCATGTGTATTTCTTCTTTTGACAACTGTCTACTGCTCATTGGTCTATTTATTAATTGGATGATTTGGTTTTCTGGTGCTTAAATATTGCAATTACTTTTAGCCTCAGTTTAATCTTCTATATGATACATAGTTGGAAGAGATATTTTCCCATTATTTAGGCTGTCTTTTCACCCTGTGAATTGTCCCCATTCCTTATCCCTGACTCTCTTGCCCCAGGTTGACGTCTGAATGGCCTAGGATCTTATGCCAAGCCCTGAGATTTTTGGCTCCCAATAGTGAATTGTTTCCTTTGTTGTGTAGTTTTGTTGTTAATAAGTCCATGTGATCCCATTAATTTTTCAGATTATTATGCTATTGTCCGTTTTGGAAAGTTGCTATCTATGTCTAGAACTTGAAGTTTTCTGTGTACTTTCCCCTAAATTTTCTAAGTTTCAGGTCTTATATTAAGGTCTTTGATCCATTTTAAGTTGATTTTTGAGAGAATGAGAGATATGAATCTAGTTTCATTCCTCTTATGTGGATAACCAACTTTCCTAGCACCCCACATTAAGGAGGCTTGGGACATCTTTCAGTCTTCTAGCATTTTCTTCCATATTTGACCCATTGTGTTATTTTTTATTGTAGCAATCTCTCAATTCCTTCATTGGATTTATTTTTAGGTATTTTGTTGTCTTCGTTATTTTGAAGCTATTGTGAATGACCTCATTTCCTTGATTCTAGTCTTGGGCTTCCTTTGTTGGGAGATGTTCTATTACTTCTTCAATCTTGTTGATTGCTACAAATCTATTTAGCTGATCATGTACTCTTGATTTAATTTTGGTAGGTCACATGTGTCTAAGAATTTCTTCCAAATTTCCCTGTTTTATTTCTTTTTAGTATGAGTTTTTAGAACTTTCCCCGATGATTCTCTTGATTTTACTGGACTGTTTTATAACATCTTTTCTATTTCTAATTTCATTAATTTTGATTTTCTCTCTTTACTCTTTTTATTTTGGTTAGTTTGGTTAGGGGTTTGTCAATTTTGTTTAAAGAACCAATTCTTTATTTGATTGATTCTGTGTTTTTTTTTTTTTGTCTTTATATCATTAATTTCTGCCCCAGTTTGTTATTTCTTGCTGTCTACTGCTTTTTGGGTTTGGCTTGTTCCTATTTTTGTTTTCTGTTTTTTTAAAGACTTTGAGGAAGCATTAGGTTATATATTTGAGATCTCTGTTTAAAATAAGCACTCAGAGCTATGCACTTCCCACTTCGAACTGCCTTAGTTGTATCCCAAAGGATCTGGCATGCTATATTTTAATTTTCATCTGATTCTAGGATTGTAAAAAGTTTTCTCCCCAGTTTCTTTAATGACTTGCTAGATATACAAGAGTGTGCTTTCAGTGTGCATGTATTTGTTTAGCTTTTTTTGCTATTGATTTCTACTTTTATTCCACTGTAATCTCATAAGATACAAGGTAGTCATTGAGTTCTGTAGTAGTTGTTAAGACTTCTTTGAGGCATAGCATGTGATCTAGTTTAGACAGGGTTCCAAAGGCCACTGAGGAGATTAATTATTTTATATCATTTGGGTGGAATAGTCTGTATAGATCTGTTAGGTGCACTTGACCTCTGGTGTAGCTCAACTCTAAGGTTTCCTTATTTATCTTTAGCTTTTAGATGGCTTCTCTAAAGCTAAAAGTGGGGTACTAAAATCACCCACTAGTACATTATCAGGGCCTATTGACCTGTTATAACTTTTAGTGTTTGTTTTATGAAATTGAAGGCCCCACAATTTCCTATTTTTTTGATAAATTGTTCTCTGTATTAATATGTAGTGGTTTTCTTTATCTCCTGATTGATTTTGATTTGAAATCTACTTAATAGCTATTAGAATGGTTATTTCAGCTCGTTTTGACTTTCATTTGTGGTAGATTATTTCATATCCTTTGACTTTCAGTCAGTGGGTGTCATTACCAGTAAAGTGTGCTTTTTTACAGACAGATAGCAACTGGGTATAGTTTTTAAATCCAACCATCCAGTATGCATCTCTTTATCAGTGAGCTCAGGAAATGTGTATTGAAGGTTATTACAGAGAAATGTTTACTAATTCCTATAATTTTCTTTCTGGCTGATTGGGATATTGTTCTCTCGCTTTCTCATTAGTTTCAGAGGTTTGAAAGTTTAGTGTTTGGGCATGATAGATTTTTTTCCCCAGCCCTCCTTTGCCCATGTATTCCTCTCATGAAATTTATTCTTTGTTCTATATATTTTTCATTGAGACTGTTTTCTCCTCCTTTATACATAGTATTCTTTAAATATCGTCTGCAGTGCTGGCTTGGTGATCATGAATTGCCTTAGTTTGCACTTGTCTCAAAATGTCTTTGTTTCCTTTTCAGTTTTGAAAATAGCTTTGCTGGCTATAGAAATATGGGATGGCTGTTATTGAAATAGATTGTTTCATGCTGTCCTGGCCTTTGGGGTTGCTTATGAACACTACTATTCTTCTGATATGTTTCCCTTTTTAGGTTTCCCTTGCAGCCTTTAATTGCATCTCTTTGCTTTGCATTTTTGGCATCTTGACTATACTAGTCATTGATTGGTTCTTGTATGGTCATATCTTCTTGAGGTTCTAAATGCTTATTTTTTCTTCCCAAGATGAAAATTTCTGATATAATTTCATTGAATAGATTCTTGGTGCCCTCAGTGTCTATCTCATCCTCTTCTACTATACAATGTGTTTTTATCCTAGAGTTCCTGGATTCCATTCCTGGATGGTCATGCTCATTTTTTTTTCTTTACTGTTTTTTAAATACATTGACCTCATCCTCCATCCCTTATATGCTTTTTTTTCCTGCTTGGTCAAATTTATTGGTGATATTTTCACTTTTTTTAAACTTCATTGAAATTTTCATTTCAAATATTTCTCTTCATTAAAAAATGTCTCTTTTCTTGTTAGTTTTTTCTTATATGTTCTTGGCCTTTTCAACCCAATTGCTAATTTTCCCACCCATTTTGCTGCATTTCCCTGTTTGCTGCTGACGTTCTTTGGATTGGATTCATCTGCTTATTTGCTGTTTAAGGTCATTTACCATCTTTACCACCTATTTCTGGCCTTCTGAGTTCAGCAGTTGAGGAGTTATGATCTTTTGAAAGAGTTCCATTACCTTGATTGTTCATGTTCTGTATTTTAGTGTGTTGCAATTTGCACATTGTTGGTTGGTATCTCTTTGGCTTTTATTTGGGGATTATTTTTTGGTTACTTTCCTATTGTCATGATGAAATATCATGACCAACACAGCTTATAAAGAAAAGTATTTAATTTGGGCTCACAGTTTCAGAGAGTAGTGCCTGGACATCATGTCAGGGAGCATGGCAGCAGGCGGGCATGGCACTGGTACAGCAGTTGAGAGCTTACCTGTTGAGATAACAATAATGAGGTACAGAAAGAATGCTGACTGGAAATGCCATGGGCTTTTGAGTTCTCAAACTCCTCCCCATTGACACACCTCCTCCAACAACGCCATGCCTCCTCTAACACAGCCACACCTCCTAATCCTTCCCAAACAGTTCAACCAACCTGGAACCAAGCATTCAAATATGTGAGCCCATGGGGGCCATTCTCATTCAAACCACTGAAGGGATCTCCTACAGATCATCTTGCTCTTGAGGACTTAATTTTCAAAACCACTTGAAAGCAGAAAACAAACTGTAATGTCACAAAACCATACAAGTTATAGAAATACCCTACTAACTTATTAAAGGCTACAGATATATTACCAATAACCATACAAGAGAAAATGCCAGAACTACTGTGGAATGTGTGGTAAGGTTAAAATTCAGTCAGAGTGAGCGTGTAGATACTAAATGAATGAGAGAAAGGAAGGAGATGGGGAGAGAATTAGATATGAAGGAATCTTGAAAGAAAGAAAGGAAAAGAGGAATGTAGACTATGAAGAAAGTTATGGAGGCAGAATGGAAAGGACAAGGGCTTAGAAAGAAAGTATTTCCCAATAAAAAAGTCTTAAAACAAAATTAGGTATTTTGTAGGAAGTTAGTAAAAAATAAAACACATAGATCATTAAAAATTTGGGCTTTACAACTGTGCATTTTGATCAGTTGTGTGTGTGTGTGTGTTTTTAATAATGATCTCTCTGTTTAGTTTCCTTGATGAGAGGTAAAATGTACTTATTTGTGGATATAAGGATAAATATTTAGAATGTAGTTAGGGATTGTGCTGGTTTAATATAGTAGCAGTTGTGGGGTCTTGTAGCTGGAATTTTCTTTGTGCCACCAACCAGCTCTTAAGTAAAGACACAGAGACTATTAATTATGAATGCTTGGTCTCAGCTTATGCTTGTCTCACTAGCTCTTTTTACTTAATTTAACCTGTTTCTATTAATCTATGTTTTGCCTTGGGGATTTTTACCTTCCTTTCATTCTGTATGTCCTACTTTCCTGATTCCTCTGTGTCTGTCTGTCTGGCCCCTAGTGCCTCCCTGGCATTTCTTCTTTTTTTAATCTCAAGCCTAAATTCCTATTCCTATATACTCTCCCTGTCCTGAAGTCCCACCTATTAGCCATCCAGCTTTTTATTAGACCAATCAGGTGCCTTAGGCAGGCAAGGTAAAACAGTAACTCATCTTTACATAATTAAATGAATGCAACACATCTTTACATAGTTAAATGTTCTGAAACATAAACAAATGCAACACATCTTTGAATAGTTAAACAAATATTCTGCATCAGCGTCTTTTCTAAGATTCATGACTTCACTAGCCCTACATAGTTGGCTAAGTTTCCAGTACCAGGAAATGTTTCCCTTTTGTTGAGTGGGTCTTAAGTCCATTTAGAGAACTGTTGGTTCCTGCCAAGATATGAGTATCGGTATTGCACCCATTGGGTTATTTTGCCATGATGGTCATTGTTGTGACTCATAGACATCATGGCTATGGAGGGCTATTGGTTGCTTCCCTCCTTTGGAAGCTTACATGATGCCTTCTGGTACTATGAAAGTTAGTTCTCAGGGAAGAGGCATTTAGGTCAGTTCTAGCTCAGAGGCCTCTGGTCCCTGTAGTCTGAAGAGCATGGTGTCTTTAGCAATAGGGATTTACTTTCCACCTCTGAGGGGTGGAGTAGGGTACCAAGGGCAATTTCAGTAGTAATGTTTTGGGAATCTCTTGGATAACCCTGATACATGACTCAAAAGAGTGATTTTCATGCCTGGTGTGTTTTTTCTTAGCTGTCTGTGGCTCTTAGAGGAGCAACATTATCAGCCCAGATGGGAAAACCCCAATCAATATTTCTACAACACAACTCCTGTGCCCAAGGCACATGGATTATTGTGGAAGATTGTAAGAGCAAGAGGAACAGGGCATTTTCTTTTTCTTTCTTTCTTTCTTTCTTTCTTTTTTTTTTTGGAATTTTCTATAAGATTGTATTTCCTAGAAATGTCAGAGAAGTTCTTTCTATGAAGTCTCACCTACATGGTTTCCTAAACATGACCTGAAAAAAGATAACACCAGTAGACTTGCCATTGCAGAAAGGGAAAAGCTCATGAGGCTTCAACCCCACACAAAGAACTACAGGTAACTAAAGGATACCGAGAGCAGGAGAAACGGTTTTCCCCAGGGAAGAGCTCACTGATTTGTTATCAAATACCAAATGGCCAGCACTGAAAATGTGCACATACAAGTAGCATTACATAGACTGGGCAGGTTGTATTTTTATATTTAGTAACACACACACATACACACACACACACCCTCACAATAATTAAAGAAAAAGAGACCACAGATTTGAAAGAGATCAAGGGGAGTCCTTAAGAGGATTTAGAGGAAGAAAGGGAAGGGAAAAATGGTGTAGTTATAGTATAATTTTAAAAAAAAGAAATTATTTTTTAAAAGGAAAATCAAAATTCCACTAAAGGTGGAGAGGAAGCCACAAAAGAAAAATGAGGGGTTGTGGTGGGTCGAAAAAGAAAAGAAAAACTACCACACCTGCCCAATAATAAATATTTTTTTATAAACTTAAGTGAATGCATGAAGCTGACTAGAAAATAAAAACATAAAAATTCAAAATACAGCAAAGTAAAGGTTCTGCTAACAGTATAGTAAAAGGAAATCCACATGGAGCTGGAAAGAGGGCTCAGTGTTGAGTGTGCCTACTGCTCTTTCTGAGACCTCAAGTTTATTCCTAGACTCCAGGGGAGCTGGCAATCTCTTATGGACTCCATGGGTCTCTCTCACTCTCTCTCTGTCTCTGTCTTTCTCTCTCTCTCTCCCTCCACATGCTCTCAATAAAATAAAAAAACTTATAAAATAAATGGAATCCTCAAAGAATAAATAAAAATATTAATGTTAATTCAAAGAAATAAAAGGGGGTACAAATGCTTCTTTTGTCTCAAATGGTCCAAAGATAAGATGAAGTGCTGGAGAAGTTTCAGGGAATATGGGCTCCCCTCTTTCAGGGAAGATGGGTTCTGCAGAAGGAACAAGTATTGGGGGCTGGCTTAACAGTTCTTTCCTATAGTTTATGCTGTTGCTAAGTCTGTATTGTGTCTCATGTCCATCAGAGCTGTCTTCCTTTTGGTTATTTCTGGCCCCACTTAGCTTTGCTGTCAGTGGGTGAGGCAGGCTCTCTTTTCCTTTTCAGACTATGTGATCATAGCACCCCCCCTCCCCGCTTCCAATGACTAATGTTCTGGCAGGTGTTCCCCAAATGTGTTGAGAACTTGGGCAGTCCTCTGCTGAGATGCTGAGATCTGTGCGGCAGGAGGGCCTGTCTTTGTGCTTTCAAGACTCCTGGGGTGTTAATCACCCTGGTGGAGGGATGCAGCTGCTGGTATCCAGAACACTGGGGTCTACAGCTGTGGAGGACAGACTGGTGACCCCAGAGTCTGCCTGCCTGCCTGCCTCAGTCTCTGGACCATCAACCTCCACTGTAAATCTAAACTGATGAACTCTGCCCTCCTGCCAACGAGGTGGTTTTCTATTTGCACTTTGGTGACTTTCACCCAGCCTGCCGTTCCCCACAACAGCCTCTCTTGGCCTCCCCTCTCCCTGATACTGTGGCAGATCACCTTGAGGCTTCCTAAAAGGCTGGCATTTCTTGCGTTTAGACCCCCAGGGTAGCTCAGTTTTTAATGATAGGCTCTCTCTCAGGACAGTCAGAGGCCTCTGACCTCTAGGTCATACAGGGTGCCCATCTTGATTGCCTTGGGAAGATTTCTCTTCACTCCTTGTCCATTCACCGGAGGAGTCCCTGTCTCTCCAAGGCCTGTTTGCTGGCCTGGAGGGAAGGAATGCCCCATCTTGATTGCCTTGGGAAGTGGCCATTCCTGTCTCCTTCCTATCTTGCAGCCTGAGCCCCATCCTTGACTTACTTCTTAACCTTGTAAGGGTTGCTGTCTTCTTAACTGCACTTTCTTTGAGGAATTGTTTTGCTACCTTTCTAAAGCCCTCATCTCATTTTCTTCATGGAATAAAGTGTTTTTGGTCCTGTTTTCAGTCTCCTTCACTGGGCCATGTGGACAAAGCTTTTAGTCTGCCAATGTACCTGGAACTCTCTCTCTCTCTCTCTCTCTCTATATATATATATATATATATATATATATATATATGTGTGTGTGTGTGTGTGTGTGTGTGTGTGTGTGTGTGTGTGTGTATTAATTAAGTCAATACTTATTCACAGAATGTGTGCCATTTCAGGTAATTTGCATCTAATGCTAATTTAAAATGAGCATTTATTTTCAAAGTTTTATTCAGGGATGTTGTTTTTTCACTGGATTCTTTTGAGAAATTAAATTAGTTTTAGTTTGCTAGAGAGGCAGTTGAAACTATCGAATGGGAAGAATAAATTTTATTTATCCAGTCTTCTGTTTTTATTCTAGTGAAGTCAATGAAGCAACCATATTTTGAAGGTCACAGGGGTTAGTACTAGATGTTTCCTTCTAATTTATGGTTTCCTGGAAATACAGAAACTTGGGCATCTTTTCCTTAAAGCCGGGAACACCAGTTACCCGATACGTTTGTTTGCTTGGCATATATGTTTATAAACATCATGGATCTGAATAGCAGTGGACCAGTGCCCCCCAATTTATGTGTATTGCTTTGCTTTAAATCAGTGGTTCTCAACCTTCCTAACACTGAGACCCTTTAATACAGTTACTTATGTGGTGATGACCCTCAACCAAACAATTATTTTCATTGCTATTTCATAACTATAAATGTGCGACTGTTATGAATCATAATGCAAATATCTGTCATGCAAAAGGGGTCATGACCCACAGGTTGAGAACCACTGCTTTAAATGGCCAGCCTGGGTCTGTGTGATTCAGGGTTCTCATTTCACTGTTTGGGACCTGGAACTGCAGGATGTTAGGTCCAGCATTTATATGCAGGCACAGCCTCTGTGGCTGCTTTGCCACAGTCACCAAAAGTTTAGAACCAGAGCTTCTCTGAGCCAGGGGTTGAGGTTTGCAGGAGAGGTGTCACTCAGGATGGTTCATTGTCAGGGACCCAGCCTAAGGACACTGGTTCGGTGTCCTTAAATCATTGCCTGTGTATCTATTTACCTTATGTTTTGAAAGAAAAGCCTGTCATGATTTGAAGGCATCTGGTCTGGACCTACTGTGAGTTGAGCATGTGGTCTACAGTGAGCAGCACTGGACTGCTCTTTCCATAGATCAATGTTCTCCCTGGCCTTTGTCCAGGACTAGGTGGTCTTCAGTCAGTTTTCTGAGCAGCTCTCCCATCTCTCTCTGTTAAAGCACAGTAGTCCTTTTGTCAGAAAATATTTCACTCTGCTCAGGTTCTCAGCACTGAGGAAAAATCTTTTAAGTCTGTCTTCTCTACTTCCACAGCCCTTTGACCTCTGAGCAGTCATTTAGTTGGTTGGTCATTAGGCTCTGGGTCTTGCTTATCCCTTTATCAGTGACTTGTGCTATTACTGTGTCTATTTTTAAACCTGTATTGAACATCTGCTAATGTGCCCCTGTCTTTTATTTTACTTAGCTTCACCCTTTGAGGAGATGGTACTTTTCCTTGTCAGGCTAAGTGCAGTAGCATGCTTAATCTTTCCTTTATTCTGCTTGGAGCTTCTCCCCAGGTCCAACCTTTCTAGGAAAGTTAAAAAAATAAGTATGATTTTACATGCCACACTTAATAAGAAAAAATGCAAATGTGTTTCACTAGTGCAATTTATATTCATAAAGTATAATCACAAAGCAAGAGGCATTTCAGTAAATTAATGTATTTGTAACTAGAAGAAATTTATATTGGAAAGCTTATATTTAATATCAGAATTCGCTGTGGCCATTTGTGTTTGTTGTTAAGTAGAAGCATTAATTAATTCAATTTAGCATTCTTTTTTCTGGTTTCAATTTTTGGGGTTTAATTTTCTGTCAAATGAAAATTTAATGGTTTATGTACTATGTGGTGAATAATAATCTATTCGCATCTTTTTTTGTGGCCTGGGTATCACCCCAGGAGAAGGAGTCAATGTGTTCGTTCATATAATCACATGCAAGCAAACACAGACCCCCTCCTACACATTTTGAGGACACTTTACTCACTATAAATTCTGATAAAAATAATTTTGCAGGTAGAGTTACAATCATATAATGGTGTCCATGAAGGGATAAAACAAGGATTTTGGTTAAGGAAGTCACCTCAGCCTTGAGAGATACTGAAGTTTTCTGGATGGGGCCTGCCCATCACAGCCTAGTGCAGCTGTCTTCTCGTGCCCTGTGTCATGTTTTGTGAATGTGCACATCAGTGTGCCCTAGGAGCAAGCTCCTGGCATAACTGTGTATTGCTGGTCCTTCTTCTAGGGCCAGTGGTTCTGTTGCTAACATCTTATCTAGTCCATCTTTTAATGTACCAAATGATTCCAAGTAAAGTAACCTTTCACCTTTGGGAAAATGGAGAATTACCAGTAATATTTCCCACCAGTTATTAAGTTAGCTCACTAACTAACCAGCTCATCAGTTTGTCTTGCATGAGTCTGAAGACAGACAAATACACAGAATCCAAGTACAATCTTCATTCTTGCTAGGAAGCACATGGCTGACTGAAACAACTGTATAAATAAGAATGTTCTCTTTTTGTTGGGATTTGAAGTTTGTTTTCTTTCTTCAATGTGCCAAAAGTTATTTAAAATAATGTCTACTTTTAAAAATATCCCCTTGCTGGCTTTGGCATTTGTGTTTCAGATTGAAGAATAGAGTCCCCATAGTATACAGTTTCTATAGCCGAGTAACTGCATTTATATTGTTATAAATTTTTGAGGTTGGAATCTCAAGTTTTTAAATTAAATAACTCCAGTTAACTGTATTAAGTGTAAGGTTGAATTTGATCAAGAATGAGAAAAGTATTTATGACAACCCTGTAAGTGTTTAAATACTTTAGTTGTGTTTGTGAGCACTAAATTGTGTTATAAGGAGCTATGAGCGCATGGCTTCCTCTGGGACATATCTGACTTTTGGGAGATTAAAAAAAATCTTGCATTAATGAAATTCCGCAAGTTTTTGATTTAGTAGACAACATTCTCAGTATATGTGAAGCAATTTTAATGTGTGTGTGTGTGTGTGTGTGTGTGTGTGTGTGTGTGTGTGTGTGTAATTACTTGTAGGAATGGTTTAACTTTAATGGGGCATTTCTCGATCACATAATAGGAAAGCTAACGGCTTTAATTAAGATTTATGAAGCATAAGAGGTAATACATTCTGCTATATTAGGTAGCCGGTGGTGGATGGTGTGACTTTAGAGATGGATTTTCTTCACAATCTTCACTTCCTTGTGCAATTTTGGTTCAGAATTAAATTGTAGCACTGGAATCCCCACATCCCTAAGTAGAAAAAAAAAAAACAAACTAAACTTCACTTTCTTAAAAAACTTTTAATTATTGATAATCAGTTAATTATGGACAAATACTATTAAACATTTATTTCATGGTTCCAGGTGGTAACCCCAGGAGCCTGACTTGAGGGAAAAGAAAAGGCCACCACTTCCTTCAAGTGCCTGGTGAACTTGGAAACTGGTGCTTAAAAAGTAGAGATCCAAACCCCTTCCTCACAAATGATGTGAAGTCATACTGTGGAGCCATTTCCATTAACTCTGGAACACAGTCCAGTTATTTGTTTTAGACTGAGCAGGGTAGGGTTTATCTGTGTGCCTGACTGAGGCTGCCTGGTTCTTCAGGGTGGGTGGGGCGAAGTAAAGAGAGTATTGATGTTAGTTCTCAGGATAAGGTTTGCTATAGAAGTTAGGGGTGCACAACGTCAGCAGATGAACTGCTGGAATCAGATAGGCCTGGATCTTCTTCCATGGAGGGCAGCTGTGCTCTTCCTATTTCTTCAAAGAGGACCATTAGGATTCAGAAGGGCTGATGGAAATTGCTTTTCTATCACTTGATTGCTGTCCAAGTGAGCCCCAACCATCAACTTGACACAGCCTAGAATCCCCTGAAAGGTCTCAAGTAATTGCCTGTATCAAGTTGGTCTGTGGTATGTCTGTACCAGTCTGTATTGATTATCTTAGATATGTGGGAGGTCCCAGCCCACTGTGGGCAGCACTGTCTACCAACCAGGCAGATAATCATGGCTGTAAAAGAAGCTCTCCATGGTTTCTTCGTCAAGCTCCTGCTTGAGTTCTTGCCCTGACTTTCCTCATTGGTGCACTGTGACCCTTTCCTTTTCTAAGTTGGTTTTGATGACAATATTTGTCACAACAACAGAAGGAAACTAGAATAGTTGCTAAATTTTAGCTTGCGTTAGATGCACCTGCAGTGTCTCAGACCCCAGGGTGCTACGTTGAACCTTGGGAACTTTCAACTTAGCAGATCTGAGGGGGAGCCTGAGGATTTCTATTTCTAGATAGTGCCCATTCTGCTGGACCAGTGGCTACATTTTAGGATTATTGTAGAGAAGAGGATGGAAGTGGAGAAGAGAGAGAGGGAAGACAGAGAGGGAAGAGTGAAAGCAAAAGAAGGTCACAGCTCTAGGTACACCCAGAAATGTGGCACTAGGCTATTTCTAGAAAGTCGTATGTGTTTCTTTTGCTTTGTACTTTGAGTAGCATACAGATTAAAGGTGGTTGTGTAGTTCAGTGGCATGCCTGTGTTACTCTTTTTAATATTTGATCCCTATCATGAGAGGAGGCAGAAAAATAAAGAACACACACACACACACACACACACACACACACACACACACACACACACACACAAACATCCTATCTGTCTATCTATCCATCATCTATTATCATCATCTATCTATATTGAAAGTGAGTAAGAGAGAATAGGACTCTGTGGTTAAATCTAATGACTATGACCATCTTTGCCTTTCTCCTCTTATGGTCTCTTTATGGATGAGGGTTGTAAGTTTGGAAGCATCACCTAGTCTATTGTATATTTCTCTACTACCAGTTTGGTATAGTATGTAGACAATGCTAAAGTATTATGCAGAGACCAACCTTGGGGCCCTGGAGTTGGGGGGATACAGATATATTCCTTGGGGAAATGTGTAGCCTGAGATTCAAGTTCAGTAGATCTGTGCTAGTGATGAGAACTCAGAATTTCTGGCATTACCAGGAAGATTTGCTTGCTGATAATTCTGGACCACAGTGAACATGGGCCTGTGGATGACTTGCATTGTATAGGGTATATTTACTTCGAGGCTCTGTAGGGAAATTTTCTCTTGCAGCATTTTTGTCCCACCACAATTTCCTTGTGGCCCAGTGGAAATCCTCATGCTGTTTTCCTGTGGAATTTATGATGAACTTTGATAGCTGTTTTCCAAATCTTATATTCTGTTTCTATCGAGTGTAGACTTCAAAAGTAATTTCTCTAGGCCTGATGTTCCCATCTATAGACTTCATGGTGAGGCTACATTGCTGAGTTTTCCTTACCCTATGCTAGTAACTTGGCAAACATTTAGCAATTAAATCATTGAATTCATACATGGCCTATATTTATGCATACACATTTAAATTTTAGATACAACACATACACAGTATTTTATGCATGTACATATTTCATGGTGTATATATGTACATAAATATATCTTATTTATAATAAGCCATGTGTATCTACCTATCATCTCTATCTATCTATCTATCTATCTATCTATCTATCTATCTATCTATCTATCTATCTATCCACATAGTATCATAGTCTCTCCAGAATAAAGTGGCATGGGTGCTTTGATAGTGTTAGCACAGAGAGTTGTGAGAGGAAAGAAATTAAGTAGAGAAAGCCATGTGGAGATGTAGGGAAAAATTTGTATAAAGGTGCTAATAAGTAGGCTTAAAATTTATGTTTAGGAGCATGATGGGATATTTAACTTTGAAAATCAGAGTGTCGTTTCCAAATAGTGGATGTGGCATAGCACTGTTCCCCACAGTGGACATAAGACCAGCTGTGTCCACTTGCAAAGAACCATCCCAGCTGGGCTTGTTGACTGTTGACATTCCCTCATAGAGGGGGTGAGGAGTGTTAGTAGACCCTCATCTGAGTACCCAGCCCACCCTTCCAGACAGTTGTATGTAGTTCTGCTCTAAATGTGTATGGCCTTGGGGTCTCAGGGAGGGGCTAGGGTATACAGGCTAGGGAAAGAGTAGTCTAGATGAGGTTTTACTGATGCAGCCATGGGGAAACTATACTCTGTATTGAGTGAAAGCTTTCCTGGGTGGCTGCTTTTGAGTCACCCATGTTCCTACAGGTAACTCTTCTCCCAAGCGCTATAAACAAGCCCAATATACTCACTAGTTCCTCAGGCAATCTTTGGAGGAATTATACTTTGGTTTGTTGTTGGGACTTTAGGAGGAGAGGGTAGATGTTATTTACATCTACTCCAGAGAAGGACTTTTAACAACAGTAAATTTATTTAGTCTACAGGTAATTGTGCAATATGTTGGTAGCTAATTGAAATATTCCAGATGAGGTGGGGGGCATTGCTAAGGAATTCTAAGACACAGGCTTTTCATCCAGAGACACTGGATACGACCATCCTATATGAAGTAACAAGAGAAATGGAACTTGAAGCTTCTGTAGACTTAAATAGTAAGAAACCTACTTGTCACAGAGAGACAAGTGTACTTGGATTGTTACCTGGTGAATGCTGTGCTTAAACTGGGCATTGAAGAAGAGATTCAGTGAGTGATGGAGGAGGAGCAATGGGCACCCAGAGGGGAGAGGAAGCATCTGAGAAGAGAGGAGGAACATTAAGGGCAAGAGAGGAGGAAGACTGTTGGCCATGTAGTCTGCAGGTGCTGGTGGACCTTGTGAGAGCTGTCTGGCCCCGAGTCAGCCACTGTGGCAGCACAATGGTTGTGCTCAGGATTTGCTGGTGAGCCAGAAGGTTTCTATGAGTAGAACACCCCTGGTATGTTTGGGCTTAATGTTCTGTTTGGGTTTCTAGTGGCTTGTTTGGAATTTATTTGGGTGTGTTGCTTGCACTGTGCCTGAAGCACACACTTTGAGGAATGCAGAGTAAGAGTGTTAGGAGTCATGCTGGAAAACGGGAGAACCACAGATGTGAGTCAGGCACTTATCTGTTTTCTTTCTTCTGGAAGAGATAACAGCACATTGTTACATTTGCTTGCTTTCTGGAAAATGAAGATGAAATAGGACAGGGACCAAGGATGGTGGAAGTGCTTATTTTCAGTAGATTCTTGTGTCTTGGGAAAGAGGTTTTCCTTATTGTCACTGGAGAACATTCTATCTCTGTAGCAAGGAGTTCTAGGTATTCTAGCATCATTTTCAATTTTTAGCATGAGGTCATCTCGAATTACAAATTACTGTTTTAGTATCTTTAAGTGAAATCAGTTGATTAACCCAGGTTAGTGGCTATGTGTCATAATGAAGTGACATGGCAGAAAGTGTGTAGGCTTTGGACTCAGCAAAATATGGCCATGTGCTACTTCTGCCTTAGAAGGATGGATGTAGGTGTGTAACATGGAACAAGGGACAGGAAACCCTAGGCAGCATTTGGTAAGCAGTTCTTGTCTTCCTGTGTCCTCATAGTGCTTGGGATCTTTGGTTCTTTGATTATTCTGGGTATTTCTCAGTTTGTAGCCCATGGAACACCAGGGGTTGTTTTGGTTTTAGAAACCAGTATTTCCTCAAGTCATAGAATGAGTAAAGTCATATTATAGTTTGGGAGTGATATGAAGCTCTGGCACAGTTAAGGATTAAAAGGGGACAAAGTGGTAAAGTTCTCAAGTTCCTTTGCAATAGTAATAACTGAGAGTGTGAGGAGGATTGGCCAGTCCTGGTGGTGTCTGGGTATTTCTAGTTATTGAAAAAGCAGTAACCCATAACTGACAGTTGAAGGTCCGACAATGTTCCTTGGGCCTTGGAAGGGTGTTGTGACATTTATTTCCAAAGGCTCAGCAACCACTGCAGAAGAGGGCATGGGAAGTATGTAAGAGCCAGAAGGTAGGGCAAGGGCCTGTGAAATGCCATCCCCTAGACTTGACATCGTCATTGTAATCATGAAGGCAACAGCAGTTACCAGCACATGGCCCGTACAAAACTGGACATGTCATAAGGCAGACGTGGATGCAGGAGTGGCTCATGGGTCCCATCTCTTATTGCTGAACTATTGGCTATTGATGGATTCTGAGAAAGGGAAAATCATTATCTTCACTTACATACTCTCCGTGGAGCCCAACAGGCTTCAGTGAATAGCACAAAATCCGTGATCAGATGGACAGTTCTGACTACATGGGGGCTGGACAGATGGCTTGGCACTTGACTGTTGCTCTTTCAGAGGACCCCCATTCAATTCCCAGTGCCCACATGCAGCTAATAATTATCTCTACTATCCAAAGCCAGGGGATCTGAAATCCTCTTCTAGCCTCCTTGGATACCAGGCATACACATGATTTACAAAATATATGCAGCTCAAACCACCATGCACACAAAATAAATAAATAAATAAACAAACAAATAAATAAATAAATAACTTACTAGGTCACAAAACAGAATGATTATAGACATGGATGTGGGCATGAAGTACATGTGTGTATGAATTTGTCAAAGAACAAATTTAATTATCAGTAAGTCCCATGTCAGTCCCATCATAAGTCATGTCCTGTGAGGAAGCTGACATCCTCACGCCAGACCACGTGTTAATAGAAAATTTCCCACTTGTGCTTAGGTGTTTATGTAAGTTCATTTTCATTAGGGCATCTTCAACTGTAAACTAGATGACTGTTTAGAATGTTCTGGTAAAGGCCTGCTACTCACTGCTATTGTTCTTGTGTGTATTCTGCCCAGTCTTAAATGAATGCTCTCTGTTTCATCTTTAGTAAAACTAAGAACACCCAGGTTAGTATTTTGACTACAAACCTTGTCATTCCTTTTTTGAATGCAGTTAAGTATTCTCTGTAGCTTCAAGAGCTTCATCATTTTAATATAAAACTGTTTAATACTGGCTGTCAAGAGGCTGCAGCAAATGGCCTTCGTGTCTTAGGAGACAAGGAGAACCATGCTGACATTGTTGGGATGGTCAGATGATACGGATGGAGAAGAATCTAGTGCATTGCCTAACCTCTGAACTAGCTGCTGGTTCTGAATCTTAATAAAGGGTATTATCATGACACAGATTCTCTACTTTAGTCTGTACAAATCAGCCTCTGGGAAGCACTCAGGGTGGGACTCTGTGCTGACTCTTGCTCAGTGGAAGGCTGTTTGCCGCTGTGACTGCCTATCAGTGTGGGTACATTGCTTGCTTTCACAGAGGGCCACAGCTCAAAGGAGCTGTCATCATTCAGTCTATTTAACTTCCTTATTTTGTCTTTTTCACGCTGGTATTTGTTTTGGTGTCCACAGCAACAGGTTTCCCGACTTTTATACCCACTTAGCAAACCAGTAGATTTTGCTCCCAACAATGCAGCACATTAGGAAAATAAATTAGTGAAGATGCCTATTGAGATTTTGTTTGTTCCTTCTTTGGTAGAAATCCAAAGCCCAAAACAAACTGGTTTTGTTGACAATCTGTTGTTTCCCTGCCTCTGGTGTGGGTGTAGAATGAAATGGTAGGCTCATGGGGGTTAACAGTTCTCAGCCAAAGATGCTGAGAAGATGGATACAAATGGAGGGGAAGAGGAAGTTCCTAATTTTAAAGGACATTTTTGCAAGTTGGTTCAGTTGCTGCCATTGGAGACAGGCAGTTGGAATGATTCAGAGGACAGCATGGGAAGCAGCCTTTAAAATCTTTTACAACACTGTTTCCCCCCTCAAGAGCTGCATGTTGTTTGAAGACAGGTACATTGAAGGTCAGTGATTAGATGAATAGGACTATAGACCTATTTTCTGAGTACATTAGAGTTGCAGTATAGAGATGGAAATGAGAGATAACGTGCCTTGATTAAAGCAAGAGAGGCCAATTTAGCCACAGCTCACCATCTAGACTTGTTTTTCAGCCATAGAACAATAAAGGTTAGAGAGCAGGGAGAATGGGGCATATCACACAAAAGAAGACAGACTCACGAAGTACCAGAGGGGAGGGGCAATTGGAGAATGTGTTTTCCATGCACATGTTTTTTGGTAATGAAGACACAGAGAAGCTGGGATGTAAACAGATGTTTCACTCCCACCTACCTTTCCCCAAAAAACCTGGCAGTCACTTCCCAAATAATTGACTCTGAGGCTTAATATTACTTATAAATGCTTGACTGATAGCTCAGGCTTATTACTGGCTAACTCTTACACTTAAATTAACCCATATTCCTATTTATTTTTTCCACATGGCTTGGTACCTTTTCTGACTATGGAATTTCCATTAGTGTGCAAGAGGATTATTCCACAGCACTGGGAAGTGGCACGCATGGATTTCTTAGTATTTTCTGTTAGGGATAAAGTTAAGTGTGGAATCTTGTCCAGTATAGCATCTTCTGCAGAGATGTATAGGGATGTGGCTGGCCAGTTTCATTCCCTTCCAGGTACAAAAGATGGGACTGACCATTTAAGCACACCCCTGGGCTTTTCTTCTCATCTTAATTTAATATGGGATAAAAGGAAAACTAAGCAAATTAACAATTTGGAGTTTCTTTTTCCAAATGTTTATTGAGAGGGGAGGGGGGAAGTCATTTGGTTCTGCTGGTTTTCAGGAGCTACTAGAGGTCATATCTGAACATCCTTAGCTGATGGTGTGACAGATGATCATCTGAAACAGAAACAAAATGATCATATCCTTCAATTGTGTATCATGCTTCTTGAAGACAAGGATAAGAGCAACAAGCCATATATTGTATTTAAAACAAACAAAAAAAATCAACAACCAAGATTTGCTTTTTATGTAGAATATACACTCTACTTTTATGTCAGAAAGTCCAGTGTTGCAAAGTTAAGAGCAATCTGTATATAAATATCAAAGAACACCTTTGACTCCATCATTGCTTACCACTGTGTGGGAAGGCAGGGCCGACTCGATGTGGAAACATCCCTGGTATGGAAACTTCAGGCTCTAAAATGTTTCCACATAAAATAGAGGGAAAGAAGTGTAGATGAGCCTGGAAATCTGTATGATCTTGTTTTCCTTTAGAGGGGTTAAAAATTATTTCTACCACACAACCCAAACAGCCCATTATACACATAGCCCTCCCATGCACCTGACAAAGGAGCAGGTGAGCTTCTTCATTTCCACATCAATTATGTGTTTTCTGAATTTGGTTCTCTTTGTCCCTGAACACTGGAGAACATGCCACTTATATGCCTAACAGGACAGTGGAATTTTAGTGGGAGGAACCATGGAAGAGGAGAGCCACATAGTTCTTCTGTTGTTTGAGGAGGCAAAAAAATACAGTCACCCACAGTGTCACTATGAGAAAATGAAAAAACAAATCCAAAAGGAATTACTAATGCAGCCTTTGGGATGTCACTGTCAATGAGCTGGCATGTTTTTATTTGTTCTGTTTGATAAAATTAGTCTATATGTTTAAAATTCAGCATCATATAGAAGACAGCAACTACTTCAAAGATGAAAGATACTAGATCTCCTTGTGTAATTGTTTCCTTAATCACAATACATTATATTCATTTATCTCCTGGTTTCTGCTACATGATTGAGAGAGCCAAAAATCTCAATTGTTATGATTCGCAAGTTCTTTTGGATCTGTGTGGAGTTCATGATTATTATAGGCTACTCTGGCTTCAAATGATAGGGCTGACATTTAATTTTAGGTACAGGAGATAATATAATTATGATCTCTTTCCTGGAAATTGAGTAGTTGGACTCTAAAAACAAGTAGGAAACAGAATTTTCCTGTCAATGATGCAGCAGCATCTTTCTGTGGAGCATTAGGCTACAATACCATGCCACATAATTCCTGCAATGGAATCAGTCCCATCTTTTAAAAAAAATGCATGCACACACTCCCCAGAATTAGGGTGGCAGTGGTGATGTGAGTGTGCACAGTGTAGTGAAGAATCAGAGGACAAATTGCTGGAGTCCATTTTTCCTGCCACTATATGGGTCCCACAGGTCAGACTCAGGTCATCAGGCTTGGTGGCAGGCGCCTTTTCCCACTGAGCCACCTCCCTAGGCCATGGCCTTGGTCTTTTCTTTTGACCTAGGTCACATGTAACCTTCCTTGTTTCAGCCTTCTATACTGGAATTACAGTGGTGGCCACCACATCAGCTATCAATCCAGTTTATGGTGACATTTGAAGCTGTCCCTCCCTAAACTTTATAGGATCTGGAGTTAGTGTGTGTGTGGTTCTAGAAATTAAGACAGAAGAGACCCGATTTCCACACATCTGTACTCGATCTTTTTTTTTTTGTTCAAAATGCTGAAAAATAAAACTGTCTTGACAGATTGCGCACACTCAGTTTGCCCGTCCAACAGGTAGTGTGTGTGTGTGTGTGTGTGTGTGTGTGTGTGTGTGTGTGTGTGTTCTTGTTTATGTATAGGTTTGCATGTGATACAGAATTACAATGCCTTTGTTAGACGCCTCTGTGTGTCTGTGTCCATGGTAGGGTTTCTGTGTGTAGAAAGCCATGGTGTCTTTGATAGAAGCCTTTGTGAGTATATATGCATGTGTGTCCTGTATGGGCTTACATGTGATACAAAGTCACAAACCCTTTGGTGGAAACAATGTCATATGCAATGGTAGCAACACATGTATTACTGATTTTAGGTAGTTAACTGTTTTAAGAAAAATAATGATTATCATAAAGAGTTTTGGTTATTCAAATACTTTGAGTAAATTCCGTTGGATCAAAATACAGAACGATCACTTTTCAATTGTACAAAACACTGGGCAGTCAAAGCTGTGATGTGCTACAAAAGAAAAAAAAAAAAGGGACTCAGGTGAATAATGCCTCTTGGAGAATGGAAGCAGAATATTTGGCTCAGAATGCTAACCCTACCTTTGATTCCATGTGAGACTTGGGCAAGCATTTTACTCATTTTCCCAGGTTCTTACATTTGTGAAGTAGGAGATGATGATAGCAATTGGAAGATTCTGTGAAAGTGAAATGAGTTAACACACATAGGTGCTTAGAATAGGACTTGGTACAGGCTCCTCAAGGCACGGTACTTAGATTTCTTCTGATACTACAGCTATGCTTCCAATTGTCACACCTAGTCATTAGGTCCTGTTTGTAAAAGCCAGTGACCATAGAGCAGGAACATGTGGTTACCTAGTAAGAGTTGACCAGCTGAGCAATTTCATCTGGTTAGATGGTGCTTGCATGCCATGTATACAGAGATGTTGTAGGCAGATATTGGGGTGTGGTGGGCACCTTCCCAGATTTCTTGTGTTCCGAAACAGGAACTGGACAGAGACACCTAGATAGTAGTAAACAGAATCTTTTAAGAAAAAGAGTGCATCCCAGGATGCAAATGAAAGGGAGTGGAAAAGACTGATAGCAACTCCATGCATTCATGCTCAGTGGACGAGCACACTCAGAGGCAGATGCTGCAGCAGTATCAGGCTCAGAGAGTGGGGTTTTCATTTCTCTCAGAACTGTTTGTTTCATATACTAGTTTGAACTCACTCTCTACTCTCCTGCCACATGGATATGCAGTAAAGCAAATAAATAAATAAATAAATGAATAAACAATGTAAACAGAATTGAATCTCCTGTAGAGGTAAAAGAAGAATCTCAATTGAAGTTTTATGATCCTAAGTGCTATTCCAAAGGCACTTATTTTTTGCTCTAGTGAGACACAAATAGATGCCAATATAGCGCCAAACTAACAGCTAGTAAATTTAAACTTTCTTGCAAATATGTTCTTCTTCAAGCCTGATTTCATTAGCCCAAGCCTTAATAATATCAGTGTTCACTATTCCTTAAGGAGGGAGTGAAAATTAATGTCTGAAAGAGTTGCCAGAGGCACAATTGCCATGCAAAATAGTATTGTTATTTACATTACATGGCAAATCAGTGCCCAAGGCAATAAATAAATTATGCTAAATAGATGGAAAACTAGTTTTTGCCTTTAGATGCTTAAAATACAAAGGTGTGGGAAAAATAAAAGGAGAGATTCAAATTCTGATGGTGATTTACAATGAGGAAAAGTTTTAGATTGAATAGTGCTTGAATATTTCCAGGATGCTTGTGCACATAAGGTATTCTCCATCCTGTTTACTGATAGGGAATGGAATGTGAGCGGAGACCAATTACTCATCAATTAGATAGATGTTTAGAAGGTTTTGAAGTGAAGATATGAAAAATAAGAATTGAGCTGATTTTATTCTGCATAAAGTGCTTGATCTGAAACTTTTCTCCTTTAGAAACACAAGTATGACTTGTGTAGGTCATGTGTACAGACCTACAAGTCTGTTTGGGGGCTATACAAATATTTTTCAGGGCTGAGGTGGATGTCTTAGTCAGTAAAGTGCTTGCTGAGCAAGCACGAGGACATGAGTTCAATTCCCCAGCACCATTTTTTAAAAAAAGGTAAAAATGTCAGATACAGTGCCCTGCACCTGTAAACCAGCACCGAGGAAATAGAGACAGGGGGATAACTGAAGTTTTCTAGTCAACTAGCCTAGACAAATTGGTGAGCTCCGGGTTTAGGTGAGACTGTGTGAACAGATAAAGTGGAGAGAAATTGACACATGATAACTGATATTGACCTCAGGCCTTCACGAACCTATACACAGGTGCACACACAAATGTGTACACATATATGCATAAGCACACACATACAAACACATGCACACACATTGTTTTTTCTAAGCAGTACTCAGTAAGTACTACTTATTGGAATACCAGTGACTTCTTGTTTCTTCATTCATTTGTTTAATTAGGATTTATTGAGTATTGACCAGATAGTAGAAACTACTATGAATGCTGTTAGAAAAAAAAGTAGACAAAGCTCCTTGCTCTTGTGAAGCCTCAGTTCTTAAGAACAGCTGGTGGATGGATATTCAAAGTGATCAGCAGCCTCTTGGTCCAGGGCACCTGAAGGTCAGACTACAAAAGTGCCACAGGCCTGATGTCAGTTCTTGGTTCTTAGCCCTGGTATTGGAGAAGTTGGGAGGGGCAGAGAGCTAGTGAAGAAACTAACATGGATATAAGTGCCTCTTGCCCTCAGAAAGCTTATGGTATAATGAAGAAACCATGCCAAATATATATACAATTATTACAGAATAGTTAACCAACAAAATTACTTTTTAAAAGATTTTGTTTTCATTTCTCTGTATGTATGTGTATCTGCAGAAGGTGTGGGGATTCGCAAAGACCAGAAGAGGGTGTTGGATCCCCTGCAACCTGAGCTATAGGATAGTCCTGGGAATGGAACTCAGGGCCTCTGAAAGAGCAGCAAGCACTCTTAACTGCCGAACTATTTTTCTAGCCCCCTAAATCTTATTTTTTGAAGAAAAATTAAATGCTAGACTTATCTTCTATTATCATTCCCTTTGGTTCTTAAATCTTTTATTCAGCACCATCAAATTGTTCCCTCCTTTCCCATGGATTAAACTCGGGTGTGATGACATCAATCTCCAGGGAAATACAGCCATATATCTGATAATGATTCTGTATTTGGCCTCTAGGCAGGGAAAGACACAAACCATCTAAGACAGATGGTCATTGCTCCTATTTTTAAAAAGGTTTCTGAGATCTCTAAACCACAACCTTTACTGGCATCTCCTCCAGTATTTAATGATAATCTTGTATTTCTTACTGTCAAGTTGTTCTTTCTAGGTTGTCCATTTTCCCCATTTCATCTTGTTTGATATTCTGGGTGAATGAACATCAGGTCATGAAGACTTCTTTAAACCCTGTCCTTATCAATTCTTCAGGTGAAATAACTAGGGTTTGTTTTGTCCTGTAGGGTCCCATTTTCATATTTTGAGTGACTTTTGGTACCATTCATTTTCACTGTCCTGATCTTTACCACGTGAACATAATGCCAGGCTGCAGAGTGCACTTTTAGTGCCCCGAGCATTAGCTAAACAAAAGATGACTCATTAGCTGCACATGCCAACCCAGTCATATTTATTGACGTATTTTTTCTTATTATTTATCCTTCTCTCATAAATTGTATCCCACCATGCGCCCCCCCCCCCCTACTGCCCGGCCACCAACACCTTCCCTCTTCCCCAGATCCACTTCTCCTCAGTTTCCCTTCAGAAAAGAGCAGGCCTCTTAGGGACATTAACCCAACATGGAATAACAAGATATGATGGGACTAGGTACATACCTCATATCAAGGATGGACACGGAAACCCAGTAGGAGGAAAAGGTTCCTAAGAGCAGGCATTCAAAGAGTCAGAGACACCCCCACTCTCACTGTTAGGTGTCCCACAAAAACCCTAAGCTACAACCATAACATACATGTAGAGGACCTAGCACAGACCCACACGGACTCCATGGCTGCTGCTTTAGTCTCTGTGGACCCCTATGAGCCCTGCTTAGTTGATCTGTGGGCTGTGTTTCCCGGTGTCCTTGACCCCTCTGGCTCCTACAATCCTTCCTTCCCTTCTTCTGTGGGGTTCTCCAAGCTCTGCCTAATGTTTGGCTGTGAGTCTCTGAATCTGCTGCCATAATAAGCTGCTGAATGATGCCTCTCTGATGACAAATGGGCTATGCGTTGTCCTATTAGTGTAGCACAATATCATTAGGAATCATTTCATTGACTTTTTTTCTTTTTTCTTTTTTTTGTCATGTTCTATCCTATGTCACTGGGCTATCCAGCCTCTTGTTCCTGGTCATACTGGCAGTGTGTGGTGTGGGATCCCTGTTATGGTTTAGGCCTCTAGTTAGACCAGACATTGTTTGGGCACCCCCAAAATTCTGTGACATCATTGCCCCAGCATAGCAGGACAGGTATGTAGGTCAAAGGTTTTGTGAATAGGTTGGTATCACAATCCCACCATTGGAAGCCTTGCCTGGTTAGAGAAGATGGCTGGTTCAGGCTCTATATCCTCCATTACTAGGAGTCTTTGCTAAAGTTACCCTCATAGACTCCAGGAAGTTTCCCCTGCAGTAGGTTTCCACACAGTCTTCCAATTCCAGTCATCTCTCCCCACTCCACCAAATCCTTCCTGTTCCCATCTCTATCCACCCCCAAGTCTACTGACAACATTGATTCTATTTTTACTTCCTGTGGAGATCCATGCATCCCCAACCCCTTGAGCCCTCCTTGTACTTAGCCTCTCTGGGTCTGTGGATTGTAGCTTGATTATCCTTTACTTAACAGCCAATATCCACTTATAAATGAATGCATACCATTTTTTGTCTTTCTGGGTCTGGTTACCTCACTTAGGATGATTTTTGCTAGTTACATCCATTTGCCTGCAAAGTTAATAATGCCCCCCTTTAAAAACAAGTGAGTAGTACTCCATTGTGTAAAGGTACCATGATTTCTTTATCCATTCTTGTGGGACAGCTAGATTGTTTGTGGGTATTATGATTAAAACATTTATAAACATAGTTGAGAAAGTGTCCTTGTGGTAGGAAGAAGTATCTTTGACACAAAAGCAAGTTGCAGTACAGCCAAGGTTACACAAAGAAACCCTGTCTAGGGGAAAATAAATTGTCAAGATTGATCTCAGATGAGGAGATCTTGTTTGCAGAGAGCAAAAGACTTGCTGTGCAATCAAGAGGACCTGAGTTCAAATCCTGAACACCCACACAGTAATAAAGATGCTGGGAGTTGGTGGTACATGCCAGGAATCACAGAGCTGGGGGAGATAGGATCTCAGATACCTTTGGCCATCCAGCCTAATCAATCGGTTAGCTCTAGGTCAAGTAACGAAAGGCACTATCAAAAACATGAGATAGAGAGAGTGACTTTTGGCTTCCACATGCAAACACATGGGTATGTGTACCACTTTTCCACCCCCAATTGATTTTAATGTATTTACAAAGCTTGAGTGATTATCAAGTCACACTACCTACCCCCATTCTCCCATTTTCTATTTCCTCGAATTTCCTTAAGCTCTCAGATTCATTTTTCTATTTTCCCCACTTCTTCCTTTTCCCCTTTTTTCCTCTTCTTTCTTGTTTTTAGATGCCAACTCATGTCACTGCCTTTTTATTTTATTTTATTTTTTAAGGTTTACTTTTACTGATGTGTGTGTCTGAGTGAGTATATCCCACGAATGTGCAGTTACCAATGGAGGCCAGAAGAGGGCCTCAGATCCCCTGGAACTGGAGTTACTGGTAGCAGTGAGGCAGAGGATATGGGTGCTGGGAACCCCTTATCTCTGGAAGTATAGGATGCACTCTTAACTGCTGAGTGTGCTCCACAGCCCTGTAGCTCTTTTCTTTATAATGGGCTTTGTTCTCCAACTTTTCCTTTTTTTCTTCTTTCACTTGGTAACTCCCTGCACTCTCCCTCAAGAGTCTTCTTCCTATTTCTCTTTATTTACTCTCAGTTGATTTTCTGTGCAAAGAGCTGTCTGGATCCCCTGACCTCACAAGAAGCTGCCCGAAGAAACGCTTAAGAAAAACAAGGCATTATGTATTATCCTACACATTCTACAATCGCCCTAGCAATTTAGTAACTATGCTCCAATTTAAACCAGGCCTCAAGGCAACAAAAATTGCACCAAATGCCAACTAATTTACCAAAGGTATAGGAGGAATATTTGGGAGTCAATTCCCTTCAAGCCATCTGATTCATATTATTGACTCATTTAGAAAACAGAAAGTGAACAGAGACAAGTTTTTAAGGAGTTTGGTTTCATGCAAATAACCAGCAATTGCAGCCCATTATTTTTATACCACGACTTCATTAGTCATATCCCTGTCAGACCTGTGACCAGTGTCAAATGTTTTCAAAAAGCACACCAGGACAGGCATGGAACTCATCAGCCTATGTCAAAGGTCGCTCTCATTAAGGAGTCAAAATGAAAACTTTCAGTGTCTCCAACACATCGCCCAGCTCTCCCCAGTCCTCCCACCCCCACTCCTGAAGCCCAAGGCCTGCTAAGCACCCCCAGCTCCCCAGACATTCAAATAAGATCAAGATGACAAGGCCAGAAAATGAATAGGGCTCTTACCCGGCTGGACCTCATAATCCAGCCCTGATTGAAACAAGCAGAAAGCTGTTTGCCAGGTCTTATAACACCATTTCCTGAGGTTAAACATAACATCTCAAAATGAAGCAATTAGGGGTTTCTCTAAAACAGGAGTCTTCAGTAATTAAAAAGAAAAAAAAGCAAAGTCAGAAAGAAAGAAAGAACGAAAGAAAGAAAAGAAAGAAGTAAAGGCATCATGATAGGTGCTGAGCATGGGGAACACAAGCCAGCATTTGATATTTTTCCCTTCCTGGAAAGGCAACTTTTGATTACAGAGGTAGGAAGTGAAGATTAATTTATGCACACCAGTGTTGTAATGGTGTTCTAAGGAATGCCAAGCCCAGCAGGAGTAAACTAAAACCCATCTTCCCCAGACTCAATTAGACACCATGAGAATAGCAGAGCTTTGGTGATCCTGCTTTTGTTGTGAGCAGTAACTGCTGTTTTGCAGACTGTCCACTTGGTGAGCACAGCCACAGTGGGATTATGCTCTGTGGAATTTGCAAAGGGGTCTAGAGGTGGCTTCCCCCTTTGAAATCTTCTTTAGGCCATATTTTGGTGTTGATGTTGGATTTAATCCTGGGGGGACTAGAGATGGGTTAGGTCCAGTCTCCATCATTCTTGCTGTTACCGGAGCTTTAAGATTGACAAACAGATATTTCCAGCATCTCATGAGATGATTGTCAAGGAAGTCTCTAGTTGTCATTATGATATTTTTTGCAGAAACAAAATACGATTTAACAATAGGAAATGCCAAAATGTGATGACTATATTGATTTCTAGAGAACACACAGTCTGTGCCCACACGAAAGAGCTGTCTGGAGAAGCTTGATTCCATTCTGCATTAATGTCTGTGACTTTCTCCTTGTTTGCTTGCTTAGTAAGTCAATTACTCACACTTAAGAGGTTCTTCCAGTTTGTATAGTGTTACTTGTATGCATGTTTTCAGGGCTGACCATTTGGTATCGCATAACCAACTGGAGTGCTCTTCCCTGGGGAAGGCTATTTCTCCGGCTTTCAGCATTCCTTAGTTGCTTGTAGTTTTTTCTGTAAGATTGAAGCCTCATGTGCTTCTGCCTGTCCACTTTGGCATGTTTATTGCTGTCATCCTGTTAAGCACATGTTTAGGCAGTCATTTTGGTGAGACTTTATTGGTGTAGTGTCTGACATTTCTAGAAGACACAATCTCACAGCAAACTCCTTGATCCCCACATTTTTTAAAAAAATTATTTATTTTTATGTATATTGTTGTTTTGCCTGCATGTGTGTCTGAGTGAGGGTCCCAGACCTCCTGGAACTATAACTACAGACAGTTGTGAGCTGCGATGTGGGTGCTGAGAATTGAATCTGGGTCCTCTGGGAGCTGCTCATTTTCATCATTTACTTATTTGTCTATGTGTGTGTATGTGTGTCTGTCCACATGTGTATCTATACGGAGGCCAGAGGTGAGTGTTACTAGTACTCTATCACATACTTTGAGATAAGACCTCTCATTGAATCTGGAGCTCCCTGCTTTGCCTGGAGTGGCTGGCCAGCAAGTGTCAGGGATCCTCTTGTCTCTGCCTCCCCAGTGCTGGGTTTATAGGCATGAACCTCTGCACCCAGCATTTTTATGTGGCTTCTGGGGATCAAACTGAGGTCTTCATGCTTGCAAAGCAAATACCTTACTGACTGAGCCATTTCCTAGCTCACCTCCATTTATCTTGGTACAGGGTTAATTTTCAAAACATCTTACTTTATTGATATTTGATTTGCTAATTCAAGGTGAGATAAAGGAAAATGAATTTAAGATCCTGAGTGACCTGCATAAGGCACCCTTGGACATCTATTGTGCTGTGACAACAGAAGCCTTATGTTTGTGTGGTAAATAAAAAGAGGAATGCCCCAAGGCAGAAACATTATTTTAAGCTTCTACACCCACTCTGAGGCTCATCACTGGAAAGTCTAAACACATATTCTAATAGATGGCAAGCCTTCCACTCTTAAGATACTACCAGATATTGCTTCTGAGTGGGACGCTGATGCTGGGCTAAGGCTGGATATCCTGTTGGTTACCAGCAACAGCTTGTGAGTTGCTCAGAGTGTGTTTTGTTCGAAGGAGTTGATTGAAAGGCACTTTACAAATTAATGGCTGGGCTTCAGGAAAAATCCCCTACATTGCAGACGATGGCTCTGGAAGGTAAGGCAAGTTGTGCTGAGATGCTGGGCTAAATTTCACATTCCATTGTTTAGTGTGCTGAGCAGATGCTTCCCTCTTCCTTTCTCTAACCTGCTGTCTCAGGACCTCACTGCATCTGAACAAACGGGATGTGCTACATATCTGGCTCCAGTGAGATTGCTCTTTAGTGTTTGTGCTCGGGGCCATGAGGAACGAATTCACCAGTGAAGGACTACTCTCTGCTTCCTTCTCTTTGAAGCACTAATGGTCATGGCTTACTCTTTACCTGTGGCTTCTCAGTTTCCCAAGGGTGAGGCATCCCTGTCCCCACTGTGAATCTGTGATCGATGCCCTTGGCGTAGGGGCTCCCCCCCACCCCTTCAGGAAACAGGAGGGCTAGAGAGATAGCGCTCAAGTTTTCTTTCACAGTCCCTGCTTCCCAACTCTAATCACCTTCTGCTGTGGGAAAGAGATGAGATGAGGCCTAAAAAACAGATCATTGTCCGCCTCCTAGATTAATGCAGAGAAAGCGGTATTGTCTGTTGAATGGATAAATCTTCCTGCCGTCACTCAAAACCTAAATTCAACGCTACTTCATCTCTAAGAGGCTTATCTTCCTTGAATAGACCCTTGCAGCTCAAGTAAGAGGCGATGTAATGAAGCGTGTTTTTTTCTTAAGTGAGAAACATGCTGTAAAGAAGGGGGAAGACTGCAGCTGTTCTGAAGGGGCTCTGCAGACTCCAGAAAGACTTGTCATTTATCTGGTCTTGCATGACATCAAATGATAGAAGATCAAGTTCAGCATTTGCCAGAGTAGCTCAAAAGGGCTTCTTCATCCAATAATTAAATAATGCTTATTAACATACAATGCTGTGCAGCTGGGATTCGTATCAAACACGATGGGAAAAATATGGAGGTGGCTTTCAACACTTTCCCTTCAGCCAGTGTTTATTAGGAGGCAAAGAGCTTGGGAAACGGTGATGGTTTTACCCAAAGCCGAAAGTTAATATTGATGCCATAATATGTGGTTAAATGAAAGAGCAGGTAGACAGGTGGGTATTAGGCAGGTGGATAAACTCAAAGTGACATGCTGAGATCACTGAAGAGTGTTCCCTTTTGTTGTGCTTGTAATTAATTCAACAGTCCCCAGACTGGAGGCTCACTGACTTCTGAAAAGTTAGGTACATGCAACACACATGCACATATAATCGCTATAAATAATTCCTTATTTACCTTGGTCAAACTCAGGCTACTGTATTATGCTGACGTTAAATTTGAACTTTGGAATAAACATTAAGATTTTCATCAAAGCAATAAATTTTTACCAGATAAGGATAATTTTAGCAACATTTCATCATCTGCTGGCTTAGGTTTGTATGCAGGAGTCTTGCTTTATTAGTCTGTGTGCAATTAAATGGCACAACATTTAGTCTTGGAGCTACAGAAAGTAGGCCACATTCCTCAGGGGAAACAGTAGATTAAAATGGTGCAAAACTTAGAACAGTCCGTGTTCCTTGGTGATTTCCACTAGGAAAATATCAGAATTTGTACCACCAAGGAAGTCCTACTGGCCTTTAAATTCCCACTGGCTACTCAAACTTAAAGGAAGCATCACAATTGGAACTTTTGAAGAAACTCCTAGTTTCAAATTCATAACACATATTGTATTTTATGGTTTTAATGGATGATGTGTACATCTTGATCTGCCATTCATTTATAGTAATTGATTGTCTAATCCTGTGATATCTCTAACAATAGGCATACATTAGGAAGCCACTATTGCCTTTGTACCAAGCATCAATTCAGAGTGCCTTCTTGTACTCTACCACAGCCTAGCAAGCCCAATGTGGGTGAGGAATGGATGGTGACTTGATGTTGGCTAATAATCCAAAAACTGTATTATAATCATTACCTTTGACCTTTCCTTTTAACAAAACTTAGTGAACCATGAGTCTGCTCCGAAAGTGCTTCCTACACCTATGTATGGGTGTAGGAATACTAAATATTCAATTTCCAAAAGATGTGCAATGAAATGGGTGCAGGAGAGGTCATGGAAAATACACAGATTGTGTACTTCATGGAGTTGCAGACTTCCAAAGGAGATAATGAATTAGACTCTCTGTTGGATTCTTTGAACTGGTAATAAATGTCGGTTCATTCGTTCATTCATAAAGTCATCGATTGATGCATTTATTCTTCATTCCACCTCCCAAGAGCTTAACACTGTAAATCCATTTATCTGGTTTGCAGGGGTCATCAGTGGAAAAGGTGACTTGGTGCACATAGTCTTAACTGGCTGGTTCATAGATTGACTTACTATTATGAGAGGCAAAGGGAGGAGAGCTACTGTATGTGACTGGCACAAACCTGTTTTTAACAGGAAAGCAACCTGCAACATATGGCTTCTTGACAGAACACCAGCAACATGCTCTGCTTCTCACTGTTGGGACCTTGGTGGGCAGGGCTTTAAAACTATCACTATCTGCTGGGCCCTTTTCTAAGTTTTTCCTATGTGTCAACTCACTTACCCTTCACAACAATTCTGTGAAACTGGGTACTTTTATTTTCCCCAATCCTTCTAACAGATGAGAAAACAGGCAGAGAGATCTTAATGAACTTGCTTTGGGCCATAAAGCTTAAATCAAGGTTCCAATCCAAAGTCAAGCTCTAGAATTTATGCGGTTAACTCAATACTCAGCTCAATGACTAAGGACGTATCAGACAGTGAGGAAGTTGAGACCCTTGATACATACTCTAACACACCTTGGCCAAATATGTTTCTACACGGCATTTCAATTATGCTTTGACAGTATTTTAACTTCAATCCTTCAAACTTGTGGATGACATTTCTCATTCTCCAGCTGTGTGCGTGTTGTGTATGGGTGTGAGATACGACTTTAGAAACATAAAGAATTAGATGCCACTGTGGACCTTGGATGACTCTCTTTCCAAGACTCAGTGAAATCACTGCACACCTCACTGTGATGCAGGAAAGTGCTTGATTCAGACCATGACATATGATTGCTATTGATGCAGACTGCTCAGGTTTCATTGTGACAGTAATTGCCATTAGAGAGTTAATTGTTTCAGAATGTTGAGGTTGGGGAAGACTATGCTTAGTATTAAGTTATGCATAACCTCCCTTACTCTAGTTGTGTAAAATTCTAATACTTTTCTTTGATATGGCAGCTATACCAAGGCTTCTCTGGGACCTAGGGTGCATTTTATCTTGAACTACGAATTGCGAAGATTTTTATTGTCTTCTGTCACAAATACAGCATCTTTTTATTGTGGGCTTTGATGCGTTAAGTATGTTTTTATGGTCCCCTATGTCTATTGTGCCTAGCATACTGTTGGTACTTAATAAATGCTAAATAATAATAATATATGTGCATATGAGATTTGTGACCAGAAATGACATACTGTTTTAGGGATCTGAGATTGTTCTTCTGGTGCCGGGGTTGGGGGGGAAACATACAGATGAGCATATTGCTGGGAATAGATTAGAAGGAGCCATCAATAGCGATGTCACTTGCCTAAAATATGATGTGGCTCTGTCAGCACAAATCATAAACTCCATCTCCTACCTTACATCACTGTACAACTCCAGTGTGGAAAGTTGCATTCTGGGCATAATAGAAATGGGCATACAAGCACCTCAGAATTGTGCAAAATAGCAGATGATGCTGTGTTTGCTTGCACATCAGTTTATGTTTACAGTTTAGAGGGAAGTACTAAGATGGGCTGGGTTGTTTAACTCTAGGAGAACTTGTCTAAGGAGGTTTTGTAGGTGTTCCCTGGAGGTGAGGAGGAGGGGATTCTGGTATTGTCTTTTTAGGAACTTTTCCCCTGTCCCCCATGTCTTGCTCAGTAGGGAGACACCTGCTTCCACGCACTATATCTTGAACTCCTGACCATTGCACTGCACTGTTTCCAGCAGGAGGTAGCTCAGCTTAGTGCCAGCAGCCTTACAAGCCCTGGAAGGAGGAGCTTGTGTAAAATAAGAATAGGACAAAGAAGCATCCCCAGATGGCTCACCTGTTTACATGAGTCATTTGACTCTACCCTCATTGGTGTAGTAGCAAAGAGGGCAGAAGGTGTGTACCCAGATTTTGTGATTTATCGCGTCTGTTATTTGGAGAGAGAGTATTAATGATTGCTGGCTTTCTCTGGTTTGCTTTATTCCATCAGGGGAGAGTTTAAGTGTGTCATCTCCTCTGCCCTCCCTCACAGTCCCCATGTTCCTTCCTTGCCAGAAGTACTGAAGAGGCAGGGAGAAAGGGAGCCACTGCCTTAGCTGTTCTTTGAAAACAGCACCTCTCACCGTGAACACACATGTTGGAACCATGTTAAGGTGGAGTTTCTCAGGGGCTATGAGACTGAAAGTCTCTAATGCTTTTTTGAAGTCTCTTTTTGAGATGCCTTAGTGGGGACATACATTACGTGTAGCAACAGGTATATTTTCCTCTCAGTACAAAGGCCAAGTGTAACTTTTCTTTTCTTTCTCTCTCTCTTTTTTTATGAGTTAAAAAGGGTCTGTTCTTTGACCTTGATTTTTTTAGTGATCTCCACATTGCCCCTGCTTTGGTTGTATTATTCCCTGGCCCATCCAATTTCCATTTCTATCAGCCCTTAGGAAAGATTATGCTTTTGGGGGTGTTCTGTAGATGTCTTTCCAGTGGCTTCACTTGATGAATGTGACAAGTTTTGTGTTTTCTCCCTCCTCTCATTGAACTGAAAAGTTTTTTCTTTATTTCTTTCCCCCCCTCCTTCTTTTTTTTCTCCAATAAATACAGGCCAATAAGTGCCCAAAGGCAGTGTTTCAATGGCTGCTAAGTCTTTCAAGGTTAGGACTTAACCTCCGTCCCTCCTAATTCAACTCCAACCTTCAGTCTGAAACCAATCAAGAATATCAGATGATACTTAAACAATGCAGGGTTTCTGATATTCAGGTACTGCCTCTGTTCAATAGGATTGCAAATTCTTTGTGTGAAGAAAGTCGGTTTTGCTCTAAAGTACTGTCACAAAAAGTGAAATTACCATTTGCTTGGAACGATGCCATTCATCATTGTCAGAATGCTAAGCATTGTAAGTGGCCTGGCCTCTCCGAATTAATGCCTTGTTTTGCATCGGCTAAATTTCCCGAATCCTTGAGGATGGGCCGTACACAACTCATCTCACCATTTTAATATCAATCCAATAGAGCTCCGTGAGAGGGAGCTTCGTTCAAGTCTTAGCCTTTTATTTACAGTCTAATTCTAAAAGAAAAGGAAATAAGATATGAAAATAAGTTGGGAAATAAGATAAATCTCCCAGTGAAATCAGCAGATCTACTCAGTCCTATGGCAAAGCCCCCATAATTCATCTGTAGGTCAGCTCAAGGGATTAGCCATGACGTATTTGGAAATTCATTTATTTTTATTTTATTTTGCTATTTCTTATGCAGAAGGGTAATGCTGTCCCCAAGGCTTTTCAGGTAGCCCTCAAATCTTGACAACATTTGCTGTCTCTGAGGCCTAAGCCAAAATTAATTTTCAAGTAAACAGCATAAAAATGTATGGAGTTGTATAAATTTGAATACAAAATGCATTTGTTTTGCTTACATACATACATACATACATACTGTCTGTTCAGCCAAAAACCACAATATGGCACTGAAATGAATGGTCACATAGACATAATGAAAGTCAAAAAAGTTTTGCTCCGAGTTAAAAAATAGAGAACTTGAAGTTTTTTTTATTTCATGTCCATCTTACCGTGGCTTTTAACGTATCTTCACAGTGTGTTCTGTTGTTGTTTTTTCCTAGAAGGAAATGAAAACTCTTCCCTAGGAAAACCTGGCAGCTTGAATAGATGTCTTTTATTAGTTCAAAAGATTCTGTTGTCTGGGGGAGAAACAAAGGTTTTTTTTTTTTTTTCCCTGAAAGTTCCAAAAAAAAAAAAAAAAAAAAAAAGGTAAACCAAATTATGCCGCTTGATTTCCAGATAAAAGCACCGGAGGATAAAAATGGAGAGACTGTTCTGTCTAAGTTGATGCTTTCTTGGTGGCTGCAAGGAAAAGAAATGGGATTCGGACATCACATGGGACAAAGATAGCCCAAGGGGGGGGAGGGCTCTGCTGCGAACACTTCATATAAGAGCTAGCAGCCCTCCCGGCAGTCCCCAGCATGCCTTACTCCCCCCCTTTCTGAAACTGAGGCCCCTAAGAACCTTTGTTAAGTATACTTCCACCAGGGGGCTTTGTGGATGTTTGCAATTTTTTGTTTACTTATTTCCTAAAAATACTAAATGGTATTCCATAGAAAGAGTCATGTAAGTTCTGTTCCTTGGCCTTTTGAAATTATTACTACACAGAAAATGAAAACACACCCTTCTGCTGCCCTGTGGTTTCTGATGGGGAAGAGATCTGTGGATGTGGAGGGGAGGGGAAGGAGAGAGGGAGCCCATGGGGCCCACATCCAGGCCTGTTGGTGATGGTGCCTTTGGCTCTTTTTATAACATGTGGATGAAAGTATCAACTTTGTTCAGCTGAAAAAGGCCATGTTGTAGTTGCTCTTTTTTTTTTTTTTAAATATTACCTGTGATTTTTTATGCAGTTTTCATTTTTGTCCCGTGACTTTAGTATTTAGGAGTATACAGAGCATCAGGGTGTCACTCAAGTTTCCTGGGGAAGCATTTTCAGAATCCTATGCCTCAGCTTCCCCTTTTCTTCTTTTCATGTGTATGTATATGCACTGTTCATGTTTGCACGAACTTGTACATGTCAGTGCGCATGCACATGGGTGCCCCAAAATTTCTGTCAGGAATTGTCCTCAATCACTCTTGCACCTTATTCATAAAGGCAGAGTCTCCCAGTCAAACCTCCAGCTCCCTGATATGGCTGGTGTCCACAGCCAGCTGGCTCCCATGATGCTGTTCCCACCTCCCCAGGCTGGACTTACAGACTGGCCATTGTACCCACTTGGTGTTTACATGGCTTCTGGGGAACTGAGCTCCTGCCTCCTTGCTTGCCAGCAAACACTCTTTAACCTCTGAGCCATTTCCCCAGCCCTTCCCTTCAGTTGTCTTCTGTATAGAAAGGCAGGGGGAGTGGCAACAGGAGACTTTGGAGTCCAAGGAGCTTTCTAACCTTTTTTAAAAAATTACATTTTATTTATTCATTTTTGTGGGTCTAGATTGTCAGGGTTGGTGGCAAGCACCTACCTGCTGAGCCATCTTGTCTGCTCTCAGTTCTGAGTCCAAGTACTCTCGGGAGTAATGTCTGTAAAGCTGGATGAACTACATTGTTGGCATTTTTCTCTCTTGGAGCCAGGGTGATCTGGGCTGGCTGCAGAGAGGGTGGAATCCAGATTGGCAGCAAAGGCTTGGAGAGGTCATTATACTCCATCTCACCAGGAATGTAATCCCAATTCTTAGGTGGTTGATGCTGGATGATTACAAGTTTGAGACCAGTCTGGGCTATATAATGAGATTCTGTCTTAAAACCAACTTGCAAAACCCAAAACAATAGCAAATGGAACACAGACCCCCATATTCTCACCTGCAGCAGCTCAATGGGGTTAAAATAGGTAAGGACTTACATGGTGTCTGGCCATTAGTAACTGGCTGTAGCTTTTGCTGTGGTTCCTGGGCTGATCTCCAGTTCTCCAGTGGGGCAGACACTGGGCAGGGTTCTTTGGTGCTCCTAGTAGGGGAATTGTTGCCTTGTAGGAATTGAAGTCTGGACAGCACTTAGGTTCAGGAACTTGGTACAGCCCAGGTATTTCTTTACATAGTCTTCCTGTTTGATTCTTATACCCCTTCCTGCTCAGCCTTCCACACAAGTTTCTGCATGGCTGCTATTTTCCTCTTTTTTGACAGGGAGATTTATATATATAGTATACATATATTATAAATTATATATATATATATATATATATATCAAAACAGTTCATCCTTGTTGAGATGCATTTTAATGTATGATGATAATCATTTTAAGTGAATAATTGATTTTAGATGGGACTCTTGATAACTTTTCTGGTTTTTTTTTTTTTTTTAAATGTTTGTTTGTTTGTTTGTTTTCTGGGCGATTCAAAAAAAGGAGGGAAATCAACTAGGGAAATGTTACATTAGGCCCAGGAGAGAATTTGTGGGTTACATTTCTGAGAAGAGCGTGATCACCATGAGGAACTCTGCCTAGCCTTGTGACAGGAGGTTGGCTTGGAGAACTGACTCAGCATCCTTTCTTTAATTTGTCCTGAAAGCACCTGCAGCTCCGGGCAGTGGAGTCTGTGAATCACTGGACCGCCCATGTTCTTAGTGCCTGGTCCACTGCCCTTCACAGCAGCAGGAGTCAGCCGCCTTGGAGGAAGTTTGGCATGCCAGCCCAGTTCTGACTCTTTGCTGAAGGATCCGGGAAGGAGGGGAAAGATCTTCAGCATCATTTGTTCCACATTCCAAACTTATCTGCAGATGCTGATTAGATTAAAAGGCCAAACGGTACACATTTCATGCTGATTAGCTTTGACCTTTTGGGGCTTCTTGTTTTCAAGGGACAAGTAGGTCAGAATACTGTGTTGTCAATAGCAGAGTCATCTGTTGCTCAGGTCTTACATTTGGATGGATGTACCTGTTGCTTTAATGTCTGGAGACAGCATGTAAGCTATAGCTGCACGTAGTGGCGGTTGATCCAAGGTGGACGAACTTGTTTCCTGAATTTGCTTACCTTTGATGCCAGCTGCCTGGGGCAGGGCTGGGTTCCAGTGCTGACTGAGCCTTCTGGCTTGTTTGCTGGGGTGCACCCTCTGCTGGAGCAAAAGAACAGTCCTTTCCTGTGAGAACAGACAAGAGTGAGAATCTGACCACTTTCAAAGCAGCCACCCCTTCTTCCTCAGCAGCAGCAGGTCAGGGGGATTAGCAGGGAACACACAGTGTTGAATACTCCCAGCTGACTTTGATGGCCTGAGTTCTTAGAAGCATAGCTCCTCTTGCAGGGTTCCTGAAGGGCTGATAGTCTCCAAACTTTTATGGGTTGGACACGCCAATATTTTCTAGAAGGCAGGGGAAGATAAAAGGTTCCAGATGTATGCTGCTACCAAGCTAAACAGCAACATGCATGGTTGACACATTTTTATTGTTGTTTGTTTTGACACAGGAGTCTCTATATAGCTGTGTGTTCTGGCACTATGTAGACAAGGCTGGCCTTCAGCTCTGTACACATGTTAGACTATGATGCTAGCAATTTTTGATAATAAGCTCCCATTTCTCTCTTGTCCCACTTGCCCAGCCAAATCCAAAGAAACAACAGCCGTTCTAATGTACATCTCTACATCATAGAGAGAGTGGAGTGAGATCCCAGAAACCATAGCTCTCTTTCTTTAGCTGGACCATCTTGTATGAGTCTGTATTCCATGTAGTGGTTACTACTGTCACAGCACCCTGTTTATTTTGTTGAGAGAAATGCTTCTGGATCTTTGAAAGGCAATGGTTTTACTTTTAATTAACTTACAAAGTTAATGACCCCATTTACTTATATAAACTTAGTTTTGGTAGACTCCCTGGCCCTATCTTCTCCCCATCTCCCTGGTCCAATTCCTGCTTACACCCTTCTTCTCCCACTTTCTTTCCTTTTTGTGCATAAAGATTTTTAGGTTCTTTTTGTTCTCCTTTAAAATAAACATTTTTTGATAAGTAAGAAAAGAGATAGTTGTGGTCATTGGTGTGTCTGCATATGCCGATGCCATGTTTCTGATATTGCTTTGCTGACCCTGCTTTAGGTTGTGTGTGTGTGTGTGTGTGTGTGTGTGTGTGTGTGTGTGTGCGCGCGCACGCACACACACACACACATATATTGATATTTAGTTATTTATTTTTCATTTTTTCTTGTTCATTTAGAGACAGAAGTTTACTCTGGAGTTCAGGTTGACCTGAACCTCAGGTTGTCATCCTGTCTTGGCCTCTGGAATGCTGGGATGTAGGGTGCACTGCCACGGCCTCTGGAGTGCTGGGATGTGTACTGCCATGCCCAGTGAAATAGACCATCTCATGAACATGCTTCTAATATAGCTGCTGTTTTGAACAGGGCTCTATATAGCTGTGTTTGACATGCTTAAACATTTTACTTCAACAAGACATACTGTTTATGCCATGCTGTGCTCTTTTTTTCCTCAACATGTACATTTGTGATTTCCCTGTGATTTTCCTTCCATACAGGTCAAACACATACATTTTATTGCTTTATAATATTCTATCGTAGGAAAGTAGGATAATTAATTACTTCTGTATTGATGGAGCTGTAGATTGTTTGGACTATTATGAGCAGGGCCACAGGGAATATCGTCATCCATATGTTCACACTAGAAGTTTATGCATCTTTCAGTTTTATTAGGTGTTATTTGGTTGCTCTCAATGGTGATTGTACCGACTTTACCCCTACCAGCTGTGTACACAAAGTCCCAATATTCACACACCCTCCCAAGGAAAGTGCAAAAGTTAATTTTTTCTTAATATTATGGCATGGTATTATAGTTTCTTTTAATTTAAATGTCTTTAATGACTAGAAAGGACTGATATTACACATCCTTTTCTTTATTGCCATTTGGATTTCCTCTTTCGAAGTGTTTATCTATTGCTTAGAGTCATCTCTTTTTTCATACTGATTTAATGATAATTCCTTATGAAATATTAGATGCTAGCTTTAGAAAATGATTTTCTTCATAAGTATAATATAGCCAACTAGAGGAATTGGAAAACAGGGAAAGAAGTAATTTCTAACCAAAATGTGAGTTCATTTCCTTTTGGTCTATCGTTTCCTTATTCTGCTTTTTGTGCAGTTGTATTATTATAGTGTGTTTACAGCTGTGCTCTGCTTTTCTAAACAAATATACATTTTTATGTTTCCATGTGCCTTTTTTAATATGTAGAATATGTACATGATATGCCACTGAGTTTATCTGCTGTTTTCTTGGTGACTCTTCAGGCTGCTTTTGCATTTTCATTTTGTAAATTGCATCACGCAGAAATACCTTTTTATTAAAAGGTTTTGATATTTTAAATTTTTAAATTGCTTAGAATAAATCCACAAAAGTTCAGTTAGCAGAATTTTTTTTAAAAGCAGAATGCTTTTAAATTTCACAAATGTTACTTAATCGTTGTCAGAAATCTAAAGGCATAGATTTCCTTAAGACTTCTGCAGATCTATCAAAAGTCCAAATGTGTGGTTTACCTTCCCAGGCAGAGAGAAAACTAAAGAAAAAGTTTTCAGATACTTTTGACCTAAAATTCCTTTATTACAGACACACTTTTCCCCTGCTTTTTAGTAATTTGTAACAGAAAATGTCGATTTTCCAAGACTGTAGCACTGTGCTTATATAGCTAGTATCTACAAAATGACATTTTCAAAGAATGAAACAGGGTAGTTATTTAGTTAATGCCTCAAAATCTCAAGGTTCCTATGTCCTGCCTTTGCATCACCTTTTCTTTTTCCCTGCTCATATATGTGACACAACATAGGCCTAAAATATTCTATAGCTTCACATTTGGTTTATCATTTATCATAATTAACATAGTTGTATAAATAAGACTCATTGTGACACTTTCACACGTGAATATATCATGAACTCTTCTCCTTTTCTCCCTTCCCATTCCCCAATAGCATATCTTCTAGTCGTCCTTTTTTCTTTATTTCCATATATGAAAGGAAACACAGAGAAGTTGCCCATAATTATCTCACTTAACAAGGTTTCCCCCAGTTCCATTCATTTTCCTACAAATATTGGAATCTCTTTTTCATGGCTGAATAGTATTTATTTGCCACATTCTTTGTTCCTTCTTCTTTTGACTGACATAGGTGGCTGATTCCACATTTTTTTGTTTTTGTTTTTGTTTTTGTTTTTGTTTTTGTTTTTGTTTTTTCAAGACAGGGTTTCTCTGTGTAGCTTTGGAGCCTGTCCTGGCACTCGCTCTGGAGACCAGGCTGGCCTCGAACTCACAGAGATCTGCCTCCCGAGTGCTGGGATTACAGGCGTGCGCCACCAACGCCCGGCCTGATTCCACATTTTGAACACTATGAATAGTGGTGCAATAAATAAGTGTTCACACATTTCTTTTATATGTTGACTACATATATACACCACACACACACACACACACACACAGAGAGAGAGAGAGAGAGAGAGAGAGAGAGAGAGAGAGAGAGAAGAATGGGACACCTGCATCTCTCTCAGAGGAAGAGAAAGAAATCTGGGTCTCTCTCCTCTCTCTCTCTCTCTCTCTCTCTCTCACACACACACACACACACACACACACACAGAGAGAGAGAGAGAGAGAGAGAGAGAGAAGAGAGAGAGAGAAGAATGGGACACCTGCATCTCTCTCAGAGGAAGAGAAAGAAATCTGGGTCTCTCTTCTCGCTCTCTCTCTCACACATACACACACACACACCACACACACACACACACACACACACACACACACAGAGAGAGAGAGAGAGAGAGAGAGAGAGAGAGAGAGAGAGAGAGAGAGAGAGAAGAATGGGACACCTGCATCTCTCTCAGAGGAAGAGAAAGAAATCTGGGTCTCTCCTCTCTCTCTCTCTCTCTCTCTCTCTCTCTCTCTCTCTCTCTCACACACACACACACACACACACACACAGACACACAGACACACAGAGGAACAGAAGAGGTAGGTAACATTGTATCTTTGATGTGCAGAGGAGCCTTCAAACTGTTAATACAATTATACTAACTTACATTTCTATTGACAGCATATAAGATCTTACCTTCTAAGAGTTGAGTAACGTTTTTGAGAGTAATTCTTATTCAGATGAGATGGAATCTCATTGTAGTTTTCAACAAATGACTTTTTTTGTGTGTGTTGATGTTTTTAAACACTGGTAAAGGACAGTAGTCCATTAATTCAGTTCTGTTCAGGGAAGTGTGCTGTTCCATAATCACCTGGCAGTCTAGGGAACATGGTGTATCCATACCCCTTAGAAGGTCTTTTGTTTATGTGATTTACTTTTTGTCATCAGGAGTAGAGTAAAAGTTCACATTCTCTGGTATGAAAGAAAAACATATAATCCATGTGTAGTCCTGAACTTACAACCTAGTTATATTTCAAAACTTAGTTAGAACTCACAAGACACTGTTGTAAGTGGTGATGTGCTTTCCAGACTGGCATATACAAACCTACTTTAAAGACAAAGACCTGAGATAAGAGCCCTCGGTTGTTCTTCAGCATGTAGCCCCACTGTCAAGTCTCATTTCCCACTCTGTTTGGGTGATCTGTCTGGGTCATTTAGGTTTTTTTCTTTTTAATTCTGAGTCTATAAGTCTATAAGAGGACGACAGGGCTTTTGTGGGGAGGGGATCACCCAAGATAAATAGATGAAAATGTTCAATGGAGTATGAACTGTTATACGGAAGTAGCAATCTATTATTTTTACTCACAAAGTAAGGGCAGGACGTGGTATGTTAATAGAACTTTGAAATGGGGTTGGGTGTAGCAGGAGTTTGTTAGAATGCCCCCATATATCACTGCTTTTTTAGCCAATGGGTTCACATCACAGTAAACCAAATTCTTATAAACGTGTGTGTGTGTGTGTGTGTGTGTGTGTGTGTGTGTGTGTGTGTGTTATACATATACACAGATATACATGTGATAGATATGCACATAAGGTTTAAAACCTATCATTTGTTTTAAGCACAGTGAAACCTAATAGACTATTAAAATTTTTATCTAAGGAGTCCAGCTGGGAAAGCTGATGAGATAGGTAGATGAGCCATTTTTAAAATCATCTTTATTTATAGCATTATTTCTGTGGAAAAATGTACCTCATTCAGCTGTGGCCTGGACAGTACAAAGTCCTAATTTGGCCTTCTTGGTGGGATACTGACTTCTTGGAGACAATGTCTGTATGTGCTTATATGTGTGCATATGTTTATGTATCTTTATGTTTATTTAAATGTGTGTTAATATATGTGTGTATATGCACATATAAAGAAAATACAGGATTGGAAGATACCAATAATTCTCCATATTGTCCTGAAGGACACAATTCTCTACAAATGGGTCTATCATCTCTCACTGTTTTTTTTTTTTTTTCCTGGAAGTTTAGGTTTGGTGAGGGACTCAGATATTTCCTCACAAGTGTTTAAGTATTGATAAATTTATTTCTTTTTTTGTTGATGAGTCAAGGACTTCTGACAGGTCATTCCTAGAGTGCTAAGGAGGAGTGTAGGAAAATAAAGAGAATTGTGGCAGCTGTTCTTAGCAGCTAATGACTTCATGCTTCAGAATTAGAAAACATATACAATTAAAAAAAAAAACAACCTACTGAAGCAGTATGATGAAAACTGTCAGAGGGCCTCATTGCTATTTCATGTAAGTCAACTTTCTGGGCTGGGACCCAGAATGCCTAAGTGGGTGTTGAGATTCTTTCTGGATAGATTTAAAGATACAAAATTAATGCAGTGGAGGAGATTTGTACCAACAATTTCCAGAACACAAGGCTAATGAAATGCTTTAATTTTATCATACACATCTACTCTGGCAGTGGGCATTTAAGAGTTTTCTATGAACAGGGAATCTGTTCATTTGATTGGAAAGAGAATGGGTGTCTGGTGGTGAGGGGTCCATGATGGCATGGCAGTAATGCAGAAAACCTGCAGGATGGAGGTGAATTATTACAGGTTTAACAAAAATGAGCAAGACTGAATGAGTTTTGAAAGCACTGGCCCATTCAGTGATTTCTTTTATTTTTCCCATTTTTTCTTGACTCTGCAAAATAATAAGAAACAAAAGAAAAATCTGCTGAATGCCTAGTCATAGTTTATTGGAGCAGGAAAACAAGCCATTCCAAAGCATTCTCTGATTTGCTGTGAGTGGCAGAATCATTCACCGTGGTGAATCGTAGCAGAGAGAACCATTTGGAGTGATTACTTTCTGATGGTAAATTGCAAATGGCACAGGTGGAATCAACAAAGGTATGGATTATTTTAAAAAATCTTTTAAAGGAATCCTGTTCTTGAAAAATGTGTACTTGTATGACCAGGCATGACTTGTTTAACCTGCATGACTATTAGCATGTAACTTCATTGTATAATGGCCAAGCCTTGAGACTGTCTTTTTGTTCTTACATCTGGCTAGTTAAAAATCTTTCACAGTTAATATCTTTGTGTCAGACACAATTTGGTTGTTAGAAGCTACATGATGGTTATAATGGCAGGAGAATATATTTAATTATTTGGCTCAACTGGCTGGGTCGAAGAAAAAGCCTGGGATTCTTGCCTTTTGCTGTTAAAAGGAACCTGCCAGACATTTCACAAAACTAACTGAGAGATCACCTGTATGCAATTTGTTAATCATATGCAAATGGTTTATTATTAGTATATAAGGCAGTACTTAGTGCTAACCCTGTGAGAGTGAGAGTCCATGATAGGATGGACAGTATACTTGATGCTCATGATGAAATATTACCTGCCTCCCATAATCAGTGTTTCACTTTCATTGACAGCCTTGGGTTGCCCGGCTCTTTAAGGCAAATCTTTGGTATTCAAACTGTTGATGAAAAGATGCTTTACCCTTAGTGTCAACTTCATGAGAACATTTCATTTAAGAGAGTAAATAAAACGTTTCTTTTACTTAGGGATGCATGGCCAGGTATAGTGCACACTCAGCCTTGGAGAGGCTGAGGCAGGAGGATCATGATTTCAAGGACAGTCTGGGATGTGTAAGATGATCGTGTCTCAAAACCAATCAACAGACCAGCCTTCTTTGGGTGGACCTGTGCTGCTAGAGGTGGGGTGCAGTGACTACAGTACATAAGGTGCCTTTCTCCCTAGTTGTTGAAGTTCAATGATTGACCTCAGTTTTTTTCTTTTTATTTATTCTTAGTGTCTTTCACATCATGTATCTCCATACCATTAATTTTCTGTCCCTTTGTATCCACCCTCTGCCCCTGCACACCCCCCCCCCAAATAAAATAAAATTTAGGAGAAAAAGGAAGAAAAAAGAGAAGGAAAAAAGATCAATCTTGTCATGGAAGCTGTAATGTGACATAGTGAATCACACACCAAACCCTTTTATCCATATGTCTTTACTTGCAAGTTTTCTTTGCAAAGAGTCATTGGTCTGGTTCGAGGCCTCTTGTTCTGCTTTTATGTTCTTAGGGTCAGCTCTTGGACACCTAGACCTTCAGGGCAGCTCTGCTGTGTTGCCCAGACATGGCATGGGGGCCTCCGGTTTTTAGCATCCTTAAACACTGCATTCATTTATCCGTTTGTTTTTGACATTGAAACTGGTTGACTCTTATGGGAAAGAAAAGTGGGGATTTCAGAAGGGTAAGTCCCTTACTGTCTCTAAGTCTACATGGCAGTATCACTGCACCTACATGGCACATAATGTAGACTCTGGGTCACTGAGTGTGCTCAGGTAGCACTTGCCATACCTCAGGCTGAGAGAGCCAATGGAAAGGGAACTGCACGGATTTGGGCACTTTCTTGGCACCTTTACATCTATGATGAGTTTCCCAAACGTTTAGCAGCTTAAAATAAGGAATATTTGTTACTGTTCTAGTGCCGGTGGGTAGTAGCTTGTCAGTGGACATAGCAAGGGTATTCATGGACTCCAGCCTCTCAAGGGGTTGTGGGCCTAGATGCTGTGGTGACTATGCCCTCAGTTCCTTGTCATACTTGAGTTTTTCTGCTGGCTTTATGGACACGGCAAGTAGCTTCTTCCAGAAGATGTTAAAGAGGTAAGCCTTTTATGACCTTGTTGATGAATCCCTATTGTAACTTCTTTATATTGTCCTTGTTGGAAGTGAGTCCCTGAGTCTAGGTCATACCTAGTGACTAAACCCAGGATGCAGGATGACTGGGGTCATTTTGGAATATTCTTGCCATGGGCCCCTTTTCACTGATTTTATTCTTGTGACTCAGTGAGATTCTGGAGGTCTTCTTGGATTATTTGGGGATCTTTCCCAGTCCAAGTGTTGTTGTGAAGAGCCTTACTTGGAGAATGTTGTGCTGTGTAGGGTCTTACTTGGAGAATGTTGTGTTGTGAAGGTCTTACTTGGAGAATGTTGTGTTGTGAAGGGTCTTACTTGGAGAATGTTGTGCTGTGAAGGGTCTTACTTGGAGAATGTTGTGTTGTGAAGGTCTTACTTGGAGAATGTTGTGTTGTGAAGGTCTTACTTGGAGAATGTTGTATTGTGAAGGGTCTTACTTGGAGAATGTTGTGTTGTGAAGGGTCTTACTTGGAGAATGTTGTGTTGTGAAGGTCTTACTTGGAGAATGTTGTGCTGTGAAGGTCTTACTTGGAACATCACTTGAGCCCTGCATCAGCCATTGGGAGGAAATAAAATCATCCAGCTGAATTACATGACATTACTGAGCTGGTTTCAACCCAGTTTCCACTGGGTACATGTCCTCATCACAGGAGTAAGTACTGGAAGCTTTCATTTGTCATCTGAAGAAGGTGACAGGAGGAAAAGGTTATTTTCCATGGTGTGCTCCACCTGGGGCCTGGCCAAGCCTATTTGAGGAGTTTAAAGAATTTGTCACTTCACTGATGCAAAACAATGGCATGTATAATCCTTATTTCTCCAATTACAAAAGATGCTTGCTGTAAGCAAATCCAGTTAAAATATAAAATGGAAGAAGCTGTATGATGAGTTATTCTATTACTACTCATGATTCAGTTTCTCTTTTTGTTTTGTTTATAAAAGCCCACTGTTTCAGAGGTCATTTAGGTACTCTTGAAATTAAAATGTCAGTCAATCAGGGTAGGGACATGGACTGTGTAGTTGAGATAAGTGATGAATGGCTTCCAGACCTTATATTCTAGTAGGAACAGATGTATGTTTAAGGAGTCTAGAGTCAGCTATCCTGGAGATGAGGACAAACTAAAGGATTTTTCCTTTAGTAAGAAACTTGAGAGTTGATTTCTATGAAATAACCAGAAAAAAAGAAAGTGCCTTAGAAGCTAGAGAGACCATTTGCTAGTTCATAGATTAAGAAGGCCAAACTTCCTCTTGTGACTCTCAAAATAGGCGTTTCCTTGTGTTTTGGAGTCTTAATTGCAGTTATCTGACATTGTTGGTATAAAAATGAATCTTTGTTTTATAACAAAGTATAGTTGGAGTTTAACTTATAGGTACTTACTTATGGGATTCCTTGCAGTCATATTTATTTTGCTTTTATTTTCTGTTGCTAAATTGCTTGTTTCATTTTTTTTCTAGAATGCTTTGCCAAAATTCTAATGTAACAACTGCCACATTTTAACTTGTACTTTTGTAGTTCATTCCCCAAATCCAAACTAGTGAAAGATTTGAGGGAAAAGATAGAATTCTAGTCATACATGCCTAATCTTCATTAGTGTGCCAGTGAATATGAATATGAATAATGCCAAATGAGTGACCAAAGGGATGAGAGGATGGATGGATGTGCTTCATCATTTGGCTTCTGAGTAAGGCATTTTGGAATTGATCAGATACATGCAGTCAGTATAGATGATATAAAGTCATCAGAGGTCTTCTAGTAAAATTCTCTAGAAGCTAAAGTCTGGCGACCTGCACAGTAGCTCAAAAGTAGACTGGCATTTAGACAGGCTCCGTTATTCAGGGACTTTGCATATATGCTCAGGGACTCTGCAGCCATCGCTGTTGGGGCCATCACATTGAAGAATGCTACCTTCCTCATGACCTCCTTCACCTTGCTTTTCGTTCCTGGTCCAGGGAATTCTGCAGCTCAGGTCCAGCCTGACCAGCAGCAACTCCTTGGTGCCCGGCTGTTTTTAACATATGAACCACAGCAGAAGCAGGAAACTTAGTATGGGCTAAATTTCAGTGAGGTTTAAACAGTTGGTTTAAGAATAGAGAGTCTAAAGTTTTGCATGCATGTGTGCGTACGGGCATGTGTGTGTAGGCCAGAGGACAACCTTGGCTGTTATGCCTAAGGAGCTGTTCACCTTGATCCTTATTGGTCACCAAATAGGCTAGCCTGGCTTGTCAGCGTCTTCCTGGGATCTGTCTGCCCCTACCTCAACAGTGCTGGGATTACATATATGTGCCAGTGCATCTAGCTTTTATATGGGTTCTAGAAACTGAACACAGGTCCTCATGCTTGCTAATGACAAACACATCTTGATTGTACTTCTTTTCCTCTCACGTGTCTTCTAATGCTGGCCCCAGTTAGTGGTGAGGGAGGAGGCTCAGCTCCACCCTTGTCAGATGCTCAGACTCCTGTGGCTTTATTATCTTCCCTGTCATACCTTGTCAGCAGACAGGGAATCAACATAGAAGACTACATGCGGAGGCTTTTATGGATCAGAACAGGAAGGGCATGATGTATTTCTTCTGCTTAGTTCCATTAGATGCAGCTGTACTCTTCTAAATATAAGTGCAACTAGAAAATGTGTTATAGACTGAATAGGCCATCCCAAAATTGTACTTTGAAGACCAAACCTCTGCCTCAGGACATAACTGTGTTTGGAGGGAGGACTTTTAAGGAGGAAATAAAGCTAAACTGGGGCAGGTAAGCTAAGGCCTTGATGTCTTTGAGTAAAAAGGATTAGGACATTCCATTAGGTAGGTATTAAGGGTACAACATCTCAGCGCATATTAGGGCCACAACATCTGAGCACATATTGGGAGCACAACATCTGAGCACATATTATGGGTATAACATCTGAGAACATATCAGGGGTACAATATGTCAGTGCATATTAGGGCTACAATATGTCAGTGCATTTATTAGGGCCATGATATCAGAGTGCATATTAGGGGCACAAGATCTGGGCACATCTTAGGGGCATAGCATCTGAGGTCACAAGGAATCCATTTCTGAGTCAGGGAGTGAGACTTTGAGAGCAACCAACCTGCTAGCACCTTCATTTTGGATTTCAGAAGTAAGAGAAAATAACTTTCTGTTTATTAAACTATTCAGTCTGTGTTATTTTATTAATGGAAGTGCTAGTAAATAATGGAAGTAGTCCAGATGAGCCTGGAGAAAGTAGAGATGACTTAGTGATTAGCTAACAGTTTCTGCCACCACATAGAGAGTTGTTTCCTAGTCATTCCTTCAATATTTTTTGAGTGCTGGATTAAGTACTTGGAATATAGTGAATAACAACAACAAAAACAGTAGAGTTCAGGCAGCCGGACCATATGTGTAGTCTCTTGGCTATACCTTTGGTGGGCTGTGTCCTCCATAAAACATGACTAAGGAGAGTTTTTACATCTTTAATCCTGATAGGAGGGAATGAACAGAAATGCTGAAAGGAACAGAGTAAATATTCAATACGGTTTAGTCATTATTCACCATCACCATCTCAATAATAAAACAAGTGGTTAAAGGACTTTATCATTTCTTTTGTAAGGATCTGAAAAATTAATATTCATTTGTGAATATACAAAGGAAAAATGGGGTACACAGAAAGAACCAAGTAGAGGTTTCTCCATTTTTTTTTATTGAGGCATAATAAATATACCGCAAAGTTCACCCATTTAATTAAGTATTCAATCCATCGGTTTTCTTTTAACAAAGATGAGCAGCTGTCACCACTGTCTGATTCTAGAGTATATTTTTGTCCCAAAGGAAATCTCCTACCCATTAGTAGTCACTTCCCATTGCCTCTGTCACCCTTTCCCTGCCACTGGCAGCTGGCCAACGAACTCCAGATCCTTCCACCTCTACTCCCAAGGACTGGAACTGCAGGCATGTGACACCATATCAGCTTTGTTCCTTTTGATGGCTGAATAATTTTCCATGGCGTAGGTATATTAACGTCACATTTTGTTTATCTGTTCATCTGTTGAGGGATATCAGGGTTGTTTTCAGTTTGTCACTATTGTAGATAATGCTGCTGTGTACATGTGTGAACAAGTTCTGTGAGGGCTGTACACAGAGAAACAGGATTGTTGACTACCACAGGAACTTCATGTGGAACCCTTTGAATTACTGTCAATCTATTTTTCATATTAAATTGCTTATATTTAAAGTATGTCTTGCTTGATTGAAATTAAGGAATCATTTGAAATCAAAATTCATATTAAAGATTCATAGTTTATCCTAAGCATTTTGAGAGTCATTTCTTAGATCTATGAATACTTTGGAAACCAAGATAAGAAAGACATAGTTTTTGAGTTTTTTTTTTTTTTTTTTTTTTTGAAATTTGGCATTTGAGAGCTGACTTTTAAAAAGAACATATGAATGTTTACTTCCCTTTTCTCTTACTTTTCCTTTGTCACTCCTGAATTTTTTGGGTAGATTCTCAGCAGGGTTGTAGGTGTACCAGGAGTAGAAGGGCAGAAGAGAGGGAGCATAGAGAGATCGTCAAGACACGGAGATCAACGACTCCCACGCAGGTGGGTGATCCACATGATGTCCGCTAATTGTATGTCTGCCAGTGTCCAGTCCTTTCCAGCATAGACATATCTTAAAAGGAAGCCATCTGTTTGTGAAAACTACATCTCTTCAGAGCCAGTTCTCTGGGGGAAACTGATATCCAGTTACCACCACCTTGATCTGGTGTGATCAGCTATGACCTCTGAACCCTGGTGTACAGGGTGCATCATTGTAGCATGGATCTCTGGTGGGGGAAGCAAGCTACCAAGAATTTTGTTGTCACCTACCGCAACTACAACAAGGTGACTTCGTAAGCACAGCAGGTGGCATCCCCAAAGCAGACATGGTACTCTGCCAGGGTTTCTCTTTTTGTGCTGCTAAGGCTGCCACTTCCCTAGGAGGTCTCACAGCTACTCCCAGGCCTTGAAGCCCTGTCTTCATGTCTTCACTGAAATAGGTGACAAGGGTACTTTTGTGTTGGAGCAAAAGCTTATGTAACCCACATGGAAGACAGTTGTGGAAAAGAGGCAAAACACCCCATAATGGCCCCCTACTGGAGATTCTCCTGTCAAGAACCCATCAGGGCGGGAGGCCAGTGAGCAGAGGATTGAATGGGGTGTGTTGGTCAAAACCCAGTGGTGGAAAGTCTGAAGCTGCTCCTGTCATTGAATGCGTTTCCCCGTCTTTCATTATCTGAACTGTGCTGTATCCATGGCTCTCTGAAATTTTTGCTGTCTTCCTCTTTCATCCAGATGCTCTCCTTACTCAAACTCTTTTTGTAAATTGATTTTTATTTAAATTAGAAACAATCTTATCTTACATACCAATCCCAGTTCCATCTCCCTCTGGTCTTCCCCTGCCCCCCACCATCTCCCCATCCCACCTCCCAGCCACTCCCCAGGGAGGGCAAGGCCTCCCATGGGGGGTCATCAAAGTCTGTCACACCATTTGGGGCAGGGTCTAGGCCCTGCCCTGTGTATCTAGGCTGAGAGAGTATCCCTCCATGGGGAATGGACTCCCGGAGCCCATTTGTGCCCTAGGGATAAATACTGGTTCCACTACCAGCTGCCCCGTAGGCTCCCCAGGTCCCCCAACTAACACCACATTCAGGGGCCTGGTTTGGCCCTATACTGGTTCCCCAGCTGTCAGACTGGGGTCCGTGAGATTCCATTTGTTCAGGTCAGCTGTTTCTGTGGGTTTCCCCAGCATGGTCTTGACCCCTTTGCTCATCACTCCTCCCTCTCTACAACTGGATTCCAGGAGTTCGGCTGAATGCTTAGCTGTGAATCTCTGCTTCTGCTTCCATCAGCTACTGGGTGAAGGCTCTAGGATGGTATATAAGGTAGTCATCAATCCCATTATTGGAGAAGGGAATTTAAGATAGCCTTTCCACTATTGCTTAGATTCTTATTTGGGGGTCAAACTCTCTCTTATCCTTTGAAATTGATATCAAACCAGCCCATTCTCTCTCTTTTCCCCTCTATCTCATCAATGCATACAGATCTCTTCTTCCCAGATAGGTTTATTGCCAGAAGGGTGAGGGTTAATGTGCAATTTCTTACCAATAGATTGTTGTACCTCTCAGATACAAACTCTATAGGAGCAGGCAATCTCGTTTTGTATCCAAGGCTGGTCTCAGACTCTCAATCCTCTTGTAATTGGATTATACATGTGTACCACTTTGCCTAGTATTTTTTACACAGGGATTGAATCTTTGGGACAGTGCCCTGGGTGCCCACATGGCTTCCTAACTAATAAGCCTAAGAGGGTCAAGGAAGGAGAAAAGGGCTATTGATAATCAAGAACACCTATTTCAGGAAATCCATGCTGTAAACATTGTATTTTTGTTTGAACCTTTAGCTATTGCTTGACCTTGACAATAGCACATTATCTTTTCCATATTCCCCTTCTCCAATGAGGGGAGCCTCAGGCAGATGAATAGAGGACTTGAGGACAATCCAAAGCCAGCTGTGGCACTGGGGGAGTTAGCCAAGTCCACACCTGCCACTCCATGACTAGGATTTCAAAGCTTTTGGAACTGTGTGTACTGAGCCTGTCTTTTGATATCAGGATAAGTTTCAGTGGATTTAAATTGTGTTATAATCAGGCTTAATCTCAGGAAGGCTTTTCTTTTTTTCTATGCTCACGATGAAGCTACCTTTCCTTAGTGCTGTTGGGTCACCTAAATACAAACAACTGCGACCAATTTTCCTGGGTCTCTTCTGAGTCCTTTCTTTTAGGCTACCTTGCCAAATGGAAGGAGGAAGTTGTAACTAGGCAGGTGTCAGCTTTATTTCTTTATGGCTTCCTCATGAAGGACCAGTGTTATTAAAGCCCCAGTGACTGGATTTAAACAATGGTAATAATAACATCTACTCCTTACAAATATTGGGAGTGTGGCATGTTGTAGCATGAAGAAGCACTATTAGAATCAAATACAAGAGCAGCTCATCAATAGCACCCCTCTCTCCCCATTTCCTCTGTTTGGCATGTTGAAGCCTATGCTCAAGCTGGGGACAGCACTCCCCAAACACCAATAGGATCTCACTTCTCATGTTACATGCTTGCTAAGTGATACTTCCGTATCGTCCCTTTTTTATGACTGTAGTATAATTCTCAAGTGATCATATTATCTTCCCAAATTAAGGAAGAATCAAGGAAGGCAGCCCTAGAGGTTGATTCCTTTCTACAAAGGAGGTGATTAAGCTTTTAAAAGAACTCTGTGGACTGACTGGTGAGATGACTCAATGGGTATGGCACTTGCTGTGCACTGAGTACTGAGTTCGATCTTTGGAAGTCACATTAAAGTGGAAGGAGAAAATTAACTCCACAAAGATATTCTCTGGCTTCCAAATACATACTGTGGTACTTGTGTCCTGCTTGATAATAACAATAGATAAAAAGTTAAAAATAAGCAAAAGAACCCTCTACTTTTCGGAGTCTGGATTTTGAGAAGGTGCTTTGTCTGTGTTACACCCATCATATTCTTCAGTAACTTAGATGTAGAAATCATGAGCACTGCTTTTCTTTCTGTATATATATATGCATTTGTGTACATGTATATGTGTGTGTGTATATGCATGTATATTCACCACAGGGCAATGCTGGGTTTCTTTCTTTGTAGCTCTCCATTATTCCTTTTGAGACAAAGTCTCTCACTGAATCCGAAGCTTGCCAAACTTGGCTATACTGGTTGGCCAACAAGCCCCTTGGATCCTGTCTCTGTGTCCTCCTTGCTGGCATTATAGGCACATATAGAAAGAGAATGAAGAGGTCTTACTTGACACATGAGTGTAAGATGAAATCATGTCTTGGTTGTTACATGAGTGTAAGATGAAATCATGTTAAACTCAAAGTTGTTTAAGAAGATACTGTGTGTATCCATGCGTTAAAATGGACAAGAAACATTGTATCATGGTCAAATGTTGCTTTAATTTTCATACATGCCTGGAATTACTATTAAAATGAAATGCAGTTGTCACATACAGTTATGTATCTTATATGTAACCAGATTATTCTTACAACAAATAGTAAACATTGGCTTTCGTTATTTACAAGTGGACCGGGCAAAGAGCAACTTGATGGTTCATGCAATGGCCAGGCCAAGAATGGAAACTTTTGTTTTAATGCAGTTCCTTGTTACCGTCTCTCTCTACTTGATGTCCTTTCTTTCACTTTTTTCTTCTAAATGAAAAGGCGCATTCCCATTTTAGAATTCATCACTAATTTCTTTCTGTTTTTGTTTTTCATGTGTGCACACACATGTGTTTGTGTGTGTGTGTGTGTGTGTGTGTGTGTGTGTGTGTGTGTGTGTGCACACGCGTGCACGCGCTCGCGCACACATGCATGTGTTCACATGAATATGAGAGCATAGTTTGCTGTTAGTGTCCTCAATCACTCTCCACTGTGTTTCTGCCTGAGCCTAGAACTCCCCAGTATGTCCAGTCAGCTTGTCTTGTGCTCTCCTGTCTGCATCTCTCTCTCAGGTACCATGATTGTGAGCTCCCTGTTCCCATTTCAAATTGTGCAGCGAGTGCTGTATCTTCAGATGAGTAGCTATTTCTTCAGCCCAAGTTGTCTTCTTGAGTTGATCTATTGGTGGAGAATGGCCCCAATTTCAAATAACCTATGAAAATCTAGAAAACAGAAATATCCCAGTGGGGAACTTCACATTATCACAGACTCACATTATTAGACACTCCAAGATGCCTCTGTTGTTAGTAGACTGGGAGGGTTTGTGCATAGTGTTTTTGGATTGGAGTAGCTTCAGTTTTCCAAAGATACGATGGATTTGTAAAAACAGATCATAAGTGATAACCCCAAACCACGTATGTTTGAAATACTTGTCGGATGGGACAGTTATATATATATATATTTTTTCCCCTGAGGATTGTCGGTTCCTAAAGGCATGACTGTCTAGTTGTCCCAGATTGAATGCTGCTGAAGATTAGGCTCTTAATTGTTTGGCTTTTTTTCATAGCATTGTTGTCCTAAAGCATCTTCTCACTACACAGCTGAGAGTTTGACTTCTAGAATTAGACACACACACACACACACACACACACACACACACACACACACACACACACACACAGAGAGAGAGAGAGAGAGAGAGAGAGAGAGAGAGAGAGAGAGAGAGAGAACATAAGAAAGGAAAGAACCCCAGGGGCTAATCATAACAATTAGCTAACGTGTCAACAATTAGCACTTTCCATCAACCTGTTCTGAGAGCAGCCTCTTCTTATCCACTCACAGACAAGAATGCAATGATGTAGTTAGGAAAAGCAGGGAGCTGGCTCCCTGAGCCCTCACTGTAGCCAACGAAATCCCTGGGGTATTGTTTACAGTGATTATTCTGCCATTATGGTGTTATTGCATAGGCGGAGGGGGCAGTCTGATGCTTAAAATAAGTCCAGTCCCCAGTCCTCGCTCCCCACCCCACAGCCCCGACAAAAGACAAAACAAAGCACTAACAGAAAAAACAATCCCTTTTTGGCTGCTTTTGGAAAAGTAGAAGAAAAACTGCTGTGGAAGGTCAGCCAGTTACACGACTTGAGTGCTTAACTGGTAAATATTTAAAAAAAAACACAGTATATTTAATATTTTACCATTTGGAAAATTTTCAATGGGTTTTGGGTCCAGCACAACTCAATCACTTTAGGATTTCAGAGGTCTCCGGTGGGGATTTCTTTACAATGGATACATTATATTTGGTGACCATCTATACCACTTCTTGGTCGAAATATGTTTTAACATCTTTTATATAATCCTTCTAGTAAAACAAGAACTTTTATACATACCTTTCATAAAGAACCCCACAGTACTTTAAAGAGGCCCATATATCTGTGTAAATACCACGGGCTTGTCTTAAAAACAGCCTTAGAACAACTTGCAAATCCCTGGTAGCAGCTTTGAATCCTGAGGGTAGGAGTATTTTTTCACTAAAACTGGAATTGCTTTTCAGTAAGCTCGGTGAGCCCTTGCTGGCAGCTCTGTGAGCCCTCGAAGGCTTCGATCAGAACACAGAGCACAGGAAGCTATTCTCCTGGCAATATCCATGGCCAAGGCCACGGATGGCATGACAGTATCCTGATTGACTTCAGGGAGGGTGAAGGAGGTAGTGGGTTGTTCTGTGTCATTGACACTTGGCAGGGTGGATGAGGTTTTATGCCTATATTAGAGGTGACGGGAGAACACACATGAGCCATGTACAGTTGGGGGACAAAGAAAGGCACTGGGCTTCTGAATGCAGGAGCTTGAGACTCAGTTTCAGGAAGGCTTCCCAGAGGACCTGCAGAGCTGGTAGTGGCTCTCCAGCTGGAGAAAGGTTACACTAATGGTTGCTTTTCTCTGGCACTTTAGGAAGCTGGGTGCTGTCAAGATGTCAGACATGTGCGAGACAAGATCCAAAGCAGATCTGTTTTATTTATTTAATTTCCCCCCAAAATCTACACATAGTAGTTCTCAACTAACCTTCTGAGAGTTGGGTTCTAAAACTTATCTCTTCAAAGTGTGCTTGGTCCCTAGGCTGCCTGTAACAGTAGCCTCAGTGGACGTGTCTGAAATGCAGATACTGGGTTCCACCACAGACCAGCATTTAAAGGAAAGCTCTGGATAATTTTAATGCCCATTACAATTGGCAGACTGTTCCTTCAGAAGGTGGTATAGGAGCTCTTTCTTAATTTATTTTCCAGTTTATAGGATTAGTGAAACTGAGGATGTTCTTGGGGAAGGTGGTGTCCTGCTCTTGAAGAGCGTGCTTGTGTAGTGATGGAAACAAAAGAGGAGGCACACATGGAAGAACAGCTTTGTTCATAGTGTCTTGACTGTGGAGAGGGGAGTGTTCTACAAATGTCTGCTGAGCTCCCATGGGCTTCATGGAGGCTAAACTTCAGTGTTAGGTCCTTGCAGAGTATTGGATAGGATGTGGAGAGGAGAATTCAGCCAGCAAAGCAAACAGACCTCATCAGAGGTAAGTACGAAGACAGTGCCCAAATCCCCTCTTTTCTGTTACTGTTCTGTTTCTTCTCGATAACACCTGGTGAAAGCAGTATGTTTGTTACTGTTCATTTGACCGAGAGAAGGCAAGTAGCCACCTGTGCTGGCTCTTGAATACTTTACCAAGACTTGGGTTTTTAATAAAAATCATTATTTTTTTTTAAAAAATACAGAATAGTGACCTGATCTGATATATGTTTATCTGTTGTGGGTTCACTCATGTCTGTGTGGAGATGAGCTGTGGGTTCTCACAGGAGATACAAAAGAATGATTGGGACTATGGACAGAGGAAATCAGAACAAGTAGGAGAGTTCACAACACACTTGGGATGCAAAATAGTGATGAGCGATTGTATGGAGTAATTTTCTTATTGCTGACAAAATGCCTCCACAGGTGCAATTTAAGGAAGGAAATAGTTTGGCTTGCTGTTTAGGGGTGAACAGTCCAGTGTGACAGGGACATCAGGGTGACAGGAGCATGAAGTGGCTAGTCACATTATTTCTAGTCAGCAAGGAGAGATAAATGCTGTAGCCCATCTCCCTGGTCACTTTGGATTCTGTCTGAGACTCCAGCCCATGGGACGGGACTAACAGTAGTCAGGGTTGGCCTTCCTTCTTCAGTTATGCTCCTCAGGAACACCCTCACAGATATCCCAAGAGGTGTTTCTCAGAGGTGATTCTAAATCTAGTCAGGCTGACAATGAAGATTAAGCCACATGGGGTGTAGGGTTGGTTTTCTGGCTGGTGCAGATGGTCAGATGGTGATAGTGTGTATGAGCATCAATGGCCCTGGAAGAGGATCCATTGACTTCCATACTGGAGGGCAGATTTATATGAAGTTGCTTTGAAGCTCAGAGAAGATACAAAAATGTAGGGCAGGGTAGAGAAGTTGTAGGGCTTATTGGAGGCTTACTGGGAATCTTAGGAGTTGAAAAGTTGTGATGAAGACCTAAAGGAATCAGAGCTCCTTAACATAAAAAAAATCTTTCAGGACACACAGACAAATGAATCACAGATATCTGAGAAAGGACTAGCACAGTTAGAATTTGTCTCGATCTGAAGATCTTAGCAACTCTTTTTGCCAACAAAGCCTACTTGCAACACCAGGAAGCCTCAGGTTATATCTGCTCATCTGTGATTTCATCACTTTAGACCTGGGTAGAATCAAGGCATATAGAAGGTCAATGTCATAGGGTAAAGGACCCTTGGACCTATTCCAAAATAGCTACTCAGTGGGTGATAAATATAGAGAGACTCATGAGTAAGGCATTTCTAATGTGAAGTCACATGTTAGTATTGAGGTCTCCAGAAATGTTTCTGTGCATTCCCTTTCCAATGCAGAAATGCAAGGGGTCAAAGCCAGATGATCCAGTGGAAAGGATGTTGTAGGCACTGGAGCTACAAAGATCTGAATTAGAATCCTTATGTTGCTACTTACTAATTGTGTGATCTTGGATGCTAGCAGCTTCTCAGAACTTCAGCACCCCACCTATAAAAGGGGATCATCATCACCACCATCATCATTGACAACAACAACAGTTTACACAAAGCATTTTGAGAGTTAACAAATTAGAAACGATTAAGTTGAAAGCAGAACTATAAAATGGAAGCCTTTGATTGTTACTGTGGGTTGTGATTAGTTAAATTTATAATGCTTCTGCTATGCCTTTAGTCACCATCTGCTGTACCATCCTAGAGAAGTTGTTGTGAAAATGGAAAGAGTTGAGATCTCAAGCGTGCTTGTCACAGAATGTGACTCTGTCATGGACTTTCCTCCTTGAACATTGTCCTGGTGTGTGTGTGTGTGTGTGTGTGTGTGTGTGTGTGTGTAGTTGTAGGTATGTATGTATTTAACACCTGCCAATCACAGAATTCTAGCTCAATTCTTTTTTTTTATTTTTTATATATTTGAATTACAAACCAGATTGAATTACATGACAATCCCAGTTCCCTTCTCCCTCCCTTCCTCCCCAACCACTCCCCAACTAAAATCCTGCCTATCACATATCCTTTCTTCTAATCTACACCTGACTCAACCTTTCTGCTTCCTCATGACCTCTGCATCCTTCCTTTTCTTCCCTTCTCATTCTCGTAGCTCCCTCCCCCTCTTCCCATGCTCTCAATTTGCTCAGGGGATGGTGACCCTTTCCTCTTCTTCAGGGGACAAAGTTTGTCTCTTTTAGGGTCCTCCTTGTTTACTAGTTTCTCTGGCAGTGTGGATTGTAGGATGGTAATCCCTTACTCTATGTCTGAAATCCACATATGAGTGAGTACATATCATGTTTCTCTTTTTGTGACCGGGTTACCTTGCTCAGAATGGTTTCTTCGAGTTCCATCCATTTTCCTGCAAATTTTAAGATTCCATTTTTTTTCTGCTGTCTAGCTCAATTCTTTTTGGAAGGAAAGCTAGATGTCAGATGATGTCTTGTTCTACAATAAGACATTCAATCTCAAGGTCTGCCTACTTGTCCAATTCAGTCAAGAAGAGATCTGATAGGGCAGAGGCTACTGATGGTATTTAAGGCAAGCTGAACCCCCTGAAGTACAGATATTTAATGAAGAACTTTAAACTTAGTAATTTTCACACAGACATAACCACTAACTAAGATATAAATACATACTTTTTCTTTCTTCATCCAGTGGAGAAAGGCAGTTCTGGAGGTGCCTGATCTGGGTTTTTCTAAACAGACAACCAGGGTTTGTCCTTCCCTGAGGGAAAATTTCCAGTATAGACAGACAAGAATGGGAATATAGTCTCCCTCCCCACTCTTAGGCACCTGTGTGTCAGCATAGGCTCTGTCTATCCTAAGGTCATTCCAGAGTCAAAAGTCACTAGAAAGGCCTTCTTTGACCTGTGTTTGAGGTTGGGGCATAGTTCAGTGCCAGAACAATAAAATAGAACTATTTTCCATGGCCATTGCATATTTTTCCCCCTTTCCTCATCTTATTTACTTTAATAACATTAATTCAACCTCTAGCACATGTCAGCACCTGTATTTAAGTCATTGGGAAAAGGAACATTGTCTGCTTTGGCCATTGCTTACCCTCAGTTGTAACAGAACCTGATAGGTATGCTGAATGAATACTCACTGACTGACTAAGTGAGTGGAGAACCAACACACGGAAGAGTGTAACCATCGAACTTAGAAATACTTAACCTCTCCAGGTCCCATGGTAATAGTACATAAAAGGGTAGTTTCATGTCTGTCTGCACTGGAAATTTTCTATGTGTATAGAATTAAGTGTAGAATTAGAGAGATCTCCCTAATAATGGTATGTGATAAAACTTTGGGGCCAACAGGAGGACATGCTTTTTCTAGTTGAGATGATTGCTTCTCACCTGACACCGGGGAGATTATTAACACAGAGTTTTCTGTATGTCTGACTGTAGGGGAACCTGTAGCCATGCCTGCTTAGGGGCTGGCTAAAGGTTCCCCTACACTGACTTCTGCAGCCTTTGGGACTTTGTGAGATATGGTGATGGACTTATACTAGGGAGGAGATGCTGACAGTGGCTCCTTACCTCCTAGAGTACTGGCTCTGGCTATGTGTTTATCTTCAGCAAGTCCCCATTCTCCAGCTTTTAGATTGTCAGCCAATATCTTAGGAATTCTTCCTGAGGGAATGAGGATACAAAGTGTGGGGGATGGGACGATAAGATTCCAGTTCAGGACTAAAGGAGAAATTGCCTATTTCACTTCCTGTCACATCCATTGGCCAGAAGGTCCAGATTAGAAACACAGAGAGAAGGCTGGGTTATGGTGGTGCACATTTTTAATTCCAGCACTTGAGGTGCAGAGATGGGTGGATCTCTGTGAGCTCAAGGCCAGCCTGGCTAACATAGGACATTCCAGACTAGTTGGAGCTACATAGAGAGCCCGTCTGAAAAGGAATAAAGCACAGACTGTGGATCCAGGCCTTTGGAATTCCCATTCCACCTCTTACAACTGTGAAGCAGCTCTAGCCCACTTGTCCAACCCTCTTCCATAGAAAAAGGAAGATAGGAGTAGCACCTGGCTCCTCTTCCACATACATCACTGAGCCTTGAGAGAGGGGCTTGCCGAAGGCATCATAGTAGGACTGAGTGCTCCAACATCTTCTACTTTCTGCACATCGTCTAGTTGCAGGTCTGAGTGTTAATTGCCACTGACTGCCTGCAAAAAGACATTTCTCTGATAAAGGCTGGGCAAGACACTGATCCATGGGTATAGAAATATGTCATTAGGAGTAATTTTACTGCCATGTTCCTTTAGCAGAATAATAGATAGTTTCAGTTTGTTGACCACCTTAGCATTGTCAGCCATGGGTTCCATCTCATGGAGTGGACCTTAAAGCCAATCAAAAAGTGGTTGGTTATTCCCATAAAATTAGTGCCTTTATTGCATCAGTGTATCTTACAGGCAGGTCTCTGTTGTAGATCAAAAGGTTTGTAGGGGGTGGATGACAGTATCTTCCAGATACAACAGGACCGATGTACATGAATTCATAGAGATGGTGGCAGCATGCACAGGCTGTGTGCATGTTCAATCCAAATGGGATCCTAACATTGAGGTGGTGAAGTGGACACAGGTTCCCCTACTATCCAAGAAGCTATTTGGAGTTGATAATTGTTGGTGAGGGGAAAATTAGTTTTTTCCAGTGGAATACCACTAGGTATTTCACTAGGCATTTCACTAGGTATTTCATTAGATATTTCAGCCCAGGAGTAGTTGGCCAATACAAAACAATCTTCATTTATTTTGTGTGGGCTTCTGTTTCATTTTGTTTTGTTTTGGCTTTTTTTTGTCTTATTGTTCTCCTTTTGTTTTGTTTTGATTTTCTTTGAGATCGAGAAAGAGAGAGAAAAAGACAGAGAGAGGTGGAGAAAGACAAAGAAAGAAGGAATGAACATGATTGTTTGGGTAGTGAAGTGGGGAATCTAGGAAAAGTTGGGGGAGGGGAAACATGATCAAAATGTATTGTATGAACATTGACTCCCAGGAGGAGAATTAAATGGGCCAGTGTGTGGGGTATCTCAAACAGTACCTGGCACACAGTCATCCGGCATGCTTATTTGTTAGTAAAGCACCTGGCCATGCTGGACCATGGGGAAAACTTGAAGGGCAGTGTTCAGCTTGGCAACCAAGTGTTCTGTCAGATACAACCCAGCAGGAGTTTTGTTGCTGGAATTAAGCAAGGTGAAATGAATACTGGATCGTAGGAGCACGCATATCTTATCCCAAGCCACATATTTTTGACAGCAAAATGATAGCAAAAGGTGCCACTGTTTACATGTACTGAAACATCAAGCAGCTACAGCTACTAAACTGGGCAAATGGGGGTGTCTGAACCCCCTATGCAGGGATGCCACTGGTGTTTCCACAGGGGCACATGTGATTTAACTTCACAATATTTTCATTTAAAATCTACATTCTGAGAAGCCCATCTATTTTCAGAGATGAATGGGGGAGGATAAATGGAAGGGATAGTATTTACTAATTAATTTACTTTTTGTACAGGGTCTCAGTACTGAACCCTGACTGTGCTGGAATTCACTGTGTAGCCCAGGCTAACCTTGGACTTGTGCCAGTTCTACTGCTTCTGCCTCCCAAATGCCGGGCTCATAGGTGTGTGGCACGTTCAAATTAAGTTGAAATCATCCAGCTTCTTAGGAGTGTACACAGATCAGCAACACAAACTTTGCTTGAAAGTGGAAATGCAAATTAACATTGACCAGGGTCCCGGGGGACATATTTCTGGTGGTAATCAGTCTGTTGGTTTGTGATTTGTGTTCAGAGAGAGGCTTGCCTTTCAGTCTTAAAAAGCAGACATTTCCCTTCTTCATCCTCCCTTGAAGTTTTCTTCAGTGGGCCAGTGGGTCCCCCTCAGGCCTCACAAGATCTGTCATTTGCCAAGCTATTCTGGAATGTTCTTAGTCACTAAAGAAAAACTGGTCTTTGCTCTGAGACTTTGAGGGGAGGAACCTTCAGTTGATAATAAATAACTGTTCTGGTCGGAAAGGGAGATGGCCACCCACATGAGAATCACCGGTCTCTGTGAGGAACGTACCCTGGCCTATGTTTCCTTTTCCTTTCTAGAGAACTAATATGTCTTGGCAGATGAGGCGAAGCAAGTGAGAAATGAATATGAACTTCAGGCCCCCAACAGTACAAGAGAAAAAAAAAGAATTAGCATTGAGTTGGTATGAGGAGAAAACACAGCCAACTATAGAAATGCATCCACGGCCTTACATATCCCCCTCCAAATAAACCCATGCATTGCAGAAAATGGTAAATAATACTTGAAATGGCAGAAGCTAGTTGTGGGGAAATAAGAACCAGGTGTCTGAAGAAGGAAAAGCAAAGAGAGCATACATTTTCTGTCAACAATCCCACCATAAATCAGAGCAACACCACCGTCACGACCTGCAGCCCGCGGGGAAGAGACTGTTGTAAAAATGATAAATCAGAAGCACTGCGCACCAGGTCTTGATAAAACAAAGAAAGTTGGTCTCAGGGTCTGATATATATCTATAATCACAGAGAAACAGAACTTGATCAGTGGAGGGCCAAATGTGAGGAAATGCAAACTTCAGAACTGGGTGGCTGTTTAATATTCTGACCAAGCCGAGTGTGGGATAATACAGCAGAAATTGATGACTTGGTGGGATCTGGCTATAATATAAACTTGTTCCCCAGAACAAGACTATATATATATGCCAGGCCTGTTCATCACAATTTTATATATTCCTAACACCTAGCAACAAAGAATATACTGTCTATACCACCTTAATAAAACAGGGTTAATGCATTTCCTCAAGTTTTGTTGTAGTTTCTTTCAAGAGACAAAATTCGCAACTCCCTTTAAGGAAAATGTTTATGTGTAAGAAATGAGTCATTGCTTCATTTCCTTAAATCACTGTCCTAATTACATTCTCCAAAGACTCTCAGATTCTGCTCATTTGTGTGTACTGTGAGTGAGGCACCAGGATGCAGGAAACATCTTGAGGTTGACTAGGCATTAGGGTCAAGGGTCAATAGCTTCCATCACATTGTGCTTCCATTTCACTGAAGCACTGGTCTAGCTGCTCCTGGGGACTCTTAAGGACTATTTATAATGCAGCAAACTTTCAAGGAGGGAAGGGAGAAAGAATCCTTGTGTGGGAGTGTGTCAAAGGCTGAATTGTAAGGAGGGTTTGATAAAGTATTTACCTAACATAGCATCTTCTGGCCTTGATATGTCCATGGTCCTGGTGACATGATGGAGTCAGGATAACAAGCTTGTTGTTCTGGCCGGATAGTGCTACTTCTAAGTTAATGTGTTGATGCCTCACAGATCAACATACTACCCTAGGGTAGGGAGTTCTAGACAGCACCTTGTCTCTCAGTGCCCTCATGGCACTGGTGTCTGGCTCTCAAGGCTGTTAGTTTTACTCAGGGAAAACATGTGAATGTAGATTATCAGGTTCCACCTTGACCCATCTAACTAGAAACTCTGAGATTTGGATAACACAGCATGCTGTGTTATAATGAGATTTCATTACTACAAATGTTTAATAACACTGGTCTAAGGAAAGCAGTGTCACTGTTACTAATGGCAACTATGTGATTTCCACGCTAAGCTTGTGGTGTTCATCATACTTTCACATGAGTTTAGAGGTGATTGTCTCATTTTACGCGTTTAAAAACGTTGGGCTGAGGATTTCAAGGCCTCAGTTAGGATCGTCAGCCTGTTCTGTTGCAAAGTCAGGGTTACAACCCACAGTGGATCCTTCTGACCCAGCCCTGCCCGATGACTAGTCACGGCTCACAGCTCCTCTCAATTGCAATGGGAAGGGGCCCAACTGGTTTTCCAATGACTTTAGAATTCAGGATCCCCTTTGAAGAAATAAATTGATAAATGTGTTCGTCTATCTGTATAGTTACCTGCTGATGTCTGTGGAAGGGTTTGGGTCCCACACATATTCGGTGTGAAGGTCAAAGTAAATCTAGCTGAGAAGTCACAGATGTGCAGCAAGCAGTAGAGGGACTTGTCCTAGAATGAGAATGCTCAATAGTGTTTCTTCTGTAATGGTAGGGGAATAGCTTGTCCTCATGGTGTTATAAAGAGGGCCAAAGGAGAGAAAACAGAGACAAATGTCTTAAAACCCCACAATGTCCTTTAATAAATGTAGGGCCGATTACAGACAGTTATCTATCATCCCTGACCTCAGGAATGTGCCCTTGCTGCCTTATTTTCTTGTGCTAGGAGACCAAAAGCTTCTTGGGATAGTCAGCTAAGTGTGCTGTAGGCAGACAAATCAATTGTCCCCAGGCACAGTGCCAAGCCCCCTAAATAATGAAGGTGACACTGGGGTAAGTGTGGAATCCTGTGTGCATCAAAAGACAGAGGGCATGGAAAGCTGTCAGGTCTGCTGCTGGTGGTACACAGGAAGTGATGCCAGGCCTCTCAAATGAGGCTAATGATCTGGGATGTGATCCAGAGATCTGGAGTGCTGACAGTCAGGTGGCATTTTCGTGGGGCAACATGCAGGAGGAGACTGCCATCTCAGGAAAAGTTCACATCTTTTTCATGCAGGCAGGCCAGGACCCTGAATGTGAAATCATCTTTCCCCCCTGTGTTTACTTGAATCTTCAAAAAATGGTTGATACTATTTTTATTATGAAAACTATTATGCTGTATAAAGTACTAAAATAGGCATTTCATATGCATTTTCCCATTAATTTTTACAGTGATGTTGGCACTTAGGTGCCACCGTTTGGGTACCTCCAAAATGCTTGAGACCAGAATGATTCGGATCTAGGGATGTTTACATGTTCACACATATATGTGTTGAAGTATGTTGAGGATAGACCGAGATCTAAATAGAATGCATTTACATTTCATCTCTACCTTCTCATATGTCTTGCAGAATATTTAAAATATATTTTTGCACATGAATCACTGTTTCATAGTGCAGATATTTTCCCCTACTAATGACATCATTTCAGTTTTCAAAAAGTCTTGGGTTTGGAGTGTGTTGCATTCAAGATTTTTATATTAGGTAGGTAGAGACTACGTTACTCTAGTTTTGCAGAATAGCTAAGGCCCCACATGACTAATAGCTCACCAGGACTACAGTCATAGTGTGGCAGGGCTAGGGTTGGAATGCTGGGCTGTCTGGGGTCATCTTCCTGCTCTGTTGAGCTGCTATGCTGTGGCCACCCAAATGCTCATGGCTATAGACACTGGATGCAAGCCTTGCTACATCTCTGAGTATGACTCTTATGATCAGGTCTTCACAGGTCTAGCCAGATGTGGGACCAAACTTGTAGGTTCATTCTTTATCTGAGTTTCTTCTTTAAGGGGTACACACTAGGATGTTTTCCAAGGGTGTCCTTAGACCTACCTAATTGTTAAAGGTGCAGGATCCAGACCCTTGTATTAGACCAGAAGAATCAGTTTGATTCTTGAGTTTGCATTTCAAGTAATTTCCAGGGGCAGGAATGTCTGAAGGCCTATGTCTTTCATGCTTTCCTCTCTTCCTAGGACATGCTCCTTCCAGCTCCAACTTTCTGTCTTTCTGTTTTCCTTCCACACAGTCATCTTCTGGTATTACTTTGGATGCAGATCTTTTGTGGAGTTTTCTTCACAGAATGAGCAGTGCTCACTTTGGTCTTCCTATCTGTCCATTTATTGCTTGATAAAACCTTCAACATCTTTGTGTTGCACCTGTTTCCTTCTCCCCTCCTAGAGTTCTTTGAACTCAAGGATAATTTCCTACTGATTGTTGTTCTTCTCTCTAGTGCCTCCGACAATGCCTGACAGTGGGTGGTACCCACTGAATGGCTGCATGGAGGAAGGTAAGGATGAAGTGAGTTGCTCTTACCATGGGGGAGTGCAAGCAAATTCACTTGCTCAAGCCATGCTTCTGGATTCCACTTAAAGGATAAGGTTAGCATATAGGAAAACCTGCCATATTGTTTCAATGGATGCATTTTAGTTACAAGGCAAAGAGCAGATTTATCTAATTTAGTGTGAGGATCAAATGTGTTCATACCCAAAAGCCCTTTAGAAGGCTAGGTGTTCTGAGTTTTCACAGCTGTGTGTGAGCTGGGTAGGAGTTTGGACATGAGTCTCAGTGTTGGGAACTTACCAGACCTGTGGCTTCAACAGTCCAGCAGTCCTTCTGTCCTCTGACTCAGGTGAGGAGTTCTAGAAGCTTAGGTGGTATCTTCACTAGGGAGCTATCAACTGATGTTTTTGAAAAACTCACTTTGAAGTACTACTTAATCACTTCATTTTCCAGAACTTTCTTTTCTGTTATATTTGCCACATTATAAATTCTCCTGAAGCAACTCAGGTGGTGAGAAAAAAAATAGGGCCAATGTTTCTTTAAAAAAGTGTTTTTGTTTACTGGGAGTCATCTGAAGAAGAGGCCACTAAACGACTGTTGTTTCAGTCAAGTTTCAACAATGAATGTCAGCTGCACCAGGGAAAGCCTTCCTGTTTCCCCAACCCAGGTAGTGTTCTCTGCTCTTGTTGGCCTGAATATGTTTTAAAGACTTTCCAGGATGATTGTTTCTGTTTAAGACACATCATCTGTGGAATTCTGAAACACACACCAGGTCTTTGAAATCTCTGATAAATTTCTCTTCTCACCATTAGGAGAGTTTCAAACGCCTCCACAGCCTCTCGGCCATCTGTAAATAAGTGAGGTTCAATGAGGAAAACAGCATAAGGAAGCCGTTTCACTCACTCTTTCCATTTCATTCATTCACATCATCAGATTTCAATATGACAAATATGGAAAGAGTGTGAGAACACGTTTAAAAAAATTATATATTGAAACTTGGACCCAAGTTCAAACACTCAATTTAAAGGAAACTTGATTCAAATCTGGGTTATTTATTGTCTTTGTCAACTTTCAGAGTTTAAATTTATGTTCGAGTAAAGCAAATTCAAGGCTATCTTTGAACAACAATGGGTACATTCTTCTCTATGATTTACTTCTTTTCCAAGTCTTGGCTCTTGTGTTCTGTGTTGTTGATGAGGGGCCCTAGCCCTGGATGACATACATACTAAGTCTCTGGTCACCATTGCATCCCTATGTTCTCTCCTGGATTTTGAGTTACATATATATCACCTAAAGTGGACACAATTCCAATTCACAGCTCAAATGTGGCTGACTAAGCTAAATGGCAAACATTTCAGAATTTGGGCCATGTCTGAAGGGGTTCTGTTTAGAAAATAGAGCGCTGCTCAGTAAAAGAATGTCTGTTTCCACCAGGTGGCTGAGTCAGCAAATCACAGGCTGTCTAGGAGCAGAATGTCAGGAAAAGTGCTTGTTACATTTGTGGCCAAAACCATGCTACTCCACTGCTGCACACACACACCTACATGTGCCTGTCAGAACCTCACAGACAAGACACACAGGCAGACAGATGCCATGAGTTAGCAAAGATCTTTCTAAAGAGGACGGGGCTTGGCTGCTGTGATGGCTCAATGGAGAGAGTGCTTGATGTGAATTTATGAAGACATGAGTTCAGATCCCCCACACTTACCTACATAAAAAAATTAAGCACTGTTGTGTTCCTGTAACTGCAGTAATACCCAGTGCTAGAGGTGGCTTGGGATGGAGACAGGCAGATAGGAGATTTATGGCTGGTCAGCCTGGCTGAACGAGTAAATTTCAGGGTGAGTAAGAAGCTGTGTCCCAAATGTATGTGGTGGGATCAGGGAGATGACTCAGTGGGTAGCAGGACTTGCAATTAAGCCTGAGGACCTGAATTCAATCGTTGGGACTCACACAGTAGGAAAGAACTGCTTATCTCAGGGTGTCCCTCTGACCTCTACACAGACATGGCACATGTGTACCCCCCTACATATGCATACACACAAACAAACAAATACATGTAGTATTTAAGAAGTGTGAAGAATTCAAAGAGGAAGATGTACAATATCATCCTTTGGCATCCACCCCACACATAGAGAGTCACCCTCATACATCATGTAGGAGCATGCAGGCACAGGAGCACGAGCGAGTGCGCACACACACATGCACACACATTGAGGGGTGTAAATATAGTTCTTAATTGGTCTAGATAATAAAAAGTCAGAGTTAGATATAAAGGGAAATGCTGAGCGATCAATCAGAGAGAAAGACCAAGCCATAGCGCACCTTACCTCCTTAGCATCTCAGCAGACAAGAGAGTGATTTCCTGTTTCTCCCTGCTTATATCCTGTTTCTGCCAAGCTATCTCACTTCCTGTCTGTCTGTACAGACCTCCAGACCTCTATGGTTAGCTAGTGGCAAGCTCCATTCTCTGATCTTCAGACAGGTTTTATTAGTTCAAGCAAGATATCACCACATAGGCCCTTTTTGTCTAAAATTTAAAAGTTACAACTAATATAAGAAAAACTATATACAAGAAGTACAATAACTATCTACAATATACACATGGCAATAAATAAATTAACAATGTTTAGTCCATAAGCATATGACAAATTCCAAGAAATACTCCATTATCTATTCTTTCTTGATTAGTCCAAAGTCTTGTACCTAATTTACTTTCTATATCACCACAGAGGGGGAGAGGGAAAAGGAGAGGCAGGAGGAGAGAAGAGAGGACTCATGTCACAGAAGTAGAGGAAGTTTTGATTCAGGGTCCTGTTGTCCTTTTCCAGTCTTGTTATTTCCACATTTCTTTCCCATGTCTGGTCAGTAATACAGATTACAAGTAATGAGAGAGGAGAAAGCAGGTGTGAGTATGTGGTTCTCTGTCTCTGTCTCTGCTTCTCTCTCCCTCTGTCTGTCTGCTCCCTACCCATGGTGTGTGTGTGTGTGTGTGTGTGTGTGTGTGTGTGTGTGTGTGTGTGTGTTTGTATCTCATTGTCTGTCTGACTATTGCCTGTCAGACTTCTAGAGCTTTATCCAACCCCTGGCACAATGCAGCCTCTGTAGAAAAGATATTAGGAACAAAAAACAAACTTGAAGATCCAGGAGCAGGCAGCCAGAATTATGAAGGAAAACATTCAGAGGATGCCATGAAAAACATCTGGGGATTGTAGAAAGCCCAGCAAAGAAAATGTTTAATTATGCGCCGTATGCAAAAGTCATCATGCTTAGATTGATATGGAGGACTGAGACTGTGTGGGGCTTAAGTAGTCCACAGTGATGCATCAATCTCTTTACTCCTTTAAAAATGATGTTTTTCTTTCAGCGATGACAAATGCTTTCAAACTGTTAGATCATGCTACCATACTGATACGTGGGCTCTAATGAAGTCCAAAGTCACTAACGAAGTTTCCAAATGAGCGGTTCAAGGTTTTCCAGCTAGATCTCTTTGTTTTTCCTCAGCATCTTTTCTCCCTCACCCCTGACCCCACCCAGTCACTCCCCGCCCCCCACTCCAGCACACAAAGGTTTTCTATGCTAGTGGCCCATCTAAGAGCCTGGTAAAGTTCTTAGAAATGGCCCATTTTGAGAAGGCTTCTCTTTTAAGACCTTATGGGTTGCAATTAACTTTCAAGTGTTAGTTGCAGTGACTTATTTCTCAAAAGCTCACCTTAAAAGACAGATTGAGCTTTTGTCCCCGGGTCTCATAAATGTGAAATTATTTTCTTTTACTTGAACATTTTAGGATCACCAATATTACTCTTAAGTCTTTATAAATGTGTAGGATCCTGATTTTATATAGCTTTGTGTGTGTTGTAAGGAGGGACACAGTGAGGGGAACAAACCAAAGATGACCATGGATGGAGCTTCTCAAAATGTGCAATGGACTCATGCCTTATGTAAATATAAGTAAAAACTGCCAAGAGTAGTTAGTGTTTAGTTACCTGAGTATGAAAATTACCTTATAGTCACACAAGTTTGACCATTAGAGAGGTAGGTTTGTGGCTTCTCAGGGTTAAAAGAAAGTGATATACAGATGTAAAACGAAAACCTGATTTGAATGAAAATGAAAACAATGGGCAAATAAGCTGGCACCTTTATTTGAAAGTCTTTACTTATCTCAAGGAGGTCAGAATGAATTTTGTTGGTGCAGTTTTGCCTTGGAGAATTTTATGGACTTAAGTACTTGGGATTTTGATCCTCATTTATTGAACCAGGCCTCTTTAAGTAAACGAGTGGCTTATGAATCAGTGGACAGATTTGTTACCCACACTTGAACGTGTCAAAACGTTTCCCTAAGTGTCAGCAGGGCTTACTGCCATAAAAATACAGAGCCCCTCCCACCTCCTTCACATCTGTCACTCTTCATTTTACCTCTATGGTTGGAAATTGCAAATGACCAGGCCTGTAGGCATTTTCAACAAGATAGCAGATTCCAGGAACCTAAGGGGTTCACTCACACGCCTGTCTGGAAATATGCTCACCCATGACCTGATGTGGACACTTTTGGATTCCCAGATAATGCATGGAATGCAGATTGTTTTTAGATCTAATGTATCTATTGCTCAAGTGTGGATCCCAAGACAGCCATTGTTTGGCATTTCCCTCTCGAGTCTTCATGTCTGTGTGAACCAACGCCACCGATGTCGGTGAATAGCCAGTGCCTCACAAAGAGCCACCTGTTGCTGCATTTACACAGGATATCCTGGATTTATGCAATGCAATAGGATCGATTTAATTGTGCTTCTACTTAAGAGCAGTGCCACCTAGACTCACCTCACCCCCTGATACACGCTCAATTTTTATAGGCAAAACAAAACAAAAATGCCAGGCCTGACTTGACTTATCTTTACGGGACTGTGTTACTCCGGTTTCTTCTAATATGCATTAGAGGCTGTATACTTTCAGTGTGAAAACAAATGGCTGTTCTGAAGTCCCCACCATCCTTGTTATTTACAGGGTTTCAAAGTATTCGAATTACTACAAAAGATTTACTCATATAGCAGAGTGTGTAAAATTTAAAATCAATAAAGTGTATAAATTTTGCGTGTCTCCATGAATTGATTCCTTACTCTAATAGCTCAGTGCTGTAATACCATATACTTTTTTTTATTCCCAATGTCATCACCCAATAATAATCTCTAGACTTTTTTTTTTTCTGGGGCAGTTTGGGATTTCTGATTCAGTCCTTCTCAGACAGCTGTCCCAGACAGTTGCTGCTCCTTGGACAGCTTCTACAAATGAACAAGCAGATGAGAATTATCAGTGAGTTTCTGTGACGGTGGAAACACAAATGTTTTCTTTCGATTGGGAAACAGCTGGCCATTTGCTTTCATGGGAGAAGAGTGGAAGCTTTGAAGTTTGAATGTCATGGTAGTGGTGGGTTGAGCTCATAATACGTTTTAATTTTTTTGAAAAAAGAAAGAATTGGCTCAGTTTTCTGACAAGTGATTTCCAGGCCATCCCTTTGCTTGCAGTCAGACAGCCGGTGTTGAGCAGTGAACACTGGACCATTGGTTGACACCCAATTGTTTCCTACGAGCGGATTTACAATGAGGAATCTTATTACAGAACTTTCTAGTGTTCTTCACAGTGAAACAGAACTCTCTTTTATTTCTAGATGTAGACACAAAGATAATAAATAAAAGTTGGCGCGGCAGTGAAGCGTTCTCATTCACTACTGCTCTGCCAGGGTTTAACTCACAGTGCTATCGGGGTCCCAGGGCCGAAAGCCTTGAGCTGACCTTAGTTTCTGGAAATGCCAAATGTCAAACCCTAACATGCCAGTGAAATCTAAACTCACTTTCATTTCTTAATGGCCTTCTGGGCCTGCGAAGAACACAGGCAGATTACTGCTTGCTTAGGCAAGGCAACAGGAGTGTCTGTGGCTGCGCCAGGTACTTTTGCTTGCTGAACCAAAACTGTCTAGCCAATCTCTTAAATTATTCCTCCTCTTAGACTTGTTTAGCTTAGTGATTGACAGAGCCCCAACCAAATACCAGAGGATCTTGATTTGAATTCCAGCTTGCCTTACTTTACTTTGTAACGATGTGCAACACTTTTGCCTGGTCTATGCTTGTGAATTGGGGATTAAGGACTTTGGGCCTACCTCCCAGAGAAGTCATGGGGAAGTACAAGACATTTGGAAACCCTACACACGTGGAAAATTTCAGCTCATCCGCTCTTCCGTCCAGGTCATCTTTATTTCTATGAGAAAAATCTCTCACTGATAGCTTTAGGGATAGGATAGCCAGATAAAATACAGGCAGTTGAATTTCAGATAAACAAGAGATATTACATATACAAAACATATAATTATAACACTGTATGTACTATATAATGTGCATATAGAAATACATTTTGTATATTATATAAATATATCAGTGCATATCATAAATATATGCACTATGTGAATATATATGGTATTAATTATACAAACACATGTGTATAATATTATGTGTGTTTATACACAAACATATATGTATTACAACATAAAGTGTGATTATACACCATGAAATATTGGGGAGATACTTGTAAAAATATTATTTATCTATTAATCACATTTAACCGGGTGCCTTGCATTTTTTTTCAGATTTTTGTTTTTATTTGTGACTTTTGTACATGCGTATATGGTGTTTTGATCAAATTCACTCTCCTTTCCCTCCCCTCCAGTTCCTTTCCTATATCTTCCCATCATTTTTCCCCTCCCAACTTCATGTGCTCTTTTTAAAGACTCTCCCGTGGTGTCTCCTTGGTGTTCCTACATATACAAGGGTACAGGACTATCTACTGGAGTGTGGGTGGCCCCTCAGGGGCAGCATCCTCGAAGAAAATCACCTCTCCCATCCACTCCCTACTGCACCCATCAATTGTCAGCAGCTTCTCAGCTAGGGGTCACAGTTGGTGACCCCCTCTCCCACCCATGCCTAGACTTTACTGGCTCCATCATGTGCAGGTCTTGTTCATCAGTAGCAGCTTCTGGCTAGATGTAGTGTTTTCTGTTTTTGTTTTTAACATTATATAGATAGCAAGCAGCCTAAAGAGGCCGGAGAGTACCAGGATACTTCATACTTCCAGTTAATGCTGGAGAACCTAGCAATGCGGTAAGAGTAGCATCTGCTCTTGACTCTTTCTGCACACCTGCCATATTGACTCAAGCATGTGAGGTACAAAATGACAGATTTAGTCAGGTGGCTCTTTCTTTCCACAAGTTCTTTGTGAGGGTGAGTTTGATGGGGAATTGCCCCTGGGAGGCTGCTGTGCCTCTGATAGACACGGATATTTCTGGTGGATGCTGTGTCTCTCCTGCAGAGCCAGGCTGTGAAATCTGTTGACAGAGGAGGCCTCCGTTGGCCCCAGAAGGAGGAGTGAGGCACTTTCTAGGACCTCTTACTGCCCTTTAGCTTCAGGGTTCAGCCATCTGTGCGGCCCCTGCTTGTGTTTTGTCTGGACTTGTCTGGGAGAACACACTGTTTTTGGATGCTTTTCTACTTAGTATAATTTTGTTTGTTAATTTTCTATAACAGGAAAATATAAAAGTTCAACCATGCTGATTTTATCACTAACTTTAAAGAGAAAAATATGAAAAATCACCTACAATATGATGTAATATTGTCTTCCTGTTAATGTAGAGACAGTCTGCCAAGCATTGACAGTTGGGGCTCCCACCTATCCAGTTTTCAAATGTCAGAATTGGCAACAAGTCTGGGAACTTTACAAATAGCTAAGTATGGGGCAATTTTTGTATAACAATTATTGACTTTCCTCACTATGTCAGTGTATAACTTTAAAAATATGACCAGGTATAGGTGGTCCCCTGTACACTATCAGTAGATGCTTGATTGCCTTGCCTACATGTTCTTTTTTTCCCCCTCTTCCATACTGGTTTATACCAACCAGGTCTGTTCTCAGTTTTCTCTTGTGTTTATATGTGTATGACCACATGTAAAGTCTTATAAATACCCAGAATCAAGATGTCAGGTTTAATGCCAGAGCTGAGACCATCTATCCGGATCCTAGACTGACTAGGCTTACCCCTTTGGGGTCTTATCTCACATAGTGGCTCTGCCGTGGACAACTCTAATGTGTTTTGGAGCTATGGGCTTGGTCCCTATAAACCACTGCAGATGGGTGTTCAGCCTATTATCCAGTCACCACTAGCATTGACACAGACTGGGAATTTATAGGAACTCCATGTACCCCTGTAGGATGCTCTAGAGCCCCGAATGACATGAATATGTCAATATCTGCATTTGCATGTGGACCCTGGTACCTCAAGGAATGAGGCCAGAGCTTGTCAAGGCCAGAGTCAGTGATACCTTTCATTTTGTATAGCGAATACCTAGCAGGTATCTTTGCCTGACAATGACACTATGTGACTAAATGCAGCTCTAACTGTAGCCTCCATTTGCCCCTGCATATGGAAATGCTAGAACATTCGCTTACCTGTTTTTGTTTTTACCTGTTTTGCTTTTAAAGAAAATACACTAAGATTCTACTTAAACAAATTTTCTCAAATTTTAGCATGCTTTGGAATCAGAGTTCCGCTGAAAGCATTTCTAGGTCCCACCCACAGGGATTCTATCCGGTAGGTTTTAGGAACAGGCTGATCACATGCACCTCTGATGAACTCCCTGGACACTGATCTGCAGATGTATGGGGACATTTTGGAAGATCACCATAACCGTATGAAATGAAGCTTCTAGAGGGTCTGTAGAGATGGCTCAGTCAGCAAAGCACTTGCCTGAAAAGCACTAGAACCTGAGATTGAGTTGGATTCCCAGAACCCAAGTATTTCTGTTTTTTTTTAAACAACAAACAAACAAACAAACAAACAAACAAAACAGGAAAGGCATGATGGCATATGCTTGTAATCCCAGAACTGAGGGAACAGAGACAGGCAGATTCCTGGGGCTCACAGGCAGCCAGCCAAATGTAGTGTGTGTATTCCAGCTTAGAAAGATGCCCTGTCTTAACACAGGCAATGGGGGCTGGAGAAATGGCCCAGTGGTTAAGAGCTGCTCTTCCACAGGACCTGAGTTTGTTTCCCAGTACCCACATGACAGCTCACAACTCTCTGTAACTCCAGGGGACCTGACAGCCACACATAAAATAAAATAAAATAAAATAAAATAATTAAAAAAGTAGTGCTGCCTGAGGACCTGGACCTCAGGTTGACCTCTGATCTCTACTTGCATGTACATACACATGCCTACATATTGACTCTCTCTCTCTCTCTCTCTCTCACTCTCTTTCTCTCTCTCTCTCTCTCTCTCTCTCTCTCTCTCTCTCTCTCTCTCACACACACACACACACACAAACACAAAATCACACACACATACCTACATATAGGCTCACACATGCACACACATTCACACATTCACATGCCTACATATAGACTCATGCATGCATACACAAACACACACACACACACACACACACACACACACACACACACACACACACACACACTAAAATAAGCAGAATTTATAGGTCCTTGTTCTAATGAACATATGGAAGCTATATATGTTGAGGGCTCTGATTATCTTACTCATCCTTAAAAACAGACTTCTGGACAAAGATGACAGTGTTCAGATCACAGAGATCTCTTGCTGATCATTTCCTAAGGGACAGGGTTACAAAAATAAAGATGCACCCTCCCTAGAACTTTGATTGCTCACAGTGATGTATCTCAAAAGCCGTTTCAGAGAAAGCATAGCTTAGAGCTAGAAGGAGGTACTGAGCTGGTTTTGATATCTGGCTTCCGGATCATGGTGCCAGTCTGCGGGGCTTTTGTGACTGACTTATCTATCCTCTCTGTCTTGTTCCACCTATGTTTTTAGGTTTGAAACTGTTTCCTCTGTGATTGTTGCTCACACTAACAGTGACTACAGTGTCTCTCACTCACTGAATATCATCTACCTGCTACATCCTGTGTATATACTTTAATTTCATAGCAAAAGAAAAGTTGAGTGATTTTATCTGTGCTAAACACCTTACTAACTCAGGGTTTGATTATTATCTAACGTTCCAAAGTCAATCAGATGGAGGGGAGAGAGGGTAGGCAGGTGGGGTGGGAGAAGGTGGACAGATGGGGTGGGAGAGAGTACACAGGAGGGTGGGAGAGAGTAGAGTTAGACTTTAAAGCTTGTTTTGCTACACATCTAAGCTACCACATCACACATACTTTCTGCTTTACTACGTAACATGTCCATTTTTTTTTTTAGATTAAGATTTTTAAGTTTTTACAACAATGGTTAGAGAATTGGATAATACAATCCTTTAGGTAGTGACCTTAATTGCTACTTGACAAAATTGAAGGAGAAAATAACTAGGACAAGAAATGAGACAAGTCCAGGATTTTTATGTCATTTTATGTGTGAGGATGTTGTTTACTTGCCACGATGCTTTTATATTAAGGATCTGGCTTACTAATGTTCACACTATTCCAGGTAAGAGCCATATTAATATTAGACAGGAAGAATACAATTATTGCCTTCTTTCCAAGTCAACGGAGGCTTAGAAGGTAGCTCAAGAAGGTGTGAGACCAAGACCCAGAATCCACTGATTGCATTAGGCAGGTGGCTGTAAGCCCTGGGGATGTGCTTCAGCTTCCATACCCAGAATGCTTAGCTACCCTTACCAACTGAGCTGTCTCCCTAGCGCAGTCTTCAGTTTTAAGGTTCTGGGAACATCATATCGATTGTAAAACTAGGCAAATACTATCCTACATGCTTTGATTTAGAAAAAAAAAGTCCCAGTGTACACTTAGGGGCATATTCCTATTTCTTTCCTGTTAGTTACAGAAAGGAAAAAAAGGCAAGAATTTGTCACTTGGGCTGCTACGTTTAAGAGGGACTGATACATTCGTGGTGTGACTATGGACATGGGAAGCATGGTGTAAAAGGAAATGAAACAGTAGAAAGCAAGCAAAACTGAAATGTATGGGTATGCATATCTAAATAATCAGGGATTTGGACCCCTGAGCGCTGAGTTGCCTCCGACTGCCATGATTTTCAACTTGGGCTGTCCATTGTCCTAGAGGTCCAGGGAGGTGGAACTTGAGAACAGAATAGAACCAGGTAAATGAATATATTAGGTCAAAATACTTGTGCTTGTAGAAGACAAAAATGCAATTCAAATTTGTCAGGCTCAGGGTAGGTTAGTGCCAACAGTGCTGAATTCAGGACTCTGATGTCATTATAGCTCAGAGTCCCTTTCCATCTCTACTCTTGGAATTCTTCCATGTTGCTTGCATTCTCAAGTCATCTCTCTTTTGGTTGTCATTCCGGGAACTCCTAGCTAGCAACAGGAAGAGTCACCTCTTTCCTAGTGACCTCATTCCCAACCCTGAACTATCCACAGTGGCCATGGCTGCAATGTTTCTATTGTCCAGCCTTACACTGGGTGGTGGAGTCAACCCCACCTGAACACCAAGTCTCAGTGGGTTGAGGAGGTCACCTCCAGGAAAATATTCACTGGGTTTAGAGCAGAGTGGATGATGAACAGCCAAAAGTTATCAGTGGCCACTTCAGTCTGGAGTCCAAACCAAAGGAGTTGGGGGGTGGGGAGAAAGAGGCTTTGCTTTTTAAACACCCAATATCCTTGAGCCGTTTCTCATCTGTTTAAGCACCTGGCACTGTGAGCCAGAAACCATACTGAACCTGTCTTCCCTCATCTTTATTTATGAAGGGTTCCTTCTGAAAGTGAAGCCTCTGCCAAGAGTCAGGGACTAAGTTGAGCCTTTTAGATCAAGTGCACAGGAGCATACCACACTGTTTTCTGGATGAAACTACTTTGGGTTCCTGACTTGGAAGATCGAAGATGCACCAGTTAATTTGAGTGAGACTATACACAGCTCCACATTCGTATGCAAGTTGGCATATTTAGCTGGTTTCTGTTTAGACAATGCTTCTGTGTCACAGTTCACATGTCTTCATCTCACCATGTTCAACATGGCAAAAGTCAAATGACTAAGGCCCTCACAGATCAATAGCACTCAGCATGCTGGATGAGATTCATTCCAAGAATTATTTAAAATCTCACATGATTCTCTAGGTTCTTTCCCCTGCATGTGTATACATGATTATACATGTGGGGGAGCATATGCATGTGTCTGTACCTGTACCTGGAGGCCAGAGGTCGGTTTCAGAACAATAGTTCTCAAATGCCTTCCCTTCCCCTGTCTACTTTGTCCTTTTTTAGAGGAATCTCACTGGCCTCTCACAGTCTCTCACTGGCTTAGAACTGATGCAATTAGGTGGACTGGCCAGGAGCCTCAAGGTTTGGCTTTTTTCTCTCCAGCTCTGAGATCACAAGTACACACCAGTGTCAACTAGCTCTGGTTAGTGTGGGCTCTGGGGAATGAAACATAGCCCCAGCCTTGTTCAATAACACCCTTACCAATAGAGCTTTCCTTAGCCCCGAGTCTTCAGTTTTAAGGTTCTAGGTAGATCATAGTAGCTGTTTTTAAAACCAGTCAGGGTCAGGGTAAGTTGGTGTCTTCTCTTCAAAAAAAAAAAGTTCTCTTCTAGACTTAGGGGTGTATTCCCATTTCTTTTCCTACTAGTTAGAGAAAGGGGAAAAGGCAAGGACTTGTCACTCTGGTTGCCAGGTTTGAAAGGGATTGACCCATTCTTGCAGTGACATGAGAAGCATGGTGGAAAAGCAAAAGCAGAAAGCAAGTGAAAATGAAATGTATGGATAGGAATATTTAAATAATCTGGGCTTTGAACCTATGAAGGCTGAGCTGCCTCTGGTTACCATGATTTTCAACTTGGTGGCCGGATCTCACAATGAATCTAGGTGCTAGACGGGTGTGGGTTCAGACCTCCGGCAACAATGCTTCCAAACTTTATTTTAAATTAACAATTTGGGGTACCTCCAGCCCTAACAGGATCTAGGTACCTTTAAATGAATTGGGAGGTTGCCAGGACAGCACTTGCCAGCTGCTTTCTCCATGTAAATTTTATTAAGTTGCTCTGTTATTTAGATGCTTGCTGTCCTCCTTCTCCGGTGGGACATACAAATTCCTCTAGGATGAGGACTCTACATCTTCTTTGGTTGATGAACACTTGATGCCTGACTAAATGAATGCGCAGAATTCCTTGGGCTCTCATTGGCCTGCTATTGTTTGGGGACATTTTTATGAGCTACATTCTACCCTGGAACTGCTAATGTTTTGAAAATAGCAATAATTCCAGAGAGCTTTCCCCTTCTGTCTAATAGACTGTTGAAAAATTTTAGGACTCAGGGTATGTTTTCAGCTGATTTGAGAAGAAAAAGTCTATTTGTGTAAGGCCCTGGAGATGATTCTTTCCCTAGATACTAATCATAGGACAATCTAGTGGTAACATTTTTTTTTCCATAATTCAAAATGTCTACAGTGCAAATTGGGTTAGTATGTATAAATTCAGGAGATATAATCTGCTTGAAAGTAGCAACAAAATTACAACCATGCTTAGATAAATCTCTTATGAATGGGCCTCAACTATAGTTAATTTCTCACTGAAATTCAACAGCTGGGGAGAATTTCTTAGTTTCATTTCCTCCAAGGGCCAAGTGGTTCATCTGGAAGTAGTCACCAAGATTTAAGAGGCGACAATGGCCCCTTCATCATTTAGTTCTTGCTTGTCCTTAGGGCTTCCTGCCAAGGCAACGATTATAACTGCTCATTCATTCATTCATCTATCTATCTATCTATCTATCTATCTATCTATCTATCTATCTATCTATCATGTATTTAATGTATTTATTTCTCTGGTTTGCCACACAGATCATGGTATTTTAGATGACTGTTTGACCACCGGCCAGTTAATTTCAAGTGCCTTAGTTGTCTGGTGACCTGAGAAGGTTCCTATTACTTGTGCCATGAGATGATCTCCTTTCACCCCATATCCACTGTTTTCATTTACGTGGATATTGCAGTATTTGTCTGCTGTTGCTTGCTTTTTGAAGGTGTAGCCTGATTACGAATTCAGACTTTAATGATGTAAAGTAACTAGGGTCCAGTTCCTCTGTTAGCTGGCTCTTAAAGTACTGGTCCAGGAAAAGATGAATCCCTGAGATAGTCAGAAAATATTCATGTCCCTTTGATGTTAGAAACATTGACTCTCTGTTCTCCTAACCCACGAAGAAAACCAACCATGGGAAAGGTTCTGGAGTCAGACTCGCATGTGGGTCTGTGACCCTGAGTGTGAGCACTGGGATAGTGGCAGTGAATCTCTGAGCTCAGAGAGTGTAGCTCTGCACAGGGCTTTTGTGGCACAGTCGTCATGAATGTCAGCTGAAAAGTAGACGTTGATTGTTTAAAATGGCAGATGACAGACCTGGAAAAGCAGAATGTGAAAATCAGTTCATTTACTTGCCTGAAATGGGTAAAAATCAGACAAGGCCAATGAAAATGATTCCTTTTTTTTTTTTTCTTAACCAATGTTACTCCCTTAACTTTTGCTGAGGGTCGGTTTAAGTCATGTTACACAATCACTGTGTGTATGCATTTCTACAAAGAGTGGCACAGATGATACTATCTTATATCTTACTCATATTTTAGATACCAACCTAGGACATTTCTTTTACTGGCTGCCGGTGAGAATTATATCAGTATGTAATAATATATAAGAATAATTTGTTTGTTTTCACTTAAGCTTATTTTTAAAATTTTGAGACATGATTTCATGTAGGTTAGACTAGCCTTATAGTTGAGGGTGATGGTAAACTTGTGGCTCTCTTACTTCTTCCTCCCAAGTGCTGGGATTACATACAAAGTCACCACCATCAGTGGATGTCGTCTGGGAAGGAACCTATAGCTTTCTGCATGCTGGGTAAGCACTCTGCTGACTAAACTACACCCCTATCCCTCTGATTGCTTGTCAAAAGCTTGAACATGAGGATTATTTATGTTCAAATGGTAGTAGCCATATTTCTACTTATTTTCTTTAAGCACTTGTCATGCATTTTGAACTTCTGTTTAACAGCATTTGTGTGTGCATGTACTCACATACCATGTGGCATGTGTGTGTGAGTGTATATGTAAGTGTGTGTGTATGCGTATGTGTGTGAGTGTAGGTGTGTGTGTGTGTGTGTGTGTGTGTGTGTGTGTGTGTGAGTGTATGTGTGTGTGGTGTATGTATGTGAGTGTGAGTATATGTGTGTGAGTGTGAGTATATGTGTGTGAGTGTGAGTGTATGTGTGTGAGTGTATATGTGTGTGTATGAGTGTATGTGTGTGTGGTGTATGTGTGTGAGTGTGGGTGTGTTTGTGTGTGAGTATGTGTGTGTGGGGGGGTGTATATGTGTGGGTGTGGGTGTGTATGAGTGAGTGTATATGTGAATGTGAGTGTGTACTTTAGGAGGATTACTTTCTTTCAGGAAGAAGGAAGCTAGACTACTGAAGAACATCTTAGAGTTTGTTCACAAAATTCCTTTCCCCTCTAGCAAATTCCAAATCTGGGATTTGAAAACTGCTCTGCACTATTTCTGTGAAGAGCAGTTAATATGTTTATATTTATTTTTATAAGTGTGAGTAAATCTTCCAAGGTTTCCATGCAGAGGCCCCTGGTATAGAACATGATGGGATGATAGATAGGCTGGTGGGATGTTTTTACTTTAATATTCATGTTTTTGTTTTCATATAGTAAGCGTTTGAGCTTCAGATGTTAAGCCCATGCACACAATGTGTTTCATTTCCAGATGCCTTGTTTGAATGTGAAAGGACACTGCTGTGTTTTCCTCTTGATTATGGGCTTATGTAGACTCAGGAGGCAAAATGGTGTGCTGGGGAGACTATGCCCCCTGAAAAAATTCATGTCTTCAAGTCAGACAAACTGAGGTTAAAATCCTAACCATAACCTGCTAAATAGATTACCTTAATTTTCTCCCCTGTAAAATGGAGATAATAATATTTACTTTATATGGTGGCACTGAGTATTTACTTTGTATCAATAAAGGATGACTGGTGTTTGTCTAGGCTACAGGCCCTGCTGGAGTTGGCCAGTTCCCAGCTGCCCAAAATATGGGCCGGCACAATGGAGCGAGTGAGTGGAACTGTCATAGGAGCATAGAATAATATTGTTCCTGGGGTCTGGCCTGGGGCAAAGTCCCATAGCAGGTCCTCTTGGCTTTCCCTCCTGTACTCTGTACCTTTGCCTAGAAGGACAGAGGAGCAGAAGGAGCTGCCTTGGTGCTGGAAGCAAAGGTGAGGTGGGCTCTTTCGGGCAGAGGCCCTGCTTGGTTCTGTCCTGGCATTCTCAAGAGCCAGTTGTTCTTCCCGCTGTTGGATACGGGGTGGGGGGACTCCTATGGACAGCCTGATCCATACTTTTCCTCTTTGATTTTATTCTGAAATATCAGTTATAAACTTTTTTTAATTACTGACCAAGAAGGCCCAAATAATTACATTCTCTGTGCTTAGTTATTTTAGTAGTTGAATCGACTATTATGAGAATTGATTTTCAAATATACCAGCTCTTGGGTATTTTAAGAGAGTGACACATAGAACCTGAGATATAGGGGGCCCCATGACAGTGTCCAACCCTGCCCTCAGCCTTCCCCTATTTCCCAATGATGCTCACACACACAGCTGTCCTTGGCTGTGTTGAAGAAGAGAGTGAGGACGGCACTTGTACCCACTCAATGTGTAGGGCATTTCCATAACTGAATTAACATTGTTAAGTTACAGAGAGCCTTGTCTGGACCCAGACAGCTCAGTGGTCAGCATGAGCAGGCACAGACACTTTGGCCCATCACTACTCCTTTTTTTCCTGAGTGCTCAGGGCTCCTGCTTCATTCTGTCCCAGCAGAGCCTCTTTCCCCTTGCTTCCTGCTCCTTTCGAGCAAAATCTTTTGTCACTGCCTCCCCTCACCCCCACAATCTGCTGTTAACAAGGCAATGGGAAGTTGTCAACATCAGTTATTTTTTTAAATGCTACTTTTTGAGTCTGTGCTTAATTGTCGTAGAGGTTCTGGTTATGTCTTTTTCCCCCCCTTGTTTGGAAAGACTCTCTTTCCTGGAGTTAGCAGTCTGGAGATCCCTGGAACTCTGGGCCTTTGCACACGCCCAAATACCAAAGTAAGAGCTGGAACACAGGCATAGTTTCTTCATGACCCTTTTAAATCTTTTCCTCCTCAAATTAGATTATTGCCTTGTTTGGGTTTGTAAAGCACGTAGCTTCAGACGGGACCATTGTAAAATATCAGGGGTTATTTCCAGAGGCATTAGCAAGGGCTGTTACCCAGTTCTGATGGGGCAGTAAGCTGTACACAAGACAGAGTTATAAATGTAGGGAACAGAAAACAAATGACAGGACAGTTATTTTTCAGGGGAGGGAAGAGGTTGCAAGTGTGCCTGATGTTTTTAAAGCTCTTAATTATTAATCTTGTCTTAAAACTTACAAACAGAGCCATTAATGTGTCAATGTGACCTGGCTAACAGATGCTTATCGTCCATCTTTAAACTGTGTTTAGTACTCAAATGCTTCTGTAATGCATGCAGAAAGCCAACTTTATCATGCTCCCTCAAGGTTTGGCAGAAAAAATTCCTTCTTCCGTTCATTTTTCCTTCTGTCCTCCCTCCTCCTCTGTCTTGACCCTTCGTGTCTCGTCCTACTGCTGATTGATAAACATTCCTGTTGGACATTTCACTACTGGCTGGACAGCACAGAAAAGATGGAATGTACAGTTATACAGTGGAAACAGCATGACCAGCCTTCAGTGACCATCGCCTCCAGGGCCTGGCAGCTCACCACAGTGAGCACAGTCTCACACCTGGGGATTTGGGTTCAATTTTGCTTTAACCTCCGTTTTACTGCCCTGAGTAGTTTGGTGTCAGAGAGCTCCACATCCTACTTGGTGGGCAGAGCCATCTGCCTTTGTTCTATGTATACACTCCACGCATGAGCAGCAAGGCTGTAATATGTCTTTACTCAAATCTTGGATCTGGTTCCTCATGACATAATCTCCCCTAAGTTCGGAAAGCTGGTCTGGAGTGTTACGGGGTGCACACCTGTTCTGAGGGTAACAGTCAAAAGGTAGTTAACAGTGTTTCATTGTCATCCTGGGGGGAACAGAATAAGTCACACTTGGCAGGAGCTGGATCTAGGCCTAGAGCTACTTGACATTTTTATGTGACAAGTTAGAATACGTGATAGGATAGTTGCAAAGGGTCTGTGTGTTTTTAGGTAAGACTGAAGCACTATGTTTATACATTAGTACTTTTATCCATGTCTAGCTGTGATTGGGAGGGATTAGACAGGGAAATTAATGTAGCTAGAGCAACCATAGTTGTGGTAATACAGACTCCTAGCAATGGAAGTCTTGAAAATCAGGATGCCAGTGAGGGAGGAAGTGAAAACCAGGAACTGGGATACTATGGAGAAAGAAATGATAAGACCAGTGATGTTACAGAATCTGTTTATAAATTTATGGGTTCATTCATTGAGATTTTCACTTTCATACATTTATTTATTATTTATTGATTGTTGGTGTGTGTGTGTGTGTGTGTGTGTGTGTGTGTGTGTGTGTGTGTATGTGCATTCCCTCACACACATGCACTAACATGTAGAGGTCAGAGGTTGATCTTGGGTATCTACCTTTATTGTTCCTTATCATTTTTCTTTATTTTTGGCAGTTTTAATCATAGGTGCAGTGTACTGTGTACTGTGTACTGTGTACTGTGATTGTTAACCTCCTTTCCCTCTAACCTATTTCCCATCTAGTCCTCTAGTGGCTACAGAATTAGATAAAATGATGTCTTCTACCATGATTAACAATCATTAGTTCCTTAGGAAGGGATGATGCTTCCTGGAAGCCTCTCTCCATGATAGAAAGTAGAAGGACTTGTACAGATAAATATAGCTGTTGTGTGTTCATGTTTGCAATGTCAATATCTTATTTGGATGGGTGAGCCCTTAACCCACAGACTAGAGTTGCTCTCAGTTTTGGGCAAAGAAGCTCGAATTTGCATAAGGTTATGGTTAATGTAGATAGTTGTATCTTGTCAAAGTGCTGGAAATAATTGACAAATGAGCACTTAGCCTTAAATGGTCATCTATGTCATCTCCAATCTCCAAAGGCCTAGGGAACACAGCAGAAGAGAGGGCAGAAAGAATTCAGAGCCAAGGCTGGGTGTGGTGGTCCATACCTTTAATCCTAACACTAGTGAGGCAGAGTAGGTAGGATCTCGTGAGTTCTAGAACTTCTGGTGCTACCCAATGATACTCACTCCCCTAACCCCGAAAAAGAATTTAAGAGCTGGAGGATGAAGAAGAGTGTCATGAAATGCTCCCTTACTTTTTTATTTTTGAGACAAGATTTCTCACTAAACCTGGAGCTCACTTAGAAACTAGGCTGGCCAGCAAGCCCCAGGCATCTATCTGTACACCCCATCCCCCCCAAGCACTATATTATTAAGAATGCTACACCAGCCAGCCTCTTAAAAATGGGTGCTGGGGATCCAAACCTTTTAACCAACTGAGCTGTTTCCTCTACCATTAATCTGCCTATTCGTCAGATATTTTGAATGATGTCTATGTCTATGACTTGGGTGATATTGCCTTGAAGAATGGACAAGATGGAGTTCTTACCAGAATGAAGTACGAGGTCTGAGAAAGGATCCTTTGAAGATTGGAGATCAGGAGAATGGTGTATCTTCTATCGAGGATGAGAGGGCCAGGAAGAAAGCCCTGGTGGCGATTGGTCCTTAGCCTCTTTGTGTCAGGATGGGCAGTGTGTTATTGATGCATATCTCAGAGATGAGGATTTAAGGCTAAACCTGGACAAAGCAGACATGTGTGTCCATTGGTGGTAGTGCATCAAAGCTCTAGGGATACATGAACTTGGGGGGATGCCTAAACAATTAGGCATCCTGGATTAGGTCTTGGTGGCATAAGGCATGGTGTGTGGAAAGGTGGAAAGGATGAGGAAAGCTGTAGAGAACATTGCTAAGAACTGTTATAGTCTAGGAATTAAGTTAAAACAAAATTGTCGGTTGTCTTCAGTCAAGAAGTGTATTTATGGAGGGAGCCTCATGAACAGCTTGGAAGTGGACTCCAATGCAAGGTGGGAAGGCATAGTAAGGAGTCCTGATATTGCAAGAGAACCAAATGAGCAAGACCCAAGTAGTTCATCCGATTAACTCTGCATGCTTTTGTGATCATTGTGGGAATATCAAGGCTTAGAGCAGTGGATCCAGAGAGGAACAGTTAAAAGAAATTTGTGTGTTGGGAGATATGGAGCCATCACAGGAAAAGATGGCAGTTGGTTGGCGTATGGTGTGTTGAAGGAACAAATGGTGTAAGTTAAACAAATCTCTAGTCACTAGATGTTCATATGAATACAAAGGAGGCAAAATACAAGCAAGAAAAGCTAACTCCCCAGATTGTAGGCAAGAACCCTTGTCTAGAGGTAAGAAAATTTACCTTTAAAGGCCAATCTTATCACCACGTACGTTGACTTTCCCAGTTTCATTAGGCTACTATTTTCCTATTTGTACATACAGCAATTTGACAAGGGACCAATAAGGCTGTAGCCAAAAAAACCAAAAAAAAAAAAAAAAAAAAACCAAAAAAACAAAAAAACCCACAAAAAACAAAAAAACAAAAGATCAACATCCTGGAATTAAATCTATTGTATATCTAGTGAATTACTTACAAATTTAGCACCTATACTTGATCTAAACTAAGTGTTTTGCTTTATTTTGCTTCAGAATAACCTGCTTACTGACCCTAACATAAAAACATTTCAAAGATAGCAAGAAATGCTGGTGAGTTAGTTCAGTCAGTGAAGAACTTTAACTGCAGGCCTGAAGACTGGATTCCCTCTGAGCGTGGCAGCAAGCACTTGTGAGCTGGGGAGATGGGGACAGAGGAACCCTGGCCTGGGCCTCACTAGCTAGACAGCCCAGTCTAATAGGTGATCCCCAGGCTGTGTTTCAAAATGCAAAGTGGGAAGTGGAAGGCTCTTTCAGAGTGACACTGGAGGTTTTCCTCTGGTCTCCACATGTACACATGTGCAGCTGACAGGCCTCCACAATCCCCCCCCCCCCACAGTGCACACACAATAAAAAATAACAAGGATTATAGGAAACAAACCAGGTTTCCATCTTTTCTGGGAACTATGTCTTGTTCTTTTTGTGCTTTGTGTTTGCTTTTTCCTGATTCAGTGGCTTAGGGTGACATGGGGCCTTCCTGGGACAGTAGGTTTCCCAACACCTTTGTCTATCCTTCAGGGGTTTCAGATATCAGGGAGTACCGGTTTGGCCTTCTGTATGGGCTCCTTCTTGCTGCCCCAGTGCTGAGCAGACTGGATGAAAATGTGTCCACAGAGATTAGATATCCCGGTGGCCACCCTGCACTTCTGCACTCCGAAGCTATCTCTGGCATCAGCCGGCTCCCTCTGGTTTATCGGAGCAGAGTACAGACAGATAACATCCTAGACATGTGACCCTGACCTTTGTCAACCTTTGTTAAGGCTTCATCTGAAGTCAGGCCTAATGTTTGTAAACAGGATGTAATTAAGGCTGGGAACTGACAGGGTCTGACATTAAGACAATGCAGAGTTGGCAGGGAATGGTCTGTGAGATGTCGGCTTGCATTGTGTTCTAAGTGCCTTCATAATAATTAGTGTCCACTGTCTGGAGGAAATTCACTCAACTTGGATTAATCTGTCCCAGCATGGAGGCCATCCTTGGCAGGGCAAGTGTTTCCTCTGATAAACCTTCGTGCAAGGATGAGGAAGAAAGCAAAGAGGCTCAAAAGCAAACCTGAGAAAGTCAAGATGGCTGGTGACAGGTGCTGCCTGGGAGTTAGAAACAGGAAGTGTGGAAAGTCTCCCTTCCCCCACTCTCAATCACAAGGTGAATGTGCATCTTGGTCACATTGGTTAGTCATGGGGTGTGCTGGTTTGATGCCCTGGGTAGTACAGAGGGGTTAGTGTATAAAGAAGCCCAAGAAACACATTGTTTGACCTTAATTAGCACCAAGTGTGTTACAGATCAGTGTGTGGTGAAGGGGGATTTTAACGTAGTGAGTAATTGATCCAAAAAAGACTGAACCACTTCATCAGGAGAGAGTTGAACATCTTCTGGTAGTGTAGAACATAATGGGAACAAAGAGATGTTTAACCTATTTTCTTGGCTTATTAAACTGAAGACATATAGGCCTGGAGTGGATAGATAGGCTACTATTAGAAGCCTTTTGAGTTTGTTTGGATTGCCGTTGACTCTTGGAAGTAATTACAGATTTCAGCCTTAAAATGTAATGCTACTAATAACGCTATACAACAGTCAAAATGTGGAGACCTAATCTCTACCAGTGGATGAACCTGTAAATAAAGTATGGTGTGAACACACCAAAGGGTATTGTACAACCTTACAAGGAAGAAATTTCAGATTCATGTCACAGCTGGATGAGCCTTGGAAACACTATGTTAAGTGAAAAAAGCTAGACACGAAAGGATTAGTAACATCTGATTTAACATATATAAGGTAGATAAATTCATAAAGACAGTCAGTAGAACAGTGAGTGACTACTAGGGGGAGGGGAGAAAGAGAAATTAAAGTTTAAAGTGTAGAATTTCAGTTAATTGTGATAAAAATGTTCTGGATAGACTTTAGTGATGATTGTACTCCCATGGGAGTGTATTTAACATGTCTAAATTGTAGACTTACAAATATTAAATTAGTAATTTCATAAATACTCTTTAATTTGTATTGGGATTCAGGGCTTCTGGACTTGAATCATTGTATCAAGAAAGTGGCAGGACTACACAGAAGTACACTAGGAATTAGTGATGGAACCCTCTCCTGGCTTATGGTCCATTAACTTTCCAAAGATTTAAAGATTTATTTTATTTGTGTGTGTGTGTGTGGTGTGTGTGTGTGTGTGTCCACACATGCTCATGCAGGTGCTATAGGGAGCAGAAGAGGGCATTGGATTCCCTGAAGCTGGAGAGGTAGGTGGCTATGAAACTTCTGACGTTGGACCCAAACGCTGGCTCTCTACAAAAGCAAGGGCTCTTAATAGCTCTGCCATCTGTCTGGCCAACAAGTTCTGTTTTTTTTTTTTTTTTTTTTCCCCATAGGAGATCCAATGATGAAGCATATTAACAGTAGTTATTTTTGGCATTTATCTGAGTGCAGACTTTAGTGGGTATTTCTTGAACTTATTTTGTAAGTCTCTAAAGGTAAATGTTTGCATGTCTCTCTCAGCTGCCTACCTTTGTTTTCCCCTAGCTGAATACAGGCAGGCTAGCTACAGTTGTAACTACAGAGCAGACTAAGTACTTCCATGTAGGCACTGAATTTTTCATCGAGTTCAGCAACTCTTCTAAAGCTTCTTGACCATCAGTGAGATAGAAAAGATGCCCTATAATTCCTAGCAACAGAATGTCCAGAGTCAATGACTTTGAAATGTACTTTAGAGAAGTATTTATTTTAGGAAAATTAATTTTCATCCTTATAGTTTTGTGATATATTCACTAATGTTCTCATTGCTCTAGCAAAATACTTGACAAAAGCAACTTAAGGAAAGAGGGATTTGTTTTAGCTCCTGGCTTAAGTGGGAAACAGCCTGTCAAGATGGAAAAGCATGGCAGTAGAAGTCCTAGATGGCTGGTTATATCCTCCACACAGCTAGGAGCAGAAAGAGATGAATGCTGGTCCTCCGATCACCTTTCCCCTTTTAGTCTCACTGGAACCCTGGCCGAAGGATGGTACCTGTCAGTGAAACTTCTCCTGAAACTCCCTCACAGACAGATCTTTGGAGATTCTAAATTCTGTCAGGCCCACAATGAAAATTAATTATCACTATAGTCTTTTCAAATCAGGAGATTTTGCTGTACATATGAGTTGCTTATCATTTGACTAAACTTACCTCCTATCATCAACGCTGCTTCCAGGGTTGACAGGATATGCAGGAAGAATCTGGCAAAAATGTGTGCATATAGACATTTCTTTCACTAACTAACACTTGAGGTAAATTATCAGGAGCTTATACTTGAGAAAATAACTGTGATTTCTCTACCCAACACCTTTCTATAAAAGAAAATTACTATCAAATTCTTCATGTCACCAGGCAAGTGATTATTGACAGAGCCAACGACGCTGAGCGTGAGTGGTAGCATGATAATTTTGGGATTTTTTTTCAGGTCTGACCATAGAGAGCTCAGTGGAGGAGTCATTTTAGAACTTGAACATTCATTATAAGCAACTGTCATTTATTGTACTGTGTTCATAGGATGATTTTGTCTAGTTTTTGTAACAGCTCCTTGAAAGAATTATCTTCTCCATGGATTGAACTGAGATTGAGGAGAACTTTCTCATGGTCAGTCACCAAGAAATGGCAGAGTTGAGCATGAAACTGGAATTGGTTTTAGCCTTTGCTGCAAAGGTCGGACATAATTTTTGGATAAAAGTAAAAGAAAACCCCACAGAATTTCTCTTTTCTTGTTCTCCTTCTTCCTCTTAAACACAGCACCACCATAACAAGAAAGTTAATTTAGAACTCAATGATGAATTTCTTTGTAGGAGGGAGAGCTACATGCTTTTAAACAGACAGTTGCATAGGCATGTACGAGGTACCAGTCCCCATCAGCCTGACAGGATATCGTGTTCAAAGAAAAGATAAAGACTAACAAATTAATTTAACAGCAGATTGAGTTTTTATTACTCTATTCAAGCCATCCATTTTCCTACACATGCTTGTAAGCTGTATTTTAAAGAGCATTGTTAATTTGAGACTTCAGTATTTCTGGGGGGACAGATATCCCCAGAGGCTATGTCTGAGCCAGTCCAACCTTTGTGCTGGAGGAATAATGCTATCCTAACGGATGTGTACGAAAGAGACTTGGTCAACAGTTCCCATCACAGCCGCTGTGACTGAGACACATTTAAAATCTTATCCAGACACATCAGAGGGATGTGTCTTGTCATAAGATAACAGAAAAGACATTGCCTTCTTGCTGAAGGACTAGATTTACCTCTAAACTGAATCCAGGAGACAACAGAAAGGAGGCGCATGCAAGAACCAACAGTTGTCCACCTGCCAAGACTTAGAAGAGAAGGAAAGAGCTACACTGTCCACAGTTGGAGATGCCAGCAAATTAAGGCCACATAACCCCACTTAAACAGGGAAACCTTTTTCACCAAATGTGGTATTATCTTTCCAGAAAGCGTTTACCCACACCCCCTAGGATGGCTGTCATTTGGCACCTGCTGAATGAGACTAGAAAAGACAGAGAGCATCTTATAGAATTATCTTTATGCCGTAAATACTGCATGTGTGTGTGTATCTTTTAATGTAGGTGTACACCCCCTGAAAGCACCAGTGTTTGTATATGTGCAGCAGGGGTGGGGTGGAGGCACACCCTACCATAGCAGAGCATAGAAGGCTTTTAAAGATAGGTAAATCATTTTCTTTTTAAATGAAATTTGGTCTGACGGCATGAAATATGAACAGTAATTAAATGCACAGTCTGTGGGCCCTCTATACTTTAAAGCGCTTTGTTAAAAAAAAGAAAGAAAAAAAACCCAAGAAAAAGAGTACTCACCTCAGACAGGCCAATTACCTAAGAATGATGAAGTCAAGAGCAAAGTCGCTAAATTTCTTTACTTGAGTGATCACAACGTCAGCCTGCGATTAGTCCCCATGGCACCAGCGGGGATGTGGCTGGGACACTTCCACTGGAAGACTTCAAATAGTCATTTCCTTGGTTAAAATAAAATCTGACTGCTCTAAATAGACAGTTTTTAATCTCAATTGGACATCTGAAGATTTCTCAAGCTGTTGTTGGCTGCAGCAGAAACAAATTTTTCTGCTTTGTTGATTAAACCAGTGGTCTCCACAACTGCTTATCGGCCCGCAACGAGCTGTTCTTTTTAATTAAAACTGAGCCACCACGAGAGAGCAATTAACAGCTAGTAATTACTGTGCTCTTCAGAATGGCAACATTTTGCCTTTCATTCCAATTATATAATGGACAAGTGGCTTTTTGATCTTCAAATTAGTGAGCTCTTGTCCGCCTTGTTTGGAGGCAGAATTGGCAGGTTAATGATGGCCTGTGGGGGCACTCTTTCCTCTGACTGATGTGAGGCTCAAGCTGCCTGCAGAGGTAACAGCGAGAGGCTTTCAAACACTGTTGGTCCATGCTTGTGATAATGATGGACAGAGACTTGTTTGCAGATGATTTTGATAAAGAAGAGAAATGTACTCACAGGTAGCCTCCAAAGGGCACCATATACTTCTTCCTCTTATCCTATGGTTGGAATTATCAGCTAAGAAGGTACCCAGTAAGTGATAACACACACACACACACACACACACACACACACACACACACACACACAGAGAGAGAGAGAGAGAGAGAGAGAGAGAGAGAGAGAGAGAGAGAGCTATTATATAAGATGATTGGCTATGTTAACTACTTTGATAGTGGCAATCATTTTACAATGTGTATGTATGTCTGCCTTAAATATGTGCACTTTCATTTTTCACCCCAATAAAGCTAAGAAAAAACTTGGGGAACTGGAATTTGTGATGTTTTGGTATGTCATTGTACATTAGTTTATGTCACTGTGACCAAATGACTTTACAGAGTAACTAAAGGGTGGTCGTGTTTATTATGGGTCATACTCTCAAAGGACTGTGGCCCATGTCAGAGTTGGTGGCTGTGGCAGTATGTATCAGAGCTTCTGGTGAGTCAGCAAAAAGAGAGAACAGGCTGAGGCCAGGGGCTGGCGTATCCCTCAAGGCCCCTGCCTGATTGTCCTACTTGGATAAGTTAGGCCTTATGTCTTAAAGGTTCTGTAGCCTTCAAAACAGCACACTAAGGTGTAGGGATAGTTCACACTTAACCATCATATAATGTGAGGGCAAATGTAATACCATCCACTGGCAAAAAAATGCCTGCTCCAGGATTGGGGAAATAGTTAGACTCTTAATTATTTTGAAAATTTTAGAGTGTCATATACTTTGGATCTAATGGAATCTGAATTATTAATATGTTGTGAGCAAAGACTCTTCATTTATTATCACATCTGGTATAAAGAATGAAGCTATAAGTGGAAGAACTTGGATGTTTGTTTTACTGTCTCTATCCTCAGCTTTCAAAGCAGGGGGAACTTGGGTGTGTTACAGAACATCCATACTCCTACCTCTTAGGGCACTGTCCTTTTCACAGACAAAGCAGTTCGGATACAATCAGCCAGTGACATTGGTTTTTAGAATTGGAAAGTTATGGCTACTCTATGTCTTCCTTTAAATTATACACATACACAACATGAAACTTTGGATTTTTGAATTTAAAATATCACATATGCCTATCTCACTGGTAACAATGGCCTTCATTTACCCTCCTTTATCACCCTTGGGCAGGATCCCATAAGTTCTATATGTAGGCAGCTGGGCTAGTTAACAGTTGGGGCAATTTCGTTGGCTTGAGCTATAGACAAATAGTGTAATATGAAAGAAATTTGCGTTTATTAGTGTGGAATCTGGCTTGTGAGTTCTTTAAACAGTATTACATAAAAAATAAAGTGCAGTAGAATGATTGTTCAGTGCACATAATAGCCATTATGTAATCTTTTCCCTCCTAGTTCTGGGAGTGGAACTCAAGGTCCAGCACTTGCCAGCCAAGCGTGCTACTGAGCCACATCATCGACCCAACTTAAACTTTTAAGATGTACAAAAATCCAGTCTCTTTATGAGGCATAGGGCAGTCAAGTAGGAAAAGAGTATAGTTACATATGTGTGAGTTACATCAGAGAACGCCTCAGTTATACACTGTTGCAATACAACTTGCTTGCTTTTAGTGTCCTCATGGAGCCAGAACCTCAGTTAAAGTCAGGTTAGCTCCACAAGATGGAGGTACCGTCATCTCACTCTCCACTATAACTGAGTGACAAGTCTAGAGAAAATCCCCATTATGTTCTATAATCACTCAACTTTAAAAAGGGGGCACTTTTAGATCTTCTGTCACTTTTCCCATCCCGAGACATCTTAAACAGCATATGCCTTTTGACTTATGGTCAAAGATGGCCGAAGATTTTCACTGATTAAGTAACTTGTGGGTTCATCTTTATGATGACTAGCCTTGAGACTATTCAGTACATAGTTCAAAACAGACTTTTACATATTGAAACAATTGATACTATTAAAGAACGATATTCACCACCGTGCCTCATTAGCTCTACAGTCAATTCCACAGCGCTCCTAGGTGATGTTGGGAAATCGCACGCTTCTTCCTGCCAATACAAATACATAGACTTTGCCCATGAACTGAAGCTTTGGAGCCAGATGGGAAAAATAAGCTTAGGTGTGCCTCTTTTTTTTTCTAAACTGCTAAAGGTTTTAAAGAAACATTCCACAGAACTATATTTGCATTCACTATTGGGTTAGGCAGCTTTTGCAAAAGGTAGCATAGACATATTGAGTTTGGGGTGTACATCTGTTAAAATGGAAATTTTGATTGATATATAAATTAAATTTCTCAAAGTGTGTCAGGCCAGGAGGGTAAAGAATTCTAGGGGAGAAAATGAAGTTCCATTTCTCCTTGTAAGTCTACAAGGACATTTTTGTTTTTTTCTTGAAATGCAAAACTTTTGGCTTACATCAGTGCATCAAATGGGACTAAATGTCTTTTCAGTCATTGCAGTATTCTAAATCTCTTAGAACATGTATATTTTGTGATTTTAAAGTTATGCAGACAAATTTAGCTTGCTATTGGTTAGGCTTTGTGCAGTGGTTATCAGAGTTGAGTGATGTCACTGTCCTTTTCATCATCAAGCCACTGGCAACTGGAGGGAAAAGGCTGTGCTCTGGCACTCTCTTTAGTGTTGTGAGGGGGTACAGGAACTCTTGGAAAGAATGAGGGCTTCACATTGCAGCTTCATTGCATTTCAGGTATGTGACTTGGTCAGGCTACTCAGCACCTGAATGTACTGGTTCTATCTAATTTACACTGGGAAGTTGGCCCTGACCTTGAAAAGCTGTGAAGACTTAAAAACACTGTATTAATTCAGGCCAGGGGGTCATTGTGTGCCTACTTTGTAATCAGTTCTCACTTTGCTTAAGTGCTCAAATCATGGTGACTGTGATAACATCATATGAATATTCCCACTTTGCTGAACTTGAAATGCTTTCTTTTATGTAGCATTGGAGTTCAAAACAGAAGTATTTGAGGGCAGTGACTTGGAGAGATGGCTCAGTGGTTAAGGGCACTTGCTGTTCTTATAGAGGACCAAGATTCCATTCTTAGCTCACAACCCCCTGCAACTCCAATTCCAGGAGATCCAACATTGTCTTCTCACCTCCTCAAATACCAGGCACATACATAGTGCATATACATATGTGCAAGCAATACACACACACACACACACACACACACACACACACTAAATCTAAAAAAAAAAAAACTAGAAGTATTTGAGAAAATCAATCAATAGATGTCAATACCCAGTATTTGAAGTAAACATAAACTCATTTTTCCTTGTAAAAAACTTGAAAATATCAGGTTAGTTGTGGTGGTCCACACATAATCGCAGCCAACAAGGGGGCTAAGGTAGGATGATTGCCAATTACACACCAGCCTGTGCTATATAGTGAGTTCAAGGTCCCTTTGGCTACAGAGCATGATCCTGTCTCAGACAACTAGAAAACAAAAGAAAAGACAAAGTATGCTGGGGGAAGCAGACATGGTGCTCTTAGAGCTCTGTGTGCATTGTCCAAACTTGTGTTCCCCTCCCCAAAGAGATATTACTCTGAGAATGTAAAACTTTGAAGACATTGCCACCATTGGGAAGTCAAGCTCGTTCGTGCAAAGCTCTGTGTGAACATCCTCATCTGGATGCCGCAGGGAAGAAGGTTGGATAGGAGGTCTTGAGATCACCACCCTCTTACTTGTTGAGCATCCCTAGGAAATTATTGAACATTTCTACATCTTACACGAGAAAAGATGCTTGAGGGTTCCTTGGTTTCAACCAGCATGAATGCTCTAGGCTAATTTGGGCAAAAGAAAATTTTCTGGGACAGGACAAGAAGCACAGAGTTGAAAGGTTAGAGAACCAGGCTTGGAGATGTGGGAGAAGTCAAACTAGGCATTTCTAAGTGGTTGGAGACACCAGACAGGTGGCAGGAACAGTCTGATCTGGATTCCACCACCAAGATGAATCCACCCAAGTATTGCTGGTGCCCTTATTGTTCTTCTGTACAAGATCAGTTGTTAGTGATTGACCTGGCTTCTGTGGCATGCCTTCGGAGAGGGAAAGGATGGACTTTAGCTGTCTCTTTTGTCCATGGCTTGTGAGTAATAGGCAAAAATCCTCAAAGGAAATGAGAGCAGTTTAGGAAAAGGAAGTAGACCATGGGCTGCATAAGAACAATGGGTTCTTGCTACAATCAGGGTCATAAATAATGCTGCTTCTCCCACAATTGGTGACTATTACATCACATGCTATATGGGGGGATGCTAAGTCAAGCCTGTTGCCATGAGTGGCACTGTTCTCTGTTATTACTTGTACATATGGGGTGGTAGAATCAGTATATATAAACCTTGACTTATAAGTGGTTGATCTGGCTATTCCATTGTGTAGTTTTTCCAGGGGGGGGCAGAGGGGGGCCTTTTTAGCCTTAAGTATAATTATAACTAACTAAGTAAATAAAAGTATGGTTTCCTATGGAAAATCTCAAATTCGCCCTCTACTTAAGGATTAGAAAAATTCTAGCCCAGGAAGTTAAAGGCTACATCACAAAGAAATACTTTCTTGTGTTACATTTATAATAATGAAAATTGGTAAATGACAAACTTCCTCATGATTAGTCTTACCAGGGGCGTGTCTGGGAATGCCTCCTACTGTTGATGACAGGCTGGCTGACTCATGTGTCTTGAGAGGACGAGCACAGGCTGTTCTATCTACATCATTCAAACAAGTCCTCAAGCCTCATGTAGACACATAGCCTTTCTAAGAGGCTTTCAAGTTCTGCTTTCTGATACTTCTCTTCTTTTTCCTTTCTCCTTTTCCTCCTCACCTTTCTTCTTCACTTTTAGGTGTTTTATCTATTTATTTATTCGTGTGTGTGTGTGTGTGTGTGTGTGTGTGTGTGTGTGTGTGTGTGTGTAGGCATTTGAATACCATGACACAAGTGTGAAGGTCAGAGGACAACTCTGAGAGTTGGTTCTCTCATTCCAAACAATTGGTCCTAGGGATCAAATTCAGATTGCCAGCCTTGGCAGCAAGTACCTTTACCTGCTGAGCCATCTTGCTGCCCACTTCCTCACCTCCTCTTTCCTCCTCTTGTCCATTCTTCCTTCCCTTCATTCTTCCTTCATTTCTTTCCCTCTCCTCTCTCCCTATATCTTTCTGCCTTTTACCCTCCTTTCCTTGCATGGCATCCATCCAACTTAGGCCCTAAAGCATATTAGGTAATCACAAAGCCACACATCTAGCCCTCTGCTTTTATTAGTTGGGAGGGTCAAAATATTTAACAAAATGTCATTGTTATCTTGAACATATAGTGTACTTCAGTAATTAGAAAATTAGGTAGCTCTGCCTGTAAAGTTACGTCTGTTTTCTGGTCGTTGGCTGAGATATAGGAAGCAAGGAGTCCTTCCATGTTCATTACACCACACAGTCCAACAGAGTGTGGTGCTCTGTGTCTGTATATGCTTAATGCAGGCGTATGTGTGATCATATAAATGCACATGGACTCACAGAGATTCATGTAGATTCATGAAGACTCACAGAGAGAGATTCATGTAGACTCATGTGGACTCACATAGCCTCATGTAGACATGATTCTATGCAAACTCCAGGATTACCCAATTCTAGTTATACTATAGAATACATTTCCATTATTTACTCCCAAACTCACATTTCTAATGACACCGGAGGAGCCTGAAAGTGTAGAGGGATATAAGGTACCTTCCTGAAGTTTCCATGAGCCAAATGCATTGAGTGAATGATAGCCTGGAAGATGATTAAATTTAACTTACTTTCTGTTTCGACTGAGAATAAGTTTGTCTTCTTGGAACTATTAGACATTGTATTTTGTCCCACTAGAACTTTTGATATATGAGTGGAAGAGATTAATCTATATAACTAGAATCAGCCCCGTGTTGTTGATAAGCAACATGTCAGTTAGCATCATATTAAGCATGTAGGTAAATAATTAAATATAGTATATAATCCATTTAAACTACTTTTATATTGGAAGAATTCCATTGGATTTTGAAAGCCTTCTTAAAAATTATATAACTGCCTAGCAATTTAAGCCACTTGAAATGGATTAATGCAGAAAATATAAGCAGTTTCAGAGACTTGTTTCTGTCTGCTGATGCAGTGATACAAACAATATAATATCTACAAATTAAATGTTTGGAAAAAAGAATCACTTTTGATCATGTGACTCAGAAACAAGTGCCTATAGGAAGCATACTTAACTTTAATGCTGAATTGAACATTTTCTGTATCTGTTTTTACAATAGTTTTATCTGTTTAGACATGAGCAGATTTTACCTGCTGTATGTTTGTAACTTGAATAATTAACTATTAATTCAAATTTCATAAAAATGAGTAGGAAGAAAAGATGGAATGTTCCATCCCTGTCATGGAATGCCTGGGTAAATGACATTTATTTTAATGTGAAATGCTACGTCCAGGTTAGTTTCACATTCAGCCATAATTTTCTAATAGCATTCACTGGTAGACTCTTATGTTTTACATGTATGTATATATATGTGTGTATATATGTATATATGGAAATGTTCAGTTATAAAAAGAATTATGTAATTTGTAGATACATATTCATAATAGCTTAGTTTTACACATGTAAACTCTTTCTAAAATGAGTTTTCAGTGTGTATGGTATGGTTGTGTGCGTGTTCACATGTGTGTGCTTATATGTACATGAATATGAAGACTGAGGGTAGAAAATAGGTGTTCTTCACCATCATGCTCCACATTTAATGTTTGAAACAGGTTCTCTCAATGAAGCTGAGATTCATCCACTTATCCGGAAAGGCTAGCAGTGAGCTTCAGGGTCTCCACTCATTGGCACTAGGATTATAAGCATATACCTCCTCACCTTGTTTTTGTGTGGTTGCTGAGGATTGAACTCAGATTCTAGTGCTTGCACATCAACTGCTTTACCAGCCACGGCACCTCAGCTCTCCTAATATTTTTATTTAGTTATTGTAAACCTTATTCCTTTATGCTACTACTATGTTATTAAATATTTACAAATCTATGAAATATTATTGATTAAATGTAGTTCTGGCTGGATGGGAAATTCTACACTATTTTCATAGTTGCCTTAGAAAATGATTTTAATAAGATTTTTTAAAAAACATATATATATATATATATATATGTATATATATATATATATATATCAAAGGAGGCTAGAACATCACGGAAAGAGAACTGAGGCAACATTATCATATTTCTGTTTTTTTGTCTTGTTTGTTTTTTGAGTTTTGAGATGGGGCTTCTCTGTGTAACCCTAGCTGTCCTGGAACTTGCTCTGTAGACCAGGCTGTCCTCGAACTCAGAGATCTGCCTCCCGAGTCCTGGATTAAAGGCACCCACTACCAGTGAAAAGGTGAGAATCAAATAAACAGTTGGAGTATATGGAGAGTTAAAATCTTTCTTAAGCCTCAGCACAATTGTGTTTCATGGACCCTTTGCCTATTTTAAATGTCTCAGAGACAAGTTTTTAAGCATCATCAGTATCAGTGAATATTGCTCTTTACTCTTGGCTTAGAAAATGGAGTCAAGACAAGCCGATGCTTTCCTTTGACTGTCACATGATTTAGATTTTCCACTGAAGTTCAACCAGAAGTCAACTTGGCATCTGGGAATGAACCAAGACATGGAAATGTTGAGGTTCAGCCTCCATCTAGGAACTTATGATGAAGATGGAATCAGATGTGGAATGAAAGAATTTTGAGTCAACATGAGGTTATCTCCAGCTAGAGGGGAAATGACCAGTCCGGAAGAGTGCCTGGCACGGGAGACCAGAGCAGTAGCTAGCCTGCCGATAACCTTCTTGAAGAACAGTTCTGCCTTAAGGAAGCAAGGGAATGGGCTTCCTACAAAAACACACGAACTTGACGACTCATGCAACATCAAATGAGTATGGATAAGGACGATTTTTAAATAAGAATGATCCGGTTTTAGAAAATGTGAGGAAATTTCTCTTTGAGATTACAAACACCACCAATGTTTTGCACGAAAGCCTAAGCCAAGGGGTGATAATAATAATTTCCATATCCATGTTCAATCCTTACATGCAAATGAATTTCCAAAGACGGGTGTGGTATCTCTCTTCAAGGACTCTTTAAGGCTCACAGACAAAACTAGTTGTCTGTCGCATCTAGTTAACTGTTGCTGAGGCCACGATAGCGAAGCCTGCTGTTCCGGTGTTTCTCTGCTCATTTCCCCATTACTCTCTTGGATCTTGCTTGAGGAGGCTTCTCAATCCTAAATTCATATCTTCGGAACAGGCTTGTGTGTCCTTGTTTATCTTCCAAGCTTATGGGTTGCAGCTACAGTCAGTGGATCTTTGGTAGTGTTACACTTCTGTGTCTTGTTCTATGACTTGACATTGGCTCCTCCCCAGACCTAGCACCAGTCCTGTAATGCAGATTGTATCTTCTGAGGGGAGAAAAGTCCCAAATTGTTGACTGCTCCTAACTTAAGTGGCTGGAATACTCTTCGCTGCTCTGCTGCCTTCCCTAAGTGTGGTCTGGCTAATATCTTTGAAACTTGTCTTGTCTTCCATCTAAGTAATAACCAGGCCCTCCTCTGCTTAGCTTTGAGACCAAATGGGGTCAGGAATATTCAGGGTGGGATAGAGATAGAAAGAAAACTCAGACATGTCAAACCATCGATGTAAACAGGCTCAGGCAATGTGGAAGTTACTTTTTGATTATTTCGACAAAAAAATCCAGTGACAACAACTCATGGGAGGACAAGTTTGTTGGGCTCACAGTTTAAGGCTGCAATCTGTGATTGTGGGAAAGTGGTGCAGTAGGAACTCAAGGCAGCTGGCTGTCTTTTGTCACTAGGCAGGAAGCAGAGAGGCACAGGTACTGGTGGTCAGCTGGCTTTCACCTTTTTATTCATCTGGGACTCAGCTTGGGGAATGGTATCACCCACACTTGGCGTGGGTCTTCCTATCTCAGTTAACCCAACCTAGAAGGATATGCCCAGATTTGTCTCTTAGGTAGTTCCTGATCTTATCAGGTTGGCAATCAGCACTAATTGTTAACCTCATCTTTAAAAAGGAGCAGGAGGAATATTGGAGATATACTGGACATACTCTAATGGGGTGGTTCTCAACCTTCCTAATGCTGTGACCCTTTAAATCAGTTCCTCATTTGGTGATGACCCCAACTGTAAAGTTGTTTTTGTTGTTACTCCATAACTGTAATTTTGCTACTGTTAAGAATCATAATGTAAATGTTTATGGTTTTCAATGGTCTCAGGTGACCCCTATGAAAGGCTTATTTGACTCCTAAAGGTTCACGACCCACAGGTTGAGAACTGCTGCTCTAGTCTCTTTCCCATAGGTGCTGTAAATAGTATTTCTTTGCAATTGAAAAGCTATTTCTACTCAAGGGCTGGCAAGATGGATCAGTGGGTAAAGGTGCTTGCAGGGCAAGGCTGATGACCGGAGTTTGATCCTTGGAAGGATAAAACTTAAGGGTGGAAGGAGATAACCAACTCCACCAAATTGTCCTTGGATCTCTACACAAGCACTATGGCATGATTGCCAACCCCCAATATCAGGTGCATGCACACACACATTAATAATACATTTTTAAAAATTAAAAACATATTTCTACACAAGAAATAGTCAACCTTTGGGAAAACCAAAACAAAACAGTGTCTTCTCTCTTCTCTCAGTTACCCAAAAGAATCAGGTTTAGCCTGGCACTTTCATGGCATACAGGTAGAGCATAGTCAAATATTAGCTCAGGATGTTAGGATGTGGTGTGTTTAAGAATGGTCAGAAAAGAATAGATGTTTAAGTGAATGTCACATTTGCTTTGACGTTTCCCAAATAGCCAAGCTGCTCCTTTGTCCCTGCCCTCCTCCCACACACATTTATAGTGTGTTCTGATGAGATCCCACCATTTCCACAATCCAGGCTTATCGAGGCTATAAACCGGTCACATAATTCACAGGAGCTTAAGGATACGTGGAGAACTTGGATAGGGTCCAGGGGAGAGCAATGAGAATGATTAACGGGTTGGAAACCAGTGCTGATGAAGAGGGATGAATGGAGTCAAGATTACCGGTATTGAGAAGGTTTAGAGGTGACTTAATAACTGTCCTCAACTGTGTGAAGGACTATTACAAGAAGTATAGAGGCCAATTGTCTCTCAGATTCACCTCTTAGGATAAAAATGACTAGCATGTAACAGGAACATGCATGTCTCAAACAGGGCTCTACTCCTGAGCCTCCCTGCCACTGTGTAATGACTTTCCTCTCTCTTTTTTTCACACTGTGGGGTTGTAATGAAGACCGTGAAGGGGATAGGCATACATGGTAAAGCTAAACTTATTGTTTATTTATCTACCTATTTATTTATTTATTTATTTATTTATTTATTTATTTATTTATTTATTTTACATCTCTGGCCACAGTTTTCCCTCCTTCCTCTCCCCCAGTCCCTCCCCTCGTATCCCTCTGTCCCCCCTCCCCAATCCATTCCTCCTCCATTTCTGTTGGGGAGAGGGTCTCCCATATGTATCTACAAAACATGGCATACCAAGTGCCCGTAACTAAGTACCTCCCCATGTGTTAAGGCTGGCAAGGTTACCCACTATTAGGAGTAGGGTCCCCAAAGCCAACAGTCGAACTTATGAAGACAGATGCCGTCGTCCTCCTACCTACCAAGCCCATGATGTTCAGTTGGTAGCTTGGAGGAATGAGATGAAGCAGCCCCCACAGCGGGAGCTTGTAAAGTCCTGGTGCTTGGGGACCCATCACTGTTACTTGACAATTCTTGTGGGATAACTGCCTGAAAAGGTTTGTGCCCTCAGTTCCTGAAGATGGGTGAACAAGTAGAATGGCCTCATTGCTGTGTGATAGAATTTCCTCGATACGGTGCATGTATTCACAAGCTTTGATTAGGTGGCCATGTTCTCTTCTGAGAGCTACTTCATCTCAGTGGGATTCCTTAAGGATGTTGAAAACATTTTATCTGGTTCTTCCCTTACTACTCCCCCCAGGAGGTAGAATTTGTGACATCGCATCCTTACATAGGTGCTAAAGATCTGAACTCAGGTCCTCATGAGTGCATGGCCACAAGCACTCACCTAATGAGCCACCTCTGCAGCACCTGGTTTATTAATTTTATATATGTTTCCTCTGAAAATTTCTGTCCTCAGAAAGCCTTCCATTGAAAATTATTACCAGCAAATCTACCCCAAATTACATTTTCTCTTTGGGTAATAAAAAAAAATAGGTGGCAATCCACTTTAAATAGTGGGAATTGAATATGAGGCCAGCCAGCAGAGAATGGTCTATCAAGTCTCACACCCTCCAACCTAGAGACTGAAGGTAGTCCTAGCAGCTCATCCCAAAGAGCCACCCCTGGGATCCTTCTCCAGTTTCACAGCAACCATCACTGGCGTAAATCTGTATTCTTTCCCACCCTCCAAGGCTAGTGGGACCCTGATTAATTTAACCCCATGTTACTGTCAGGTTGAACACATTTATCTTGTGTCTCCAAGTGTATACTCGTCAATCCCTCTCTGGTTCCTTCCCTTCAGGCCTTATTTCGTCACATTTAAGGGACTCTCTCCTGCCTGTCTTTATCTTGTTAGGCTTTCAACAGCTCAAGTTGAATCTCGCCTTTCATTCTTGCTGTCAAGCCTCCTTTAAAGCATTCTCATTTCCCTATTCATAAAATGTCAGCACTGCAAGTGCACGTTCCACGCACAGTCAGATGTCACTGCAGATGAAATCATTTTCCTCCGAGGAGCTTGAGTTGCCCAGCAAGAGAATACTCATAGCAGGCTGTGAAGTGTATCATTGGGATTTGGGATTTGGTGGCCAGAGTGAGATCCTGGTGCTGTCTGGGAGCAGAGACAGGCCTTTCATGTTTTGCAAGACATTACACTTTTCTCTATTCAGTTTAAAGATGAGAAAAAGTAACACAGTGGCCTGGTAATACATAAATATTTGAAATCAGATTTTAGTAAATGTGTTACCTGGACAAATGATGGGGCCCACCATAACTTATCAACCATTAGTTGTTTCTGAGCCTCTGGGCCTGGCAACCAGCTACCCACCTAATGCTTAACCATTTCTCTGAATGAGTAGGAAGTTGTCTGGTATGGTTGGGGGCAAAGAAAAAGTTAAAATACAGTGACTTAGATACATGCTAGTTATGGTGCTTGTCCAGGCTGTGGCTTCCTGTTGTATTTAAATAAGAAGAGAGAGGTAGGTATGGTCTCTACACAGGGAAACCCACTACTATTTCCCCAGGGGTGGTGTTATAGATTGTATTATATGGCAATGTTATTCACTGCATGCATTAAATATATTCAGTCATGTTTTATATTGTTTTGTGATTTTATGACAGGTAATTATTTTGTGTTTCTCACTTAGATTAAAGAATATATTGAAGGTAGAGTTTTTTCTTTTTGTTGTTTGCTTGCTTTTGTTTTTTTGATGTATGATTCAGGATAGAAATTCCAGAACAGTCTTCAATGGGTGTCAAGTCCTGACTTTGGCTAAACCAATTTTAACAATGGCTTTGGAATTGGATATAGTAGCGAGTGGAGAAGTGATCCATTTGTCCAGCAGGGTTTAGCTGTCATACAATTGACTTGAGTGCTGCTGTCACTGGATTGACTGACAAGGCTGTGATTTGCTTCCCATGAAGACCTATTTCCTTCTTTCCAGCTTCCTTTCCCCTGACTGCCGCAATCACAAGTTTTCCGAATCCACATGCTTCCCACCCTGTACATTAACTCTTGCTTTTCCTCACAGTGCCTGGGCTCTTGTCACTGACCCCAGGAAACTGAATGCATGTCCATGCTTGAGAGAAATGAAGATGATATTAACATACCAAACTTGGAAGACTAAAGAGACCAAACTTTAAAGATACCAGTGCCAAATTATATTGTTTTTTCTCATATTCAAATACGCTGTGGGCATGTTTTGAGTTAAATAATGAGAAGGGTAATACACAAGCAAATGGATGGAATTATTGCTTCCTGAACTTGCAAAAACAGATTTCCAAAGCTGAGGAATATGAAAATGATGTGATTACTGCACACTGAATACTGAGCTCCAGCAGCCTCCTTCTCATTGGTCTGTGAAACAGGAAGGTGTAGTGAAGAAAACAAAAGTGTGTCACATAATCCTGAGTCCACTTGAGACCACATACGTTTTACCCTAGTTTTCTTGGGACTCTGGCCACTGACTAGTCACTGAGTGCCCAGAATGTTACTGAATCACACATTGGCTTGTGGGTTCCTTTTGTAGGTTCCTGTCCATCTGTTAGGAGGTTTTGCTGTTTTGAGGCAAAGTGAGAAAGTGGGTATCCATGATGATAAATTGACTTTATTCAAAGGATTTTTAAGATCGATTTTGAAATTATTTTTTCTGTGTTATCATGAGAGATCACTGTATGTAGGAACCTATGGTGTGCCCCATGTGGATTTCCTGTGGTTTACCCTGTCTGTGCTGTCACCAATGTCCAAGGTCTTGCTCTGATTTTCTTTAAGTTGAACATTGCTTCGTCTTCACTGGCCACCCAGGCTTCCTTTGCTTTGTGGTGTGTGTGTGTTGACACCATTTGCAGGAATACTTTTAAAATTGTATTTGATGCTCTAACTCCTTTTTCTCACACACTGCACAATTTCCTCCCAGGCTGGGCTCGGCCTTGTTCTTTCTTGGTTTTTAGTGAACTATTTTTAACAGGAATATTTAATTTTTGACATAATCAAATCTATGGACATCCCTTAACTAATTTTATATCTTTGTGTTTCGTATGTATTTGAAATTTTTCCTTTTAGAAAATGTTGTTGACTAATATAGAGTATTTTCTTTGTAAAAAATCTCCATCTGCTTTCCATACTTTTGTCTAATATTGATTGGAGGTTTTCTTTTGTGCGTGGTACTTCTTGTTCACCTTGTGTGGCTCTTCAATTATTCTCCTATTGACCTAATACAACTTATTACAACTGTTGTCCTCCTGACAGAGATACATAATGTTGGCCACCATCTTACAAAGAGTTCACAAAAGTAAGTAGGCTGCTTTGAGGGTCTCCATTCTGGCTAGTTGATCTATTCCTATGTTTTGATGTCACCCATCTTTTTTTAACAGTTGCTCCCTCTTTGAATAATTCTGGATGTGGGTGGCACAAATCACTTCCTCAACTGTTTTGGTCCATTGTTCTGGTATGAGTTTTAAGATCAGCTGTCAAGTATCACAGAAGATCGTGTTCCATTGTGGTGGAGCTTGGCTGGATAATGATGCTGTGTCTGTTCCCCAGGGAGCTTCTGTCAGAGGGCGTGGTGGGCTCTAGGTGGTTCTGTTTAGAATTTGTCCCATGCACTAGAGTATTTGCAGAATCAGCTATGCAGTCAAATTTTAAAACACTGAATTCAAATCTCTCTCTCTCTCTCTCTCTCTCTCTCTCTCTCTCTCTCTCTCTCTCTGTGTGTGTGTGTGTGTGTGTGTGTATGTGTGTGTGTGTGTGTATGTGTGTGTGTGTGTGTGTGTGCGCGCACCGCACAGGCCAAATTACTTGCTTTGTCTAGCTTTTCAAATTTATTGGCATAAAGTTTTTCATTTCCCTTTTATGCATTGAAAAGACTTACCCTGCATCTTCATTCTTTAATGAAAATGATACAGGTTTTCCCCGTATCATTTTGTTCTTTAAATTATGGGTATTTCTGATCATGCCTTTTGCTGAGTACAAAATTTTTTCTCTTCACTTTGTAGGTTTATTTACTGATTTTCAGTGTTTATCTTTTTCTATATGTTTAAATTGAATTCATCTGCATTCATTTGATTTCTAACATGTACATCAAAAGCTATGTATATTCTTTACTGCTGGTCTAGCTTCATTCAGAGTTTTTGTATTTAACGTTTTCATAATATTTTAGCTTACAATTTTTATAACTACCTGTTATTTAAAATTGTCTAAAATTTCTAATCATGTAAATTTTGTTATATTTTCATTGTATTGTGGTTCATGGTTATATTTGTTTTAAGATACATCTACCTCTGTAGCTGTTTCTTCATCTCTACTGGACACTGGGAAATGTCCTTTCTACCTTTCTAGTCATTTCAAGGACTTTCTTTACTAATTAGATGCTATTTTGTCACATATATTTGATATATAGTGATTTCCCATGTTTGTAGGATACAGTGTGACACTTTCATACATGTTAGATTTAGTTTCTTAGATGAAACCTGACATACTGTTTCTTCTGGTCTACTTGTATCTATTATGATTAAGAATCTATTTGGGTTTATTTATGTCACCTTATTCTATTTTGTCTGACTTTTGTTTCTTTTATTTTTTCTCCATGCTCATTAACCCTCGCCTCTCTACATCTTTTTTTCTCCCTGTCTTCTTATTTTACCCAGGAAAGTCTCTAACCCCTGGGCTCAACTGATCCTGGATTAGGTAAATCCAGTATTCTTTCTTCTTTCCTGTGTATGTAAGGTTGAGTATTGTTTTTGAAGAAGAGCCTTTATTTCTAATTATGTGTCTTGTGTGGGACTTGCAGGGGATTATGACACAGCAGATGTGGGTACTGGGAGTTGAACTTGGGTCTTCTGCAAAGACAGTGCTTGTTCTTGAACTGGGAGCCATCTCTCCAATCTCAAGAATGAGTGTAGATGGGTTTTTCTTTGGTCTTCCAGCTCACAAAATGACACAGAGACTTATTATTAGTTATGAAAACCCAACCTATAGCTTAGACTTGTCCCACTAGCTCTTATAACTGAAATTAACCCATTTCTATTCATCTATGTGTTGCCATGTGGCTCATGGCTTCTACCTCTCTCCTGCATGTCTTTCATCCTCTCTCTGTCTGCCTGGCAACTCTGCCTTTCCTCTTTCCAGAGCTCTCTCTGTCCAGAAATCTCTGCTATACCTCCTGCCTAGTTATTGGCCATTTAGATTTTTATTAAACTATTCAGAGTGACATATCTTCACAGTATACAAAAAGATTATTCCAAAACGTTTCCCTCTTTTTGTCTAAATAAAAAGAAAGATTTTAACTCTAATACAGAAAAACTATATGCAATAAGAACAATTATCAGGTAAGAATTACATTTACAATGTCTAGTCCATTTATATTTGGTAAATTTAGAGAAAATATTTCATGAACTGTTCTCTCTTGATGAGTCCAAAGTTCTGTACCTAAACCATTTCTATCATAACTTGTATTATCATCTTAAAAATAATGTTTTAGACCTCAAAACATTTTCTTAGACAAACAAAGCTTTTATGTCTCTCAACCTTATACATTTTATATCTCTTATATAAGTTTCTTTTCTGAATTTGGTAGCAAGGAAAACTGTAAAACTATAACTATCTAGTCTTCAACCCCATCAAAGACCCATGAAGAATACAGTATTACCTGAGTAAACAGGAAGTGCAGAGTAAACAACATTCAAGACTAAGAAATGACAGAGACATGTGGCTTCCTGGATAGTCACCCCAAGGTTCAGCCTACAGGCCTAAAATATCAGACAAACTTTTCTGTGAAGCAGAAATTTTGAAGGATTTTCCTATCTTACCTTGGCAAATTTTGGCAGTTATCTTCTTTTGTATCCTGCTTGTCAAATTTTTACAGCATGCGATCAGCAGTCAAGGCATGGGCAGTATCTTGAAGACCAATTGGCTAGTTTTGCTACATTGAGAGCAAACTACACAAGGAGGCTCTTTGATGCCCAACATCCTTTTTTGAAAGTAAATTGGTGCTGCCAGAAGCAGATGTGTCTCACTGTCATGCAAAGCCTTAGGTTAACAGGACATTTTAAATGCCATCGTCTGTAGGTCTTTGAAGTGTTTGAAGATGATCTATCTAAAATATATCTGTTTAACTTTGAAAACTGAAAGTTTGATTATATAGATGACTATTTCTTAATTATACATTACATTTTTAATGAGCTGCATAAGCATAATACCTCAAAGAAGAGTAGAATCATACATTTAGTGTAACAAAATATAACTTTAAATTTGTATTATATACCCAAATCCATACCAATATAAAATATTTGAGACTAGTTGTTGTTCAAAAGTAGACTCAACAATCTATCCTTTTATCTCGTCATTTGTATATTGTTTTTCCCCTTTTCCCTTTAGAAAGTGATCCTTGAATCTAATATCCTTTGTTTAGCTTTCTCTCTGACCAGGACCAATAACAACTTTTGACCAAACCCCTAAATGATGACAAACATTCATAACCCACCAAATGACCGAAAACAATCCACCCCACCTCTTGGGAATGTGGCATCATGTTCTCTAAGGCTGCTTCCTGTTGTCTGGGGGCTATGACATCTTTAGGGAATCCTGAGGAAATTAAGACAATGGTCATGTCCTGGGGGAACTAGCTGTTGTCTAGTCTTCGTGTGATGGGAAAATGTTGGGCTCATCTGAAGTCTGGCCAGAGTAGTCTGTGAGGCTGGACCATCTCAGCCAGCAGCCTTGAAGCTGTTCTGGATGTAGAACTGTAAGGAAACTGCAACAGAGTCTGGATCACCTGGGCCACCTCTTTTTACTGGTGTCTGGTCTCCTTGCTCAGAAAATATACAAACTTTCAAAGGTAACATACATACCTGCTTTAACACAAGTATGGACTGTGAGTTGTACACAAGCCAGCCAAAGATGATTTTTTTGTTTTATGTTTGAGCAGGTAAATATGTGTCACCTCTCTTATAGTCTTTCTAGGTTTATTTTTTATTTTTATTTATTTATTTTTTTTGTCTGTAGCTAGGATTTTCAGAGCAGGGGGGTGGTCTTCCTCAGAAAATCTGATCTCTGTTAACTTTGAAGGAATCCATAGCTTTTTGTTTCTTGTGGAAACAAAAGCACAACCTCTCCTCCAACACAAAACATTTTTCATTTTGAACTTCCGCTCTGAATCCAAGACATCTCTAAAGTATATAGGCCGGTTTAATTCAGCATAGTCCAATGTCTCTCAGCAGCTGTTGTTCTCTGTTTATTAGCATTTTAAAATTTAAAATTAACAAAGCACCATTATAAGGTCCAAACTCCCTGTATTAAAATATTTTCCATCCTTATGTGCTTATTTTTAATATTACTTTATTCTTTTTAAAAAGACTTTATTATTTTTAAACTATCTTAATGACTAGCTATACCCTTTAAAAAAACAAAACAAAACAAACAAACAAACAAACAAAACCCTTGTCTGGATCTTGCTTTCCTGGGCTCTTGTAGCATTCTCTGACAGCATGAGCAAACTTAAACCCACAGTGTAGCTTAGTTCATGGCATGCTGGCTGTTCAAGAGACTTGTCTCTATACAATGTGTCTGCCTGGGAGACTGTGGAACTAGGAAGCTGCAGCTAGCTCCATGCTTGTGTTTCAAACTTTTCCTTTTAAAAGCTTTTAAAAAGCTTTTTCAGGTCCTATGTAGAAATATGTGCCCCATGTTGTGTGCCATAAGTTGGTGGCTTTTTCATCAGGTCTGTTGACTCCCCAGTAATGACATGGAGACTTATTAATTATGAAATCTTGGCCAATAGCTTAGGCTTGTTTCTAACTAGTGCTTATAACTTAAATTAAACCATTTCTATTAATTTACTTTCTGTCTCATGGCTTTATTACCTTATATCTCTATTGTTCATCTTGCTTCTTCTGCATGTTCTTGCATCTCCACCTTCTTCTTCCCAGCATCCTCTCTGCTCACAAATTCTGCCTAGCTATTGGCCATTCAGGTTTTTATTAAACCAATCAGAGTGACACATCTTCACAGTGTACAAAAAGCTTATTCCACTACAAACGGGTAATTTTTAAAACTTCCCTCTATTATATTCCATGTGTGTTCTTTCAATAACTACTCATAAATGTTTATTTTACCTGCTCAATAAGGCCTTACACTAAATAATATTTGCTCTTTCTGAACTCTGTGTGTACTATAGAGCACATTAATTCAGATTGTTACATCCATTTTGCACGATAATTATTATTTAAGTCTTTAATCTTGCAAAGGGATCATGATTGTTAGTATAAATGATTATTTTTTAGGTGAATGCATATTATTTCCTAATTTATTTTCTCATCTTCATTTCTTGTATTGTATTCTCTTCCTTAGTGTTCTTTCAGCCACCTTTGAGTCGGGAACTATCTTTGTGTTTGTCTGTCTGAAAGTGGCTTTATTTCATACCCACCCATGAAAACCAGCTTTGTAGGCCACACAATTAAAGGCGGACAGTTACTTCCTCTAAGCAGGCTGACAATGCTGCTATATTTTTTAAAGCTTCTGTGTTGTTGAAGGCAGTACTGTTGATTTATTATAGCTCTGTAGTCATGCTTTCCTAGAACTTTCTCTCAAGTCATTTCCTTTTGTTGTGGGTATTAGCTCATTTATAGATGCTTCCCCCATAAAAGGCATACGTTTGAAATCATTAAGTTCTGTTTGGCTTTTTTTAAAAGAAATTTTTTTCTTTTGGGATTGGGTCCTTACTCTGCATTTTAATTATTAAGTCATTAATAAGTATGGAGATGTTTTGTCATCTCCATTAAGCTTATTCTATAATATATTGTGGAAATGGGGGACTGTTTAGATTTATGTGTAATATTTGCTATGTTTTGACATGTCATCAGATTGTATCTAACCCTTGTTCCTTGTGACTCTTGTGCTGTCTGAGAACTTCCTTGTGTGTTTTGTAACCATGGACTGCAAGCTCATTTCACAAACTTTGTCTAAAGAATGGTACCAGCTCATCTGGGGATGGCTGCTGCTGGACAGTTGTGCATTCTAGTCTGCAGTCTGGGAGCTCAGCCCAGTTTCACATTTGTACTTAGAATTTTTTTCCTTATTCTCTGTTCCTTATTCCAAGCTGTAGCTCTTTGTCTTTCACAACCCAAATCAATTAGTTATCAAGGCATTCCCTTTTCGCTTATGCATGGCAGAACACAAGTAAACAAACACCAGCTCCGCCCAGATAACAAACTTGAACAGATCATCATACAACCAGGATGCACTTTTCTTGCACTTCCTCTTAGGTGATGGACTGATCTTTGTGAAAGATTTGACTGTATTAACCCTACGCAAGGCCACAAACAAACCAGTCACTCAGACACTCTGACTCCAGCTCTGTTTTCCCATCACAACTCTTTTCTTCATAGACACATCACCCTTAGGCTGAAAAATCTATAATTTTCTGATAGATCTCAACACCATCCCAGGAAGTGCTTCATAATTAATTGACTTCTTTTTGCTTGGAAAAGCTATACTATTTTGTATTTTTTAGTGGTAGCTAGAGATTTTACCTACAACCTTAGGCATGCTAGTCAAGAATTCTACCATCCAGCCGCACCTCTATCTTCCTTTACTGTAATTCAAGATTCAGTTTAGGCTCTTGGAGACATGCTTTTGATGTTGTGGGTTGGTTTGTTTTGAAGAACAAGTAACTAAGAAAGTTTAACACATTTTAGTCTTTAACTATTCATATTTCTATACTCCACACCATACTAAATTTGGCAGTATTTCTGATATAGCAAACATACAGTTGAAGGAAGAAATGTGTGTTACTTAAAAATATTGTATGATTCACCAGTTAAAATAGTCAATGATGCGTTTGGAGAGATGGCTCAGCAGTTGGGAGTGTGTGATGCTATTGCAGAGTATCTAATTGTGGTTCCAACACACATGTTCACTCTTTAGCCCCCTGGGAGCTGATGCCCTCTTCTAACCTCCATACTGAATTGCATTCAGTTGTACTCCACACATGAATACACATCCTTAAAAACACATGCATTATACGATTCAAAACCATATATGTGGAAGGATTGAAAAGTTGTATAAGATATTGTATATTTTGTTGCCAAACATGCTTTTTCAGGATGATGCAGGTAGCATTTTAAATCACACTGACTTATTATTTTGAGCAACATAATGAGATGTGGGTTCTTGTTTGCCTTTGATATAGTGAACTATCTTCTTCCCTGCTCCGGTTTCCTATTTATAAAGTGGAAATACTGAATAAGATCATCTAAAACTTCTTTTTGCTGCCTAAATTTTTGTAGTGCTCCATGAGCATTCTAGAGACTCCTAGAGATGTTTCAGTGTAACCTGTCCCAAGTCACTGTCAGTTATTTTTGATTAGTAAATAGTTAATGAAGGGCTTGAAACTCTCAGTCAGTCTTCTTGTGGAGTACAAGTTTGCATTTAAAAGTGTTTCATTGACTAGAGAGAGATCCGTTAAAATAAATACTAATCAGAAAGTTCTGGCAAATACCAACATTTACAAGGCAAACACATATTTTAAAGCTTGTTTTGATTGGAAAGAACAACAATAAAGATCAGAAATGCAGTGTTTCAGGAATGTGATCTTGAAGCCCTGTTAATGGTCAGAGCAGTGCCTGGGTAGTCTCAAATAGCTAATATTAGCAGCCTTAGATGGTGATTGCCTGACTGTGAGGGTAAGTGGGCTGGAGCACCACAAAGATCAATAACTCTTGACATGCTTCTCAATTTCCAGCATTGATGAGCAGTTTCTTGTAATTTTGAATTCTTTTCAATTTTAGTGGGAATACTTCCATCTCTGGATTCTGTGAGCTTTTCTCAATTCAATTTGTAAAAATATTAGCTCTAGATTTTCTTTTAATTAGTTATGTAAGTTAATAGCTTTGCTCATTTTAGACTCTGAATGGAAAACTAGATTATTCATAATGTTTAAGTCAATGGAGTTTGGCAGAGTAACCTTTTAAATGGAGAAAAACATTGCAAACACATATCCTTTGCTGAAATGTATGAAAACACACAGCTAATCATGGTTTTCTGTCCCATTCTTCTCCTTTTCTTTGTTTCTTATATTTCTCTCCCTCAATTCTCCCCGATTCCTTTCTTTCTTGTTTTTCTTTCCTCCTCTCTCTTTTGATTCTCTTTCTCCTCTATCTTTTCTTTTTCTACTCCGCCTACCCCCATCGAACTTTTATACACTCAAAATACACTAGTAACTGCAAACAGGCACAGGGTTCAACATGTAAAGCAAAATGCCAAACTGTAAGATAAAATGAATTACTTTTTATTAAACATATTTATACAATGGAATAACACAGATTGTGTTATACTCCTGTTATCTATTGGCATATTTTTGTTTCCATTAGACATATGAAGCAATTGGCAGTTTTTCATTCCCAGTACTTATTTGAACATGAATTGGTCTTAAAGACTACATTCTATATGTTAAGTTGTAGCTTCAGTATTGAGTATTGCATGAATTAATAATCATCCGATATTGACTTCAGTTGAGGTGAAAACCAAGATTTATTGAACCAAGGAAAAATATGGACCAAAGTAAAACCTACGTCAATATTTATTTACCTTTACAGGGACAATTAATCTTGATACTCATTGAAACAAGAAGTCAATATATGTATTGTTACGTACTTTTGGAGTCTTCCATTAGAAATATTGGCAAGTCCCTGGTTTGTGGCTATAGATTTAAAAGGCCTATCAATTTAAATGTATTGGGTATTGAGAACTAAAACATGTAAACTGTATAGTGTTATTCATACAAAAAAACGAGAAGTCTTTTTTGTGTAGATTATACAAATTCTTTGTTTTGGCTCAACTGATGCTTTTGTGGTCATTTGAACTGCCTTGGAGACAGCCAATACTGTCTTCTCTGTAAATGATAGTTTTGGAAGACAGGCTAAGATAGGTGAGGATCAGACAGTCCCAATCCCAGAGGAATGATGCTGTTGAAGCCCCTAGTATTGTTTTATTTTTCCCATGAGAATTTGGAATATTGCCCATCTGCTTGGAAGCAGTACAGGCTATGAGGTTTGAACCCTTGATTTACTTGTTTTGGTAAAATGCAGTGGAGGTAAGAGAAACTTCTACTCTGCTGGGACTATAAATGTGATGGAGCCCTTGGCACATGCACATGCATGATGTGTTAAGGCTGGCATTCCTGCAAAGTGGTGGTGTATTCCCTTTAGTCTATAAATGGTTAGTTTGAGGCATAAACACAGGTAGTTTGTTGAATTTCTCTTCCCATGCTCAAAACAATAACATAAAGAACAAATAAAAGTCACCAGCACCCACCAGAAATGTAATCTGAGGTAGATCTTTGGAGATGGTGGTAGAGAGGTTAGTTTATACTTGGGAAAGAATTCTCCATGTAAGTCCAGAGGACAGCTTATGCCTCACTACCTGGTATACCATTCATTCTGTCTTTACTTATGAAAACAAGAGGTTGCCCTATATAGGACAATATCCAGAAGGTTAGAGAAACTGGTGCATAAGTGACACATGCCCACAGACACATGTCAGTTGCATTCTAGACACTGAAAAGTTTTGGGGTTCTTTCTTATGCCAATTTCTGTCATGTCTCTGAATTGTTTATAATAGCCAATGTAAGATAGCATGCCAACATATACAGCCCCAAAGTAGGGTTGGCTAATATCCATGAAGAATCAACACATCAGTAGGTGTGTAATCAGGTTTAGGTTCTCCATTTATTTTTTAACTGATCGTGTGTGTGTGTGTGTGTGTGTGTGTGTGTGTGTGTGTGTGTGTGTGTGTGTGATTATGAGGTAATGCTTTGCCTTTTGTGGGTTTAGAACATTTATTTTCATAAGTTTAATTCTTTTCCTTAGTTATTGAGAAATGTAGACTCCTTCCTTATTAACATGTGAAGTACAGAGGGTCTTTTGAAAATATGTTTTGTGTTGTTAATGAAATAGCAAAAATGAAAGAAAAACAGACTAAAGCAGTAACAAAAAGCACCATTTAATCCCCCATAGTGAACCCAGAAAGGTGAGTGCTTTCATGTATTTGCCAATGAATTATTCAGACAAAGGCAGTAAACACACACACACACACACACACACACACACACACACACACACACACACGCATGCACCCACGCATGCACACACGCACTCACACATACCACTTATTTTTCAAGAGAAGCCTCCTGAGAGACATCCTGTATGTGTTCTAGGGTAACATCTGAGGTCAGGCAGCAAGAAGAAGTGAAGGACCAGGCAAGGCAGCCTGTAACACCCGAAAGAGTCTTGTGTGGTGAAGGCTCTTCCCTGCTCCCCTGCTCCCCTAAATCCCTGCTTGTATCCCTTGGGGATTTAGATTGCTGTGGGAAAGGCCCCCATTAGGGGGTTGTAGATTAACAGTTTAGGATAGAAATCAAGAAGGTAATCATATATGACAGAAATACCTTTTTGGTTAAAATGAAACATGGGAGGATGACACACTTGTCTTCTCAGAAAAAAAAAAGAAAAACAAAAAATAACAAAACCTGGGTAGACTTGAATCCTTTGACTTGAATTCTTCAATATTTTAGTTTTGTCAACCTTCAAAAAGACATCACTGTTTAAAGTGATGGCCCAGTCTTTACTGGGGTGTGGATTGACATGACAGGAAGGCTGCTGTTTCTGCTGTAACATGCATGTGGCTTGGAGATTGTGGACCAGGGTGCAGACCTTTGGGTGCTTGTCTGACACTTTGCAGTTGAACAAAATAGGGATTATTTTTTTGTCCTTGGTGTAGTGATTAAAACAAGCAATGCATTTTTTTTTTAAAGATCAGCCTAGGAACTGATACACAAAGGATACTCAGTTACATTACTTGCTTTTCTCATTTGAGGTCTATGTGAAAAGTGTTTAGAGTCCATGAGGGTGTTACAACAGTCAGTAGTTATGTGTTCATGCCTGCCTTCCACATTTGTTCCCTAGAATCAAACAGAATTTTCTTCTGAGGCCAGAGAAAATCCAAAGATAAGATGTCTTATTCAAGCCACTCTTACTGCTCAGTCCCATTGGCCAATATCTGCTTGGTTTATTTCCTAATCACATGTAT